>NC_141689.1:1960732647-1961332647 GCF_964263255.1 Lissotriton vulgaris | reverse complement strand
GGTAAATGACATTAAAGCACTAAACTGCACTCTCTCCACCTCTAATACTGTTAAGTCCCTTGGCATCAGTATTGACCAAAATCTCAAACTCATCCCCCACATCAAAAATGCATCCAAAAGAGCTCTTTTCACCCTTCTCCACCTCAAAAAAATAGGGGCCAGATGTAGGTAAGTTAATTTTACCGATTCATAAATACCGAATTTTACCGATTCAGTATTTATGAATCGGTAAAATTGAGGGGGGGAGATGTAGAAAGAATCGGTAATTGAATTACCGATTCTGTAAGAATCGGTATTTACCGAATCGGTAAATACCAATTCGGTAATGCCCATTGATTCCTATGGGCTTCAATGCCCATAGGAATCAATGGGCATTACCGAATCGGTATTTACCGATTCGGTAAATACCGATTCTTGTAAGGGTGCAGGGGGTATCACTTTGACACCCTCTGGCACCTCAATATAAGGCATGTGTGACATGTAGCACACAGACATGCCCTAAGGGCATGTCCGTCTGTCACATGCCATAGGTGTGCATGCACACATGTGCATGCACACCTGGAATCGGTATTTTACAACCCAATTGGATTGGGTGGTAAAATACCGATTCGGTAAGGCCTGTGGGACTCAGAAGAGTCCCACCTACATTTCAAAATTACCGAATCGGTAAAAATACCGAATCAGTATTTTACCGATTCGGTAAATTTACCGATTCGGTAAATTTAACGAATCGGTAAAAAAGGGCCCCTACATCTCAAATGACCATTTACCGGTCGGTAACGGCCAAAATCGGCCGTTACCGGTCGGTAAATAGACACCTACATCTGGCCCTAGAACCTTTTATTCCAGCAGAAGATTTCAAACTTGTTGTCCAATCACTGGTCCTCTCCAGGATCGTTTATGGCAACGCCACTTTGGCTGGCACTCCTAAAATCCATCTTGCCCCAATTAAATCTGTCCTCAACCTTGCGGCTAGACTCATCTCCGACTGCAGAAAATTTGATCACATCTCCCCCATCCTCAAAAATCTCAAGTGGCTACCAATAGAAGGGAGATCCACATACAAAATTGCCTGCATCACTCACAAAGCTCTTCACCAAAACACCCCTTCCTACCTTGCAACAAAACTTCAGAAAGCAGGTTGTTCCAGATCCCTGAGAAGCACTAACTCACTTATCCTGATCCCACCCAGACTTAAATGTCATAAGATCCAATCCTGTGTGTTCTCTGGTAACGCTCCCACAATCTGGAACTCCCTCCCAAAGGATATCCGCTGCAACCCTTCCTACCATCTCTTCAAAAAAGAACTTAAAATGCTGCTTCTCAACAAATACTGGGGTATCTAATGTCATGGACACTTTACATGCCCAAAGTATCGTGATACTTGTAGTACGACACCATCCCTGGTCACTCCTCTCTCTCATACTATGCTCTCCCCTCCCTGCTCCTCTATACTCCTTCCTTCTCTTTCTCACCCTTGCTTCACTTCCATCTCTCTCCTCCCATCTTTATCTGTATACATTTTCATTTATATTTCCATGCTTCTCTGCCGCACTAGACTTGTTTGAACTCACTAGCACAATGTAACGCTTTCTTGCTTGTTTTTTACTCCACCTCAGTGTTTGTTTTCACCTTCCTTGTAAAGCGCTCTGATACTCTCGGGTCCAGCAGCGCTATATAAAACCTTTGAAATAAATAAATAAATAATTTGCACAAGAATCGACAGAAAAGCTACAAGTATCAACAATATACTTCATGCCAATGATGGGCACCCACATGCCTTGAAATAGATTGTCCCATATGGGGGATTCCTCAATGCAAAAAGGAACTGTTCAGGAACAGAGGAATTTGAGAGGCAAATGGAACAGATGTATCAACAGTTAGAAACTAGAGGATATTTGAAAAAGGTGTTGTACAATGCCTTCAAGAGAATGAGGGAAAAGAAAAGGGAAGATCTGCTGGTGGTGAAACCAAAGTTTCCTAAAATTTATGAAGGAATGGGGACAATAAAATATATAATGGATTACAATTCATCAAACCAAGAAACTAGGTAACTCCTAAAAGAAATTGGAGGATACTTAAAATGGATGACACCCTTAAGGATCTCTTACCAGAACATCCAACATCACCTATAAAAAGCTCCCTCCAGATTGACAAGCAGCTAATGCGAACAGAGAGGACTAATAGATCAGGATTATATAACTGACTGACTAACAACAAGAAAGGATTTTGGAAATTTCAGAGGTGTAAAACTTGCTCACCTGCTCCAAACCAAACCAAATTTTAAACACAGCATGGAATGCTCAAGAATATCAAAGAATGGATAACACAGGACCCACGTCTGGGCATACCTTTCCCACTTTGGGTGACAAATGCAAAAAGAACAGATTATGGACGGAAAACTGAACAAATATCTCCAGTCACAGATCTGTGTTAGGTCCAGCATGGCAATTTGGGCTGGGCTGTTCCCATGAGGAGTAGGGTCAAGAATGAGTTACATATGGCTCGGTCCAAACTGGGGTAGTATGGTAAGCACAATAACAATGGATTTAACCCAAATCTCTTGACTGGGGGTGAGTGCTTGAAAAGTTTCAGCACTCTGTCCATCATCTTGTTGTTTTTGCTATGTTCACCTGAAGTGGCCAAGGGTGTGCCCAGACATGGGTCCCTTGCTCTCTGTGCCACTGGATTCAAGCTAACCTGGCTGATGAGGGGTGATACTCCAGAACTGGTCCCAGGATGCTTATTTCTGGTCCAGGAAGAACCTGGCCTGGCAGTTCGGGCTGGACTGTTCCCATGACGAGCAGGGTCAAGACTTATTTGCATATGGCTGGGCTCAAACTGAGGTGGCATGCTGAGCAAAAGAACAATGGATTCAACCCAGATCTCTTGACTGGGGATAAGTGGTTGAAAAGTTTCAGCATTCCCTCCATCATCTTGTTGTATCTGCAATGTACACTAATGCACAACGTACTGGAATTTAAATGGACGGGACCTCACCCCTATAAGTAGATACAGAACATCATCATAGAAGAACGCCATTTTAGTGTTTGTTAAGTGTTTGCTATGTGATACTGTTAATTTTGACTCCAATGTCATGTATTAATCTCACCTCAATCTGTAAATCCCGATGTAATCCTCACATATACAGCTTGCCAGGCTGATACTTCCTAACAACTGAGGTGAGATTAGCAAGATGCAGAAGGGCACAGGAACTGGCCTGTGGCATAGGGACTGGCATGTGTCCCTGTATCCAACATCTTGCAGGAATGAATCACTTGAGGGTGCACATGCCCTTTATGTTTTTTGAGAGTTCCATGGATTCGTGAATCCACCCCGATGCCCAGCACAACACTCCTGGGGATAGTCTCAGGATCCACCACAATGCTCCAGCGATGTCACACTGGGTGCCGCTGTGGATCAATGGATCCACAGAAACTCAAGCATAATTTTAATCATTAATGTCATCAGTGATGTCATTTGAAATGTCATCAGTGAAGTCATCAGTGATGTCACTGACCATGTCATGAATGATGTAATATGTAACATCATCAGCAGTGGATTGCGGGCACGTGATTTACAGTTAGTACAACTAACTATAACGGGGGAATTTAAATGGTATTGTATGAGTGAAATGTCCAAATAACTATAACACCCCTGAAGCCTGTGGGTTTTTCAGTGAATTTCTGAGGTTTTTTAAATGCTAATTCCTAACTATAACATGTCTGAAACCTATGGTTTTTTTAGTGAATTTCAAAGGTTTTTTAAATGATAATTCCTAACTATAACATGTCTGAAACCTATGGGGTTTTCAGTGAATTTCAAAGGTTTTGTAAATTACAATTTTTAAATATATTTATTCTTATTTTTATTTTTTTTTATACTGATTTACACATTTTTTTAAACTATTTATTTTTAGATATTTTATTTGTAAAATTACAATACATTGTGTGACCACCCTTCCTTTTACTTTTTGTTGGGCTTTCGACACCATCCCCTAGAGCCTGATCCGCAAATCTAACTTTATTAATTTTTTTTCATATGAAGCGGATTCCTACGGGCGAAAATACAATTTATTTGTAAGTATACTTAGAACTACTTTTCAGGGTCAGTGCTGGGCTAAAAGATGCAGCACTGGTTTCTCTCCTGATAACAGGTGAGTAAATGGGAATTCGTTGTTCGGATGATTTTAGGTGAATATTTGAAAGTTCCAAAACTCCACACTTAGAAGAATTTGCAAGTGAAACCAGTCAATGTTAGCCTCTGAAAGGAAATTCACTTAGCAGGTAAATAGGGTTATTGTTACCTTTTCTTACTCAATGGTGCACCCTGCATCCAGCACTGTTGCATCTCCTCTAAACAGTTGAAAGAATGCAAATTACCAAAGAAACGCGGAAGCTCACGTCTTTTTTTTTTTTAATATTGCTAGAATGCGCGGATCATACACCCACCATGTGATTTTACTAAAAGGGGCCCTGGAGGTCCTTGTAGACCCCCTGAGCAGACCTAGATGATCAGGGTGTGTCTGCCCTCCCCCTTTTCACATTTAAAACACATTTCACATGCTTCTTCAGCCTCCCTTGTACCGAGGCATAAAATGGCTGCCAACAGTTCTAGTTTCGAATGTTGACAACCACTTGACAGCCAATTAGCCTTCAATCCGTGATCGGAAGGGTGCGCTTATGGTACGTTGACAATAAGCGGAGTATCCGTATTCAATTTTTTTATGGGAAGGGGGCCGCATGACCCACCTCCCTTGGCCAATTCCGGCACTGGGATCCCCAGCCCCCCGGGCATGACTAATTATATATTATTATTTTATGGAGGAGGGCTGCATAGCTCCTCTCCTGAAGCCACTACAAGGCCCCAGGGACCCCATTCCCCGGGGACGGCCTTTACCTTTTATTTATTTTGGCCATCACCGTTGGGGACCGTAGGAGGGTCTTCAATTCCCACACTGTCCCCCTGGCTCCCCGCCTCCTGCGTGCGCCGGTGTTCTATCGACATCCAAACTCAGCGTCCGATTGGTAACGCGGGCACTCGGGCAATGCCTGAGGGGCCGATGTCCAGTTCCAGCTGTGGGCTGCTTTTTTGAGCAGCCTTGCGACGATTTGGCAGTTACTGCATTATTCGGATGCCGCCAGCGGCCCAGTGAGTGCCTGAGTGGCCTTTCTGGAGACAGAGCAGCCTCAATTACTTCTCTTTTTTATAATTGAGCAGAAGTGTCATTCCCTTTCTCTTGCTGGGTCCAGCCCATTAACATATGGTTATTGAGTGGGGGCAGGGTGCATGACCAATAGCGGCCTCACTTGTTACAGGTGTGTTTCACCAGTGCAAGCTAATCCGTGCATTTTTCTTAAACTCCCTTTTTTTAATAAAACTTTGCCGAAGCAGTGTTTTGCAAAGGCAATATGCAAATGTGTGCCACTTTTTTATTTCGTGCCCGGGCCTATTTTCAATCCTAATCCAACCCTGTCCAAACTCCATCTCTGTATGTACCCCCTAGGAGTTACCATCACTTTGCGCATGCATGTTTGTGGTAGCGCATGCGTGTTAATGTTACGCATGCGCACAATACGTCTCAATGTCTGGCTATGTACCCCTAATGTATTTCATTTTATTTGCGCATGCTCAATTAAAAAATGCCCAATCACAGCTCTCACACCCAGTGACATCATGCTCAACCAATCATCCTTCTGCAAAGCATTTATAACCTGCCAACCTTCTTGAACTTTTCCTATTCCACAGTCACAGCCATTGATAGTGTTCGTATCCATGTCTTCGTAGGTGAGCATTTTATTTAAAGACTTATTAAATTAATTAATCTGAACGATCTCTAAATGCAGCGTAAATGCAAATTTTTGTTTGGTTTGACAATGTTGCTTTTAAGCACGCTTTCCTGCTTTTTTATATCGTTAAAGTTGACTTTGTAACTTTTGTTTCTGGGCAAATCACTTAATCCTGCCGCGTTTCTTTAATTTGGCAACCGCCAGGTGGCCGTTCCCGTACCAGTGTGCTATGTGCTGTTCAAGTTAATGCGATGTAGTTTTTCTCGTGTAAGTAGTGCGTCACGTGCCCCATGCATTACAAAAGTAATATTTTCGGCAATAGTGTATTTTAGCACGATTTCCAGCTCTTATACCTCCAATATCTTGCCTTGGTAGGCGATGTTGCTGGGCAAATCATTTAATCCAGCCGCCTTTAATTTTTTTAAGTAGTGCACCACAGGCTGCTTCCTCCCCATGCACTGCACATGTAATCGATTGGTCAATGTTGTATTTTAGCATGCCCTCCATGTTTTTTTAATAACGTTAAACTTGATTTGCTATCCTTTGTTCTGTGCAAATCACTTAATCCTGGCATGTTTTCTTAATTTGGCAAGCGCCACGTGGCCATTCCCGCAGCAGTGTGCTACGTGCTGTTCAACTTAATGTGATGTAGGTTTTTTGTGCAAGTATTGCCTCACTTGCCCCATGCATTGCAAAAGTAATGTTTTCGGCAATTGTGTATTTTAGCACGGTTTCCAGCTCTTATACCTCAAATATCTTGCCTTATTAGGCAATGTTTGTAGGTAAATCACTTAATCCTGCCGTCTTTAATTCTTTTAAAGTACTGCCCCACGTGCTACTTCCTCCCCATGCAGTGCATATATAATCGATTGCTCAATGTTGTATTTTAGCACGCTCTCCATGTTTTTAATAACGTTAAACTTGATTTGCTATCCTTTGTTCTGGGCAAATCTCTTAATCCTGCCACGTTTCTTTAATTTGCCAAGCGCCACGTGGCCGTTCCAGCAGCAGTGTGCTACATGCTCTTCAAATTAATGCGATGTAGTTTTTCTCGTGTAAGTAGTGCGTCACGTGCCCCATGCATTGCAAAAGTAATGTTTTCGGCAATGCTGTATTTTAGCACGGTTTCCAGCTCTTATACCTCCAATATCTTGCCTTTGTAGGCGATGTTTCTGGACAAATCACTTATTCCTGCCGCCTTTAGTTTTTTAAAGTAGTGCGCCACGTGCTACTTCCTCCCCATGCACAGCACATGTAATCGATTGGCCAATGCTGTATTTTAGCACGCTCTCCAAGTTTTTTAATACGCTTAAACTTGATTTGTCCCCTGTTCTATCTCATTATACAGATATCTCAACCATGGAACGTACTGGTCGCCACAAGCTGTTTATTCCTGCCCATGCACTATACCAGATGGTGGTCTACCACTTGACATACCAGATCCTCTGACTGCTCTCCATATGCTATCAGCCGAAAATTGCAATGGACCTAATGGAGTTATCATGTTTGACTTTAACATTTCATGATTGAAAAGCATTCTGAGATAAGCATTTGTGTATTTCATGTGTTTGCAGACAGATAACTGTGCTGTTCTCATGTTTTGGTAGAATTATTTGGAATTCTGGTATCAAGAAAACGAATATAAACATGTCCTCTCGCTTTAATTGACCAAATATGTCATTTGAAATTTAACAATGTGTGTTATAATTTTTCTTGCCTCTATAAATATTTGTTATAAAATGTACATCTCCATTGTGATAGTCTTGTAGATGTTTGGTTCTGAAACCCATATGTTTCTCATTTAAATGCTTGTTACACGTTTTCAGCCTGCACTTGAGATACAAAGTGAAAATGTTGTTTTGACGTGTCTTTCAATTTTTCTTGATGTTTATTTCTCTATTTCTAGATCATGGAAGACCAAAAAGGGTTCTATCAGATCAAGGCCAGGAGTTTGTAAATGAACTGAGTGACCAATCTCGGCCTAACATTTGTATATTGCAATGCTATTTCCTATTTTGCTTGCCAAATATAACCTCTGGTGATTGCTTTTCAACCCCAATCCTAATGAGAACAAATGTTTTATGTACATTTAAATGAATCTTGGACATATGTACAACATATACATTTTTAACTTTTTTTTCAGTTTGCAGAATGTTACATAAATCAGCAGCAAATTGTAGAGGTTGAAGAAAAGTATACCCTTCTGTTCCAGCTGATTACACCGATATCTCAAATATGGCATGAACTAGTTGACTGAAGTCATACAGATGCACAATTTTTTAACGGATAACGTTAAGGTAAATACTCTCAATATGAGTAGTCGACGAAGTTAAAAAGTAACAGATATAAGTACTTGAGGGGTTTTTGGTGTCAGATAATATCCAATTCACACTTGTATGGATGTGTCTGATACAGGGTGGATCTCTGTATAACTAATGGATGATTAGGTATTAGGATGGCATACAATGCTCCCAACCTTCTTACTTTTTCTCTTAAAGGGTTCCAAATTGGGGACGAATATTAGACTGTGCAGTAGAGGTTGGCAGTGTTGCTCCACTGGTAGTTGGGCCTTCTCATGAAACAGAAGGTGCCTCTCTCAATATCCTTAACTCTTCCCTTCCAAAGTTGACCGGATTTTGAGTCTGTAAGTCCTTCCGCCTACTTGCAGTTCCACACCAGTACTCTTTATTGGTGTCTCCTCTTGAAAGCAGTCTTGAATATCCGGCAAGTATCCAACAAATTACAATACCTCCAATTAAATGCATTAAAAAGAAAAGAGCTTATTTACAAACCCCTTGCGCCACTTTTGCGTCACTTTCAACATAAGAAAAGTAACACAAAAGTGTCACAAGAGTTTTGTAAATAAGCCCTAAAAAATATTGTCCTGCATAATGACTTCATCTCTCACCTAATTCTGTCTCATCTGTGAATCATTTTAAATACCTGTTCATCTGTAATATAAATATGACGCAGTAGGCACTTCTATACAGACACCGTTTGAATACAAGCCTATAAGATAAGTGAATTCTATCAGGGACACTGCACACATTTAAAAAAATAGAAAATATTGTCATGTTACTTTGACTTGTAATGTGTGACCTCATTTAGTCACATCGATCTAATTTAAACACTCATTTTCTTTTTTGTTTTGCAGATTACCTACAGTATTTCTATTGGACTCCATATTATATGTTGTTTGTCATATTGTTTTGTTTAAGTTATGGTTCTAGTTATTTATTGTATTGTTATCAATTAGTTATATTTCCAGTTATTTATTGTTTTAATAAAAGTTAATTAAAAAAATACATACGTCTTTTTTTTGTGGGGGTAGCAGTCCGCAATAGAAATTATATTTATAATTTGAAGTATAATTCTGAGGCTAGCTCTTCACAAGATCTTTACGAGAGTGTATAGCTACAACTTACGGTTCCAATTCAAAAGAATAAATAGTACAATGCCATTAGCAACATAGTGTGGTGAACTTCTAACCTCTGTGCTCACGTAAGTGTTCCATGAACTGTTATTATAGTAACAGGCAGAAAAACATTTGGGGGTAGAGTTAAAAGTTACTGGCTGTACAGAAACCATTATATTTACCCTGGATCCTCTACATGACATAAAGGAAAGCAAAGTGAAACAAAACACTGTGTACCAGATTTACAACCCCCTTGCATCACTTTTGCATCCAACTCCCCTACAAAATTACATGTATGTGGGTCTCAACGACCCCCCCTCAAGCTTCGGGAATTTGTGTATTACGGGAGGCAGACTGCGTGGCCCTCCGCCTGGTGCACTCGAGGGCCCTGGAAACTACTACGACCGGCTCCTGCAGTGTCCCGGGGTACCTACCCCCGGTATACTGCTGTTTGCTTTGACAGAGCAGGACTCTACGAGTCCCGCCCTCCCATAGCAAACATAGTTTGCATTTTGAAAGACGGAGCAGTGAAATCTATTCTCACTTTCAAAATCCAAAGGAGATTGCATTTCCATATACAAATTAGCATCTACCCATGCAAAAAAGCAATACTGGCTCCAGAAGAACGCAAAAGTTCATCACACAATGTTGATAAAAAAAACAGCAAGTGTGCTCGACTTCTCAATATACTACCTTATCCTACGTAATGTTATTTTCAATCACCTTCTGATAACCAATAAGAATCATGCTTTTAAAAAACAGAAACATGCAACCTAGTTTTCTGTGTAGAATGTTGTCAAAAAACCAATTATTTCTTTTCTGTTTTAACTTCACTTTTCCCCCAAACTCCCTTTGTCTATTCTAACATATGCCAAAGGCAGAAATGGAACTACTTCAATCTATTTTGTCCACAGATTGAGAAAGCTAGGAAAAAAAGTGAATAAATCTGTTTCTACTTTTCTCCGAGACTATAAAATGGAGTTCATATACCACAACAATCTGCGTTTCAATATGCATGGCATCTATAGGAGAGATGCTGTACATTTTACAGATGAAGGGAACAGAGTCTTTTTCATGAAATTTAGACTCTGCATCGGTACTTACTTCTAAGTACTATAATCTCTCAATAAACATAAGGGCTCTTTTTAGAGCCACCCAACATCCATACACATAAGCTTGATCTATATCTCAAAAATACATGCTTCTTTTTTTTGTCGGCGGCGAAATGCGCGGAACCTACGCGCATCTGCGACTTAAAAAAAAAAGAAAAATACTACCTTACTTTTTTGGCCCTACGGGTCCTTATGTGACCCCCTGAGCAGGCCTAGGGGGTCAGGGTGTGTCTACCCTGCCCCCTTTTCACATTTTGCACACATATTTCACTGACTTCCTCAGCCTCGCTTTTACAGAGGCACAAAATGGCTGCCAACAGTTCCTGATTTCAAATGGTTACAACCACTTGACAGCCAATTAGAATTCAACGCGTCGGGACGATGCGCTTACCCTACGAGGCCAATCCTCGCACAATCCACTGATCCTCCATGCCCATAGATATATAACTGACTTTAACCTTCATTTTCACAGAACCTACTGAACAGATTGACACCAGATGTGTGAAAGGCACAAGTCAGAACTGAGGACTACCTCTCAGCCAAATTTGGTGTAATTCCGTTCAGCCATTTGGGCTGTAGTCGTGGCTAAAGGTCCTATGGGAAATTGCATGAAGAAAACACGTTTTGGGACCCCCCTTTTTTCTCGGCCCCCACTTCACAATCACCCCCAAACTTTCGGGGATGGAGCGGAACTGTGCTGGCCAAAAGTTTGGAAAATTTCAAGAACATTCATCATTCGACGCCATAGTTATTGCCAATAGAATGTTGTGGTTTTCCTATGGAGAATAGGTCCTAACTATAACTACCTACTATATATATATATATATATTACCTACTGGCGGTCGCCAGTAGGTATATATAGTTAGGATTTTTTCCCTATGGGATTTCTGAAAATTCTATGCCTAATAACTTTTGCGTTTGTGGACGGAATTGGCTGAAATTTTCAGGAAAATGGCACATTTTGTTTCTGAGCAGCCCTTGAAAATTTGGGGGGGTTTTGTGGAGGGGGGGCCGAGAAAAAAGGGGGGTCCCAAAACGCGTTTTTCCCATGTTAATTTCCATAGGGCGGTTGGACTCACTTTTAGCCCGAACGGCTGAATGGATTTTCACGAAACTTGGCAAAATTGTAGGGACTGTTAGCCCGATGTGCCTTTGCTAGGTCTCAATATATGTGCTTCAGTGGATTTTGAGAAATTAACGTTTAAATCAAGATATATATCTGTAACAGCGCTCCGGGCAGCTATCTGGTTAGCGAACCTTTCGCGTATCGGAACTTTGCGATGAGAAGCTGATTGGCCCTCCGGTGTCTGTCAACATTCTAAACAGTCCGGAGCGGCCGCCATCTTGTCTCTCGGTAGGATCGAGAGACAAGAGGAGGCCAAAACAAAGGGGGAAATTACCATAAGGGGGCATAGTAGATCCTCGTTGACCCCCTAGGTTTTATGTGGAGGTTTTAAAAGGGCCTAGGAGGGCCCCAAAAAAAAAAAAAAAAAAATTTTTTTTGCGTGGTAAGCGCCAAGTTCGCGAACCGGAAAGCGTTCTGGGCAGCGAACTTTATGGATAAAAGAATGAAAGACTTTTCTAATGCTGTATGTTAATTGTTTGTTGTTTTTCTTGTTTTTTTTGGTTTTCTTTTTTTTAAAGTGTTTTTTTTTTATTTTGATTCTTTTTCATAATTTATTAAACTTTCTAACATTTCAGTGTCTGAAATGTCATTATTTTCTTGAAATATTGTTTGCAATCTGTGAGGTTGCAAAATGTCCTCATTTGCAAGGAGAACATCTACTGCTTGGACACATTGCAGCAGTTCATTATCCAAGCTTTCATCCATAAATTCCATGTCAATTTGTTCAATTAATTCCTGGCTGCTCTCTTGCAGGTCCATCTCAAAAGAAACTTGCTGCTCGCCTTCCATTTTGCCTGAAATTTGGATTAAAAAAATATATATTAGTAGAGATAGGGCACTGTTGGGATTAATTTTAGATAGGCAGTTTTTATCAGTGAATTTATCTTTTGGCAGTGTATAGTATGAGAGTGGAAATAGGACTATAAAAAAGTGTATGTGATTTAACCAAGACAAGCCTTACTCCATTCATAACTATAACAGAGAAGTCTATCTAAATACATTACTACTACAGAGGGATAGTGTATATCTAGCAGAAAAAGTCTACTATATTAAGTTATAGTGCACAATATATTAAATTTTAACTTACCTTCACAAAGAAGTTGAAGTTTTTTGAAGCTATTGAAATAGGAGGTACAACAAGAAGTAGTAGTCAAAATGGCTGTGTTTCCTTCTCTCCCTTTATATATATACAGGTATATAACCAATCAAATGTCAGGTAATAAAAGTAGAAAATGAAAGTAACATTTTCATTGGTTGTCAATTCCAACAATGCAGATGTGTTTTGTGAAGTAATTTACCTCACGGTACTTGGAGAGGTGTACAGGCTAAATGGCTAAATGAAATTTCAATGAAATTTGTGAGAATGGAAGGGATTGTTATGTAGTATGAGCTAATCTATATTTGGTGAGAGTGTCTCTAGTCGTTTTTCTGTAAATTACTTTCCCACCTTTTTTTAGGACCGCTTTCCGGAAAGCGGCCCGGTTAGCGAACCTTAAGCGTCACGGGAGTCCACCATTTTGTGTTTCGGTCGCATTAAGATACAAGATGGAGGGCAAATAATGTTTAGAATGGGTAGAAGGGGTCATGGTAGACTTATCTTGACCCCCTAGGTTTTCTGAGCATGGCTGAGGAGGCTTATATGTGCGGAAAAAAAACTTTTTTTAAAAAAATCCGCGAGGTTAGCTTTCGGTTAGCGAACCGGGTAGCGCTCCGGGGAGCGAAATTTGTGGAAAATTAGTGAAAAAAGTTAGAGAAAAATAATAATTGTGAGTGATCAGATGTAGGGTAGCTCTGAGAAGAGCTTTTGGGTTTATGGTACATTTAGGTACTTATAAGTAGGTACCAATGCACAGTCTTAAATTCAGAATGAAAATTCTGTTGCCCTCATCTGAGAAGTGAACTCCATCTCCTCTGTAGATATCTTGCATGTAGTAACGCAAGTTATTGTTGTACAGAGAGCCCATTCCATGGTCTCTCATGAAAGCTGAAACAGATTTGTTTACATGCTTCCTCGCTTTCTCAATTTGTGGAGAAAATTGGTTGGACCACCTCCATTTCTGTCTTTGGCATATATTGGAATATACCAAAGCAGTTTGAGGAAAAAGTGCCATTAATTGCTCCAAGGTGTCCTTTAAAAGCATTTCCAGACCTACCCCTGTCAAAGTGCCCAAATCATTACCTCCACAGTGCACTATTAACAGGTCAGGTTTTGGCAAATGCATAAAGGTTTTCACCAATGGTATCAATTGGTGACATTTTAATCCTCTTTGGCCCAACCACTTAATTTCCACATCCTGTAAATTGAGGTTGTGTAAATTTCTGTTCTCAGCATACCTTTGAGCCCAGTGGATGTAACTATGTCCAACAATCCAGACGTTAAACATGGTGGGTGAAGGTTGTGCTGCAGTCAGATGAAGTGTGGTAATGAAAGGGCAGTTGAAACAGTAGGAGTTTGTAAAGAAAAAAAACTGTGGATTTCCAATGCTAATGAATCATTAGCAGTGATTGGTGCATTTCCATTTCTGAAAACAGAAAGTTAGGGTGCATGGATGTGTTCTTTGAAAGATGTAATTTGAATGGTCAAGGAAGAAACATTTCATGAAAGATTGCACTGGATACGCAGGTGCACTGAGAGTTCAGAGTTCAATTGAAACATTGTTGTGTGAATTTGCAAACATGAGAGGTCTTCCAGGAGGTGGTTGCTATGGAAACAAGGGAGAGAGGGCAGAGGGGGGAAGGGTTTTGATTTGAAAAAAGTGAGGGAAGAGGTATGATTGGCTAATATGAGAGATATGTGAAATGAATATTTGTATTTCTGTGCTTTCAATAGCTGCAGCCTTTGGAGTGCATCCTTTTTCTTCTGCTGAAGACAATTTGGTGTATTTCTGAGACTGTTTTCAAAACTCAAACAATATTTGCTAAGGTGAGAAAAGATTTATTTAATTTAGATAGAGAATAGTATGATTTAAGGAGAAAATGATGAAGAAAGCTGTGTTTTTAAAATGTGGTTTTGTCTCTAGTGATATACTAATAGAATTAGTTTTATAGAGAAATTGTAATTGCATATTTGGTGTAACATTCTGGCATGCAGTAACACAAGTTATTGTGGTACATGGAGCCCATTCCATGGTCTGTTATGTAAGCTGAAACAGATATGTTGTTTTTAAAAACGATTTAAGAAATCAACTACATTTCTGGATATGTACTGCTAGAGCTTCATAGGTTGTTTTGAGCCATATTTATAAGGTATTTGAGTGTCTAAGATGTTATGTTTTCCTTTTAAAATGTAAAGTGTTCCTCATGGGGCAAGTGTCTTGTAAATACGCTCCCACTTGTGCTTGGCAAATTTAGATTTTGATTATGGGAGTTACCTAGCCATGTTAATAGTGTCCCAAAAATGGTGCTAGGGCATTCCAGAAAACACTTTCATGTGTCTCTAGGACATTTTTAGTCATTTCTTCATGAATGCAGGTATACAATTGATTTATATGCTGTGTTTAAAAACGAATTTTGAAATCAATTAAATTTCAGGATATGTACTGTTAGAGCTTCATAGGTTGTTTGGGGTCATATTTAGAAGTCATTTTAGTGTCTTTGATGTTATTTTTCCCTTTTTAAATGGAAAGCGTTCCTCATGGGGCCCTGAGCAGTTCTTAGCCATGTTATTTAATAGGAAGTGGATAACATGGCTAAGAGCATTTGCTGGAAAATGCATGAATATCGCTGACTTTTCTGCGATATTCATGCATTGTGGCCTTTTTTTTCGCATTTGCGAGCAGTTCTTAGCCATGTTATCCAATGGGAGGTGGATTACATGGCTAAGAGCATTTGCTGGATAATGCATGAATATCGTTGACTTTTCAGCGATATTCATGCATTGCGGCTGTTTTTAATCGCATTTGTGATAAACAATTACATTTCTTGATATGTACTTTTAGAGCTTCATAGGTTGTTTGGGGTCATATTTAGAAGGCATTTTAGTGTCTTTGATGTTATGTTTACCTTTTTAAATGGAAAGCATTCCTCTTGGGGCAAGTGTCTTGTAAATACGCTCCCACTTGCGCTTGGCAAATTTAGATTTTGATTATGGGAGTTACCTAGCCATGTTAATAGTGTCCCAAAAATTGGGTTAGGGCATTCCAGAAAACACTTTCATGTGTCTCAAGGACATTTTTAGTCATTTCTTCATGAATGCAGGTATACAATTGATTTATATGCTGTGTTTAAAAACGAATTTTGAAATCAATTAAATTTCAGGATATGTACTGTTAGAGCTTCATAGGTTGTTTGGGGTCATATTTAGAAGGCATTTTAGTGTCTTTGATGTTATTTTTCCCTTTTTAAATGGAAAGCGTTCCTCATGGGGCCCTGAGCAGTTCTTAGCCATGTTATTTAATAGGAAGTGGATAACATGGCTAAGAGCATTTGCTGGAAAATGCATGAATATCGCTGATTTTTCAGCGATATTCATGCATTGTGGCCGTTTTTTTTCACATTTGCAAGCACTTCTTAGCCATGTTATCCAATGGGAGGTGGATAACATGGCTAAGAGCATTTGCTTCAAAGGTTGTTTGGGGTTATACACCATTTTTGGGAAATTATTAACATGCCTATCTAACTTCCATAATCAAAATCTAAATTTGCCAACCGCAGATGGGAGCGTATTTACAATAAATTTGCACCATGAAGAACGTAAAATAGCATACTAGACACTCAAATGCCTTATAAATATGACCCAAAACATCTTATGAAGCACTAGTAGTGCATATTTCCAGAAATGTATTGGTTTTCATTTAATGATTTACTTCATTGGTAGGCCTTCACATGTTTTTTTACCTTGGTTTTTTTCAGTGAAAATGTTATCTGCAACCATGTGTTGGCCTCACCTCAAATAAACAAAACAGGTGATGGACTGAATGTGGATCAATGACACACATTCACCCCAGTCTAAAGATCTGGGCCTAAACAAATCTTTCGATAGGCTACATCTTATCGTCATCCTGAATTAATGATTTAAAATATTAGGGAGTAATTTATGAGTGTTGTATGCCTGTTTTGTACCATTGAGTGTCATTTTTGTGATGCAGTGCTGGTGGAAAACATTTGCTATGTTAAATAATTAGTAGGGCATTAAGTTTTAGATGACTGTTATTTATTTACTGTTTGGTAATAGTGGTTAATAACATTTTATATTATATTTTTCCACAGATTCAACTGCAGATTCTTTCATAGTTTTGAAAATGCCTACAAAAAACAGAATGAGAAAGGCGAGAAAACGTCAAAGACAGCAGGATGATGTTTTATTGCAGCAGTCCTCTTCCCCAAATACTTGTCAAAACAGCAAGAAAGGTCCGGGTAAGAGCACGAAATCATTCTTAAGAAATATTTGTAGTAAAAAAAGTTTTGCTCAAAAAAATGTTTCAGTTCACAAAAAGAAAAGTAATTTAAATGGAAAGGAGAGACCCATTACAAATGTTACTGGTAGAGGAAGAGATAACTCTGTGCATGATAGTAGAAGGAAACAACAGTTTAGGGACATTCGAAATCGAATGTTCCGTAATAGGATATTAGTTAATTTATTGAAAAATATTAAAAAGAAAGGCCAACAGAAAGCGGCATTTTATAAGAAGAAGAAAAATGTAGAGAAAATTATTGATCATGCTTTTGAAATTAAGCGAAAGTTGTTTATTTTGGTAATCAATAGAATTAGGAAACTAAGCAAGGTAATTTCTGATTTCAAAACAAAAAGTAGATGGAAGAGAGTAGTAAATCGTACTAACTTTTGTGAAGTTTTTTCCGGAGAATGGATGCATAGTTCAAGTTCTGAGGCATTTTTTAATGAGGAGAGTTATTTTCAGGATAATGATTTGGTGCATGCAGTTGACATCAGTGGTCGAGCTTATGAAGTGAAGGATGGTTGTCCAGTTGAAAAAGAACAACTTGTGACAACAGAGACAGAAGAGGCGCTAAGTGATGAGGTTTTAGGAAGACGTCCTAAGGGTCCTGTGTACATTTGGAAGTGTAGTTCTATTTGCAGTGTGCGACAGGTTTCCATCAATTTGCTTTGTGATTTTATACGGACATTTAATAAGAAAAGTTTGAAGCAGAAAATGAAGTTGTTGCAAGATTTAGATCCTTGCAGAGTGAGACAAATGACAGGTTTGCGTGGTCATTCACTGGCTTGTCTTTCCAGGAGAGTATGCCAGAGTGTTTTTCATCATTTCAGGATGCTAGCAGTGCATCATAATAAAGTGAGAAAATTAGTGAGAATGTTGTATTATGCTAAGAGTCCAGCAATTATGCTTAAACAATTATGTGCTGCTCTTTTGCATGGTTCTGAAATAGATGTGAAGAATATTTGTGAAGAAATTGAGTTTTGTTACTTTGGTAGTAAAGATGAGAATGTTCAAATTGACCCTGAAGTAGAGGGTAATGTGGAAGATAATGTACAGGTTTCTAGTACAGATAATTTTGAGAAGGAAATTGCCACGTTTCAGATGAAATCAAGTGAGAGGCCTAATTTCACTTGTGTATGTTGTCGACGCACTTATTATAAGAATCAGACTAAGGTAGTGGATTTATATGCAAAAAGTGAAAGGGAAAATAATAGTGAATGGAAGGATTTTGCCACATACTTGATGGTAGAAAATTATTTTGATTTGGGATCGGATCAACGTGTGTGTACTTATTGTTGTAATAAATTAAACCAAAACCAGATGCCTGCTAGGGCAGTTCATAATAATCTGGAATTGGTTGAGATTCCTTCTGAATTGAAGGATTTAAATACTTATGAATCTATTTTGATTCAAAGTATCCATCCATTTCAGGCTATTGTAAGAATGGAGCCAAAGACAGGAAAGTTGCCTCCAGCAGATTTACAGAGAGGATTAAAGGGAAGAGTTGTTTATTTGCCTCTAGATTTGAACAAAAACATTAACACAATTGGAATAGAAAAAGTGGAAGAGGAACCTCTGGTTATCTTGGTCAATGGGGTTCCGACAAAGAATAAGAAAATATGGCAAGATTTAGTGGATGTTAGGAAAGTCAAAAAGGCAACAGTGTATTTGAAGAAAAATAATAAGTACTATAAGAATGTATATGTTGCAGAAGAGGAAGTAAGTGATGAAGAGGATAGCGATTTGTGTGCTGGCCAAATTGAGAAAGTAGAGGCCTCTAAAAGTGAAGAAATATATGAACATTATAGTGTTCATCCTTTGCATTCCAAGGAAGTCATGGGGAATGCTATTGAGTTGTTTCAAATGAAACAAGCCAAAGGGAGTCCCATTAGTGTTTGGGAGGAAAGTTTGGAAGCTCGGTGTTTCCCACAGCTATTTCCCACAGGTCAAGGAGGAAGATATGATGAGCGACCTCATCAAATTCCTGCGTCTGAATACCGGACTTTACGATTGTATGCAGAAGATCCTAGGTTTCGGCAATGCATTCCCTATTTGTTTCATCTCCTGTTTGAAAGCGATCTGTCTGGACTGTCATATGCAGTGAACCACATCTTAAAAAGTGGTATACAGATGCGAAACATCTCGGCAAGTGACTTTATGCATAAAGTCAATGTCCAAGACAGTATTTTGGATTCTCACTTAATTAATCTCATGGCGTGTCAGCGTGGTACTAATGAGTACTGGTACCGTCGTCATGGTGATTTAAAATGTATGCTGAGGAACTTAGGAACTCCAACATGGTTCCTCACTCTGAGCTGTGCCGAGTATGGCTGGGAAGACTTACTTGAATTTCTACGAGAGGCAAATGGAAATATTGAAAACATTGAATTCAAGACACCTGGAGAACTGTGTTCTTTGGATCCAGTGAATGTATGCAGGTACTTCAATCATAGATTTGAAGCTATGATGTCTTTCATCACAAATAAAAAGAATCCACCTCTTGGAGAGGTGTTGGATTTCTTCTGGAGAAAGGAGTACCAAGCAAGAGGTGCCCCTCATATACATATGTTGTTGTGGATCAAGGATGCACCTAAATTTGGAACAGATCCGGATGACTTAGTGATGAATTTCATCGAACAGTATTCTACGTGTGCTGTTCCAAACGCAACGGAGAAGAAAAGTCTAAGAGAACAAGTTCTTCGTTTCCAAAGCCATCGTTGTGGAAAGTACTGTCGTCGTAAATTCAGAAACAAGGACAAGTTCTACACCAAATGTCGTTTCAACTTTCCTCGACCTGTGATTTCTAAAGGAAGAGTGAACAGTTTGATGTCTTCGCTGCGACATAATGTGACGAGGAAATCACCCAAGAATACATACAATTTGAAAAGGAACGAAGAGTCCAAGTACATCAATGACTACAACCCAGTGATTTTGTCCATGTGGAATGCTAACATGGATATACAGTTTGTGGCTGACAACTGTATGGCTGTGGCTCGGTATGTGACATCTTACATCACCAAAAAAGAAAAGACCGAACTGAAGGATATGTGGGAGGACATTTCCCATGAAAAGAGCCTCAGCAAGAAGTTGTACAGTTTCAGTCTGAAGATGTTGTCGCATCGAGAAATCGGAGCTTACGAATGTTCTGATCGATTGTCTTCAGCAAGTCTCTATGCCAAATCCAGGAGTCTCGTTTGGGCGAGTCTTGGTCTTGCTGCAACGCGAAATCGAGTTCTAAAACCTGTCCGGGAAATTGAGTATTTGGCAGAAAAGGAACCAAACAGTACCGACATTTTGAAGACCAACATGTTGGATACATATTATCCAAATCGAAGCAGTCACCTTGAGAATGTTTGTCTATATGAGGTTCTTCAAAATTATATATTCAAGAGGAACATCAAAGAAGATATTGAGAAAGGAGTGTTTGCTGTAATTGGAAGTGAGGGATGCCTGGTCAAGCAAAGAAAATGCCAATTAGTAAACCATCGAAAATTGAGTGGTGAATCTCCAGAAAAAAAGGAGTTTTTTTATTTAGCACTTTTGCAACTTTTCAAGCCTTGGCGTGCAGAAGAGGAACTGCTTGGAGATTTCCTCTGTTACGAAGACTCTTTCAATGCAGCCAAGGAGTCCATAGAATGTCCTGCTTTTTCTAAATATCAAGAAATGCTAACTTTGGAAATTGAGCAGGAAGCAACGATTGCAGCCGAGATTGCCAGAGACAGTTCTCAGGACAGTCAGAGTTCTGTTTCATTGAGTCAAGATCCACTTGGAGGACCTATTATCGAAAATGAAGCTGCCACTGCTATGAATGAAGTAGAAAGAGCCATGGCACATGCTCAGGAGGATTCAGTTAACTTAGAAGACTTGGAAAAACAACTCAACGTTGAGCAGAGGAAAATATATGATGAAGTTACCACGGAAATTGAGCACGGATTAAGTCATGAGAAGAACAAATGCTCATGTACATCGTTGAAGCCTGTCCGACTGTACGTGAGTGGAGAAGCGGGAACTGGAAAAAGTTTCCTCATTAAAGCAATCTCTTGTTATTTGCAGGAAAGGACTGAGTCATCGCTGTCTTGTGTTGTCACCGCTCCTACTGGACTGGCAGCACATAACATTAAAGGTATTACTTTGCATCGTCTACTGATGCTGCCGGTGGAGCATGACAACAAATTACAATACAACAAGTTATCTGGAGATGCTTGCTGTGAAGTTTCAAGAGTCTTGAGGAAAATGAAACTACTTATCATTGACGAAGTAAGCATGGTTTCCAATGTCATGCTTGCCTTTGTGCATTTGAGAATGCAAGAAGTACTTAAAACTGAATATGATGTGTTATTTGGTGGCAAACACATCATTGTTTTCGGAGATCTTCTGCAGCTGACACCAGTAAAAGGTCAACCTGTGTTCAAAATACTCACGCATGAAGATACCAGGAAGTGCCTAGGGAGCATTGGCAACGTCAATATAGGGTTAAACTTCAATTATGCAGAACTGCATCAAAATATGCGTCAGGCAAAGGATGAAGATTACAAGAATATTCTACAAGATATTAGAATTGGAAAAGTGACTGAGCATGGGAAAGAAGCTTTAAATGCACGATTACTGTCAAATTTATATCCCAAACAAGAGATTGTGCCTGAGAATATTTTTCAGAAAATTACTGAGAAGAAATCCGGGATATGTCTCATGCCAACTCTTGCAGAATGTGCCATCTTCAACAACAAAATGTTGAATTTAGAAAAGCAAGAGATTGTGAAACTTGAAGCTATCGACAAATTAGAGCATATGGGATCAACAATTATTTTGTCAGACAATTTGAAATCAAAATTGGATTCATTAGAGAAGACTATATCTAAAACAGCGGGTTTTGAAAAGACTTTGAATGTGTGTTTAAATTGCCGAATTATTTTGAGAAGGAATTTACATGTAGAAAGAGGTCTGGTAAATGGATCAATGGGTAATGTTGTTGATTTTGAGAAATACAGAAATAGAGATGGAATAGAATTTTTAAAAATTAAATTTGATGGCATTGAGGAAGTACAGCAAATTGGTCGTTGTTCTGCTAGGTTTTTGCTTGTTAAAGATTTATATGTTCGCCGTAAACAGTTTCCTGTTTGCTTGGCATATGCGGTGACAATCCATAAATCGCAAGGTTTAAGTGTAGACTGTGCATTGGTGAATATTGGCAGTTCTGTGTTCAAGGAGGGTATGGCATATGTGGCATTGTCACGAGTTAGAACTTTATCGGGATTGTACTTAATTGACTGTGATGTAACAAACATTTGTGCGGATCTAGATTGTGTTAAGGAATACAATAGGTTAAGAAGAGAGTATGCGCCACATTTGCCTCAATATCCTTTGTTTGAGAAACGTGTGGTAGGCCGCAAGCGTAGAAATAGCAGTAATAGTAGGGAGGTTGTTGCAAAAAGACTAAAAGTCAATGAACCGAAAATTGTTAGCAGAAAGAAAGTGGATTCTGTTGAAGATGTTGTCGGTTTTCAATTTGAAAACAGTTCTGGTGTCAACTGCTATGCAAATGTAGTGGTTAATGTTCTCTTTTCACTAGAGAGTTTAAAAGAACAGATTCTGTTGAATTCTGAACAAATTTTATGCTGTTTGTTTAATTCTGTTTTCGAGAAATGTAGCACTGATCGAACAAAAGTAGAAAGTGTGTCTGAAGTTCGTTATCTGTTAGATGAATGTTCAGGTCAAACAGACTTCTCTAAAAATAATCAGCAAGATTGTCAGGAGTTTTTAATGTATATGCTTGATATATTGCAAGTTGAGGGTGTAGATGTAGATCACCTGTTTGGGCTTTCTTATCAATGGCAGCATGACTGCGAGAATTGTAGGGTATCAAGTACTACTAGTGTAGACTCAGAAAGATTTATATATTTAACTTTGCCAGACAGTAAATCAGTCTCCTTTAATAAGCTAGTAAATGCAGCGGATCACAACATGGAGTGTAGCCAATGTAAATCTGAAATGATGTCAACATTACTTATACGTAGATATGGACAGTATGTCATTTTAATGATGCAACGATGTAGGCCTGATGGATCAAAATTGTCAACTTTAATAAAAAATTTTGTGGCTTCTCAGCTTTCAATATCAGGAAGGACTTTTGTAACTGTAGCAATTATCTATCACGATGGTCCTTCAACAACTTCAGGACATTATACAGCTTATTTAAAGTCTCGAAACGGCTGGTCATTCTGCAATGATTCCGTTGTAACTTTCAAAAAAAAATTGCCGTTTGACCTTAAAAATTCTTACCTGGTGTTTTTAAAACCAAAATTTTAAAGAAAGAATCTCGAGATTTCCTGTGAAGAATTGGAAAAGGTTCATCAAGTTGAGGGAATGTAAGTCTGCAATGCTGTCTAGATTATTGGTCCAAAACTTTTAATTATAATGTTATTTTGTAAAATCCGACTATATAAACCTGATGCAAGTAAGTCTGCTTCATAGTAAGCAGTATCAGTGTCATAGGAAAAGGAGAACATGAGTGACAAAGAAGAGTAAGATATTAGTAGTCCAGGATTGTGAAAATAATCTCAAATGTTTTCTTTTTGCAAGTTGCGAAAATAGAAAATGTCGGGATTTGATTGGAAGAATTACAAGACTTGCGAATCGCGGCAACATGATTTGGCCTAGTGGAAACATGTGATAGAATGAAAGAAGTCTTTTTTTCTATGTAACATATTTTTCGTATCGATGGAGGTTTTCTTTCAGAAAGTGGCGGGCTGAAAATATTTATAGCACAACAGAGTGGATGCTGTTCATAGGAGATCCTTCGACGTCATTGAAAGTAAGTTAATTTTAAGGAGTTTTGAAATCAGATTTCTTAGGTTGTATGGGTTTTTTAAACACAGTCATTTTGATTGTGGTTTTTTTTCCCCGCTGTTACATGATGAATATCTTCAAGTCACTGATGTAAGTGAAATTTGATACATTCTGAGAACAGCAAAAATAAACCATTTAACATGTATAATTAATGTTATGCTTTTTGTACTTATGATATACATTTAGAAATGTGAGGTAGATATGGAGAAGCTGAGTTTTCTGTAAGTGTCAATTTTAATGCTTACAGTGCTGTACTTCTGGGTACTGTTTTTTTTTTAAAAAAAAAGAAATAGGCCTCACCTCAAAGAAAGCTCTTGAAAGTACACATCTTATTTGCATCCTAAAACAATCATTTAAAATGTTAGACACAATTTTATGATGGATTTACATCTCTTTTGCGCTGTTATTGCATCACTATTGTGAGACATAAGCAATGCAAAAAAAGCACCATGTTCCAAAATAGGCCTCAGTTCATCAACATCAAGATACAGTTTCTTTAAAATATATATATTTAGGATTGTGTAGGGGACGTAGAGAAGCAGAGACTTCTGTAAATGTCCAAGTTGTTGAAAAACTGTTTGTTCTTGAACCTTTTCCCTTGTCTTTTCTAATTTTTAAATACATGTTTTAATATTTTTGGAAATGTTTGTTTTCTGTTTTACAGATTGAAAGTATGAAAAAATATTTTAAAAAGGTAACAAGAATTATAAGGTACATGTTTTCTACTCTTTTTACCCGCAATGCACTGCTGATGATGTCTCTGACACTATCTCTGGTTTACTCTCTATAGCTGTCTTTCTTTTTACATTATTCTCTGTTTACTTCTCTTATACTAACTCTTCTTTTTTTTAAAAAAATATTTTTTTGGTTCGCTTACAGTTCGCGAACCGGTCAACGAACTTGAAGCGAACCAAAAGAAATAGAGCTTGCCAGAGTGATAAACATTCTAGCAATTTTATTTTAAAGGGGGGGTAGTTCTGAAAAGAACTTTTTTTTTTTTTTTTCTGAACATTTTTTGATTTTTTTGTATTTTTAGAACAGTTTTATGTTTTTTTTGTGTTTTTTATGGAGGGGAAACAACAAAAAAACAGGCATTGAAAACGGCTCAACAGGAGCAAAAAAAAAATTACTGCTTGGGTGCATTAGGGCACTTATGGTTTTCGAACACCATATTAATCAAGTTGACGCTCATGTTGCCATACGACAACATAGCACCACAATATATACAAGTAAACCTCATATGTCTAAAATTGGGTTGAATGTTTGGCACAGTTTCCTGTGCCTCTCTTCCTGACAAAGACATTGATGAGGTAGATCTGGCCACAGGAGTTGTCGGGGGATTGTCTTGTAGGTCCCTTAACTCAGCCCGGCTGTAGTTCAAGGGATGCCACCTGGTCATATGTCGATGCATAGTATAGTTCCCCATACTATATTTCTTCTCTGTGCCTCTTGACAATCTGTAATCACAGATGAGGCAGGTGGCATATTTCGCGTTCACCTTCTTCTCCCCTGGAGGGATGGAAAAAAACTGCCAGATGAAACTGGTTTTTCTCTTGGAAACACGGGGCAACTCCGGGATAAATTGTTGTTGATCTGTATCCTCTTCTTCTTCTTCCTCCTCTTCCTCTTCTCTGTTAGAGATAAATTGACTGGGTGGTCCTCTCTTCTTATGAGGAGGTGGAGGTGGTGGTGGGGGTGCACCAGCTGCAGCAAGTATGGAAGCCATTGTTGAACTCCAGATAAATGGTCTTTCTCTCACCAAGATGAAAGTCAGAGTGAGGAAAAAAGGAGGGGTTTACATGATTTGGGAAAAGCAAAAGTTCTGAACCAATGAAAAGTGTTATTTTTAGGTCACATGACCTAGTCATACATCATTTGGAAACCAAAAGTGAAATGAACCAATGAAAAGTTTGATAAACAAGTCACATGACCTGTTCCGCTTACGTTACGCGGTCCGCGCCGCGTCTCGGATCGCTTCCGGTTAGCGGTCCGGAGCACTTCCGGGAGCGCTAACGCAGCGCGTCATTAGACGCATTACGCGACAACGTGATACGTCGCGCTTCCGCGACGCGTCACAGTTCCGCTAACGTAACGTTGACCGGTTCGCGGACTAGGTCGCGGCATGAAGATGAGCTAACGGAAAGCTTCCCGGTTCGCGAACTAGAAGCGAAGAAAACAAAATATTAAAAAAAAAATTATCAATAAACATCTAAAATATATTTTAAGATTTAAAGAAGAATACATTTTACAGCTACAGATGTTAGCTTTTAAAAAACCAATGAAATTCACAGAAAAAACCATAGGTTATAGACCATATATAGTTAGGAATTTGCATTTACAAAACCTTGAAAATTCAGTGAAAAAACCATAGGTTATAGACCATATATAGTTAGGGATTTGCATTTACAAAACCTTATTTTACTCGCATAAAACCATTGAAATTCCATATATAGTTAGTTGCGCTAACTATATATCGCGCACCCGCAATCCACTGCTGATGATGTCACATATTACATCATTCATGACATGGTCAGTGACATCACTGATGACATCACTGATGACATCTCAAATGACATCACTGATGACATCACTGATGACAACAACCAGTGACTGTCTGTTTCTGTAAAGTTAAAATATGTCTTACATATTGAAGAATGAGTGGATGTATAAGTGTCTGGATGAAGGATTTAGTAGGTGCGTGACTGACTGTATGAGTGAGTGATCAAATGTGTCTCACTGAGTGCATGGGTTAGTGACTAATCTGTCTTAATTTGTGCATCATTATGTCTGTTGTTCTGTAAACTGCTGCATGTGTTGATCAGTAGCTATATGAGTAACTATATGGGTTATTGATTGGTAGCCCAGGTATTTGTATGGGAGACTGAGTGTGTGTGTGGGTGGCTGGGAGGTGTATGACTGTGTGCATAGATGTGTGAGCAGTTGATTCACTAGATGTATGGTTTCAAAAGTGCATGTGGAAACAGCTGTATGGGCGGTTGACTGTGTGCATGAGTGTATTGGTGAGTGAATGGATATCTCAGTGCTACATGTCAAAGTAAGTACATATGTAAAACACAGTACAAGTGAGAGTTGACATATATAAATAACTGTGCATAAGAGCCAGTGAATGTGTGAGTGGCTGTATGGATCATTGTGAACTTGTATCAGGGATTGTATAAGAGAGTAAATATGTGTTAGTATATGTATGAATAAGTAAAGTTTGTATAACTGTATAGTTGAGGAAATGGAGGTGCGATTGATTCTTTGCATGACTGACTAGGTGTGTGAGTAACTCCATGGATGAGTGACAGTCTGTGAGTGTCTGTTTACACTGATTGTATCTAAGGTTATATTAGAGTCTGAAGAGGTTCATCGTATTATCACATGAATGATATCATCAGTGATGTGATCAGTAATGTCAAATGAGATGTCATCAGTGATGTCATCAGTGATGTCATTTGAGATGTCATCAGTGATGTCATTTGAGATGTCATCAGTGATGTCATCAGTGATGTCACTGACCATGTCATGAATGATGTAATATGTGACATCATCAGCAGTGGATTGCGGGTGCGCGATATATAGTTAGCGCAACTAACTATATATGGAATTTCAATGGTTTTATGCGAGTAAAATAAGGTTTTGTAAATGCAAATCCCTAACTATATATGGTCTATAACCTATGGTTTTTTCACTGAATATATATATATATATATATATATATATCATGTGATCAAGGCTCCGCTGAGCCGAAACGTCTGTGACTCTTTCTGCTGAATAAAATCTGTAAAGTACCTCGAGGTCCGTGTCCGGAGTCTGCCTGCTGCCTGTGCGAGCTGCGCGAGCTTGTGGTCAAACGGAGTTCAGGATATATATATATATATTTTTTTTTTTTTGACACGAAGGATGCGGCACAACACAGTTCCAGTTCAGTTTCAAGGTAATTTATTGCTCCAAACCCAGACCAACGCGTTTCGGCCTAGAGACAGGCTTTGTTCACGGTAAGTAAGGATACTACTATGTCTACTATTTATCCCACCTGGCTATTAAGGTGCATTGTGGGACAGGTAGTTCATGAAAAATAAAAAAGGATTTTTTCACATGATAATGACATTAGCAATTTCAGCACTTAATTCTTCCCATTAGGTACTAAGGCATTGTGTTATTAGTATGTACACTGTTATAATTATAGTCACAGTTTTAACTAATTTCTAAAGGTCACAGTGTCCAAAAAATATATATATATTGTTTCCATTTATGGTATAGTACTATATGTTACCACTGTTCCATTGTATATTCATGGTATTTTACTGGGTGTAGTACCCACTTCAATAGTACATGTTTTTTCCTCCCTTTCAGGTTGCCATCGCAATGTTCTATGTTGATCACTGATGTTATTCTAGGTGTACGTAAAGTTCCTCGTCAAAGTTCATCCCTCTGGGCATTTTCGTTATCAGTCTGATGATGAACTTTGATTCAGTTTGTCTTAATTTACGTTTTCTGTTTCCTCCACGTTCGTTCATCTCAATCATGTGTATACCATAATATGACATGGCCCTCCAGTCACTTTTTTGACAGGTAGCCATATGTATATATATACACGTAAATTCGCCACTCGAACTGTGACAGCCGCCCCAGCCCAGAACTTCGATGACGAAAGAACAGACCCATTAGTAAGTGCTCAATCAAGGTGTTTTATTTTCTCCAGCAAGCCAGCCGCCGCCATTACGCGTTTCGCTTTCCACAAAGCTTGATCACATGGCAAGTTGCTAAGAGCCAATGCCGATATTTAAAGTGCAAATGCGCGAGCAATTTTCAAATTGGTACAAACAACATAGAAAAAATACTTTGTTCACATGTTGTACATTGAAATGTATGTTTGCAATACAATGTTCAGTACACAAACAACCAAAATATAAAATATATAAATAAGTATTTAAATATTTTAAAAATACTGGTATGCATCTCTGTATAAATACGTGTCAGACAATGAGTAAGGGTAATGAAATCAATCACCTACTTAATTCATATAATTTTTGGTCTCACAAGTAACCTCACATCTACGATTTTTTTGTTACCGGTAAGTAAAGAAGTGCAAACATTAATCATACAAAAGTGCTAGTGCAAGTGCTAACTTAAAATTAAAAACTGTTTTTCAGATATGGAGCTGATGGTAGTACCCCCAGATACACCACCGGGGTTGCCCTCTTTAATACAAAGCTCAATTAATCAATATGTGAGGTGAAGCAGGCACCTATATACTAGGAAAAGAATTCATCATATACAAACAATTGCATTACCGATAGTGCAAACAAGCTATAGAAAATTCCAATTTCTTGAGTCCAGAAACAACTTTGAATGGTATGAGCTGTTATGGGTATTGGTTCGAGACATTCCTGACTAAGGTTTACCAAGATTATTAGTATACATTGTGTTTTTATGGAACCTTCAGGAATGCCCTAATAAGATGTGATATAGACGGGCTCTAAAATTTAGTAAACCAACAAGCGATTCACAAACAAGTATACAGATCCTCCGTCGCATTCAGCCCATGAGGTTGTTTGCTGTCTAACTCCAAGATGTACCTGGTTTCGAGAAGACGAAGCCTCGCATCTCGATCCCCACCCCTCTTCATTGGCCAGATTGAATCAATTACAAAATATGACAGATGCATGGGGTTAGAACTATGCTCACTTTCAAAGTGCCTTGCCACCGGGTAGGCTTGATCTTTGTTGTTTATGGCTCTAATGTGCTGGAGCACACGCTTGTGGACCGGCAGGCGGGTGCTACCCACATACCTGAGTCCACAAGTGCACTCCAGCACGTAGACCGCATAGTCCGTTTTACAATTCAGGCGTTTGGTAATTTCTCTAGGTGTTTGTGAGAATGGGACAACATATTTGGTCTTGTTGACCCTGTGTTTACACGCCTTGCATTGTGTACATTTCTTAAAGCCTCTGCCTAAGGCCTTCCAAGTAGTCGAAATTTGGGGTTCCAAGGTATTCTTGACCAATGATTTGGCCATTGATATTGATTTTCTGAATGTGAGGAGTGGTTTGTCCAACACTTTATTGCCAATAATAGGATCCCCCAATATGAGGTTCCAATTGTGGTTGAATATTTTTCTAATGGCTGAGTGTTGCCTGCTATATGCTACAATCATGCGGGGTTTAATCACATCCCCAGCCGGTGTTGTGTCTACATCCTTGTTTTTAGGAATAAGTGCAGTGTCACAAGATATGAGCTGCGCTCTTTTCTGGGCAGCCTCAATCATAGCCTTGGAATATCCCCTAGCAAGGAATCTGCATTTGCTCGCATCCTGAGCAATCTCGCATTCTTCATCACTGCTGCAGATCCGCCTGATACGCAACATCTCCCCGTAGGGAATGCTCCGTATCAGGTGGCGCGGATGGTGGCTTGCTGCATGCAGGAAGGTATTGCCCGCTGTGGGCTTTCTGAATAGTTTAGTTTGAATGCAATTCTCCTTAACATAGATTTCCATGTCTAGAAAACTAACAGACACCGCATGTATGCATGATGTAAATTGCAGATTTAAGCTGTTAAAATTTAGCCTGTTGACAAACTGAATTGCTGCCTCCTCCGTCCCTCTCCAAACAAAAAACAAATCATCTATATATCTGAGGTAGGTGACCACATGCTGTTCCATGATTATACGCAGATCCCCCGCCAGGACCTGTTCCTCCCACAGCCCCATGTGCAAACAAGCGTAGCTGGGGGAGAAACAGGCCCCCATGGCGACTCCTCTTACTTGTTGATAGATTTGATTATTAAACAAGAAGAAATTCTGCTCTAAACACATTTGAGTCATGGATAACAGCATCTTGTTATGCATCCCATAATATATGGGACGTTTGTTCAGAAAATGTTCAATTGCCTTGAGACCATCTCGGTGTCCAATTGAGGTGTATAACAATGATACATCTAGGGTCATAGGCAAAAAGTCTGGACCCCACTCCAACTGTTCAATTTTACAAATGAAATCTGTGGAATCCTGTACATACGAACCCAGTCCTTTAACCCAGTCCTGTAAATAATAGTCTATATATTGGGATGCATTTTCCAATGAGCTGTCTATGGCCGATATTATAGGGCGCCCAGGTGGTTTGTTACAGTCCTTATGGATTTTGGGGATCAAGTAAAAGGATGGTACCACCGGGTGCTCTTTTTTCAAAAAGCGAAATTCCTCCTCAGTGATAATTCCCCCGCTCCTCCAAGTCTGGAGTTTCGCTGTCTGATCCCCCCACGCTGCTTTTAAAGTGGGCCAATTGCTTTTCCTGTAACAAGAAATGTCATTTACTTGAGTCTCTGCCTCCTCCAGATATAACTCACAGGGCCAAAGCACAACATTTCCACCTTTATCTGCCTGTCGCACCAATATGTTGTTGTCTGCGTCCAATTTTTTAATCAACTGGGCATAGCTCCAATTTTGTTTAGTAATTTTTGGATGTTTACGGTTGGTGGCAGTATATAGTTGTTTTAACTCCTTCACCACCAAATCATGATAAACGTCAATGTTATCATGGAGTATTATCGGTTGAAACGTGGACTTTGGTTTGAAAGGTGTTAAACCGGCAACGGCATTGCCCATTTCCATATTGGATTCACCCTCTTGACTGCCAATTGTTTCCTTCTGCAGGGACCATATTTCATTCATTGCGTCTTGATCCCCCACAGTCAGCAAAGTAGGGCTTCTGACCTCAACAGGACGTTGCTTTTTGGACTGAAGGCTGTGACATTTACTTAATTTTAGTTTGCGAACAAACCTGTAAGTGTCCATTCGTGCATCAGCGTAATTAAAATCACATGGCGGGCAAAACGACAAACCCAGGGAAAGTACGGCTTCTTCTTGCCGAGTTCATACTGTTTTGGTTAGATTGATCACTGAGTTGGGGTTGCCGCTTGTGTCGTGTTGCGTTTTTGGAAACATTTCGATCTTCCCCTTGGGGGTCCCTTGGCTTTGCCTCTGACGGCTCCAGCATTTTTTGCGGAGTTGACTCCGCCTGTAGTTGCGCCTGGTATTTGCTTTGTTGGCATTGTTCGTGAGCACAACGTGTCCCTTCGGTCTAGGCAGAGGCAATCCACCTCCTATGCCATGGAAAGTTTGGTAAACCCCAAGGTAGGATCCGTTGTGATTTCACCTTCTGCCTCACTTTCGACATTAGAGCTAAGGTCCGATCCCGAAATGGAGTTTTCACGTACTCCAGTATTTTTGTTCTGCGAACTCTTGACTCTTGCTTTAACACCGACATAACGCCGAGCAAAGGTGAAAATCTGTCCGTTGAGGTAATCGAGACGATCTCTTTCAAATTTATAGGTCTTTCTTTTCTTGATTACCTCCTCCCCCTTGTTCAAATGGACCAGCATATCCTCACACAACTTTTTAATTTGTTCGTTCATACCCAAGGCAGAGATTTCTTCCTCTAGTTTGTCTATTTCACCCTGCAGTTTGATGCGGTCACTGGATGCATATTTGACAAGGATTTTTATTAATTTCGCTGACGATTCCAAGTTGGATTCTGCCCACTCTTTGAGCATAGCAGGGTCAGGATTTTCGTAGCTTGGGGCCAAAGTTATTCTGAGCCCCCTCGGTACTCTGTTGACCTGAAGATACCGAGTGAGGGATTGATGTTCCCACCACTTTGACTGCTCGGAACGCATTAGCTTTTCCAGCTTCTTAAATAAGTCCCGAGTGGTGGGGCTCCCTGTTGGTGTTTGCACAGTCTGTGGTATGAGACCGGACCCCCCTGCCGGGGAGTCCAGAAACATTGTTTCAGCCGCTTCCTCACGTTCGCGCAACTTATTTGCGGACATTATGGCACTTTAAGCTGGGAGCGTAAATTGCTCGACCTCGATACAGTGTTCGGTTGGTTCAAAATCTATCTGTCCCAAAACACTCGCACACCTCTTACCGAGCACTCCGTGGTTCATCTGTTTTCGCTCGATCACCGTTGTTGCGCGCCAGCTGGCGCCTCTTTCTCCAGGTGTCGGCTCCAAAACAGATTAGCTGTCGAGGGTGCTCGGGGGCAATTGCAGCGTACTCCTTCCAGAGTTCGTAGTTCCTCTTCCGAAAAACCAGCCGAGGTAGCGCTTCCTGCCGCGTAGCCCAAAAGTCAAGAAGGGGTTCTGTTCATACCATGGAAGCTTGTTCGGTATAACAAATGCAAAAATATATATATATTCACTGAAAAAACCATAGGTTTCACACCAGTTATAGTTAGCTGGAAATTTTACTGACATAAAACCAATGAAATTCCCACGTTATAGTTAGTTGGACTCACTATAACTTGCGCGCCTGCAATGCACAGCTGATGACGTCACATATTACATCACTCATGACATGGTCAGTGACATCACTCATGACATCACTGATGACACCATCCAATGAATGTGTGTCTTTCTGAAAAATAAATATGTTTTATATATGTATTTGTAAAGGTCGATGGAAGAATAAATGTTTAAACAAGTGTCTTAATGGATGTTTTTATTTAAAAAAAATTGATTGGTTGACTGGCCTATTAAGTGTATCTTAGTGAATACATATATTAGCGAGTATTGTTTAAATATTAAAATGTTTGTATCAGTGTTTCACTTTGTGTATAAGTGGCTGCATGGGTTGGTGAGTAGCTACATGTGTGTGTATATGGGTTATTAGATGTTTTTTTTAGTATCAGTATGAGTGTCTGTATGGTTTGGTGGGGGTGTTACTTAGAACATAGATGCATCAATGACTGACTCACTGTTTGTATGTGTTTTGAAGACAGCATATGTGCAGGACTGTATGGGTGGATGAGTGTGTATATGTGTGTGTTAGTGAGTGAATGACTGTCTCACTAGTGTCTTTATCAGTAACTACATATGTTTTAATCTAGTATATGTGAGTATTGATGTATATGAGTGAGTATATGTGAGAGTGAGAGATTGAAAGAGTTCTTGTTTAAATAAGTATGTGTTTCTATAAGTGATTGTTTAAGAGAGTAAGTATGTGTAAGTTTCCTTAGAAGTAAGGTGGTAGTGTGTGTATAGCTGTATATGCAAATAAATGGATGTTCAATAGTTTATTTGCATGTGTGATTATGTGTGTGAGTAACTTTTGGATGACTGTCGGTGTGTAACAGGATGTATAGGTTTATCACTACATATGATGAGTGAGTATATGTATGAGTGACTATATAGAACTGTTGGTGAATGAGTGGATGTGTATCTAGATGGTGGAATTACTGAATTGGTTGTTGTAACTGGTATGGGTATCTCCATTTTTATGAAAATGTTAGTTTCTATTTTTGAAAATGTGTTTCAAGGGTTACATTACACTGAAAGGAGGTCTGTCACTCTGTCACAAGGATGGTGTCATCAGTGATGTCATGAGTGATGTCACTGACCATGTCATGAGTGATGTAATATGTGACGTCATCAGCAGTGCATTGCAGGTGCGCAAGTTATAGTGAGTCCAACTAACTATAACGTGGGAATTTCAATGGTTTTATGTAAGCAAAATTTCCAGCTCACTATAACTGGTGTGAAACCTATGGTTTTTTCAGTGAATTTAACAGGTTTTTTAAATGCTAATTCCTAACTATAACTGGTGTGAAACCTATGGTTTTTTCAGTGAATTTCAAAGGTTTTTTTAATGCTAATTCCTAACTGTATAAGACCTGAAAGCCCACCAGGAATCTCCAGTATGCGCCAGGGGACTTCATTGCAGAGAGGTGTAATGAAGCCACGACCCTTTTTACACCTCTCTGCAACGCAGCCCCCGTGCATGTTTGAAGAGGGGGAACTAATTCCCCTTGCATACTGGGGGCCCCTGGGGGCCAACTAGCCCACCTGGAATGCCCCAGGGGGCTGCATTACAGAGGTGTAATGAGGCTATGCCCCTTGTTACACCTCTCTGCAACGCAGCCCCCTGCCACATTTGCAGAGGGGGAACTAATTCCCCTTGCATACTGGGGGTCCCTGGGGGCCAACTAGCCCACCAGGAGCCTCCAGTATGCGCCAGGGGGCTGCATTGCAGAGAGGTGTAATGAGGCCACACCCTTTTTACACCTCTCTGCAATGCAGGCCACTGGCGCGTTTGCAGAGGGGGGACTAATTCCCCTTGCATACTGGGGGTCCCTGGGTCATATCTGCCCAAACACCGATATTCCGAACGATTGAAAATGACTTTTCTTGAGAAACATTTGGATTTGGATTATCATGTCCTATACTTTGGAATTTTTGAAAGACTGACTTTGAGGATGCTATAAATTACTCAAGTCTGCCCGAATTGTGTGGGTAAAATTGATAACTAGTCACTTTGAATAAGTATGTACTTACGTCTCGTCCAACATTTGGAAGAAATATCTAGTTATATGACAACAGGATACCGATATAACTTGAAGGAAATAAGAACGCCCTGAAGAAGTTCTGTTGTACAGAACAAACGTTTCGGCTGGCTGTGGTACATAAACTTAAGGAAAATAAAAGCATTTGAATATACACCAAGATTCAGCGCTTCAATAAGGACTCTAAGTGATATGATTTGATTGGACTCATTGTGCAAGTGGTGCTGTGCCAAACTTTGGAATATTCTCCACTACTCTCTACTACTTACTCTCTCCTACTCCACTACTCTCAAATACTCACTCTCTACTACTCATTCTCTACTACTCTACTACTCTCTACTACTCTCTCTCTACTACTCACTCCCTACTACTCGCTACTCACTACTCCCTACTACTCACTATCTACTACTCTCTACTACTCACTCTCTACTACTCTCTATCTACTACTCACTCTTTACTACTCACTACTACTCTCTACTACTCACTCTCTACTTCTCACTCTCTACTACTCTCTACTACTCACTCTCTACTACTCTCACTCTACTACTCACTCTTTACTACTCACTACTACTCTCTACTTCTCACTCTCTACTACTCACTCTCTACTACTCTCTACGACTCACTCTCTACTACTCACTCTACTACTCACTCTCTACTACTCTCTACTACTCACTCTCTACTACTCTCTCTCTACTAGTCTCTACTACTCACTCTACTACTCACTCTCTACTACTCTCTACTATTCTCTCTGCTACTCACTCTCTACTACTCTCTACTACTCACTCTCTACTACTCTCTACTACTCACTCTACTATTCACTCTACTACTCTCTACTACTCACTCTCTGCTACTCTCTCTACTGCTCTCTACTACTCTCTACTACTCACTCTCTACTCTCTATTACTCACTCTCTACTCTCTACCTCTCTCTACTTCTCTCTCTACTAGTCTCTACCTCTCTACCGCTACCTCTCTACCTCTACCTCTCTACCTCTACACCTCTACCTCTCTACCTCTCTCTACACGCACACATATACACATATATGCATATATATGCATATGCATTTATATATATGTATGTGTATGTATATATATATAAAAAAAAACAACAAAAAGAATTTTTTTTAAACTGTCATTGTTTTTCCCCATGGTACGCTCCCCGGTACGCTCCCCGGTGCGCGTACCAGGCGCTCCCCCGCGAAAAGCAATGCATTTTTTTTTCCCTGCGGGGCCCTTTTATGGCCCCCACATCAAACCTAGGGGGTCAAGGGGGGTCTACTCTGCCCCATTATGGTCAATTTCCCCTTTGTTTTAGCCACCTCTTGTGTCTCGATCCTACTGAGACACAAGATGGCGGCCGCTCCGGACTGTTTGGAATGTTTACAGACACCCGAGAGCCAATCAGCTTTTCGCACGCAGGTCGTGTAGCGCGCCCGGTACGGGCCCCGGTGCGCGTACCGGGGCGCTGCCATAGATATATATATTTTTTTGAACCTAAATTACTCAAAAACCACTGGAGCACATATCTTGAGACATAGCAAAGGCACATCGGGCTACCAGTCCCTACAATTTTGCCAATTTTGGTGGAAATCCATTCAGCCGTTCGGGCTAAAAGTGAGTTCGACCGCCCTATGGAAATTAACATGGGGAAAACACGTTTTGGGACCCTCCTTTTATCTCGGCCCCCGCTTCACGAATCCCCCCAAACTTTCAAGGAAGGACCGGAGCTCCGCGAGGCAAATTTGAGGAAATTTTCAGGCAGATTCGTAAACTGGCGCCAAAGTTATTCCAAATAGAATTTTGAGATTTTGCATTGAAAAAAATCCTAACTATAACTACCTACTGGCGACTGCCAGTAGGTAATATATATATATATATATATATATATATATATATATATATATATATATATATATATATATATATATATATATGAGACAATCCCTGCTACCTCTCGCCCGGAGCCCAGTCCTGGATACCGCTGCGCTGGAAGAAGAGAGGAGACCTCAGGTGCAGTGAGCAGTAATTTTTATTTCCTCGAGGAAGCGGCACACCACAGCATGACGTTTCGGCCTACACAGAGGCCTTGATCACATGACGCACGCTGGGGAGGAGGCAATTTTTAAAGTGCTAGTGCTCAGTGAAAATACATTCTCATTGGTAGGTTGTGGTCACATGTCACGCTGAATCATAGACATAGTCAAAAGGTTTGTGAGCAACGCCCATCATGGGATAATCCCTGAATCTGCGCACATACTGCAAAGAATACACTTAGTAATATTAAAAGCGCAAAATGCAAATCAATTGTTGTAAACAATTCAAAGCAGGAGTCACTGGATAATCCAGTGGATGGATAATGCAGACTGAACGCTGTTGTGCAAAGTGCAAGTTGTGTCATGCAAATAATTAATATGATACTAAATATATACATTATATACAATACACATCTTGTACAAAATCATGTATAACATCGAATTTTAAAGGAATGTATAAAAATATAAATCCATAAATAACATGTTATAAATATATAAATCTATATGTTAAAATCATGACTGTACAAGCATATTGACAATAAATATATATGTTAACACAGCACTATTTACAAGGGATGAGACCTGTAGTGAGCATAAAAGATATTACTACATAAATGCATTCGAACCATAACACTAAGGTCGCAGCATCCCACAATTATTGCACATATTGGTTGCTCATATGTCTGCGCAGAGCTGGATAGTTTGGGAGCAGAGGAGATGTTAACCCCTCACAAGGAAAGGAGACCATCGCAGCCTCTGCCCCCCAAAACCTCCAAATAGCTCTGATAATGCCAGGTTGGACCTAACCCTGCCATGGATGTAACTAAGTGGGTGGTGAGAGAAAAGAAAAACTGTGCACGTTTTTTATGTGAAAGTTTTTAAGTTTTGTGTGAATCTGTGAAATTGTTTTCAACTATTTCTCTATATAACCTGACTTATTGGTTCTCTCTGTAAAGTCAAAGTGTTAAGCTCTTAGTACATCCAAGTGCAGCCTAAGCCTAGGCTGCACTGCACACTGAAACCATCCGAACCTCTAGATTATATACTGTTAAGAAAATATATCTTGATCGGAAGATAGACAGGTACACTAAGATTGTATAATGGAGGGCAACCAACTACCAGACGGGGGAGGAACACAGATGTTTACGGTAGTTTACTTGTGTCATAGACACGTGTAAAAATCTTCCGTGGAGTTCAACCCCCCTGGGGCTCGACTGTCCATTTCCAGTATATATCTGGTCTCCAATTTTCTTAAAGCTCCATCTCTGTCACCTCCTCTTTTAAGAGGACCAACACAGTCAATGGCATAGTAGCGCAACAGGGAACTGTCATTGTTGTGGTGTTCTTTAAAGTGGCGGGCCACCGGATATGCTGGATCATTTGTATTGATGGCCCTTATGTGCTGGAGTATCCTCTTGTGCACCTGCAGTTTGGTGCTACCAACATACCGCAGGGCACACGGACACTCCAGCACATACACCACATACTCGCTTTTGCAGGTAAGTTGTTTTTTAATCTTACGTGCATTGGGGGTAAAAGGGATCGCATATTCTGTTTTGTTCAATCCGTGCTGACAGGCCTTGCAGGATGAACACTTCCTAAAGCCCTTACTCTTCCCTAACCAATTCTTACTAGTAGGGACTTCAGGGCTAGATTTAACTAGGGCATTTTGCATAGAATATGCTCTCCTATATGTGATAGACGGGGTGTTTGAAATTCTGTCCCCTATCACTGGGTCACATTTCACCAAATTCCAATGTTTGGAGACTATTTTCCCCAGCGCTCCATGTTGCTTGTTGTAGGCCCAAATCAATCTGACTGTTTGGTCATTGGGGGTGGTAGGTGTACTATGGACTTTAGGCTGCAAGGCTTGGTCACGGGAAAGGGCATTAGCTTTAGTTATAGCCCTATCAACCACTGCGGTCTTGTAACCCCTAGCCAAGAATCTGGCCCTGCTAGCTTGCTGAGCGAGACTACATTGAGTTTCTGTACTGCTCAGACGTCTTATACGCAGCATTTCGCCATACGGAATGCTGCGTATAAGATGGGCTGGGTGATGGCTACTGGCGTGGAGAATTGTGTTTCCAGCCGTTTCCTTGCGATACAACCTGGTTTCGAGTTTTGCTCCTCCTGGTGTAACTGTCATATCTAAGAAATGCACCTGATCCCTGCTAATGGTGGAAGTAAAGTTCAAGTTGTAGTCATTACTGTTAATTAAGTCAACAAAGTGTTCAGCTTCTAGACGAGTGCCCTTCCAGACTAGGAACACGTCGTCTATATAACGATACCACCTAACAATAGATCGCCTGGCAATGTCAGAGTGTGTGCCAAAGAGGACCTGTCTCTCCCAATAGCCCATGTGAAGGCAGGCATAACTGGGAGAGAAACAGGCCCCCATGGCCACACCCCTGACCTGTTGGTAATATCTATTGTTGAACATAAAGAAATTATGGTGTAAACAGAATGAAATCATAGAAAGTAACATGCGATTATGGTCAGCCATGATTATTGGTCTCAGCCCTAGGTAGAATTCAATGGCTCGCAATCCGTCTTGATGGTTAATACTTGTGTATAAAGACGTGACGTCTAGTGTGATGAGCCATAAATCCGAATCCCACTCTATATCCTGTATCTTTCTTACAAAATCATTGGAATCCTGCACAAAAGATGGTAGACCCTGAACGAATTCCTGCAAGAAAGAGTCCACGTACACTGTTGTTTTCTCTAATAACCCCCCACAGGCTGCAATTATCGGTCTTCCTTGGGGTTTGTGTGGGTTCTTGTGGATCTTCGGGATTAGGTATAGGACTGGCATGACTGGATAATTGTTCTTAAGGTATTTGAGTTCATCCATGCTCAGTAGGCCAAAGGATCTCCACCCCATAAGCAACGAGTAGAAATCTTCCTGAGCTTTTTTGACCAACGAAATGTCACTATGTCTATAACAGTTCAAATCATTTAATTGGGAGAGGGCTTCTTCCAGGTATAGTTGCCGTGGCCACAGAACTATATTCCCTCCCTTATCAGACTGTCTGACAATTACATTTTCGTTGGCCTGAATTTTTTGGATGAGTCGCATGTATTGGTCATTCTGTGTGAATTTCTTACGTTTTGAATTGAGCACTTTGGAATGTAGCAACCTGATATCTTTAACTACAGCATCGTGGAAGATGTCAAGATTATCATAGAGCATAACAGGTGTAAACGTGGAGCGTGGTTTAAAAGACGTTAGCCCTCCCACCCTACTAGGCTCACCTCCAGAGACTGCTTGGGATGATGACTGCTCCAGTCTGAGGGATTCTAGGGCCTCCAAACCCGGCATATCACGGGCTTGTAGTCCATCATCAATTGTTTCAGCCCTCGTCGGGGTACTACGGGTTTTTCCTCCTGCAAAGTGTTTCTGCAGTTTCATTTTGCGGACAAATTTATAGAGGTCAATTCTGGTGTCCGCATAGTTGAAATCGCATGGAGGGCAAAATGTGAGACCTTTAGACAAGATGCAACGTTCAGACTCTGACAAGATCATATCTGTCAAATTGATTATGGAGGGGGCAACGTCCTTAGCTCCGGATTGTGAGTTTATTTCCTGTTCCATCTCCTTGTACTCTTTTTCTTCTTTTTCTGCTGATTTTGCTCTTCCTCTCGATTTGGCCTTGCGACGTTGGTAACGCTTGGCGTTGATTCTTTTGTTCCTGAGCGCAGTTGCGTTCTCGGGCGTAGGGTCTCGCGCCAGTCTTTTCTTATACAGTCCAGTTCCTCTGCTGGCGTGAGCTTGGTAAACCCCAATTGCCTTCCTGATTGTGCAGAATTGGAGTCTGAGTCGCTATTCATGCTTGAACTGAGGTTAGACTCCGAGGAGTCATCCTGCTGGGCTGCTCCATGTACTTGGTTTGAGCGATCTGCAGTAGCTGCAACTTTTTGGCGTCGTGAAGCTTTGATGGCGTCGTATTTTTTAGCAAAAGTAAAAATGCGGCCTTCCGCATAGTCTGCCTTGTCGCGTTGAAATTTCCAGGCTTTCCTTTTGCTGATTGACTCTTCTTCCTTTTGTATCCTCGCCATCATATCGCTTCTAAGTTTAGTGCACTCACTTGGACAGTCCACACTGGCCGCTTCAATGATCTGATTGAGCTCTTCGATTTCTTCTTCTTTCACTTCGATATATATATATATGTATATTACTCCGGAAAACGCTGCTGCCTCCAAATCAGCGGGTGTGTCATCGCATAAAAGATCTCCGTAGTCGAGTCTTTCATTATTGCCTCTTCTCCCATGCATCCAAGTACAACGAGTGTTGGCCAAAATATTTTATTTCATAGTCAGCCCTTCGAAGGGCTGATTATGAAATAAATTATTTTGGCCAACACATGGTACTTGGATGCATGGGAGAGGAGGCAATATATGTAAATATGTTTATTCATATATACACACACATATGAATATAAATGTATATAAATAAATAGATATATATAAATCGTCCCTCCCTCTGTGCACTTACCTCTTCGATATTTTGTCTATTGATAACCTATGCGTGACAATGTAACCCACTGATATTTTGCCTTCAGTATTCTCGTCCACAATCTGTCTCTACTTCCTCTTCTCTCAACCACTCTCCCTCAGTCTATCTTTTGCACGCTTTCATCCTCCTCTGTGTTTTGTAATTGGCTCTCTCCTCTCTGACGGGTATTTGTCAGTAATGCATCCTACATCCCCCTTCTATTCCCCGATTCCTTCTGAAAAGTCTTCTGTCTCATCTTTGTTCTTCATTCACCCATTTCTTCTTTTCAGATACATTTTGTCCCTCCTCCAAACTCTCTTGCTTTTCCATCTGTCTTGTTTTACTTACTATTTGTCCTCCTTTTTCACTCTTGCCGATTTGGTCTGATGGCCTTTGTTGTTCCTCTCTCCCACTTCATTGCTACTTTTCCCCTTCATTGCTCAAATTTATCATTAACTCTCCAGGCTCTCAATTGTATGCCTAAACCATTTATGAATGAATGAATGAATATACATTTTGTAGAGTGTGAACTTAGCCCAGGGGCATCAAGGCGCTGTGGAAAGGGATCAGAGTAAAAGATGTCTTAGATTTCGAGGGCTTAAAGGTCAGGGCAGGTGAAGAGCCAGGTCTTCAAGGTCTTACGAAATAAAGAGTGAGTATCCAGAGTGGAGATTGAGGAAGGAAGGGAATTCCACAGATTAGCCCCTATCAGCGAGAAAGCCCTCCCTCCCCACCTGGCTTTCTTAACTCTGGGAACTATTACCCGGTTCTTGCTTGCAGACCTCAAATCCTTACTTGGAAGGTATCTTTGAAAAATTGTATTGAGGCCTTCAGACCTATTGTGGACGGCTTTGTGGACCAAGCATAAGACTTTGAACAAAAAATTCTCCTCCCCAACCAAGCCAGTGCAGGCTTCTGATGGTATCTGAAACTAATTGAAACTTGGGGATACCCATAACCAGCCTAGCGGTGGCATTCTGCACCAGTTGACGTTGATGTAGAAGTCCCTTGTTTATCCCTACATAAAGGGTATTGTAGTAGTCTAATCTAGACACCACAAGGGCCACCACTGCCTGTTTCCAGGAAGGAAGGGAGAGAAAACGGAAAATCTTCCTGAGAGTCCGAATCATCCCAAAACAGGTAGAGACTGTTCAATTTATTTGTGAGCCCAAGGAAAGGGAGGAATCAGCAATGATGCTGAGAGTCTTGGCACTGAAACAGGGGCAAGGGCAGGATCCAAGAGTGTCAGGCCACCAAGCATCCAGATGTATACCTTGTCTCCAAAGAGTAGGACCTCTGTTTTGTCCCCAATGAGGGCTGCGAATCGGCACATTTGCGAATGGTAAAACCCTTGATATGTCTGGCCCTAAAAGATTGAGAATAACATAAAATCCTTCTTTCACTTGTAAGGATCAGCCAAGCAAATCAAGTCCTCCTCTTTAGCATGATGATCAGATGCACCTTTAGTATTTTCACGATGACTATGAGAAATCATTTGTTTCTCAGTCACAGGCCCAATTACAAGGTAATTTATTATGGGTTCCCTGATTTAAGAAGGACCTGCTGATGACTGCTCCATCCAAGAGTTAGAACAGAAAGGAGAGCCCAGATTTAAGAGGCGAAAAAGAAGAAAGGAGGGCAGGTGTAAAAGAAAAAAGCAACAAAAAATACATTGAAGCAGAAGAAGAGAGAAAGCCAGTACATAATTTGAACTGGCGGTTGCTGGTTGGGGCCACTGGCACTCACTTTTGGCGACAGGGACTTATTTTTCCTAATCAAATATTGATCAAGAGCAACAGAGGAAAAAGACACAAACTGGAAAGGAGGAGCAAGAGATGAGATCGAAAACCCGTCACAAAGAGAGAAAGCAAGAACCGGCAAGAGTGAGATAAAGGGGCAGCAGTGTCTGGTAGTGGATTAATGAGGCCCAACATTTAATAGTGCTGACTTCTGAGCAGACCTGTGGGCACCAGCACTCACGCTATTACAAATTAAGCACTGGAGAGGCATAGATGCAGATAACAATTACATTTAGAGAGAACAGCAGATAAGCATATTTAAATAGCTGGGGAGAGTGGGAGTAAGGTTTTGTAATCTGTAGAGCTGTTGGAATTATGTGGTTGTGCTCCTTCAGTTTGTATGTATCGTAGATCTAGCTATATGAAGGTTTGTATGCAACATAGAATCTTTGGAATATAATAATGAACTGAAGGAGAGGATTTGATCTTGGAAGTTCTTTGCGTTCTGTTTTAGTTGGAACATTGTTGGTTGCCTGCTACCTTCTGTGGTTGCTTGGACTTGCCTTTTTCTTAAAAAATTGCTGTTAAGTTTTGTGGAGTAGCATTGGACCATTCCAGAAGATGAGAGCATGAAATAGACAGAGGGGTGGTGGAGATGTGGAGAAAAGCGATACATGCAGACAAGAGAAAAATTATGAAGAGGCGGAAAAAATGTCAATGGAAGAAATGGATAAAAAGAGCAATGTGGTAGAAAGAAGGCTAAGAGAGGGAGAAGAAGAAGAGAGAATAGAAGAATAACTGAGGGGACAAATGAAGTGTGAACATTTGGGAATTGGGAGATAAAATAGCCGAGGCAGAAAGTGGAATAGGGACACATGAGAAAGGAGGTTTGGAAGAAGAAGAGTGGAGCAAGGAAAAAACAGTAACAGTGAAACAAGTTTGTGTTAGGGGATCAAAACAAAGGTGATGAAAGACAATAGCGCAAGTAGTGAGAAAGAGAAGCAGTAGAATGAAGGAGTGCCTATGAGGGAGGCGTAAGAAGAACGGACAGCTAAACAGATTGGATGAAGGGGGAATAATATTGAAAGGCTGGACAAAAAATAAAACAAAGAACGATTAAATAAAGAGAAAGTGTATAGAAAAGATAGAATGGGATAAACAGGAGAAAGAGAAGATAGTGGGAATTACAGCCCCATGGTTCTCTGAGAGGCTGAGAAAGCTCAGACAGGTCTGCCGACATCAGGAAAGAAATTGGCGCAGGGACCCTACTTTAGTCAAAAGGGATCTTCATAAACTAAGGCTAAGGGAATATAAGCAAGCTATTAATGAGGAAAAGGGCTCCTATTATTCAATGATGATGGAATCTATTAGTTCCCCTAGAGAACTTTTCACTTTGATATATTTCCTTTTATCCCCCACGACTAATGGTAACACCAAGGTCTCTCAGGACCTTTGTGATAAAATGGCAGGTTTCTTCTGTGCCCCAATTAAGGAAATATACTCCTCTCTGGAGAAGTTAAACTCTGAGGTAGCTAAACTGAATTCTCTTTCGGATTCCCTGGTAGTACCTCTGAAGGACTGCTGCTTGCGCTTCTTTCCTCCCATTCTTTCAGAGGATACTGAGTTGCTGTTGGGTGGAATCAGATCTGGCTCTCCCCTCAAACCCTTTCCTCTTAAGATCTTGAAATTAGAAAGGGAAGCCATTGCAACTCCTCTGACAGCCATTCTTAACACCGTCATCTCCTCTGGCCAATTTCCCACTGCATGGAAAACCGCAGTGGTAAAACCTCTTCTAAAGAAGGCCTCTCTGGACCCAAGAGAAATAAAAAACCATCGGCCTATTTCCCTGTTACCTGTTCCAGCTAAAATCCTGGAAAAACATCTTAATCACCATCTCAGTTCTTACTTGAAGGAATACCAACTGCTCGATGGTTTACAGCATGGGTTCAGGAGTGAACACAGTACAGAGAGGGCATTAACCTTTGTTTTTAACAACATTCGACAACAGGTTGATGCTGGTCATACTACCTTACTGATCCTCCTGGACCTGACGGCAGCCTTCAACACGATTTCTCCTCGTAGACTGGTTGGCAGGCTCCGGGAAATAGGGATAGAGGATTCCGCACTCAATTTGCTTTCAGCGTTTCTCTGGAACCATTCACAAAGAGTTAAGTTGGGCCAATTTCTTTCGGCCCAAAACAATTGTTTTGTGGATTCCCCCAGGGATCCTCGTTGAGTCCTACCCTCTTTAATATCTATGTAGTCCCGCTCGCCACCGTGGTAAGGTCTTTTGGCCTAGAAGTGCTATCTTACGCTGATGACACTCAGATCATGATTTCCATCACTGAGATCGTCTCAGCCTCAGCAGTAAATTGTAAAAACTGCATGCGGGCGGTGGCTTCATGAATGGTTGACAACTTCAAGTTGGTGATAATTTTGAAATCCTTAGAAAAATGCACAAAATTGCATTTTTCTATGTGCCATGTGGCGCATACACATGCATTCATGGCATGCATGTGCGCCACATGTACACACTTACCCTGTTTAGGTGTGCATCAGGGGGGTCTTATGTCCCCCTGGTACCCTTGCAATCGCATTTGTAATTTTCGATTACCTATTCGGTAAATAGCGAATGCCTTCCCATTCATTCCTATAGGTGATTCGCTAATAGGGAATGTTAAGGATTCACACAAAAAAGTGCAAATCCTACATACATTGCATTTGGCGATTCTAAAATAGCGAATTGGTACAATTCACTATTTAAGAATCGCAAAAGCAATTCTTGATACATCCGCCACTTAGACACTAGTCTTCTTCCACCTTAACTCACCAGCTTTGCACTCTGATAATATGTGTATGCTCAGTGTGCCCATTTAGTGCATACTCTTGTTTCTTCTGTTCGTTTCTTCATCTGGGAATAATCTGAATTTCCATTCTCTATAGTAAAGAAAAAAGACAGCATTCCTTTAAGTATAGTACGAAAAAAGTCAAAGCTTGCAACTGGAGATGGTCAATGAAAGAAGCAAAAGTTGCTGAATAGAATGCACATGTTCACAGAAGTAGCCCAACACTTGTACAATTTAACAAATGGAGGAAACATGTTTGAAGTATATAATTAGATTATATGCAAATCCTATATTAACATCAAACATCTTCAAAATAATAAACGACTGCAAATATTTTATTTGAAAAGGCTAATGGTAAGTTTTTTTTGCTAAAAACAATATGGCTCATGAGATGTCAAATGATGCCAAATGCCTAAACATTTACAAGCCATCATCTCCTCTCATGGTTCCACTGAAATGTTTATTTGTATTCTAATCCACTTAAACCACAATCTTAGTGCAGTTTGACTTTTGCAAATAATTCAAGATATATTGCAAACATCGCTACTTTCGCTACGTTTAGTAGAGATTGTTCATTATTACATCCTTGTTAGTTGAAGGCTTGACATATTTTAGAGTTTAATGATATTGCGCTTTGCTTGTCACACTGCTTCATCTTTTCTAAAAAGAAGACATTGTTAAACACACAGTTTACTCAATTGATAAAAAGTGAGGGCCTCATTATGACATTTTGGTGAAAGTGAAAGGGCAAGAATGCATCGTATTTAGGCAATACGGTGCATTCCTGTCCTTTCTGCCCGTGCTGGTTCAGTTTTGGCAGCATAATGCCAATGTAGGCATCCTTGCACCATGGTGTAAGGTTGCATCCGTTGCAGGAAACATTGTTTTTGTGTAGGAAGGGGTACCTTCTCACACAAAAACAATCCTACGAGATATTTTACTCTTTCTACACATGAAAATAGGAATAAACTTTAATACATTAGCATATTTCTTCTCATTACGCCTCACCTCGTGAGGCGTATGGACTTGAGGCTATGCTAGCTTTACATCACTTTGTACATTTGGGGCAGCGTCAAATTCCATGGGTGCTGGGAAAAACATATTGAAACGCCCATGGAAAGCCTCCCGTGCGCAGAGTAAAGCCACCCAGCGATTTGAACTACCCTTATTCATCATTTAGAAGGCCACTCAAAGCCATGCATGGTGGCTTTGCATGACTTCATAAATCTTTTTGAGACCCCTGCGTCATGCATGTACCACTTTACGTGGTGCAAAAGAGATGCAGAGTTCCCATAAGTTAGACCCTGAAAGTCTAACTTTTTTGACACACTTTTTTGACACATTTTGTTTGTTAACATTGACAAGAGCTGACATGTTTTTCTACTGTGGTGAGAAATGTGAAACAAGTCGATCTTTTACCAATTACTGGCATGGAGACCAATTACATGAAAAGAAGTATTACTTTAGTAGCACAGGCAAATATAAAAGAGTACTACTCAAGTACTCTTCTACATACTGTTACATGGCTTTTTGAATCTTCCATAAAACATCCAAATTAGGAATAATAATTTTGGGCATGTTCAAGTCATGTTCTTATTCAAAACTGCCACAAACAGGAAGGACTGCTTCATCTTTGCACAGTTGCTAATAAATAATTGGACATTCTGTGGATTATTACCAAGCCATTTAACAGTATCTAAAAGAGTATTTCTGTAGTACTTTTACACATAAAAGATTTGGCAAATTAATACCATTGTGTATACTGCCAGAATATTGCATGCATATTGTAGAGCCCATTTCGGCCGTTACTGACCAGTATTAGGCTTTTCTGATGTAGGGGCCTAATCTAAGAATTTTACAGAATCGGTAATTTAAGGAATCCGTAAATTATCGAATTCTTAAATACTGATTCGGTAAATTACCAAATTCCTAATGTAGGGAGCACTTAAATGAGTGCTTTTCCCATGTTAGGATTCGTTATTTACCACCAACTACAAGTTGGTGGTAAATAACGAAAACCCCCAAAAAAGCAATTTAATGCAAATTATTTCAGTGCCATGAGGCAGACATACATGCCCTTAGGGCATGTATGTGTGCCACATGAGCACCCATACACAATTGAGGGGTGCAACAGGGTGTCAAAGTGACACCCTGCCACACTTCAATGTTTTCCGCCTTTTACCGAATTGGTATTTACCGATTCGGTAATTCCCATTGAATGGGGAATACCGAATCAGTAAATTACCAAATTTTTCCCTACATAGCATTTACCGATTCTAAAATACTGAAACCGTAAAATTCGGTATTTTAAAATCGGTAAATGTCCCTCACCTACATCTGGCCCTTAGTGTATAGGGGGCTTTAGAATGGCTATTTTCCTTATAAGATTAATTATAAAATCACCTACAGAAGGAGATACAAACAATATGAGTTTTCCATGATTTTGCCTCACTCCAACTCAAGCTTTGGTAAATGTAAGACTTATAATTTAGTTGCATTATTGCAACAGATATCATCTCCAAGACACTCTGTTGCAAGAAAGCCTTTAAGTTGAGCAAGACTTCAATGTGTCCCTAGAAGGCCAAGGCTGAAAGGCTTTTTTGCCTGGTAGCCATTTGCTCTTTCAAGTGAAATTACCGAGTATCTACTTTTTCAGTTCATACATTAGTGAACATTGATTGGGGTGACCAGATTTCCCCAGACAGACTCGGTTTTCAGAGGACTGTCCCAGCATTCCCACTTAAATATATATATATATATTATATACATGTTCTGTTTTTTGGTACACAGGTCAAGTCATCCTGGGAAGCAGAATTGAAACGTATTCTTTCTTTTCCACACACACCTCCAAACTGTTAACTAATTTAAGGGATTTATATGCTTCTTTCAGACATCATAAGGAGGTCAGCTGCATGCTTCCAGCAGAGGGAAGACAGAGTGGGTAGGAGGACAGGGGGACCTAGGGTGTATATCTAGTAATAGCTATTGGTATGTGTACATAGATACACACTTACTTTGAAATTCATATATATATATATACATCTCTATAATATCAATGTAGGTATATATTATCTACTGGTGGTTGCTAGAAGGTAGTTTTAGTTAGGACCTGGTTTTCATAGGAAAGAGTTTTTTGGCACTGGTTGATGAATCTTCACAAACATTTCTGTACTGTACTGGTGGGTCTTATTGTGCATGGATGGTTTCGGAGTGATCCATCAAGCAGGGGCTGAGAAAAAGAGGGGATAAAAGTGTGTTTTGTTATGTTAATTCCCATAGAGATTGTTTCTTAAAACAAGTGTGGGATTGAGCGTTTGTTTAAACATCGGCTCCCAGGTAGACCACTTCCCAGGGGCAAACATTTATTAAAGAAACGGGGAGGGGTGCTTGCAGTCCAACTACCCAAGGGCAATTTAAGCCCCTGAGACTACCACTTCCCTAGGGTTGACTTAAAAAAATAAATTGAGGGGGCCATGTGGCCCCCTCCTGTGGCCTTTAAAGGTCCCTGGGACCCTCACCTCCCTGGGGCTTCAATATATATTTGGAGGGGGTGTGGACCCTCCTCGTAGGGCTTTCTAAGATCCTCAGGAACCATCACCTCCCCGGGGATGCAACAGTAAAATGGAGGGGGGCCATGCAGACCCCACCTCAATGGAGCAGAAAGGCCCCAGGTAGCCCCACTTCCCCAGGGCCAAAAACATAAGCAACAGGGGGAGGGAGCCATTCTTGGCCCTGGGGACCACCACTTCTCTGGAGCAAGCCCTTTAAACAGAAAGGAGGGGGTCCCATGGCCCCCATTCTGGAATCACTAATGGCCTGGGGTTTACCGCCATCCAGGGCCGGCTCCATATGCCCTGGGGTGTCCAACCCAGAGCATATATCTCAGACACTCATGCACCCACTCAAAGACTCAATAAGACACTCATGCACACTCTCATACATCCAGCGAGACACTTATGTACCCACTCCCAAACTCACTCAGACAGTCACACACCTATTGAGACACTTATGCACTCACTTCCACACTGACTCTAAAAGGTTACAGGTTACAGTTAGGAAATAAAATTAAAAAAACCTTACAAAGGTTACAGGGACATTATATTTAGGAAATAACCTTAAAAAAACATAGAAATTCACAATAAAAAACACATTTTACAGGGATATAGTTTGGCTTAAATTTCCTTCATACAAAACCAGTGAAATTCAGTAATTATTGTTAACCTGAGATAACTATAACTTACGCCTCCGCAATGCACTGCTTATGAAGTTACATATTACATCACTCATGACATGGTCAATGACCTCACTGATGACAGCAGCCAGAGAATCACTCACACTCCCATATACCCTCTGTAACACCCATCGACACACCCATACTACTACTTACGCATTCACTAACTCACCACAGCCACTCACACACCCACTCACTCACAGTTACTTACACAGCCACTCACTTACCCATACACCTACTCACCCAGCCACTCACTTACCAATGGAAACTCGCACAGCTACTCACTCCTCCATACATCCAATCACTCACCAATATAGCTACTCACACACGAACTAACTCCCCCATAGGGTCTCCCACTTACTTACCCATTTGACATAACCATACTGTCACGTGGTTGGTTTAGGCCAGGGGAGAAACACTGCTATTTTACAAGCACACATTTCTTAAGTTGCCTTCTTTTTGTGAAGTTGACGTTTGGCACACATTTGCTTTCCTGACTGTGCAGTTATGGTTCTTAGAAACCACATTTGCTTACATTTCAACTTTGTAGACACATTATCACAACACCTTGAAAATTTGTACAAGTAATAAAGTTTGCTGTGCACATGTTATTGTTTGTTGATCGTCCTGGAGGCAACATAGCTATCATAGGAGATAAACAGCGACAGCCTGGCTGAGGTCTCAGCACAGTTGTATGGATATGTTTTATTTTATAAACATGAGTATTTCCATGCTCAAATCAGAGGAGCACTCTGATGGTCACAGCAAGGTTGCTGCTTGTTGGAATTCCAGCCCAGCTGTTCCTGTTTTCCTCTGCGAGGAGGGATATCTGACTTATAACCAAGACGGGCCCCTGAAGACACTTACCCTCAGGTAATTGGGAGTCAGATCGTCCAGTAGGGGATTTTACAGATCACTCACCCTAGGCAACTAGGTTAGGGAGTGGATAGTAGGAGTACATTATACACAGTTTTTATATGCCAGCATATAGCCACTGCTTTAGCAAAATGGTGGAACTATTTATCCTTTTCTTTGTTCTTGTGATGTTAATAACTAATTTGCTCTGTCTATTAATCATTGAATTACATATATGTTATACATGGATCGCAATACTTCAATAAATGTTGAAATGCCTACTTCTGTACTTATTGTGTATCTCTTTGGATATGCACAAGTGACTGATCGAGAGGGTTCTAGATCTGTTACCATGATTCCTTGTGGAGTAAGTGTTGTCATGTTCCGAGGTTGCATGATCCATTTGTTAACTTCTTAGGTTCAGGGTACTTATGGTTGCACTGTGAGCTGGCAGGACTATAGGTCAACATATCCTGAGAGGGTGCATAGAATCAGTCTGGCACCATCCCAGCATTTATGTTGTTCAACAAACAAACAGTTACTGCTGTGAAAATAGAAGCCATACTACTTGGCGCCCTCAACGTTGGTAGTTTGGGTTCTCATTTAAAAAATCACATCAGTAGTTTTCTTTTGTATGCCAAATGACCCTAACTCATCTCTTAACCAGAGACAACTGTGTTGATAGGGAATATCCTCCTCAGCTGAGTAGGTAAACCCTATGTATTGGCTGAAATTTGTTCAAGCTTGAACTTTTCAAAGTATTATTCCTGTTGTGATACCCTCTCTGAATTCCACATATTCTTATGGCTGAAAACACAGCACTAAATATAACTGAGAACAGGAAGCATGTGGTTACTTAGCAGCTGCAACAACTAGGTCTGAGTGGAGTTACGCATAACTCTGCGAAGTGACAAAAAACTCTGTTGTGATCCACGGGGTTCCGCAAGCGACGGAGTGAGGTAAATTGAGCATGCTTGCACTCATCTTTAATTTTGGGTGTTTGTACCACACTGTAAAATTTGCACAAATGGTAACATGCTCAGAACAAGAGGGCACAGCTCCAATCTGCCACTTGAGTAAATGTTCTACTCAAGCATCAGATTTCGCGACGCGAGTGGCAGTGGCAGTTTTCTCAACATGAACGGTAGTGACCTGCCGCAACCACCCACATTGAGAAGTCTTACTAGAGATGTGGTCTAGCATTGGATTTTCCTCACTCACGCTCGTCAACTCACAGTTGCTGAGATGTCAGAGAAAAAATACTCTGCTTGCACTGCTACATGAAGATTTTTCAGAACTTCGTGCTCTACGGCTAGTGGGGAGTGGGAAAAACTCTGCCAACTCCGCGAGTGAAATAGAGTTTACCACCTAGCTCTAGTTACAACATTGTCTTGCCCTTATGGGTGGGGATGTTACCTTCGTGGCTGAGGCTCATGAAGCATTTAGAACAGAGGTCATCTATTTATGGGTAGGGCTGGGTGGTGTTGCGGAGTTCCGCTATTCAGAACAAAATGAAGTAACCAAAATACACCACCCCGCAATGTGGAGTTCCGCAAGCAGTGGAGTGTGTTAGGTTACGTTGTTCATGCACACGTTTAGCACAGGGGGGGTTTTCTGTGTTGGATAATCAGGGCAAATGGCACTATGCGCAGCGCAAGTGGGCGCTGCTTCTTTCTGCTGCTCGAGTAGATTTTCTACTCGAGAGGCAGCTTCTTCAAAGGAAACAGATGGTTTCTCAATGTGAGTGGTCATAACCATCTGTGACCGCCTGCCCAAAACCCAAAAAAAGAACCAATATGTACCCTATCCATAAGTCAGCAAAGTGGTATGACGGAGCATGTAGGATAGCCTACAGGGATCTGTCTAAAGCAATAAGGGTAGGTTCAAGGCAGGAGGTAAGGAAATTAAGGTCTGACTACAAGCCAACCCAACAACGGGCAAAGAAGGCCTTCGACGAAAAAAGATGGAGGGACCTGTTAGACGCGAGTAATGGGAAAAACTGGTGTCGATTCTGGCAACTAATTTAGTGGGGTAGTGATAATGCCGGTCCGGTACCAGTCAATAATGTCCCCCGAGAAGTTTGGGTTGCACATTATCAGACCCAATTTTCATTGCTTGTAAATAGTACTGGGTAGTCCCGGAGTATGTATGTATGTATGTATAGGCATTTATATAGCGCACTACTTACCCGTAGGGTCCCAAGACGCTTCGACCGCTGCGAAACCCTTCCTGGCTTCCCTGAGAGATGGTCCCTTAATGGGTATCTCCAGGGTGAGACCAGGCATCCCCGGCGGTCTGGTGGGGCCGTTAGTGAAGATGAGGCAAGCTAATGCCCAGAGTTGCCGAGTGTGATCGCTGATCAGAGTGGGCACCGAGGCGAGAGAATTATCGAGTCCGCTGACCCTGGTCCAGAAACCTGCCGCGCCGGGAATCGAACCCTGGTCCCGGGCCGTCCTCTGCTCTCGGGTCTGCCGCCTCTAACCAGTGAGCCACACTACTTCACTCCTAACATTTACTCTAATGGACATTGAGCGTGCTCTTGATGGGGTAACTGCAGGTAGGGCCCCGGGCCCGGATTGTATCCCGGCGGACATATTCAAATCTGACCGGGAGAATTGGCTTAAATATATTTTATTTTAGCAAATGGCTTGGCCATAGGTGCCCCTATTCGGGAATCCTGGTGTGGGGCTGAAATTATCCCCGTTTAAAAAAAGGGGCATCGTGCCAGCCCAACCAATTATCGGCCCATAAGCTTCATAGACACGATGCAAAAGTTGGTGACCAGATTAGTGCTATGCAGGGTAAATAGGTGGATTGATGATAATGAAATCCTATCCACCTACCAATCAGGATTTCGTTCCCATGTTAGCACTATTGACCACGTTTTCAGATTCATGTTGATATACTGGAATACAGTGATCTTAGCAGGGGGGACCCTCTATGTAGCATTTATAGATCTTAAATCTGCATTTGATCTAGTGCCCACAACAAGTTGTGTGACAGTCTTAAGGAATTAGGGATGCCCGCTGAGATCTTATCTTTCATTATAAAACAACATGAATCTACTTATACCCAAATACGATGGGGTCAACAGGGTGAGTTAACAGAAAGTTTTACTGTAAACAAGGGAGTTCGGCAGGGGTGTGTTCTCGTCCCTACCCTCTTCTCGTTGTTCATAAATAATGTTATCTTATATTACACCGAATATCCTATGGACGCCCCTACTCTTGCTGGATCGAGGGTTCCCCTCTTAATGTTTGCAGACAACACCTTAATCTGGTCTAAAACACAAGTTGGTCTACAAAGAGCCCTCAACATATTTAGCCTTTTTTGTAATGACCATGATCTTGTAGTCAATGTTGATAAGACGAAGGTCATGGTCTTACATAAATATAAAAATGTGAAAGCCAGAGTGGAAATGAATGATTTGTCCTTGGAACAAACTGACTCCTTTACATATCTGGGCATTACTAAGGGCAAAAGGATGAATTGGAAGCCACAGATGGATCTGCTAGTCTTAAGGCACAACAAACTAGCAGGGGCCCTTCTAAAAGAACACCGGCTATCCCAAACTAAACCAGTTGCTCCGGCTCTAGCTATATACCAAGGGAAGGTTAGAGCTTCAATAATTTATGGAGCTGAATTTTGGGGCTTCGAAAATCTAGCTCCATTAGTCCAAGCTCAGAACAAGTTTCTGAGGGCATTGACCGGCCTTCCTCAATCAACACCACTTAGACCTCTACTTTCAGATCTGGGTTGTATTTCTTTTGAGGAGGCTGCGGGCTTTAGACCTCTTGCCTATTGGCGAAGACTTTAGACTACCCCGGAGTTAGCTCCCTAAGTATATTAAAGAAGCTGACAAATCCAACAAAATCATATGGTTATTAAAGATCAAGGCTACTTTATCGGATATCCATTTGTGGGAAGACCCAGAAGGGAATTCATTCCCTTCAAAAACAGATCTTAAAGCCTTATATAGGGACATGGTCTGTCAAAAGTCTCTTTCTCTGGTGGATGGCATTTCCCTAACAGGTCTCTTTTTGGATCACAAAATCGAATACATGCTGGAGGCCTATTGGGATACCATTACGAGCTCTGGTGACAGGAAACTCTACCACCAATTTAGGGTGGGCACTCTCCCCTAAAATCTTTCACTAAAAAGTGGAGGATTGATCAAGATACAAAATGTCATTTTTGCTCATGTGAGGAAGAGACCTCACCGCATGTTCTGTTTGTGTGCCCTGCATACAAGGGCCCTCGTCATAAATGGCTCAAGTCGGCCTGCTCTATATTAGGAAAAAGATCTTGTCCAACGGCTTTGCTTATCCTAAAAACTGATACTGATACTAGTGAAGTCACAGGTATTGCTATGGCTATATTCTGGAGCTGGACGTGGTCCCTTAGAAGGAATAGTTTGCAAGGTGCTACGTAACATGATTTTGTTGAGTGTACTGTGTTTTTAGTCTCTTCTAATCTAATCTGCTTATGGGAATGAATTGTCTTGCCAAAACGTGTGTAACTATGGATACCATTTTGTTTTATTATTAATTTTGATATGGTTTAAAGAGAAAGTGATTTATAATCATTTTATAGTTTGACATGTGCTTAGAATTTTAATAGCATCTTATTATGAGATGTTTATTAATATCTTTTTTTTTAAAGTAACCATGAATTGTAATTACTTTGTATTGTCTATATGTGTCTTTTATGATTGTTTATGATCGAAAAAAGACAAATTTGATATAGTTAGCTACAGTTCATTATGTAAACCTTAACATGCAAATCCTTCAAGGGCTGCTCAAGCTGCACAACCATAATTGGCTGCACTGGGCATAAGCCCACAAACAATCAATGTGGTCTTGGGTAAAATTCTCATCAGACAGGAGGAAATTCCATTTTGCATTGCACAATAAACAAGTCATCTTGAGGCAATGTTTCACCACACCGGACCCCAGGAAAAACACATAATTCTAACAATATGCTTGCCAATGGGGATGGCTCCAACTGTGAAAGACTGTGCCACTTGGGGTAGGTCTTTGCTGCAGTATATACTAGCGGTACAAAAGGGGGTGGCGGTACAAAAGGGGGTGGTGATGGACGGAGCATCTGAACCAATCAAACACTCACACCCAGTCAACAGATCTGGGTTTAATCCATCACCGTTCTTTAGCCCACTCTGCCACCCCAGTTCAGACATGGCCATTTGCAAATCAGTCTGACCCTGTGCCTCATGGGACTAGTCCAACCCGAACTGCCAAGCCATGCCTTCCCTGGACGGGAAACAAGCTTCCTAGGACCGGTTTCTGGCATTACAGCCGTCTTCAGCCAGGCTTGCTTGAATCCAGTGGCAAAGTGAGCAAGGGACTCACGTCTAAGAATACCCTGCCAACTTATGGCGAACAAAGCGGTACAAAAGGGGGTGGTGATGGACGGAGCATCTGAACCAATCAAAAACTCACACCCAGTCAACAGATCTGGGTTTAATCCCTTACTGTTCTTTTGCCCACTCTGCCACCCCAGTTCAGACATGGCCATATGCAAATCAGTCTGACCCTGTGCCTCATGGGAACAGTCCAGCCCAAACTGCCAAGCCATGCCTTCCCTGGACCGGAAACAAGCTTCCTAGGACCGGTTTCTGGCATTAAAGCCGTCTTCAGCCAGGCTTGCTTGAATCCACTGGCAAAGTGAGCAAGGGACTCACGTCTGAGCATACCCTGCCAACTTATGGCGAACAAAGCGGTACAAAAGTGGGTGGCGATGGACGGAGCATCTGAACAAATCAAACACTCACACCCAGTCAATAGATCTGGGTTTAATCCATCACCGTTCACCGTGCTGGACTGTTCCCATGAGGCGCAGGGTCAGACTGATTTGCATATGGCCATGACTGAACTGGGGTGGCAGAGTGGGCTAAAGAACTGTGATGAATTAAACCCAGATCTGTTGACTGGGTGTGAGTGTTTGATTCGTTCAGATGCTCCGTCCATCACCACCCCCTTTTGTACCGCAGTATATACTAGGCCTGGACGAAGCTCATGGAGTTTCACTCCACCAAACTCCACCAAATTCTGCAGAGTTCCACGAGTATTGCTCACCACCCCAACGCTAACCTGTTGGAAGCGCTATGTACTTTTCCCATGTCATACACTGACGTGATTTAGCCTTGGTTAGAAGTGAGAGCATTCCCCCACCTATATTTCATGCCAATCTGCTTGGCGGTGGACTTCTTCTGGGAGGTGTGGTGCTGCTGGGGCATCAAGGTGACAAGGCTGTGCACGATGATGACCATGATGTGCACAGAGTTCACTACTTTGGGAGTGGGGGAGATCTGCTTGTTGTTACAAAGTGGAAGTGGGTTGGCGTGGGACTCTGCTATTCTTACCTTCTTACACCTCTTTCCACTCCCTCCGCTGGCTACAGCTCCAGTCCTGGTTTCAGATGCTCAAACAGGTTTCTACTTCAGAAATAAAACATGCTCCTTTGCTCTCTTTGTAATGCACATGCGTAATTTACAGTGCAAGCCTCAATCATGGGCACGCCTACCTTCTGCACTGATTGAAATAAAATAAAGAACAGGCAAGCACAAAATTTACAGCCACGTTGGATTGAACTGGTGGCACATCACACAACCCAAGGATGGCACGTCTTGTTGTTATAATCAACAAGAAAATCTTTTTCTTATTCAACCGTAAATGTAGGCACTTAAAACATTTTATGTGAAGGCTTATTAAAATTACAAAATACACTTGGAGAGGGATATGGATCATCTACATAAAATAAGCGGGCTATCCCACGGTTCTTTTCCCAGAATAATTGCAAACAAAATAGGGTCTTGTTACATTTAAAATAAGACATTCCTCACTTGGTTGTTCACTTGTTTTCTTGTTTGTTAACCTAAAACACCCATCCAAGCATGGCCACTCCCCTTTCATTTCAATTTGCTTTGCTCATTCCCTTGCATCATACATTAATGTCACGCAAGGACCAGGTGTTTCCTGTGGAAAAGTAAACTAAAGAGGGATTGGTGGACCAGACAGTAGCTGAAACGTGCTGCAATCCTGTGGAGAAAAACCAGCTCAGTTTGTTGTGAGATGAGCCAAGTAATCTAATTTCCAAATCCCGAGTTTAACGCCTCTGTCTTTTGAAGACTGTAGAGTAGGGAAGCTCTGGTGTGTCTTCCTTTGGTATTTCTTACTCTGTAGGGGCTAGAGTCCCATTGAAAGGGGTGTCTGAGGAGTGAGTACCCCCAGTAAACTCTGCTCCGCCAGCTGTTGTGGAATTTTTGCCAAAGCACACCCCAAGCGGAGCGTGGAATGTCAACACTCCACAAACTCCACTGGCACAGCGGAGTTTACCATGCACACCTAGGGTATATCAAAACACATTGTACACCCTCATTAGCTGTTTTGCAGAATTGCTTAAACACATCCAGAATGAGTATGGGGCAGCCTCTGCCCTGGATTTGCAGATGACGGTGATGGGAAATGCTGCCACTGTTTCTACCATTATGTTAAGTAACATCAAAGAGGAAGCAGCAGCGTTAGCTATACACCAGCGTCTCATGAATTTGGCTCCAGGACAACAGGAGCGCAACTTTCCTAAAATTATCGAAGAAACCTATGCAACGCTTGGTAGAGATAATTTGGGAGCCAGACTGGTAGACCACAAAATAAAGAGTAAATCTGAAAAGGATAACTCAAGCAAGCACCCAAATCTTCTACAAAGGAGAAGTGGGACAAAAAGAAAAATAAAGAAAAGGCTAAATCGCGGGTGGATCTCCTCAACAGGAAGCCACTGAGAAGCGCTATAATCTGTGTAACCATGACAATATTAGACCACCTGACAAGTATCAGGATACTGATAGACCTTCCTTTCAGGAGTCATCTGAAAACGCTCAGAGAAAGGTGGATAGTCAGAGCCCAGATCAGAGGAGTACATGAAACTGAAGAATGGCTTACAACGCTCATCACTCTACACAATCTAAACTTTAATTCGAAAAGAAGAAGGTAGCAGGACTGAAAGTCAAGCATGCAACGGATATTGAGGACACTTCTTCTGAATGTAGAGTGGGCTCTAACCATGCTAGGCAGCACAGCAGAGGTCATGATAGTTCACAGTAATGGTGGTGTGCCTTAAGACCGATGGAGTGAGATGTGGGACGCGGAACTTCTGCCTGGCAGCCCCACATTATCTAATATCCTGAACATCCCGGCCCCTGTTAAGAAGTCACCGGGGACCGGTAACAATAATGTACCTGGAGGAGACGAGTTGAATGCCTGGGTACAGCTCTGAAATAGCCCAGAGAGAAGTAACATGAGGAGCAGCTTGCAGGCACAGGATGGCGGCTGCTGACGGAGCTACTTAGAAACCCAGAGTATGGTAGGACTACCCCTTTCCTGCAACAGTCTAGGAGCGGCAGAGCCCAGTGAAGAAGTAGGTGACTGTGAGGTCTTGGGGGCTGCGTAGCCCTTCTGTGAGCGAAAAGAAACGGTCCCGGGGGCAGGAGCCCCGAGCACGCAAGATGGCAGAGTGACATCCATGGGAGGCGCCTGAAGGGACAGCAGCATCAGAAGTCCGGGCTTGCCGCTGACAGTTAAAGCAGCATAAGGTGGTTGAGACATTCCCACCCTTCATCAAAAAGCCAATTATCCTTCAGGCCGCCAACCACAGAAATGAAGAGTAACGTCAGCAACGTGATCCCGGTCCAAGAGGGGTTCACATGTGAACGCTGAGTCCCACACGGAAGAGAAACTCAGAGAAAGACCAGTGGGTTTCCGATGGCAGGGCCGACACCCTAGATCTACCTCTGTAAGTCAAGGGCACAGAGCGCAGATACCTATATTGAGACACCTAAAAATCCTCATACTCCTTCTCAGGGGTCTTACCAATAAGTAGTCCATTCAGAAGCAGCAAAGAAATCAACAGAGAATCTGAAATATGAAAAGACAACTTTATTACAATTAATTGTGAGGCTACGTCGCCCAGTCACACCTAAAGCAACTGGATGAGGCAATCTGCCTGAATGGTCTCCGCACAGGCCTTTTATACAATTTATTATGCCCTAGGCACACATTCTTTCTTTGAAGTAAATTATTGTTGGTCACTCCCAGGACGTGCACACAAAGCACTGTATGATGACAAACCCACTTTCAAGATAAGTCCAGGCCATAAACAATGTCCACATAATGCGTACATTCTCTAGCTGACAAGGCCGGATAAACCCAAAACATTAAGAACACAGCCCATGTCATAAATAGCTTGTGGAGGCAGGAACAGGAACAGATGGAAGTAAGATAGGCACGTTTGTGTGTAGTACATCTTTACAATATCCTGTGCTCTGATCTATAATCTTGATCAGCTAAAGGGCAGGAACTGGCTTGGCAAGGTTAGCCTCAAGCAACAGGGTCAGCTTTCGTCAGGTCATGCAGAAGTCAGCACAAACCCATGCTAAGGTTATGTCCTTAAATACTTGTTCTCCCATGGTGAGAGCCTACTGTAAGGGCAATGCACAAAATGGCTGCTATTCACAAGATGGAACCCAAGGGTTAAAACAGAACCTTCAAATACACAGTGAATCCATTGGTGTAACATGATGAAAACACTCATGCATACCGCATTAGTCATTTGCGGTTTGCTGATACCAAATTCATAACAGAATCATGATATTTTAAAACACAGGTTCAGAATTTTCAGAACCACAGACCATTCTTTTGCCCTTACATAGGCAATAACCTATACTCATGCTAATCTGAGTCCAGGTCTATATTCATCACTAACTGGTGTTGGTGTAAAAGCTGAACGAATGAATTATTGACAAACTCTAATCTTCTAGCAGACTAGTGTTCAGGCAGAAGGTGAAAAAATGCGAGGAAACAGTAGAAGGAGGTATGGGCTGTGTAGTGGGTACAGATGTCACTTGAAAAGTGAAGCAAACATAAACTATTAAAAACATCATCACACCAAGCAACATAAAAAAATGCATATTATCAAAAATTGTTTTCTTGCCATCACAGTGCATATTGTCTTTTCAAAGTTCGCTGATCTAGCAGGTCTCTCCATCTTTGGAAACTCCATCCTCTAAGTTGCTGCCCGCGGTGGGAGATTGATTCTGCTAAGGAGTGCTTCTGTTCAGTCCAGGGTAACTCCCTTAGACCAGCCAGAACTGTCGACCTAATCGTCTCCAGCTGCACTCCAAAGACTGTGGCAACCGCGACCCTAGCAGCAGAACTGGATGGCGGTTCGAAAATCAAAAATGAGCAAGTTTCATGGATGAGAGAGCTGCACAATCAAAAAGAAAATTTTTTTATTAGTCCATAGTCATAGTTCTTGGCCTACAAATCCGCTTCCATTGTTTTCTTCCGCGTTGAGCCTCTTCAATTCAGGCTTTTTCATGAGAAAACAATACTGTTTAGTTGGAGTGCCCTCCTGGCAAAACACCCACAGCTCACTCGAAAGTCTCAATGTCTCAAAACAAATGCACCAGTGTCTCTTCTTTGTGGCAGACACTACAAATGATGTGCTCTTCATTGATCAAGGGCACAAAGCATCTCGTGCAGATCCAAGCACTACTGAGAAACAACCTAGCAAGATCAGCAGCACTTTCAGACTCCAACACTCATTATTTAGTGTCAGAGGACGCTCAAGCTGCTTTCCCATGGACGCCAAAATGTAGTGCCTTTCCAAACGTGGATCCTTGGGGGCACTGCCTTTCCGCTGAAGCAAAGCAAAAGAGGTGTGTGTATGGCCAAAACTCGGGCCAAGAGCTCAAAGGACTGTACACTGACAGAGGTTTCCAGCACATAACAGGTACAAAGCTCAAACACACAGAAGCTCTCATTCTGTGGCAAACAAAGATCCAGCTCCTCCTTTTTTCTCCAATGCCTTTTGTTGAAGCAAATGCCTTGCTTGGGAGGTACCATTGATGTCATGCTGATGATTGCTATCCAGCCTCGCGAATTTCTTGTTGCAGGAATTGTAGAGCCAAGAAATCTGTCATTCATCTGTAGCGGTCACTGATGGGGAGTGGGCTTAGTCTTGATCACAGGTCTGCAGGGAATCACTCTTCCTTTGACTCTGGAAGATCCAGCAGAACCTAGTGATGTAGGAAATGTAACACAATTGTTAGTTTCCCTCAAATCAAGCACAAAAAACAGTTCATGGGTTTTAACAAGGGGACTGCAAACAGGTGGCCTGCAATCTGCAAGGGAGTGGCAATACGTCATAGGAACCTAAATGGGTGTCCTCACACAGTGGCATTGTCTAATGGGGTAAATACATATTTTCCTCAATTATTAAGCCTAGGTGTTCCTAAATTCCTTATCTTAGAACATCTCAAAATAGAGAAATTACATAATACAGATTATCAAGGACATGAAGAAAAGTCCCTTTAAAAAATGTGCATCAGGTGCACTATGCAATACAAAGGCTAATGATCAAATGTGCAGACAAAGGACAAGCACTAGAAAGTCCTGGTATTTGCATGATTAGAACACATCTGATCCCACCAAAAATTAGAGCAGCAGGAACAAAAGAGAACTGAAAATTTTAAAAAATAGACATTGAAAATTCGTCATGTTCAAAAAGGGTAAACTTAAGGTATCTCCTATTGAGATGGAAAACTTGTCTTGCTATAATATTGGGTCAGTTAACCAGCCTATCACTACCCTGACAGTCAGTCTGAAAAAAAACATTTTACATAACATGGGGGGTCCCTGATACATCACTGCTGTCTAGAAGTGTGCACATAAACAATACACCCATAATAAATGGGCTGACAGAATAATGCGACATTGGTCAGGGGAGAAGCAACAAAAGAAAAATCTATAGGAAGAACAAGAGTTTGCTTAGGTGCCTCAGGCATGTGACACAGCACCAAGAGTACGGGGGGGATACACAAAAGACCAAAGTTACACAAATTCTAACTCTGCTGGCAACTACACCATATATGGTAATCCTAACTAATGTTCCTGTTCTCTCTTCAGGAGAAAAAAAATGAAACCTGGTTTCCTTTCAAGGGACAAAGCCATATGCTATTTGTGAAACAAAACATGATTAAATAATGCAATATAGAAATTAGGTCACCTTGAGTCACAGATCTATAATTCCATCATTAGGTCCAATCAAGGATACATAACAATTTAGGGCTGCCTATTCCTTTAAGGGAATGTGCAGTAAGTGACTAACATCAAGTGATACACTTTGATTCTGTATATCTTTTTAGTTTTCTTCAATATCATTACAGCCAGATTTAGGCATGCACTGGTAAAAATGCTGCCTGTCTTCCTCACAGTATGAAAACCATATCTGTGAAATTTATCATTATACCAAATTCATCCAATTATTGTGTAATGATACGTATCGTCATACGGACCCCTTCACAACACTGGAGAACTTGTAATAGTAACAACATAAAACAAAACATACAAAAAATAAAAAATATGCACATGTCAAGCCATCAGATATACTTGTTGGTGGTGCCACACAGCACCATGGCATATGTACTTTATGCACTGTAAACCTGCAGCCAAAAACCCAATATTTGGGCCTGCACCATCCTTTTGACAGTAGAACACAACATAGTTGGAGTCTTCTGTCAAGTATAACTTACTGTCTCTCTCCTAACATACAGGACCAATTAAAACATTTCACGAAGGGCCAAATACACAAATGAAAACATGAACATTTTTTTTCAAAGAAATTACGCAAATAAAACACATCTCCTTTCAATTTACCAAACTCACGTGTCTTGTCTGCCTTAGAACAATCCATGAATAATCTGTTGGCAGAAGCAGAAAAATACACAGCACAAAACAACATTGTAACATACACAAAAATAAAGTTACATTACTTAACTGTTACTCTCTTGTCAGTTCACATCGCAACATCAAGCCATCATATTTTTACCGTTCTAAAAGAAATGGTTATACTGACACTCTATATTAAATTGGCACCTATAATGTGCACTGAAAAATAATATCTAATGAGCACATCGTTTTTTCACTGAGGCCTGCAGCCCAAATTTGAGGGTCTTATTTTCTTATCTAAGACTTAATGCAACACTGCATTTTCTGTAAAATAAACGCAGCTAGCAAACATTATTTTCCTTAGCGTGGAGACACAAATGTATCAGTACTGCAGATTATTTAACACATGTTTGGGACCTTCAGAGAAACCCCTATTTATTTTCCCTTTTAAATTAAGTTCTTTAATTTTATTGATGTTCTCACGAAGAAACCAGAAACCTCACCACTAGAGGCCCGTTCAGAGAGGTCATTCTGCATTTCTCAGAGGCAAAGTCCTAATTAAAGGGTCACAAATGTCAACATGACAGCCTTCTCCATTGTTTACAGGAAACTAAAAGATAACATCTCAGCAGCGCACTCGAGCCAGCCTCTGCAAATTCTCCCGACCCCCGGCCTCTGCCACATTGAAGCTGACAAAGGCAGTAGGCTCTATCTAACCTACAATAATTCACTCTATTTTGAAAAATAATTTCTCCTTTTTAGGCGCCAAAATTATCTCTATTCCCAGATCATTAAACTACATTAACTGACAATGTTTCTCAAAACCTAAAGACACACAGACCAGTTTTTTAGAGTAAATGCTTGTTGCAATCCTATGGTACACACTTCATCAGTCTTAAATAAACAAACTTTCCGTGGGCCTAGCTGAAGCTAGAACCTTCAACCCTGATATTAAAACAAGCCTGTGTACTGCCACATTAACCCACTGAATCATAAGAAGGCACAACCTGCAAATATATATCAAAACCTAAATGTATGCATGTGCATAAGCCTGAGACACTTTAAAAAGCACTCTGAATGAAAGTAAAATGCAGTTTAAACAGTGCTTTTACTCAAAATCGACTTTCAGGTTTTGGGCATTTAAAAAATGAATATCCTACAATTTTCTTGCATAATATGCATTACTAGAATGTCTATTACATAACCCATGAATCAGGCATTTGAAAATAATAACTTATACTTTATAAAAATGAGATTGCTTGCGCCTATGGCAAGGGGAAATTATACACACGAATACTTGTCAGTTTAGTGATGCAACGTAACTTAAATCAAATTTTAATGCTAGGAGGTCATAGTATGAGTGTTAATCTTTATAAATATTAAAAAACGATTTTTGTAGCACTTATTTTTAATAATTATTTTTCATAATTAATAATTTTTTGTCTTCTAAACAAAACCCAATTATTCCTTTTTGTGATTGTTCTACATACAAAAGTCCGCTGCATCCCTTGCCTATCATTTAGATGCATTAACTCACAAACCTAAGCGCATATGCCTAGATAAAAACGCGTCAGAATCCTGCGTCACATTTCTGCGCCACATTTATGTGAAAGGATGGTTATGCAAAATTCCACCCGTGTTTAACTGGAAAAGTGCTGGCTGAATGAACATTCCAATCAAATATACTGCAGCTGAAAGGTTTGCCTGTGAACATCTAATACAGTGCATCTAAGGAAAAATGCTGTAAATTTATTTATTTATTTTTGCAAAAATAGGTAATTTCGTTTTTGTTTGGGGCCTTATTTATATCTATTAAATGTGACCCACACACACACTTACATTGAACTCATTTCAGACATAAACAGAAAGTGTTGAAACACAATACAGCGCTTACATAAATTGCGCGGACGCTATGTACATACCGAAGTTACACTAATGAGAAAAACCACATAAACATTTAAACACACATTTAAACCCACAAATCGACACTCAGGACGAAAACAGGACAGTCCAGACTGTACTTAAACCAAGTAGCTGTAAGTCATATTTACAAGAAACATTTCTCAATAGTGTTCCAAAAGACTGTATAAACACCCCAACAGCACTAGCTGTATGTGCAGGAAAACAAAAATACACTCAATTCACTAGGACTGGCTGGCAGAACACCAAAAATCGTTCTGCATATAAAAGTGCACAGAGCAAAGGATCCTTGTTTTGTATCATGTCATATTTTAATTCCCTGGGGATACAAAATCACCAAGGAAGAAATATGTTTGTAAACCTAACCTATTTAACCGGCTAATCCAAACGTATACAAAGTTGGCCAACACAAATCTTCAAATTTTCTAAGATCAGGCATCTTATAGCTCACTAATCTAGCTTCAAACTTCAAGGGGCTATCTCTATTGATACACTTGTAAATATACAAAACCCTCGGTTATTGAAAATTGCAATCTTCAAATACAAACCAAACAAAAACAAAGGACTGGGAGTGACCCACTTATACTTCAACTAAAGCAGATGGAGAAAAATCCCATTACCTGCCTGCACAAATTGCAATTCGCATATACAAACCTATACAAATCTATCAAAGCTATACCAAACAAATAGTTGTCCAAATTCTAACTGCCAAGTTCTAACTGCACTTACAGTCTCTTTTTAAAAAAAAAAAACTTACGCCAAAAAGAGGTTGCTCAGTCAGGAATGACATCTTTTGGAGAGTTTAAGTCAGAAAAATCAAAAATATACTGAGCCGCAAAGACAGAGAATCCCCCAGAACCTCCGTGCACAGAGTACCTCTTTTAGTAGATTTCTGTCTTGCCTTCCCCAGTAGATTTCTGTCCTCTGACAAGATTACTCCTCCAGATAGTCACTTCTTGATGAGGCCCCACGTTGGGCGCCATTTGAGAAACCTAAAAATCCTCATCCTCCTTCTCAGGGGTCTTACCAATAAGTAGTCCATTCAGAAGCAGCAAAGAAATCAACAGACAATCTGAAATATGAAAAGACATCTTTATTACAATTAATTGTGAGGCTACGTCGCCCAGTCACACCTAAAGCAACTGGATGAGGCAGTCTGCCTGAATGGTCTCCGCACAGACCTTTTATACAATTTATTATGCCCTAGGCACACATTCTTTCTTTGAAGTAAATTATTGTTGGTCACTCCCAGGACGTGCACACAAAGCACTGTATGATGACAAACCCACTTTCAAGATAAGTCCAGGCCATAAACAATGTCCACATAATGCGTACATTCTCTAGCTGACAAGGCCGGATAAACCCAAAACATTAAGAACACAGCCCATGTCATAAATAGCTCGTGAAGGCAGGAACAGGAACAGATGGAAGTAAGATAGGCACGTTTGTGTGTAGTAAATCTATACAATATCCTGTGCTCTGATCTATAATCTTGATCAGCTAAAGGGCAGGAACTGGCTTGGCAAGGTTAGCCTCAAGCAACAGGGTCAGCTTTCGTCAGGTCATGCAGAAGTCAGCACAAACCCATGCTAAGGTTATGTCCTTAAATACTTGTTATCCCATGGTGAGAGCCTACTGTAAGGCAATGCAAAAAATGGCTGCTATTCACAAGATGGAACCCAAGGGTTAAAACAGAACCTTCAAATACACAGTGAATCCATTGGTGTAACATGATGAAAACACTCATGCATACCACATTAGTCATTTGCGGTTCGCTGATACCAAATTCATAACAGAATCATGATATTTTAAAACACAGGTTCAGAATTTTCAGAACCACAATATAGTGAAATTACGTGGCAGGAGGACGCATCTGTCATATTTGGTCCTAGGCAGCCATAGCAGAAGTGCTGGGTATCTGCCCCTTGAATCACCCACTCTTGGAGATTTAATGAGGATCAGGGTGAACACCCAAATATGAACAAGGTAATAGACCTGCATTGTGAATTGGAGGTGACTGAATTGACGACAAACAATAATGGGGAGAGGCATGAAGCTGAAGTGAACAGATGCGAGCTGCGGAGCTCAGCCAGCCTCATCACCCAACTGTTATGTTATCTCAGATATATTTAATATAATGCAAAATCACCTTCAAGCCGCTAAGCGCTTTTTAGAGAGAGTGACCGAAATCACAGACGGCAATCGGCAAGGCAACAGAATTACACTGTCCCTGAATAGGAGCGTTTTAAGTTGTTTCCTAAATGTGAGGAGGACCAATTCCTTATGAAGGTGCTCAGGTAAATTCTTCCAAATTTGAGGAAGCATGACAGAGAACGTTCTACCCCCTTTGGATTTAATGATATTTTGGGGAAGGACTAAACGGCAGGCCTCAGATGATCGCAGTGTCCGTCTAGGAACATATTTTTCTAGGCATTCTTTTATGTACACTGGTGCTTGTCCATAAATTGCTTTGTGGGCAATACAGAGGCCTTTAAATTGAGCTCTCTGTCTGATATTGTAGAAGAGGGGTAGCCCGAGTCCTTCTGGGAAGTCTATAAATAAGACTGGCCACGTCATTCTGCACTACCTGCAGTCTCTTAATATGTTTCTAGGGACCCTGGGACCCGGGCACAGATATTTGCCCCAAACTGGGAACCGGGGGTCCCGAATCTCCGTGGAACCACCTGGCGGAATCGAGCTGCCCTTGAGAATATCGAGCAGAGCGGAACTGAACCGTTGCACTGAAGGCAACAAGTACGAGGTCCCCGGAGCATACCTGAAGCATGGGGAAACTCTGAGCAAGGCCCCCCTGCCTGAAGTGGGTCATCTGGGTCAGGAGAAGTGGCTACAAGGCTAATTATGGGGAAAGTGTCGAAGAAGAAGGGGAGTGTTGCCTAGAGCACAGGGAGCGCTGGGAATCAGACATATGAGGAAGAGGAGCTGATTGAGATGGGAGGGGGCTCGGCTTCCTTGAAACCCATGCTAGCAGACACAATGTAGGCTATCAGGACCACCAGGGAAGTGCTGGAGAGGAAAATTGATGCCATAGGCACAGACTTGAGCCTGTTGAAAGACGATCACTGTAAGCTTAAGGAACGAGTTGTAGCCTCTGAGAAAGTGCTGGTTGACCTCCCAGTCACAGTGACCACGCTAGAGAAATCACTCACAGAGTTGGAGGCTAAGGTTAAAGTATTGGAAGTCCGAGCTGAGTACAGTGAAGGGAGGTCATGCAGAAATAACATACGTATTGGAGTGACGGAAAGGGCGGAAGGAGGAAACATGCTGTCTTTTATGGAGGGCTGGCTCCCGGTGAAAGTGGCCCCAGAGGGTTTATCACCCTTCTACGTGCTGGAGAGAGCTCACAGAGTGCTGGTCTGGCCGCCCGACTGGGAGCACCTCCTCAGCCGATGGTGGCACGCCGGCTGCACTTCAAGGATAGGGACCACATTCTACAGCAACTCGCAAGAACCAAAATCTACAGATTGACATTAACAAAGTAAGGATATTCCCTAACTTTGCTAGTGAAGTCCAATGTAACAGAGCATCATTCCTGGCTGTTAAAAAAAGGCTTCGCCAAATGCAACTCCCTTACGCCATGCTCTTCCTGGCGCTGCTCTGGGTGGCTGATCCAAAGGAGCACGTTTTTTCAGCACGTCTCAGGATGCCTGGTAATGGTTAGACACCAGGAGATCCCGGGAACAGCGGGACTCCTCTTCAGAGATATCCCAGCAGGAAACTCGGGACCAGTGCCCTCTCTCCAAGAGAGCTCAGCTTAGCTTAGAACGATGCAGAGTGCTGAGTGCTGCAAGCTGTGGTAGAACACAGTCAACATGTTCACAGTCCTGAGTCCAGTAAAAGTGGAACAGAAGCAGGTCAGGCTGAAGGATCATCAATACTTCGTGGAAATGATGACTCGGACATGGAACTACCGGTAGTTATGCCACAAACGGTGGATAACATTGTCTGAGAAGTCGCAGAGGAACGAGTGCCTGAAGAGGGCAACCACCTTACGAGCCAGCTCCTGGTTTGAGGAGTTATGGGAACTGCTAATGGCACAGAGGTGTCACATGTTTGTGGAAGACAGATTCGGGGCTACACACCTAAACTAACTATCAGGGCTCCAGAATTAAAAGGTTGAGCAGCGCACCTTGAACACACTAGAGGACTCTAAAAGTTTAGATTATGTTTAGATGGGAACTAGTGCTAGAGTGCCTGTCCTGGGGAGGGGAAGTTGGGGATTTAATATGGTTAAAGGGTTGTTAGTGGGGATCAGGCGTGCCACAATAGGGAGCTTTTCAGGGAAAGGGAATCATTTCATGCAATGCCCCCCCCCCCCCTCAGACTTAAAGTGTATCTCCTGGAATATTCGGGGAATGCACTCCATGCTGCTGCGTCATAAAATTAATGCATACTTAATCCGGAGGGGGCTTCAAATTGCATTGCTTCAGGAGACTCACATAATGAGGAAGGAAGGGGTGGCACAACAGCGCCGCTGGAGAGGGCAAGTATTCTACACTAATTATTCAGCATTCGCCAGGGGAGTATTTATCTGGGTGAGAGCGAGTGTGCCATTTCAGTGTATGGGCCGAGTTATAGACCTGGAGGGGAGGTATGTAGTGGTGACCAGGGTGGTTAGATGGTAGAGACATGATCGGGAGTCTGTATGCACCTAATTTGGAACAGAACGCCTATCTATCGCAGCTGTCTGGGAAAGTGGCATCAATATTGATGGGTTCAGTGATATTAGAGAGGGATTTTATTTCTATGAGGTAGTACACTCCAGTGAAAACCTCACTAGAACAATTTCAGATCACAATCCAATATTACTCAGAATTAGATGCTCACGGCCCAAAATACCAACATGACATTTGCAAACTGACGTGTTAGAGGATCAGGTCTTCTGTGAGACGGTGGGCACTTGTTTGAAGTGGGGGTCCTTATCCCTCACCGCCACCACCAAATGCTGGAGGCAGCAGTCCCTGTTGAGGTCATTGAAATTTTTATGGTCAATTGTGTCCCCTAACGTGTACCCCAACGGCTCCATGTACGAGTTTCAAGTACATGTAATTTCCCTCCACCACCGAATCTGGAGACGCAAATACATTTGCGTCCACCGTTAACATGTCCTCTATCAGATCCACCATGAATGGGTTGATAATTCAGTTCCTAAGTATGCCGTGCCACCGTCGTTATATGGTGCACTTTCACGTTTTTCCTGGCTCTGCCGAGCTAGGCCCTGATTTTCTGTCTTCAAGCCACTTCTGTTTCTGCCTCTGAAAACTGCAACATGGAGATGCATCCCTGACCTCTGCCTTACTTCCTGCCATGCGAGCGGTGCCCGGCTCGGCCTGGTCTGCCTGCCAAGAAACAGTATTCTACCTTCAAGTTATCAGCGTAGCCAGCTCAGCTCCTTGAAAACACATTCCTGTCTAGTGATTTAGGTAAACATATCCCCGGCTGCAGAGCAAAGAGCAAGTCTCCCTGTCTCCGTGCAAGTAATTTACAGTTCCCGTTGCCAGAGTAGGCCCATGGCCCCGCACGTAGACACGCAGGCACCTATACACGCACTAACATTCAGTATAGAGTGGCCTCTGCCCAAGAGACCTTTTACTCTAGATTAAACATCCTCCAAATACTAGATATCAGATATGTTATAGGGACAGGTCGATCTGACATGCCAGACTTCTGTCTCTTCTACTAGTGCTAAATGTCAGACCCTTAGCTTCCTCCCGTTGCACGTCAATCACACGTCATATTAGCTGCGCACGCATCCAGGCCACAGGTTTCAGCTGACTCTGCAAGAATTCCCTAAGCATCCACCCACTTGTGACATTTTTCTGTGACGTTTCTAGTGTACGCCTATGTGCACACCCTTGTTCACGCCTTCTTGCTACGCACATGTGTTCTTATCATATACATTTCACTTGACACGCCTACTGTATTCAATGCCATTGTGTCATTTTGCTATATATGTCATGTACTGTGAATAATTCATTGACATCTTTCCTGACATCTTCCCTGCCATTATTGCATACCGAACCCTTGTATTGATGGAATAGATCTCCATGACTCGAGTCATTTTCTATGATTAAAGCCCTTATGACTCAGACACCACGGACTCTGCCTCTCATTTGATTGAGCTATTTTCTTTAACTTTCCGAAATTATCTGGCAAACTCGTATACGGTAAAATATTTACCACATAATTTGGCGCCCGAACAGGGACCCCTCTCCACCCCACGCGCCGGTGATGCGTCGCAGGCTTTGGCCCCGACTACAGCTGTGATGGACCCCATGCGCATCTGCAGGTTTTCCTGTATCTCCCTCAGGCCTACGGAGGTGACGGAGACTGCGGTCGACATCCAGACGAGGCGGTGAGGAGTGCGGAGGATCCCGACCAGAGCCCAGCCGAGAGAGCAGTGTCCGAGGTATCGAGAGGCCCACCAGTAGTATCGAGGCGCATGCGTAGTGCGCAGCAGCAGCAGTGACGTCGTAGCGGTCCAGTCCAGTCGAGTTTCCGAGGCCTTCTGTTCTGTGCTTCCCGGTGAGTACCGTTGCTGGGGACGCATCAAGACGGGTGCATTGATTTGTGTCCGGTCAAGACGGGTTTGGGTACACAAATCCGGTCTGCACTGTTTTAGCAGTGTATCTGTACTGTTTAGCAGTGCATCTAGTATCCAGATATCCAGTTATTATTGTTTGTTTCGAAATGTTTCAATGTGTTTTAATGTCGTGGTATGAGTGATTGTTTGCATTTTCTTACTGTGTTTATTGTGTCTAGACCGAGCTAGTTATGCCTTTGTTTTCAAAATTGCGACAGATAGGAACTAGGAAAGGGATACTCGAAGAGGCAGTTCCCATCCCACCCAGGGACACTCCTGGACATTTTATGTACCACAAGCACGGCTTAGATGCCATATTATATCTAGACTTGTGGGTGGATTATACGAAAGACTTAGCAGAGAATCAGAGATGGCCCGTTACAGGGACATGGGATGCCGAGTGCATCATGAGAGTAGAGGAAGCGTTATGGAAAAAGAAAGCCAGACAATCACAGAAAGATGCCATTGAATTATGGCGTAAAGAATCACATAGACGGACAGAGAAGGCGCTCAGAAAAGTAGAGAAAAGCAGAGAAGATTCCGATAAAACTAAAGAAAAAGAACTACTAGAAGAAGGACAGAGAGTCAGAATAGAACAACACGAAAGACAGAGTAATGCCATTATGACAGGATTGTATCCAGTCCTGGCCGAGGGCCTGCCAAAGGCGACCCCGGAAATACCGAAAGATCTGCCCCCTCCATTGGTTCCGACTAAATTACGTCACAAAACAGCAGCAGATATTTTTCTTTCTTCCTATTTAGATGACGTAGCTCCCGCATATACCAATATAACCGTACCACCAGTACCTGTACCCCCTGTTGATCATCTGCCCCCAGGTCCGCAACAGCAGACCCCTCCCGCACCACTTCCTGCACCTGTTGTCACTTCCCCTATTGTTCCCCCTGATATTCATCCGCTTAATCCCTTTGGGGCTGGCGCTGCTCAGGTTCCAATTCCGTTACAGATACCGACCCTACAGCCAGGTTATGCTCAAGCCTCCGCCTCTGGAGGTGCTACAGGAGGTTATCGCACCCCGCCACAGGTACATCGAATGACAATGAGAGATTTAGCAATGCAGCGTACGCCTAAAGCAGCCCCAGCTGAAAAGCTTAAAGAACAGCTTACAGATTGCAGATATGACACAGTGCCTGGTAAAACAGGACCCATGATGTTAGCATCCCTACGTTTAAGACGTGTTACAGATTACTTGGTGTTATTACCAGAAATGCCAGACCATCTAGACAATATATATCATTTTATTAGAACAGGAGAAAGGCCCGAGTGTGTTGGTGAAGCCATGTCACGTCAGAAAGTCGAGACACAAGGTTTAATCATGCGATTTTTGGTTAATTGTCTGATAAGGGAACAAGATCAGCCTAGTTTTCCTCAAGAAGAGATGGGGCGATTGTCAAGATGGAGTCAGAATATTGCCGAGGGCAAACATGATAGAGAGAGAAGTATACATGCTATGGTTAGAAAGATCCGTAAAGAAATAATAGAAATACATGCCCGTCGAGAATCTGAAAGGCATTCTGGGTCAGACGATAAAGAGACCTCAGATGAGGAAGAGCCAGAGAATCCAGCAGAAACCTCGCAACAGGCGAGGGGAGACTTGATGGCATATGTAGGTAGAGAGAAACTACATAGACAGTACCCTCTTGATAGGCCCTTCGACAGACCCATTCATTTAGAAAACAAGAAACGTTACCTTTGTCCGATACCAGAGCGATGTTCCCTTGAGCATATATTCCAAATTACTGATAAAGTACTGAAAGAAAGAATAGGTTATCACAAACTCAATACCTTACGTGATCAGGAACTAGCCCGGTCCGCGGTGCAGTGGGCCGGGGATGACAGCATATATAAAGATGATTCAGTAGTGCAAACATTTTTAAGTCTTACTCCAGAAGAACAGCGACTAGCTGGTATATACATGACCCAACACTTCATTATACAGTATGAAAACCAAGCATCTGACCCAGGTCCATTATATAATTTATTGCAGGACTTACTCATGAGAAGATGGAGAGGTCTAGGTACCGATCTAATTGAAATGATTCTAGAACAACGTCACAAGTATAGAACGTTCTTAACTCCACATCTTGTTTCCGTTCCACCCCCAGTCAGGCAACCATATCACCTAGACAAACAGAATCCATTACGAGAAGTACATCCAGTCAGGAAAGCCGACGATACCCTTGAACGCGTGTTTGTATACACGCCTATAACTAAAATGGAATTGTTAGAAATGAAGAAAATAGTGCCCAGTCATGATAAAGACCCTGCAGGTTTCCACCGTGAAATAAAAGACATGTTACTAATGGGAGACTATACCTATCCCGACATTATGAAGATACTGAAAGTGTTATTGCCTGCCGGTATTTACGAGAAACTAAAGGAAAAAGAATGGGAGGTGGGAGACAAAAAGATTAATTGGGCTGAATTAGAAAGCGAAGAAACTGGTCGAACGCCAGGTTTAGGTCTTGGGGATAAAACTAAAGCATTACCAGGATTGTTAGTACAGGTCTTGCCAAGATTATTGGCAACTAAAAAGGAGGATTGGGATGCAATCTCAGCCTGTAAACAGAAACACGACGAAGACACTAGTGATTTTTATTCCCGATTCGAGAAATGTTTTATTATTAATAGTGGCCTGAAAACAAGTAGCGAGTCCTACCCACACCTTTTTGTGTCAAAGTTAGTCGAGAACTCACTGCCCCAGGTTAAGAACCGTGTACTGAAAGTCGAGAGCACATGGCAAGCTAATACGCCTTCCCAAATGTTACAAATGTTACAGTACCACCAGAATAGAATTAGGGAAGAACATGATCACGAACAGAGACGTATGAAAGACACAAAAATGAAAGTCCTAGTTGCTCAGTCAGTTCCAGCTGATGGTCATAAAAGGGGTACGACACCATCCAACAATTCAAATTCAGCAGCTCCTGTTAAAGGGGTATGCAACTATTGTAAACAGCCAGGTCACTATGTAAACGATTGTGCAGTTCTGAAACACAACATAGCCTCAGGTAAAACTAAAGAGAGACTGCGTCCTCCTAGACAGGACCAGGTCCAACAACACGTTCCACTGAATGTCCAGCCTATGCAGGTCCCACAACAGACCGTAGCAGTACCACAGCCACAACCCATTGCCGCAACACAACATGTTACACAGCAGATGTACCAGTATGCACAATCTGACTATCCCGATTATCAGCAATACACATGAAACAGCCTAGAGAGGGAGGTTGGCTTGCCCCTTATTGAGGTTCCTGTAGATCAAGAAGGCCCTTATGTACACAGTCAGGTATTAGGGAAGGATAGAAAATTTTTGATTGACACAGGGGCAAGCAGAACGACCATCAGTCATGACGAGGTTCCAGGGGCACCCCTCTCAGGCTCACAGAATGTTTCCCTTGGATTTTCAGGAAAGCCTATAGTCAACGAAGTATCGAAACCTGTTCCCCTAGCAGTTGGTCCATTATCTCGTACTACAGACTTATTACTCACAAAATCATGTCCAGAAAACTTGCTTGGTATAAAGACCCTGAAAGCTCTAGGAGCTGTAATTTGTTGTTCTCCGGAAGGAGTAAGGTTGTTTCTTCGTGATTTCAAAGGACATTATGTATTGAGAGATTTTGACCCTAGGTTACAGAATGTTCCTGCACATTTATGGGCACAAGGCCCCACTGATGTAGGTTATATGCACATTACTCCATATCGTGTCACACTCAAGCCAGGAGTAGTACTACCTCGTATTCGACAATACAAGTTAGCGCCAGATGCTGTAGTAGCTTTACTGAAAATCATTGACGAGCTCATTGCACAAGGAGTGGTTGTAGAAACCGACTCAAATGTTTGTAATTCCCCTATCATTCCAATTCTTAAACGTACAGATCCAAATGCACCTCCTGTTTATCGATTAGTCATCGATTTACGAGAATTGAATAAATGTATTATACCACAGTATCCTGTGGTCCCAGACATTTCATCCCTATTGACTGCTATTGATTCTGAGGCGACGTTCTTCACTGTAATTGACCTCAAGAACGCCTTCTTTAGTGTCCCCATTGATCCGGAAAGCCAATATCTTTTCGGATTCTGTTTAAATGGCCGAAGCTTCAAATTTGCACGCGCACCTCAAGGATTTACAGAAAGCCCCAGCATCTACAGTCAAGCATTGAAACGACAACTTGACAGTATTCACATGCCTGTCAACACTGCCCTACTCCAATACGTCGATGATCTATTGATCACCGCCCGTACCGAACCAGAATGTGAACAAGCATCACTGACAGTTTTGCTTTTCTTGGCAGACAAGGGACACAAGGTGTCCCCTTCGAAGCTACAATTCTGTGCCCAGCAAGTGGTGTACCTTGGGCACTTGCTGTCCAAGTGGGGTAGGCAGCTGACACCTGAACGAATTCAGTTAATTGCACATCTTCCGCAACCCAAGACACAGAAAGAAGTACGAGCCTTTATTGGACTCACTTCCTATTGCAGACAATGGATTCCACAATATGCATTTCTAGCTAAACCACTCATACAGTTGACAACACAGGAGGCAGCGTCTTCGACTGTCCTCCCTTGGACTCAGGAACATACACAAGCTTTTGACGAGTTAAAGAAAGCTTTATGTCAAGCACCAGTTTTAGCGACACCATGTTACAGCAAACCTTTTACACTTTTTGTCACAGAATGCGATGGCACAGCGTTGTCGGTTCTCACTCAGGTACAAGCAGACAAACACAAACCGTGTGCTTATTTTTCGAGTACATTAGATCCAGTAGCCCAGGCCCTGCCTGCGTGCTTAAAGTCAGTTGCAGCAACAGCTCTAGCAATCCGACAAAGTGATTCCATTGTATTAGGGCATCAATTGACAGTACAAGTTCCACATTCTGTAGAGGTTCTCCTAAACAGAACCCAGACTCAACACTTGACTGTAGCACGACTGACAGGTTATGAATTGACATTATTCCAGCCACACATAGAGATCAGACGTTGTAATACACTGAATCCTGCTACACTTTTACCATTGAGCACAATAGACCCTACTCCACATGATTGCGTGGAAGTATTTGACACAGTTACTAAACCCAGACAAGACTTGACAGATGTCGCATTATCCGATCCAGACCTGACACTTTATGTGGATGGTTCATGTTTAAGAACAAGTACAGGAGAGTTAGTGGCCGCATATGCAGTGACCACTGAAACTGAAGTTATAGAAACCCATCGCATTGACACCCTGTCAGCCCAAGCAGCAGAGCTCATTGCTCTAACCCAAGCCTGTACACGAGCCAAGGACTTGAAAGTAAACATATACACAGATTCCCGTTATGCATTTGGAGTCGTTCACGACTTCGGTGTCCTCTGGCAAGAAAGAGGTTTCTTGACCTCTTACGGAACCAAGATACAGCATGGCCCCCTCATTCAAGCTCTGTTAGAAGCAATACATCTTCCTACAGCTATAGCTATCATGAAGTGCAGGGCACATACGAAAGTCACAGACAAGATCACTCAGGGCAACGATTTTGCAGATCGAATAGCGAAACATACAGCATTGACTCAAAATCAAACAACGGACATGACAAAGACTGATGTAACCTCATTGACACATAGTATGACAGTTAGGGACCCCACACAAGATGTCATTGATATACAGACACATGCCACTCCAGATGAATTAAAGAAATGGGCTGAACAAAGAGGGGTCCAGACAGACCAAGGATGGATGACGAAGGGAAAGACCACATGGTTTCTCCCCGACTCTATGGTCCAGGTTATCATCAACACAGCACATAGTCCAGCACATTTAGGAGAAAAAGCCATGTTAGACAGTTTACAGAACCTCTGGTTTAACAAGCATTTACGAGCAGCAGCCAAACAGAAAGTGCGTACCTGCATGATCTGTTGTCAGTTCAATCCAGGAAAAGGTGTTCCCGTAGAGCAAGGTGGATTTCATCCTCCCGACTACCCTTTTGAAGTCCTCCAGATGGATTATATTCAGATGGAAAGATGCCGAGGATTCAAGTATGTCCTCGTAGTTGTATGTGCTCTATCCCGATTGACAGAAGCATATCCCGTCCCAGATTACACTGCCACGACCACTGCCAAGCAGTTGGTTCGTGAGTTTTTCCCTCGATACGGTTTGCCCCGTGTTGTATATTCAGATAACGGTCAGCCATTCTCGTCTGAACTTATGAAGCAGGTCTCGCTTCTATTGGGGTACCAGTGGAAGTTTCACTGTGTCTGGCATCCTGAGGCAGCAGGTCTCGTGGAGCGGCACAATCAGACTCTGAAAACTCACCTTGCAAAAGTGTGTAAAGAGAAGGGAGTAGATTGGATAGTAGCTTTGCCAGTTGCTCTTTTTTATATGAGAATGGTAGCCCATTCTAGGACAGGGCTATCCCCATATGAGGTGGTCTTCGGTAGACCTCCTAATATGTGGGGGACGCCTCTGCCGCGAAAAATTACCGATGTTGATAGTACTATGTTGACAGATTACCTTGCTTCCTTGATGTCTGCACTACAATCATGTCGTTCACAGGTTGCAGCAGCCTTCCCAGACAACACCGAGGTGAAGCCACATGAATTGGTCCCGGGTGATGTTGTCGTCGTTCGGAACTTTGACGGATCACGCCCTTTGGAGCCCCGCTGGAAGGAGCCGAAGATCGTTTTGTTAACAACAAGGACAGCAGTAAAACTGGAGGGGCGTAAAGGTTGGGTGCACTCCAGCCACGTTAAAAGATTCCATGGACTTCCGCCAAAATCTGAATCCCAGAACTCCCACGTACCAGTGACTGATACCAAACTCCCCCTTCTAGAGAAAACTCCCCAAGAGGAGTATAAACAGAAATTGAGGTCTAGTAAGTCAGACAGTTTAATTGTTTAAGTCCCCTCCAGGGTGAAGCGGTTAGGCAGTTTCTGACAATGTACAAGTTAGACCCAAATAGAGAGAGAGATAGACAGGAGACCAAGAAACGAAATTATTGTAAAAGTCTCCGGAGCAGATGTGTCTGCACATTACTTGTTATGTTTTTTCTGAGTCTTACGGTTATTGCAATAAGTTGGATGTTATACATGTATTTTCCTCTTGCACATTATTTTTCTAATAACACTGTCGAGCACACGTTTAGTGCACTTCCTCCACACGAGTTATCTTATAGACTTGCGCTGCGCAACAATACATTTATTCGTATGTTACATCATTCTCACCAGATCAACAATGCTACTAATTGTTGGATATGTGGCCGACTCCCTCCCTATCAGAACTACAAGGGAGCTCTGCCCCTCTTTCCTTATCCGTTTACACATAACGGTTCCTGTGGTGCATGGTTTAGTTTAATATCCTCTATAAACACAGAGTTTAGAGTTTCCCAAAGCAATTGGATATGGGGTAATCTGAACACAGTCATGAACAAGGCATGTTTCCCAGACAAGGAGGGTTTTCCACAAATGACAGGGACAGATCTAGAAAATGAAGTGTATGGATTAGGCAATTTTACATTTAACCTCATGATTCTAAATGTTCAGTCAGAAACCAGTCCAGACTTGCCATCCATATCAGTTTTACCCGCGAAAGGTGTATTGTGTGTAAGAAAGAAAGGTTCAGTACATCTAGGTCACAGTGACTGTACTACTGTGGTCGACTTCAGTGATAAAGGCAAGTCTACATTTAAAGCTTCCCGACATTCCTATTTCATTTGTGGTCAGACCGCCTATGTCCGTTTACCTCCAGACTGGGATGGTACCTGTTTCATTGCATTCTTACTGCCACCAGTATTCCTAGCCCCATCTGACTATCACAGGGATTCCCGCCTTAATATTGTAAGACACAAGAGAGACCTCCCCATAGTTGATCAGACTGAAACTACATGGGAACAATATACAGATTTCAATAAAGGATTCTTTCCTTATTTAGGCACTGTCTCCAATAGTAAACTGATACGCAAATTAACCAGAATACTTGACGCCTTAGTGAATGAGACTACGTCTGCCTTGGGCAACTTAACAGAGGAGCAGTCTGCTATGAGACTTGTCGTTCTTCAGAACCGCCTTGTCCTTGACGTCATCCTGGCCGATAGGGGCGGGGCTTGTAGAGTCATCGGATCCAGTTGCTGCGTGTTTATTCCAAATAACGTGCCATCAGTCTATAAGGCCATTACCAGACTTCATGAAATTGCCCATCTGATACACCAGAATCCAGGCTCCTGGACTTGGTCCGGTTGGCTCTGGAGTGTAATCACAGCCTGGGGATGGAAGCTACTGTCATTCCTAGGAATCATATTGGCCATAGTATTCAGTTGTTGTCTATGTCTGCAATGTGGGCCAGCGATTTGCGGCTTGTGCGCCACAGCTTGTGTTCCCCATCCGAGTTCACGTTCCCATTCCCGAAGAAAGAAAGAAGAGCAGATGTTGTTATATGAACAGATTGATGGTCTCATGAACATCGACATATCATGAAGGGTCCGTAGGGGACAAGGAGGGAATGAGGTAATTGAAATTTTTATGGTCAATTGTGTCCCCTAACGTGTACCCCAACGGCTCCATGTTCGAGTTTCAAGTACATGTAATTTCCCTCCACCACCGAATCTGGAGACGCAAATACATTTGCGTCCACCGTTAACATGTCCTCTATCAGATCCACCATGAATGGGTTGATAATTCAGTTCCTAAGTATGCCGTGCCACCGTCGTTATATGGTGCACTTTCACGTTTTTCCTGGCTCTGCCGAGCTAGGCCCTGATTTTCTGTCTTCAAGCCACTTCTGTTTCTGCCTCTGAAAACTGCAACATGGAGATGCATCCCTGACCTCTGCCTTACTTCCTGCCATGCGAGCGGTGCCCGGCTCGGCCTGGTCTGCCTGCCAAGAAACAGTATTCTACCTTCAAGTTATCAGCGTAGCCAGCTCAGCTCCTTGAAAACACATTCCTGTCTAGTGATTTAGGTAAACATATCCCCGGCTGCAGAGCAAAGAGCAAGTCTCCCTGTCTCCGTGCAAGTAATTTACAGTTCCCGTTGCCAGAGTAGGCCCATGGCCCCGCACGTAGACACGCAGGCACCTATACACGCACTAACATTCAGTATAGAGTGGCCTCTGCCCAAGAGACCTTTTACTCTAGATTAAACATCCTCCAAATACTAGATATCAGATATGTTATAGGGACAGGTCGATCTGACATGCCAGACTTCTGTCTCTTCTACTAGTGCTAAATGTCAGACCCTTAGCTTCCTCCCGTTGCACGTCAATCACACGTCATATTAGCTGCGCACGCATCCAGGCCACAGGTTTCAGCTGACTCTGCAAGAATTCCCTAAGCATCCACCCACTTGTGACATTTTTCTGTGACGTTTCTAGTGTACGCCTATGTGCACACCCTTGTTCACGCCTTCTTGCTACGCACATGTGTTCTTATCATATACATTTCACTTGACACGCCTACTGTATTCAATGCCAGTGTGTCATTTTGCTATATATGTCATGTACTGTGAATAATTCGTTGACATCTTTCCTGACATCTTCCCTGCCATTATTGCATACCGAACCCTTGTATTGATGGAATAGATCTCCATGACTCGAGTCATTTTCTATGATTAAAGCCCTTATGACTCAGACACCACGGACTCTGCCTCTCATTTGATTGAGCTATTTTCTTTAACTTTCCGAAATTATCTGGCAAACTCGTATACGGTAAAATATTTACCACACTGTCCTACACCGCTGTCGCCAAGTGCGATATCTGGACCCCTCGTTTCAACGTTAGGCTAAATAAGGATGCCATCTGAGATAGCCCTGCTCACCCACTTAGTAGCTTGGGACAAGCAGCCAAGCTTATCTCCAACCTGTATACAAATGAAGGTATTGGATCCTACAGCTGACCAGCCCGGATCTCAACAATTGCTAAACAGAACAAAATGGCTGATCAGGATTATTTCAAGAAAAATCTGGACCCACACAGCCCATATGTACTGCGTGGCCAACAGTTTTATATTACAAAATAATTTATTTTCATTTATAATCAAATTACGTTAGTTAGTCCAAAGATGACATCAAAGGAAGATTCTGTCAAGACAGTCAGTTCAAAAACATACAATTGTGTGTACAATATATACAAATATACAAACATTTAAGGTAGAAACTGAAAATTTCTCGACACCAACAAGAAACTTAGTACAAAAAATTACATTTCAAATGAATTGCAACATAAACGACCTTTACACACAGGACGATATTTACACATAGGAAAGAACCAGTCCTTAGACTAGAATACCAGTGGACAGGCGAAGCTAAGGTGGAGTAAAGTTGCCTGCCTGTGTCACAACACCTGTGATGAAATGTTTATAGGATTGACAGCAAGGGCCCACAAAAGTGGTATTAATTAATCCCTAGCTGCACCCTTCTTTCTTGCCTTTGATACTGGGGGTCTGGATCCTTAATCACTCAGCAGGAGATGGGTCAATGGGTTTATATCACCAGCCCAGGCCTTTTCACCTCCTAGGCTTCTCCTCCCCCTACAGATGCAGGGCAGCCTAGTGCCATCTCAACCCCTCCCTGGGTCAAGACCTCTTCCAGCTCCTCTTACCTCTCAAATCCAGCCAGTCAATCCATATTCAACAGAGACACACATAAATGCTTAAAACACAAAACTCAGCCACTTTCTAAAAGAGTGGTTTCTGAACAAACAGTGACAAAACCACTTTCACAGAAAGTTGTGTTATGACACTGTGAGTTCATACATACTAAACTTCACCTCATCATTATAAACTTACAGGAAACTAGGCTACCAACACATAATATCCAGCCTCCCCCATTCTGTCCTATGAGCAGAATAGTCTTTCAGCAGTGAACAATGAAATGGAGTGTTTTTCACTGTCAGGACATAACACACACCTTAGTAAATGTCCTGCCTTTTACTTACAGTGCACCCTGCCCAGGGGTTACCAGGGACCTACCACAGGTTTGCCCAATGTATATGAAAAAGGGAAAGTAAGGCCTAACAAGTGGTTGCACTTGTCAGGACAACATGCTCACTTAGCAAACTGCTCGCAGGCACTACACTGCAGGCCAGAGTTCCCTTCTCCGCGCACCTTTGTATTACTAGCCCTGGCACACACAGTGCACATCACTAGGGAATTTACTAGTAACGCAGACATACCAATCATGGCCAACCAATTACCATTACACTTTACACAGGGAACACTTGTACGTTGACACTGATCAGCAGTGACAAAGTACCCACAATTCAAAATTGACAACTCTATGTCAGGAAAACAGTCTAAGGTGAAAACAAAAAGTTTAGGGAACTTTAGCCAAAAAGGTCAAGTCCTACAGCACTGCTATTGAGCAGTAAATTCAGACCAATGCCAATACAGTGTCGAAGTTGCTGAGAGAGTGGGATGCATTTAAGTTGGTCATCTGAGGGTGGTGCATCTTGGAGATGATGGGGGTGCGCAAAGTGCTGTTGCAGGACATACAATGGGCCGATCAAAAACTGCTGGAGTTAGAACAGGAAAGACCTGGGAGGGCAGACAATCAAGAGGAGCTCTTAAAGGCCAGGGAAGCAGTAGCAGCGGATGTTAAGCGTCTACGCTGCTTTGATTACAAACAATATATCACTAGAGCCCATACTGAGAAGGACAAGTCAGGGGTCCTTTTGGCCTGGCTGGCTAATCCAGCTAGAAGAGAATCAGTGATTCTTGAACTCAGAGAACAGAATGGGGAAGTATGCTATGGTCAGCAAGGGATTAACAGTGTGTTCCATGATTACTACACAGAACTATATAGGAATAGGACAGAATTGGAGGGTGACTCCCTAGATACATTCCTGGGAGATGCAGAATTGCCAGTATTGGAGGAGGACATAGGAACCATTCTGGGCCGGGAAGTGGAGATTTGTGAGGTGAGATTGGCTATTAAAAGTATGGTCAGAAATAAAACGCCACTCACAAATGAGCTGCCATCCAAATTCTACTTAGCATTTATTGAGCTTTTAGCGCTAAGACTCGTGCAGCTATATAATGAAGCGAAACAGGTGGGGTATCCCCTACTCACGATGTGGGAAGCAATTATAATCCCACTTCTTAACCCTGAGAAGCCGGTTTGGGACATTTCCGCTTATCAGCCGCTCTCCATGCTTAATTTGACTACATTCGGAGTCATATTTTGGCCACCGCCTCCTCCCGTACATGACAACATTAATCCACAAATATCATGCAGGGTTTATCCCCACCAGAAACACGCCCCTAAATGTTCGGCGGCTCCTCTGGGTTTTGGAAGCAGACTCCTACCAGAAGAGGAAACGGTTGTCTTTTCGGTGGATATTGAAAAGGCATTTAAAAGCCTTGAAGGCCTTATCTCTTTCGAGTGATGTGGAAATTTGGGATAGGAGAGAAATTTGTGAAATGGACAGCTCTTTTGTACACTGATTCCACTGCCAGGGTTAAAACTGGGGGGCTCCTTTCGGATGCCTGCAGAGAAGGCCAAGGGATGAGGCAGGGGTGCCCGCTATCCCCCCTTCTGTTTGCTTTGGCCATGGAGCTGCTAGTGGCTCAGGCCAGAACGGGACAGCTTTATCAAGGCCTCAATGTAGGTGAGCGTATCCATCACATCATGCTTTATGTAGATGAGTTAATAATGTTTCTGGCAGACACTAGAGTGGCACTCTTGGGATATAAGGGGTTGCTGCAAGATCTTGGTGGGTTTGTGGGGCTCATATTAAATTAGGCAAAGTCCTACCTTTTCCCAACAAAGGGGCATAGGGTGGGTCTGCAAGACACACACGGAGTGAGATGGGAAGATCGCTGCTTGACGTACCTAGGTACGAAAAATAACCATACCCAGGAAGACTTATTGGAGTTTAACATAGGGAGACCCATAAGGGGGTCGAAAAGTAGCTTTGACTTTTGGGGAACCCTCCCGTTATCGGTGATTGGCCAAGTAGGTCTTCTTAAAATGATTACTCTACTGAGTCTACTGTATTATTTTGGGCACGTTGCTGGTCTGGATTCCAGCGAAATCTTTCACCCAGGTCAAATCACTGATCTCTGGCTTTCTATGGGGTACTGGAAGGTTAAGAGTAGCTCTTGGAGTGCTTATGAGGCCAAGATCGCAGGAGGGACTGGCCGTACCTGATTTTGAGAACTATTACCTGGCAGCACAGCTGCGATGGCTCACTAGATGGGTGGCGGGAAGGCTTAGGGGAATGGAATAGCTGCGAGACGATTTCCCACCACTGAGACTATCCAAGATTTTGCTAAAGTTCCCCATGCAAACTAACACTCTTCCTCTGGAATTGTGAACAGCGCGTCTGTGTTGGAATAGGAATCTGAGAAGGGTGCAGATTAAGTGTCCATATGCCCCAGAAATCCCATTACTACTGTGTGAGGCTTTGCCTCATGGAGGAACCTGGAGGGGGCTGGAGACTTGGGGAGAGAGAGGGCTCATGACACTAGGGGACTTATATGAGGAAGGTGCCATGATTCCAATCCAGGATCTTCAGGAGAGATATGACTTGCACGGGGGAGATTTCTTACTACACTCAGGGCTCACTGCGGTTGTCTGAAGGCACTGGGGGGAAGGGTTGGCTGAAACGCAGTTGTCAATGGGGTGCCAATATGTATTGATGGCGGCGGGGACATTTAAGGCGTTCACATGCTTATATAGGTTTATGACTCAGGTAGCCCTGCTCCCACTGACGGCATTGTGACAAAAATGGGACGACTTCGGGAAGGACTTCCCAGAAAAAAGAACTTGGGGGGAGCTAGTGGAAAGGGCATGGAAAAACACCAGGAAAGCCAGCTAGTAAACTTGTATACTCACAGACCGCATCTTACCCCAGTAAATATTAAGAAATACTTTGAGACTCAATTGATGGCCTGTCCGCATTGTAATAGGGAGGGGGTGGACTTTTGCCATATGTTCTGGAGCAGCCCATAGATGGGGAATTTCTGGGAAGAGGTCCCTGTAGTACTGACTGATGTAACTGGTAGGGAAATAGAGGTAACACCGAAAGCCTGCCTATTGCACTGGGTTCCCCATTCAGCAAAGAACAAAGTAACAAGCATGTTTTTAGACCTGGGGTTTTCAATGGCTAAGAGAGACCATCATCATCATCACTTTATTTCGATTAATTAAAATCATAAAAGTACACAAATAAATCACATTCAATATATACAAAATAAAACAATAAAATAGTCATAGAGAATCCATATGGTGGCTGCTAATGTCTTTCATGTTTATACAGATGCAAAGGGCTACAATAAAATTCATGGTTCACTTATACTCCGGCCTCTTAGTTTCTTACATCTAATGGCTGCAACAAGGTAACTAGCAATATTAAATATGTTCCAAGTATTGTTTAGCAATTGCAAATACATTAAGGCAGGTTTAACCTGATGGAACCCCATGCCTCTTAGAAGTGGGATAATAAACCTTTTCCTGATGGTAGAATAATGTTTGCAAAAGAACATAAAATGCGTAGAATCTTGGATTAAACAATTATCACAGTCACAAAATGCTGCTTTTTCAGGTACAGACCATCCCTGATATGTTCCCAATAAAAGGTGGATCTGATTGAACCAAAATTTAGTTAGCAGCCAGCGATGGTAAGGCTTTGTTACCACTTTTAAATATGGTTCAATAGAAGAAGAGGTAACTAATAGGAAGTGAGATCTCACTGTGGGTTTTAGCAGTTCCTCCAACTCCCGCTCCTGAAGCCTCAGGGACAAGAAATGCTTTTTAACCCACAATATGTCACCTTTAACAATGTTTTCAGGGAAGTCATAGATTTCTGGGCACCCTAGTTTCAAAAACATTCTTTTGACGTATGAGAGCCACTGTATTTCATCTCCCCGATCTAAACTAATGCAGTCTTTTAAAATACGATGATTTAACTTTAGCTCTGGGTTAAGCCATGTTTTCATCCAACAAATAAGGGGGGGCCATAAAAATCAAATCACCAACGAACCCCATCCCCAACTCCTGATTCACAACAAATGTTGGAGTAGACTGAGGGACAGATAAAAGACACCGAAACAGTTTGTTTTCGGCCCTTTGCACATCGTCCATCAGGATATTTCCCCATATTGCGGCACCATAAAGTGTCAATGCAAAACATTTAGCTTTATAAATCGCCAGGATTGCCTCAAATGGCCTTCCCCCCGAGGCGCTGTATCAAATTTAACACGGCTGATCCTGCTCGCACCAGAGCATTCTTTTTTGCTAACCTCTGGGGCATCCAAGTACAACAATTGTCAAACAGGACCCCCAGATAAGTGAAAGCTCTCACTCCTTGGGCCTCAACCCCTCTGCAGTAGAATGTTTTTGCTTTACTTCTTCGGGGGGCCATGGCCATAACATGAGACTTAGCAGAATTAACCACCAAGTCCAGCGATGCCATGAATTCCCTGAAGGAGTTCAGCAATCTCTGTAGTCCTATCGGGGTGCGTGCTGTTAGTACGACTTCCTCCTTTACGCGGGACGTCCAGGGTGGCAATTTCCAGGGTTTTATCTAGTGCATTAATATATAATGTAAAAAGAAGAGGGGCCAGGATGCACCCTTGCCTAACCCCTCTCCCTGATTTAAAGTGCCTAGTGCAAATACCATCTTGGGTCATCCTAACAATTGTGTATAAATCCCGATGAAGATCTGCCATAAAATAGACCAAACTGGGGTCAATCCCCAAGTCCAATAAAATTTTCCACAGCTTCGACCTAATGACTAGATCGAAAGCTGTGGACAAGTCCATACAACCTAGATAGACAGCCCCCCTACCGGCCACTGTGTATTTATTATTTAATAAGTACAGGTTGAGACACTGATCCACTGTGCTTCTGCCCTGCCTAAAACCATATTGGGATTCTATTAGGATACTTTTTTGTGTAACCCATTCAGACACTTTAGACAAGATAACTTTTCCTAGAATTTTAACAGAGGAATCTGTAAGGGAAATGGGCCTGTAACATCTTGGGTCCCCTCTCTGACCTTTTTTAAAAATAGGGGTAATGGTGGAAAGGGCCCATGAGGCAGGGAAACCATGAGTAACAGTTGAGTTAAAAACATTTGTTAAAATTGCAGCCCAAAGTTTAACATTTCCCTTATATAAATCTGCAGGGACACTGTCTGGGCCAGGGGCCTTATTTGTAGCAGTGTTAATTATTGCTTTTTCCACATTCGTCTCTATCAACAAGAGGTTAGATATGGGTGGGATACCAGCAGGTGGAATGAAGGAATCAAATACTTCATTACTTGCATAAATTAGTTCAAAATGTCTCACCCACTTTTCCTCCGAAATATTCGTTTCAAGCTTTTCATTATTCTCACCTGTTAACAGCGGACTGTTAACGGTGGCCCAGAACTAAGAGCTATTCTTTAAGACTGCATCAGACATGAGACTGTCCCAGGCCTCTGATTTAATTTCATATTTGCGTGTTTGCATACATGATTAGTATTCCTTTCTACAATTAGCTATCAGGATTCTATCTCTGGGTGAAGCCTTTCCTGATTCCATTAAATTACGATGAGCCCTGGAACATTTGGTGTCAAACCATCTTTTCAGTTTTTTCCTTATAGGTCTAGCAGGGGCAGTTAGATCAATAGCAATTTGCTTACAAATTGCTTCAAAAGCTACGATGCTCTCCCCTGCCGGGGTGGCACCATCCACACATTTCCCAAATTCAACACTCTTCTTTTCACGGAGGGTGTCTAAGAACTGGTCTGGTACTATTTTCGCCCATTTCAACCTTCGCCCTTGGTCACTAGTAGTCACACTTATTTGGGGTCTGGTGGTATTTAGTTTAACAGAACGGGAGAATCCTGCGTTCAACACCAGTTTGACCGGGTTATGGTCACTAAATGAAAAGCTAACTGCGTTGTAAAAAATTACATGACCCATCAGAGAGACATTGCTAAGCACTGGAAGGCAAAAATGGGGCCGAGTATAACTAGATGATAGACAGAATTTGTTAAATGGGCAGAATATGAGGGGAGAACGAGAATGTAGGTAGCGAAAAGAGCTAGGAATGAGAAAGCGGAAGAGACAGTTAGGGCATGGGAGACAATGGTGATATTACTAATGAACCTAGAGGATATGGGAGCTGATGACCGGGTAGAGGAAGCCCCTGAGGAGTCAGGGTAAAGTATGAATAGTAAAGCATGATACTGGGCTGATTCTAAGTTATTTAACCCCTTGCTTGCGTTGAACGGCCGAGAGCCATCCGACGTCACGGTGGGACTGTGTGTCGGACAGCTCCGGCTGTTCTAGCACCCACCCATGGGAGAAGCGCTGGCACTCCCCCCGTAGGCTGCCCTTAAAGGTGCCCCCACAAGGGAAGGCAGGCAAAGCCCTTCCCCTATTTCCTCCTGCGCCCCCCTACACGTCATCTAATGACTTCAGCGTGCCACCAACGTGGTGGAAGACATTTGCTTCCAGTGTGTTGGGTAGAGAGGAGGTGTTTTTCTCCTCAGGGGAGGGGGGTATTTAAACAAAAGAGCATTGGGGGAAAGGAAAGGCTTTTCCTTTCCCCTGATGCCTCTTTTGGGCAATCCTGCTGCACCATAGTGCGCTCGTGCAGCAGGAATGTCCACTAGATGTCAGGTTTTTTTTTTAATAATTGAAATTGATTACTGTTTGGGGGGGAGCGGCCCCTTAGGCAAGGGTTGCTCCACTCATGAGGGCAATGTTTTTTTGGGGTTTGTCTGCCACTCTGGGCGGCAGATTTTGCAATTTCTTTTTTAAAGTGGCACTCTGGACGACCAGGAAATAGTTTGTGGGTAGGGTCCCCTTGGGCAAGGGTCACTCCCCTTTGGGGCCATGTTTTTTTCTGTCTGCCCCCCTGGGGGGGCAGATCGCGGCATTTTATTTATATAGGACCCACTAGACCACCAGGGTTATATTTATCCAGAAAAGACTACAATGCATACAGAATGCCGCGTGCCTCATCCTTGACATCCCCCGCCACACCCACATCACAGCCCACCTGAGAAACCTGCACTGGCCCCCAGTCAACAAGAGGATCACCTTCAAGCTCCTCACCCACGCTCGCAAAGCACTCCACAACACCAGTCCAGCATACCTCAACAAATGACTCACCTTCTACACCCCGAACCGCCAGCTTCGCTCCTCTGACCTCGCCCTCGCCACTATTTCACGTATCCACAGGATGACCACCGGCAGCAGATCTTTTTCCTACCTCACCTCCAAGACATGGAACACCCTTCCCACCCATCTGGGACAGACCCAGGACTGGCTGCCCTTCAGGAGTTGTCTTAAGACCTGGCTGTTCGAGCAGTGAGCTGCACCCCCCCCCCCCCCCCCAGCACCTTGAGACCCTCACAGGTGATTAGTGCACACTACAAGTGATTGATTGATTGAATTGTGGAGAGTGACCCCTTGGGCAAGGGTCGCTCTCCTTAAGAGACAATGTTTGTCGCCATGTTTTATAAGATTGGGCCCACTAGACCACCAGGGATTTGTTTGTGGGGAGTGGCCCCTTGGGCAATGGTCGCTCCCGTTTGGGGAGCATACATTTGGCTGTTTCTGCACCCCTGGGGGCAGACTTTTGTTGTATGTCTACTAGGCCACCATGGATTTATTTGTGTGGAGGGCCCCTTGGGCAAGGGCCACTCCCCTTTGGGAGCAGTCTTTCTGGCTGTGTCTGTCCCCAAGGTGGGCAGATCTCACCTTTTAACAAATAAAATCGGGCCTACCAGAGCCCCACCATGGATTTATTTGTGGGGAGTGGCACCTTGGGCAAGGGTCGCACCCCTTTGTGTAGCAATAATTTGGCTGTTTCTGCCCCCCTGGGGCAGATCTCGCCATTTTTTATATAGGGCCCACTAGACCACCAGGGATTTGTTTGAGGGGAGTGGCCCCTTGGGCAAGGGTCGCACCCCTTTGGGGCAGTCCTTTTGGCTGTGTCTGCCTCCCAGGGGGAAGATCTAGCCTTTTATTAAAAAAGTCGGGCCCACTAGACCACCAGGGATTTATTTGTGGGTAGTGGCCCCTTGGGCAAAAGTCGCTCCCTTTGGGGAGGATCAATTTGGCTGTTTCTGCCCCCTGAGGGGTAGATCAGCCTATTTTTATTTTTTGTATGGCCCCTAGGCCACCAGGTTTTTTTATGTTGGGGAGAGGCCCCTTGGACTAGGGTCACTTCCCTTTATGGGAGGATGATTGTGGCCATTTCTGCCCTCTTTGGGTGGCAGATTAGCAGTATGTTTTTATGCCCACCAGACAACAGGGTTTTTTACATTTTTATGTTGGGGAGTGGCCTCAAGGGCAAGGCTTTTACGGGGGTGAATATTTTATTTTTACTCTTAAGCCCACCTACCCTTTAGCTTGGCTGGTGGATTGTGTATGGACTGGTGCATTATTTGTATATGTGATTGTAATGTTTTTTTTCTCCTTTTTATTCTAGGGTAAAGCTTTTGATTACTGTTTGCGGTTTCAGCAGTGGTTTTTCTGCAGTTTTGCGTATTTGAATTTTTTAGTAAGAAAAACTTTTTTGTATTTACTCAAAATGAGTATTATTGTCATGCATGAATAATTTTTTTTGTAAGTTGTGTCATAATGGCAGCATATTTAGATAGTGTTTTTGGCATGACATTCTTTGCAATGTGTTTTGCATTGTCGTATGTGTAATTTTATTTTATTTTTATTTTTAGTGGGATATTGTTGATCCTTATTGTGTCTGTGCAGAGTAGGTGGTGGTGAGTCTAGCTGCTTCTGGCAAGTGAGTGGTATAGTTTTAGAGTATATAGGTCTTTGTGATAAATACGCATTTTGTTCATTACTTATTTTACAAAGTGTTTGTTGTTGTTGACTTGTTTTACAAGTTACCTTTATTAGTAAGGATTATACTAGCCGCTCTGAGGGAGTGAAAGGTTCTGGCAGTTAGTTTTCTGTCCATGAGGAATCATCTGATGATGAAGCTACTCTCAGTGCAGATGAAACTACTTAAAGTGCGGATGACGTGCCTGTTTTAGAAGATGACACTGATGTGCCGATGGTGCAGCAAAAGACATCGGTATTGCAATCTGAGGCTGCAAGGCTTCCTACGGGAAGAGCTGGACTCTGGGTTGATCCAAACATGGTGCATCTGGTGTTGCCTCTTTTTAATGAGGATGCAGGGTGTAGAGTAGATTGTGAAATGTGTTTGCCTATACAGTTTTTTCAGTTATTTTTGGATGAGATTGTTGAGCAGACTAATTTGTATGCTGAACAGTTTTCGAGGGACAACAGTGTCAGACTTATGCCCCGCTCCAAAGCTACCCGGTGGCCTCCCATAAATCTGGATGAGATGAAGAAGTTTTTGGGTTTGACTTTTTTGATTGGCTTGATAAGGGAGCCGTCCATGGCTTCATATTGGTCTACAAGTCCCTTGATGGCAACAGCCATATTTCCTGCAATTATGAGTCGTAATCAAACCTGTGTGAATTGTAGACTACAATAAGCACATGGGTGGTGTCGATAGAGTAGATCAGAGGTTGGAACCTTACACTGCTGTTCGTAAGGCTTACATTTGGTATACGAAGTTGGCCATCCATCTCTTCAATTTCGCAACTTTTAATGCTTTTGTTGTGTTCAAGGAGTGCTTTCCTGCATCAAAGATGACTTCCGTTCAGTTCCAGGAGTCTGTGATAGACTGCCTTGTTGTTGTGGAACAGGCAAGTGTTCTTAGAGTTGGAGTGGTGGAGGATGTGGCTAGATTGAAAGATCGCCACTTTCCTGATTTAATTCCTCCTACGCCCCAAAAAAACCAATCCATGTAAGAGATTTAGAGTCTGCTTCCGAAGAGGTATGCCGAAGGAGAGTTGTATGCACTGTGCCGATTGTCCTTCTAATCCTGGGCTGTGTGTGCCCACATGTTTCAGATTGTATCACACTCAAATGAGTTTTTGGGAGCAATCGTGAGTCTAATAGTATACTGCCTGATCTTTATGGTTTTATATAGTTGTTGTTCAATTTCACGTTTAGCAATAGAATGATGTCTTTAGTTACTGCTGTTGTTTTTGTAGTTATAGTTTTGTATCTAGTTGCATTGATTTGTGTTTTCTTTCTTGATAAAAAAAATGAATGACGTGTGAGTGGACTGGCACTTGGATGGTGGAGTGTGTCGACTGGCGCTTGGCTGGTGGTGTGCCTGGACTGGTGCTTGGCTGGCAGTGTTTGTGGACTGGCACTTGGCTGGCGGTGTGCGTGGACTGGTGCTTGGCTGGCGGTGTGTGTGGACTGGCACTTGGCTGACGGTGCGCGTGATCTGGCACTTGGCTGTTGGTGTGTATGGACTGGCGCTTAGCTGGCACAGTGTGTGGAGTGGCGCTTGGCTGGCGGTGTGTGTGGACTGGTACTTGACTGGCTGTGTGCATGGGCTGACACTTGGCTGGCAGTGTGCATGGACTGGCGCTTGGCTGGCAGTGTGGGCGGGATGGTGCTTGGCTGGCATGTTTGTGGGCTGGCATTTGGCTGGCAGTGTGTGAGTAGTGACTTGCTGCTGGTCATTACACACTCTGCTAGTCAAACGCCACTGCAGACACTATGTCAACCACCAGCCGGTGTGATTGCTGTGTCAGTCATGTGGGCGTATGAAAGTGATCGACCCTTGAATGGATCTGTCTGTTGATGTGAATGTTGTAATGTGCTGGGCCCACGGCTGGCGGTGTGAATGGTCTTGTGTGTCACAAATGAAAGGTGTGTGGATGGCCTGTGAGTCATTGGTTCAGGTTTTTAACCTTTTAAATATTAACAGTGCATTTCATTTTTGTGAAATCTCTTGTTAATAGAATTTTACACTCTGAACCTTCAGTCACCCTCGTGCCAAATCCAACCTGTATGTGTGAGTACTTAAGGAATTGTTCATTTTGAAGGAATATTTGTCTTTTTTATCTCTCTCTGCCAGGGTGTACATTGTCTCCACATTGTCTGTGAATGTGAGTGTTGTAATATGGTGGGGCCGCAGTTGGGGGTGGAAAAGTGTGTGTCAAGTATGAAAGGTGTGTGAATGGCTAGTATAGATGTTGGTGCCTTGCAGTGGTTTTACAGCTCATGAGCTGTGAGTCATTGATTCTGGTTTTTAACCTTTAAATATTAACAGTGCATTACGTTTATGTGAAATCACTTGTTAATAAAATATACTTTTTGAACCTTTCACTCACCCTCGTGCCGAATCCATCCAGTATGTGTGTGTACTTGAGGAATAGGTGGATAGGCAGTCATATTTGTCTCATTTGTCTTTCTGTGCTAAGGTGTAGTCTGTCTCTAGGGAAAATTTACCAACTTTAACATATTTCTGTAAAGTAAAAAACAAAAAAATGGGGGGGGTTTGGGTGGTGTGTCTCTCATGGATCCCTACATGTTTTTTTACTCATGCCATGCAAACCTCAAAATGTGACTATAGTCACTCATTTTCCTTGCATTACTGTGTCATAATATTCTGTTGTCAGAAAAGCCACAATTTTCCTACCACCCTGCATTCCCCCCAGGTCTCCCAATAAAAATAGTACCTCACTCGTGTGGGTGGGTCAAGTACCCCCGACAGGCAAGGGCCCAAAACCTATTGAGGCGACATTAAAATTACCTATCCCAAAACAACCTGGTTTTGCAAGGGGGCTCCCTTGAGTTTTTGGACCCGGGCTCGGCAGCCATCTAATGAAACCTACCAAACCCATACATTTATGAAAACCAGACATCCAGTGGAGTCCAGCGAGGTATGTCTTGCATGGATCCCCCAACATTTTTCTACCCAGAATCCCCTGCAAACCTCCAATTTAGTTGAAAAAATCACCTTTTTCTCAAATTTCTGTGTGGGAATGTTCTGGAATCTGCGTGGATCCACAAATGTCCTCCAACCTAGTGTTCCCCCAGGTCTCCCAATAAAAATGGTATCTCACTCACTTGGGTGGGTCAAGTACCCGGACAGGCAAGGGCCCCAAACCTCTTGAGGCAACATCAAAATTACCTAGGGCAAAACAACCTGCTTTTGCAAGAGGGTACCAGGAGTTTTTGGCCCCGGGTTCGGCGGCCATCTACAGAAACCTACCAAACCCACATATTTCTGAAAACTAGACACTCAGGGGAGTCCAGGGAGGTATGGCTTGTATGGGTCCCCTAACATTTTCCTACCCAGAATCCTGTGTAAACCTCAAATTTAGCTAAAAATATCACTTTTTTTCTCAAATTTCTGTGTGGGAAAATTCTGGAATCTGCGTGGATCTACAAATTTCCTACCACCATGCCTTCCCACCAGACGGCGAGGAAGAGGAGGAGGGCAGCCCGGGGATGCAGTAAGCCAGGTAAGTGGTTTTAATTTACTAGTAAGTAATGTAGATTTACTTGTTAATATAGGGGGGTGGAGGCTGGTGCTGGCCAACTCTGCTCCACTGTGGAGTGTGCAGAGATTTGCCTTCTCTGCGTTCTCCGTGGAACGCTGAGGAGGCAAATCTCCGCACACTCCGCGGGCAGAGTGGAGGTCTCTGCCCAGGTTTATTCAGATTCATTGGATTCACCTGCACCTCCAGCTCTACCTTCCCAGGTTAGACTGCGTGCTTTCTATCTTTGGCTGAAGTAAAAGTACTTTTTTCCTCCATGGCTATACTTCTGGATTATATTTTTCTGGTCTTTTGGATAGGTTTTGTGACAGTTATTTTTCTTGCTACTGAATGGACACTACAAGCCAGAATGCTCTGCTGTAGACCTGGTGTACTTGTATTAACACCACATTCTTCATCACATTAAGTGTGAAGAGACCTTTCCCGGGTGAACATTTCAGCTGTTAAGGTTCCTGATGGAATGGTTTGGGATAGGGTATTGCATGATATATTTGGTCCTACAGAACTCTTGCCAATACCATATGTATTCCATGTTTCTCTAAATTACATTATCACCTCTAGTACCTGCTCACCACCAGGGACTCTGGTAACCTAACTTCCAGCACTACAACACCAGCACCCTCCTCACCCTCAAACCTGGATGTCACTCTGCCTGCCACCAAACGTCACTGACAAAGACCCTTGGAACCTTTGCCTACCGGAACTGCAACCGCGCTTTCACCCACTCCAAAACACCAGCTCCTCCCACCGTCCAGCCTACCAACAGCACACCCAACTGGCTCAACTGTATCCTCCTCAATGTGTGATCCCTCCACAAACATGCCACAGAAATCTGTGATCTCCTCAACGTGACCTCTCCCGACATCGCTTTCCTCATGGAAACCTGGACCAACCCCTTCTCTGGACCAGACATCGCCATCACCGTTCCCGACGGATACAAAATCACCCGACCGCCAAGGAGGCATCACCATCATCCACAAGAACACTCTCCAACTGACCATGCACTCTAATGACCCAATAAAGACATTGGAACACCTCCATTTCCAGATCCAGACCAACCCCAACACCACCCTCCATGGCTCCCTCTACAGGCCCACCCACCGCTGACCGCCCTTCACCGACGCCATCGTAGACTTCATCGCACCCCATGCTCTCGCATCCACCGACTGCATCCTACTCAGAGAAATCAACTTCCATATGGACAACCCCAAGACCAGAATACCACCTCCCTACTCGAGAACCTTCTCATCTACTCCTTCAGCAGAACCACCTCCAATGGATGCCAACACAACAGCACGCAACGTCCACTGATGGATCCCCAACTGTGCTGACACTCTGGAACTCCTTAAGAGGAGACCAGGCAAGCAACACTCCAAGAAAACCAGCTGGGTCACTCCTGCCCTTCAAGGGTCTAGGCGTACCTGTAGACAACTCAAGAAAAGATAGAGGTACAACAAAACATAGGAAGCCCATGCAACCTTCAAATCTGCCATCAAAGAACACCACCTTCTCCTTAAAACCACAAAGAAAATGGCTTCCAAGACAGAATCAACACCAATGCACACAGCACCAAAGAACTAGTTGCCATCTTCAAGGAGTTTGCCAAGCCTAACAGCGAGACCACATATGTCCCACTCTCCCAAGACCTCCGCAACAAACTCGGCTCCTTCTTTTACCACAAGATTTGGCAGATCTATGATAGCTTTGACACCCTAGTCCCGGTCACTATACCCGCCACCAGCGCATGTAACCATGCCTCACCCCAACAGACCGTGCTCAGCTGGACCCCGCTCAGACCAGAGGACACACTCAAGACTATGAAGAACATCCACTCAAGAGCCCTGTTCGATCCTTGCCCGTACCAAATGTTCCACAGCAGAGCTGCCGCCATCCTCCCCAGCTTTGCCACATCATCAACTGATCCATCAGAACTGCCACCTTCCCCGATGACTGGAAACATGCAGAGATCAATCCCCTGCTGAAGAAGCCGTCCTCCGACCCGACAGACCTCAAAAACCTCAGACCTGTCTCTCTCCTCCGCTTCCCAGCCAAGATCATTGAGAAGGCCATCAACTCCCAAATCTGAGTTTATCGAATTGAACCACGTCCTGGACACCTCCCAATGTGGCTTCCAAAGCAACCACTGCACCAAGACTGCACTCCTCACCGCCACCAACGGTATCCAAATCCTTCCTCTACCAGGGTGAAACACAGACCTCATCCTCCTTGACCTCTCGGCCACATTCAACACCATCTCCCACTGCACCCTAATCATAAGACTCCACGACACCGGCATCCAAACTGGACTGGATCCACTCCTTCATCACCGGCTGAGCACAGCGAGTGAGACTACCCCTGTTCCTCTCAGAAAACACAGAAATCAGCTGCAGAGTGCTTCAAGGTTCCTCCCTGAGCCTCACCCTCTTCAACGTCTGCATGTCCCCCCGAGCAGCCATCGTCAGAAGCCATGGACTCCACATTGTTTCATACGCCGACAACACCCAGCGGATCCTCTCACTCACTAATTAACCCAGAACCAAATTCCACAGCAGAATGAAGGCCATTGCTACCTGGATGAAAGACAACTCAACTCAGACAAGCCCTCAATCTGGGACCCACCCCTTTGGCCTGGGATGACTCCTGGAGGCCAGCTGCTCTAGGATTCCCTCTCACCCCAAAAGACCTTGACTGCAATCTTGGCATCATACTGGACTCATGCTCACAATGAACAGCCAAATCAACGCAGTTTCCTCAGCCTGCTTCCACACGCTCCTCTTGCTCTGAAAGAGATTTAGATGAATCCACAGGTTCCAGAAAGACGGTCACCCACACATTCATCAACAACAGACTTGCCTACGTATACGCATTCTATGCCAGCATTACCTCTTTTTTCTTTTTTAGGAATGGGGCTGCATGACCCTGCTTCCCTGGACCATTTTCGGCTCCGGGGACCCCATCACCGGGGCATGCCCATTTTTAAAAATAGTTTTCTTTAATAAAAAAAGGGAAAGGGCCACAAGGCCCCCCTACTGAAGATAATTTTGGCACCGGTGACCCCATACACTAGGGCCAGGCCTTTTTATATTTTTTTAGAACGTGGTTTATTTCAACCCCATTCTCTGGGTAAGACCATCATGATTTTTTTTTTTAATTGGGAGCGGGCACGCACCTTTTTTGCCCCATTGAACCTATCCCCCCGGCCAGGCCCCTTTTTTCGGGTACCGTGGAGGGAGCTTCAAAGCCCTGCAGTCCTTGCCGGATCCCCGCCTCCTGCGGGAGCCGGCATAGCTTTTGGAAATCTGGAACTGTTAACATGCAGCTCCCTCTGTCCAAAAGCAATTCTGCTTGGCTTCGTGGAAGCACGAGTATTTTTAATCCTAATACTTCCATGAAGCAGAGCAGTGTTTGCTATGGCTTGGGGGGGCACTGCACCCACCAAGCCATAGCAAACAGCAAAGTCCCGGGGGTGGGCACCCTGAGACATTGCTGGAGTTGGCCAGTGGGTTGGTGGTCCCCAGGGCCATGTAAGGCTCCTGGTGGGGGACTGTGTGGCCGCCCTCCTTTATTCAAATTTGCCCCTGGAGACCACAAAAGACCCCCTTAATTGTTGTATGGGTGGCCTGGGTTAGTTGGCAGTCTCCAGGGCTGCATGGGGTACTGGAGCCCCGAGCATTATTATTTGATATAGTCCTGGGGAGGTCTTGGTCCTCGGGCTGGGGAGCCATGTGCCCCCCAACAGTTGTGTGAATTAGCCCCAGGGAGGTGGTGGTCCCCAGGGTAGGGGGGTCCATGAGGCCCCCATATTATTCAAATTAGCCCCAAGGAGGTGTTGGCTCCTGGGGTAGGGGGGATCCGCAAGGCCCCCCATATTCTTTTAATTAGCCCCGGGGCAGGGGAAATCCGGGAGGCACATCCACATAATTGGAAATTGCACCTGGGAGGTGACAGTCCCCGGGGCTGCTGGCAGGCCATGTGGCCTGCCTGCTTTCATAATGATGACTGCCCCCCGGAGGTGGCAGTCCCCGAGGCTTTGTATAGCCAGAGGAGGGGACCCGTGAGCAAATACCATGATTTTACAGCAATTGTTTTTAAAAATGCTTTTATACTGTGGTGGGGTCGCATGGCTTGGCATCAGGATATTCCTACGGTGCGCCTTTTCTTTATTTTCACTTTTTGGAGGGCACTCAGTGAGGCTGAGTCCTAAGATGGCTGCCAACACTTCCTAGTTAAAGCGTTGGCAGACAATCAGAGCAGTGCCTTTCCCTGCACAAGCTTGTCTTTTTTTGCGAAGGCTTTGCGACTGGAGTTTTTTTCTTCTTACATTCCTGAAAAACTACTGAACGAATTTACACCAAATAACAAAAAGCACAATCTGCGTAACAACATCTAGCTTGCTGCCAAATTTGGTGTAATTCCATCCAGCAGTTCGGGCTGTAGGTTCAACAATGCGTTCCTGTGGGAATTAACATTACAAACGCACTCTTGATTCACACCCCTATTTCCTAATCCTCAATGCATGGAACAACCCCAACCTTTCCATGACACAAAGAAACTACTTTGACACTTTTGGGGGAAAATTTCATGAAGATTGGTTAAACAACTCTAAAGTTATAGACAAGTCAAAAAAGATTTACCTACTGAAGCTAGGTCCTAACTATAACAACTTACTGCAACACATATATATGACACACATATATAGCTCAGTGAGGGTAGTTATAGTTAGGTCAGCTGTGCTATAAGAAATGCGTTTTTATGTTGCTAATAACTTCTTTAGCCCCTTTTGACGAATCTCCACAAAACTTTCCAAAAAGATGCTACTTTTGACTACTTTGTGCATGGACGTTTCTGGGTGATTCATCAAGCAGGTGCTCAAAAAAAATGGGGGCCCTAAAACCTAAAAATCCATGAACTTTCAATAGACTTCTTTAGGCAGGGCAACAGCAAAAACTGCTGAACGGAAATACACCAAATTTGGCAGGAAGCTAACTCTCAGTCCACATATTATGCTTTTTGTGATTTGGTGTAAATCTGTTCAGTATGCTTTGTTTAGAAACTAAGGGTCAAAAATACTTGGATATCTGGAGAGCTGGGTCTGCTAGAGGCTCAAGAGACTCTTGCGGGACCACCAGCTGAAAACGAGTGGTCTGATTGACTCAGGGAGCTTTACTTCCCTTTGGTCAATCCGCCCGACAGGCGACAGACTCACACAGGAAGAAGCGCTCTGATTGGCTGCAAGTAACATCAGAAAAATGTTGCTGGCAGCCACTACAGGTCTAAGTGACTCATTTCTCGTTCCTAAAATGTTATAGAAACAAAGATATAAGTGGCAGGGTTGGGATCCTTTTCGAACAGAAGGGTGGAAGCTCACTGCCTCACATCCCAGTACTCAATTTACCCCAATGCATCATGGTATATGCAGTGCATGATAGCACTTACTTTAGGAGTAGTCTTTAATTTTTTACCCTTGTTGTTGCAGGTTGTGATGGGTAACTCTAGACACGTGTTTCTGGAATATGTCCTTCATCAGTAGAGAGCAACCAGTCTTTTGGGTGTGCTGGAAATGCTTCCTAAAGTCATCACAGGTCCCTTTTCAGGTCTCTGCGCCTCTCTCGGGATGTAGGTGCATCAACACAAGCTCATCAGCTCAGTAGTTATGGGGAACCTTTTCAAACAGAAGAAGGGTGGGAGCACACTGCCTCAGGGACGAGGCCATGGGTGACTTGATAGCCTGGCTTTCACCTCGGCTCACACATCACCAGACATGTTTTTCCTTTCTCCGCAGGCTCCCTGGCACACCTGTCCCTTTAAGATTCCTGAAACGGTCCAGGAAGAGGAAAAGCGTGACCCCTGGCCAATGTGAAGTAGGAGCCAACTGTGTGTCGTGTCGTTGCTCCTCGCATGCAGCGCATATAACACAGGACACAGGTAGGTGGTTACAGCTTCCTTTATTTCTTTTGTCTGGAGCGGGTCACAGCACGTCCGTCCTCTCCTATGGTCATAGCTAGAATGTCCTCTTCCTGTCCCCTGACCGGATGTGGTGTCCGGTGACCTGGTCACCTCCCTCACGACCCACAGGGTCCTAGTGTCCGCTGTCCCTACTGTCCTGTCGCCCTGTCCGTCATCTGTTTGTCAGGTCATGACATCTCCCCCCTTGTTGCAAACAACAGTTCGTGGTACAGTTCTACTAATCAACTCCGTGTCACCACCCTTTACATCATTAACTCGCCGTTGCAGTGAGAGAGGGAGACATATATATATATATATATATATATATATATATATATATATATATGCCACGAACTTCGCCAAATCCCCCAAGTCAGACTCCAAAGGAAATAACGAAACCGGACCCAAGTGGATGTTTTGCAAGTTGGTTTATTTCATCCTTAGTGCACGGAACACGCCGCCATGACGCGTTTCGGGACCTCAGCCCCTTGATCACATGACATGGTCGGTTACACCCCCATCATCTTTAAAGTGCCAATACACAGTCAGCTGACCCCACAGCCTGTGGAAATAAAAAACATACTTCAGCCTGGTTCAGTAGCGCTTACGTTTGACAGTATGATTGTGCATTTGACACCTCAACCACACTTAAATGGTAGTTCACCATATTGAAAACAATATATAATAACAAACAAAACAGATTTTAAAAGAGAATGTCCCTCTCGGCTTGTCTGTTCAATTTGATGTTCCACGTAATTCATCGTGATTCATTCCCAATAAATATATTGATTAAAATCTGTAACCAACAATTTTGTATACAGCACATTAAAATCATGTACAAAAATATATTATTAATTTTATAAATTTTCTTATTTTTTGTGCAAATCCGCTATGTATTGTGCAAAATTCGCTAAACGGGACACCATCACTGGCTGAATGGGAACAAATGGTTTGGTGTCAAATTTACCACATTTCAAAATTGTGCCCAAGTGGGCATTTAACCGCTACACATGACCACTGCTTCCACACTGCTGTATCAAGGGTACAAAAGCTTGTGCACTTTAAAAAGAATATCGGAAACATAATTATGATACATCATAAAAATGGCTCTCTAACCAAGTGATAAAAATTGTTTTCGCTCCCTTCACCATAAATTGAAGTTAAAAACAGAAGGCAGACTGTTTACATGTTTGACTATGATACATATTGCCCCTCAATTACTCTGCAGTTAATGATAAATTTTGATCCAACTGGTCTAAATATTAGATCCCTAATAAAGACAAGAGTGTAAGTCTTCCGTTTGATTTAGACCATTGGGGGCCTTGGAATTGAGTTCTAGAATATATCGTGTTTCCAGAACTCTCAAACGGGCCTCCCTATCGCCACCTCTACGAAGTGGCGGGACCATGTCAATCGCATAATACTGCAAGCATCCTATGTCCCCCCCATGGCACATATTTACATGTCTGGCGACAGGGTATGCCTCGTCCTTGTTGGTCACTGCTCTAAGGTGCTGAAGAATGCGCCTGTGCACCTGCAGCTTGGTGCTGCCCACGTAGCGCAGGCCACAAGCACATTCCAATACATAGACCACGAAGTCAGATTTGCAGGTAATTTTCTTTTTAATCGAGACCACCTCTTTATTGAAAGCTGTCATATAGGTGGTCCTGTTCTTTCCTATCCTGCATGCCTTGCAGACTGCACACTTTAGGAAGCCCCTACTTTTACCCAGCCAGTTGTCATCGGCTACTTCCGGGCTACTCTTAACTATCATATCGCTCATAGACCTCGCTCTGCTGTAAGTAATAGCTGGTCTCTCGGCAAGGGTCCCACCAATGACCGGGTCTCCCTTGACCACCTGCCAATTTCTGCGAATGATGTTGAATATTTCTTTGTGCTGTCTGCTGTATGCTGTTATAAGTCTAGGTTGACCTGACTCCTTTCCTGCGGTCCGTATAGGCCCAACATCTGTTATTGGACTGTGCCCTGATGTTAAATTGGCACGTTTCATGGCACCCTCCACCATTTCTCGTGAGTAGCCTCTTTCAATAAATCTACTCCCGCTTGCTTTTTGTGCCTGTTCACAACTCTCCTTTGTGCTACAGATCCTCCTGATCCTCAGCATCTCCCCATAGGGAATGCTTCGAATCAGGTGCGCCGGGTGGTGGCTGGTGGCGTGCAACACCGTATTTCCAGCTGTTGCCTTGCGATGCAGGTCAGTCACTATCCTGCCCTCGCCAATGCTCACTTCCACATCTAAGAAGGTGACCTGTGTTCTGCTGGCTTGACCAGTGAAATGTAGATTAAGATCATTCTCATTAATGTTGGTTATGAACTTGTTAACCTCCTCTTCTGACCCCTTCCAAATAATGAAAAGGTCATCAATAAATCTGTACCAGGCTACGATGTTATTTGCCATGGTACCCTCATATGTTCTTGCTAGGACCTGCTCCTCCCAATGCCCCATATGCAGACAGGCATAGCTAGGGGAGAAGCAGGCCCCCATCGCAACTCCCCTTAGTTGTTGGAAAACCTGTTTTTGAAACAAGAAGAAGTTGCTTTTGAGGCAGATCTCAATCATCTCACTTATCATGCTGTTGTGCTGTGTCATACAGGCAGGTCTACGCTCCAGATAGTGTTTTACTGCCCTTAATCCATCGTTATGATTAATACTGGTGTATAAGGAAGTTACATCTAGTGTTAGTAAAAGGTAATCTTCCTGCCACTCTATGGTCCTGATTTTGTCCAAAAAATCACCCGTATCCCTGATATAGGAGGGAAGCGCCCTCACATGCTCCTGCAGGAAGTGATCAATATATTTAGAGGCATTCTCAAAAGGGCCCTATATATAGAGAGAGAGAGAGAGAGAGAGAGAGAGAGAGAGAGAGAGAGAGAGAGAGAGATTGTCAGTCTCGTCGACCCTTCTCCCCAGTCTCTGTTTCCTACTTCTTTCTACGTAGTCTCTTTGTCCCTTTGCATCCCTTCCTTGGTCGTCGTTTTCTGCCGTCATCTTTCTTTCTGCTCTTCAGTTGTTCTCCGTCTGTTCTCAGTTTGCCAGTCGCTCTTTCTCTTTGTCGTTGCTCTCTCCTCTTAGTCTTCTTTCTGTTCTTCCGTTGTCCTCCTTCTGCTCCCTTTTTGCCGGCCTCTCGTCGCCTTGATCGTTGTTCTCTGCCCTCCGTTTTGTTTCTTGCTCCTTTCTTTCGACAGCTGCCCTTTGTTGTATTTGTTCTCTCCATTATTCTTTTTTGTTCTCTTCCTCTTCCTCTTTCTTTGTTCCCTGAGTCTTCTCTTTGCTTGCTCTCAGCATAGCTGTTGTCTTTTTTATATGTCATTGTTATAAGGCCCATCGTTTGGGCGGTGCTGTTGCTCATCAGGCATGGCCCTGGGACATCGCCTTTTAGAACATGAATGTCCTCCTTATTTATTTTGTCATTGTATCTCATTTTCTCTGTGAACTTCCCCAAGTTAGTTACTTTTTTCCTTGCCCCCCAGGTAAAAATCTTTACCTTGGACGCTCTCAGGGTCGGCTTTACTTCCATTCTCTCATATTCCGACACACACATGACATTGCAGGTTGCACCACTGTCCAGTATAAAGTCTGTTTCATGCACTCCTACCCTTATCTTTGCATGGTCTGTCTTTCCTCGGGTGCTTCTGTCTGCTGGCTGTGTTGTTTCTCCTGCTTCTTCTTCCTCGCTCTGCTCGGTGTGCACCTCCGACATGTGATATAGTCTTTCCACTTTCTCTACTTCCTCTTCTTCGCCTGACCCTCGTGATGAACTCCTCCTTTCGTTGTCGACATACCTGACATGTCTTGTTGTCGATTCCTGTTGTCTTCCTGTTCTCCCATTGTCGTCTCTTAATGGGGCACCTTGGCACATACTGGCGTAGTGATTTCTTCCACCACATCTTCTGCACGTCTGGCCAAATGTTGGGCATTGACCTCTGTGTGGAAATTCCATTCCGCACTTGTAGCATGTTCTTTCAGGTCATCTCCTCTCTTTTTGTTCCCTCCAGTCATCCTTTCGTTGGTCTGTGCGATATCTGTTTGTCGTAAAGTGTGCGTTTTCTGTTTCAACGCTCTTCCCTCTTTCTATTTCCTTGGCATGTTCCGTTGCTCTCGCCTCTGCTCTCGCTAGTGACAGGATGTTCTCCAATGAGGTCGGTTCCTTAAGTATTCTTGCTCTGAATCCTGTGTCGCGACAGCCTTCTATGATCCGTAGCCTGATTGCTTGCTCGTTATCAAATTTGTCAAACTCACAATGTGTCACCAATTTCCTCAGCCGTGTCGCGAAGTCGTCTAGTGTTTCACCGACTTGTTGACATGCGATGGTAAAAGTATATCGTTCGAAGTCAATGTTTCGTTGCGGGTCGAATTTGGCTGTTAGACATTTCTTTAGTTGGTCATATGTTTTTCGGTCGGCAGTGTCACCAGAAGTTCTTCGACGTCGTCCCCTGCCAAGTTCAACAGTAGTCCCAGTTTCTTTCCAGCTGCTACATCTGTATCTTCTACATATCTTTCGAATCGTCTGATCCACTTATCCCACCTTATTCCTGTTTGTGGCTCCGATAAGTTGAACGGTAGTGGTCTCCTGTATTGTGCGCTGGGCTTTGGATCTGCCATTCTTGCCTTCTTCCTTTTATCTGCTCTGTCTTCTTTTTGTTTAACTTTTATTGTCTTTCTCTGCTTCTTCTTCTTCTTGTGTTTTACTTTGATTTAACTTTTTCTACTTTCTTTTCTCTTGTGTCTCCTTTCTTTCATGTGTCTCCTTTATTTCCTTGTCCTTTTCTTGTCCTTTTATCTTCTTTTTCTTCTTCTTTCTTTTGTTTTATCCTTGTCTAGGCTTTCCTTGTCCTTTTCTTGTCCTTTTATTTTCTTTCTCTTCTCCTTTCTGTTCTTTTGTTTTATTCCTGTTGCTGTGACACTCTTTTTTTTTGTGCCTCTTATTCTTTTTCTTCTTTATTTCCCTTCTGTTCTTCTTATTCTTCGATTCTGCCTGTCTTTAAAATGCAAAAAACACAGTTGATGGACAGAATGTAGAACAATGTCATACATTCACCCCAGTACAAGGATCTGGGCCTAAATCCATCGTTTTTTTGCACTCCACACCACCCTGGGTTAGACACTGGCTATATGCAAATCAGCTCTGACCCTGTGCCTCATGGGAACAGTCCAGTCCGAACTACCAAGCCATGTCTTTCCCAGACCGGAATCAAGCATCCAAGGACCGGTTTCTGGCTATCAGCCTTCATCAGCCTGGATAGCTTGACTCCAGTGGTGTGGAGAGCCTGGGACTCACGTCTGAGTATACCCAGCACACGGGGTGAAAATTGCAAAAAACACAGTTGATGGACAGAATGTAGAACAATGTCATACATTCACCCCAGTACAAGGATCTGGGCCTAAATCCATCATTTTTTTGCACTCCACACCACCCTGGGTTAGACACTGGCTATATGCAAATCAGCTCTGACCCTGTGCCTCATGGGAACAGTCCAGTCCGAACTACCAAGCCATGTCTTTCCCAGACCGGAATCAAGCATCCAAGGACCGGTTTCTGGCTATCAGCCTTCATCAGCCTGGATAGCTTGACTCCAGTGGTGTGGAGAGCCTGGGACTCACGTCTGAGTATACCCAGCACACGGGGTGAAAATTGCAAAAAACACAGTTGATGGACAGAATGTAGAACAATGTCATACATTCACCCCAGTACAAGGATCTGGGCCTAAATCCATCGTTTTTTTGCACTCCACACCACCCTGGGTTAGACACTGGGTATATGCAAATCAGCTCTGACCCTGTGCCTCATGGGAACAGTCCAGTCCGAACTACCAAGCCATGTCTTTCCCAGACCGGAATCAAGCATCCAAGGACCGGTTTCTGGCTATCAGCCTTCATCAGCCTGGATAGCTTGACTCCAGTGGTGTGGAGAGCCTGGGACTCACGTCTGAGTATACCCAGCACACGGGGTGAAAATTGCAAAAAACACAGTTGATGGACAGAATGTAGAACAATGTCATACATTCACCCCAGTACAAGGATCTGGGCCTAAATCCATCGTTTTTTTGCACTCCACACCACCCTGGGTTAGACACTGGCTATATGCAAATCAGCTCTGACCCTGTGCCTCATGGGAACAGTCCAGTCCGAACTACCAAGCCATGTCTTTCCCAGACCGGAATCAAGCATCCAAGGACCGGTTTCTGGCTATCAGCCTTCATCAGCCTGGATAGCTTGACTCCAGTGGTGTGGAGAGCCTGGGACTCACGTCTGAGTATACCCAGCACACGGGGTGAAAATTGCAAAAAACACACTTGATGGACAGAATGTAGAACAATGTCATACATTCACCCCAGTACAAGGATCTGGGCCTAAATCCATCGTTTTTTTGCACTCCACACCACCCTGGGTTAGACACTGGCTATATGCAAATCAGCTCTGAACCTGTGCCTCATGGGAACAGTCCAGTCGGAACTGCCAAGCCATGTCTTTCCCAGACCGGAATCAAGCATCCAAGGACCGGTTTCTGGCTATCAGCCTTCATCAGCCTGGATAGCTTGACTCCAGTGGTGTGGAGAGCCTGGGACTCACGTCTGAGTATACCCAGCACACGGGGTGAAAATTGCAAAAAACACAGTTGATGGACAGAATGTAGAACAATGTCATACATTCACCCCAGTACAAGGATCTGGGCCTAAATCCATCGTTTTTTTGCACTCCACACCACCCTGGGTTAGACACTGGCTATATGCAAATCAGCTCTGGCCCTGTGCCTCATGGGAACAGTCCAGTCCGAACTACCAAGCCATGTCTTTCCCAGACCGGAATCAAGCATCCAAGGACCGGTTTCTGGCTATCAGCCTTCATCAGCCTGGATAGCTTGACTCCAGTGGTGTGGAGAGCCTGGGACTCACGTCTGAGTATACCCAGCACACGGGGTGAAAATTGCAAAAAACACAGTTGATGGACAGAATGTAGAACAATGTCATACATTCACCCCAGTACAAGGATCTGGGCCTAAATCCATCGTTTTTTTGCACTCCACACCACCCTGGGTTAGACACTGGCTATATGCAAATCAGCTCTGACCCTGTGCCTCATGGGAACAGTCCAGTCCGAACTACCAAGCCATGTCTTTCCCAGACCGGAATCAAGCATCCAAGGACCGGTTTCTGGCTATCAGCCTTCATCAGCCTGGATAGCTTGACTCCAGTGGTGTGGAGAGCCTGGGACTCACGTCTGAGTATACCCAGCACACGGGGTGAAAATTGCAAAAAACACAGTTGATGGACAGAATGTAGAACAATGTCATACATTCACCCCAGTACAAGGATCTGGGCCTAAATCCATCGTTTTTTTGCACTCCACACCACCCTGGGTTAGACACTGGGTATATGCAAATCAGCTCTGACCCTGTGCCTCATGGGAACAGTCCAGTCCGAACTACCAAGCCATGACTTTCCCAGACCGGAATCAAGCATCCAAGGACCGGTTTCTGGCTATCAGCCTTCATCAGCCTGGATAGCTTGACTCCAGTGGTGTGGAGAGCCTGGGACTCACGTCTGAGTATACCCAGCACACGGGGTGAAAATTGCAAAAAACACAGTTGATGGACAGAATGTAGAACAATGTCATACATTCACCCCAGTACAAGGATCTGGGCCTAAATCCATCGTTTTTTTGCACTCCACACCACCCTGGGTTAGACACTGGCTATATGCAAATCAGCCCAGACGTGGGTCCCAGGCACTCCACACCACTTGGAGTCAAGCTAGCCGGGCTGATGAGAGGTGTTACCTCGAAACCGGTCCGGTCCTCGGATGCTTGATTCCGTTCTGGGAAGGACATGGCTTTTGTAGTTCGGACTGGACTATTCCCATGGGGCAACAGGGTCAGAGCTGATTTGCATATCGCCATTGTCTAACCCAGGGTGGTGTGGAGTGCACAAAAACGATGGATTTAGGCCCAGATCTTTTGACTGGGGGAATGTGTGACATTGTTCAACATTCGGTCCATCACTTGTTGTTTTTGCAATTGCCACCCTAAGTGCGCTGGGGATGCCCAGACGTGGGTCCCAGGCACTCCACACCACTTGGAGTCAAGCTAGCCGGGCTGATGAGAGGTGTTACCTCGAAACCGGTCCGGTCCTCGGATGCTTGATTCCGTTCTGGGAAGGACATGGCTTTTGTAGTTCGGACTGGACTGTTCCCATGGGGCAACAGGGTCAGAGCTGATTTGCATATCGCCATTGTCTAACCCAGGGTGGTGTGGAGTGCAAAAAAACGATGGATTTAGGCCCAGATCTTTTGACTGGGGGAATGTGTGACATTGTTCCACATTCGGTCCATCACTTGTTGTTTTTGCAATTGCCGCCCTAAGTGCGCTGGGGATGCCCAGACGTGGGTCCCAGGCACTCCACACCACTTGGAGTCAAGCTAGCCAGGCTGATGAGAGGTGTTACCTCGAAACCGGTCCGGTCCTCGGATGCTTGATTCCGTTCTGGGAAGGACATGGCTTTTGTAGTTCGGACTGGACTGTTCCCATGGGGCAACAGGGTCAGAGCTGATTTGCATATCGCCATTGTCTAACCCAGGGTGGTGTGGAGTGCAAAAAAATGATGGATTTAGGCCCAGATCTTTTGACTGGGGGAATGTGTGACATTGTTCCACATTCGGTCCATCACTTGTTGTTTTTGCAATTGCCGCCCTAAGTGCGCTGGGGATGCCCAGACGTGGGTCCCAGGCACTCCACACCACTTGGAGTCAAGCTAGCCGGGCTGATGAGAGGTGTTACCTCGAAACCGGTCCGGTCCTCGGATGCTTGATTCCGTTCTGGGAAGGACATGGCTTTTGTAGTTCGGACTGGACTGTTCCCATGGGGCAACAGGGTCAGAGCTGATTTGCATATCGCCATTGTCTAACCCAGGGTGGTGTGGAGTGCAAAAAAACGATGGATTTAGGCCCAGATCTTTTGACTGGGGGAATGTGTGACATTGTTCCACATTCGGTCCATCACTTGTTGTTTTTGCAATTGCCACCCTAAGTGCGCTGGGGATGCCCAGACGTGGGTCCCAGGCACTCCACACCACTTGGAGTCAAGCTAGCCGGGCTGATGAGAGGTGTTACCTCGAAACCGGTCCGGTCCTCGGATGCTTGATTCCGTTCTGGGAAGGACATGGCTTTTGTAGTTCGGACTGGACTGTTCCCATGGGGCAACAGGGTCAGAGCTGATTTGCATATCGCCATTGTCTAACCCAGGGTGGTGTGGAGTGCAAAAAAACGATGGATTTAGGCCCAGATCTTTTGGCTGGGGGAATGTGTGACATTGTTCCACATTCGGTCCATCACTTGTTGTTTTTGTCTTTAAAATGGCCGCCATGCAGTTTCAATGCTATTTTCTTCCAATGTCCCAGCACAAAATGGCCGCCGTGTTCACGCGAGATTTCACGACCGAAATCACGCGTAGCCTGTTTCTAAGATGGCCGCCGCTATTCTTCAGTGTCCTGATTGGCCTTCTTTGCCTGACTTTGTGCTGGCCGCCGAGATGTGCACTTCTCGCGAGACCTCGCGCTTTGATTTTCAAGCGCGAGGACCTCGCGCTTTCAATTACGGGCACTAGCGCTGATCACCCGAAGGCTCCTTACCGCGCTCAGACGCTTTAGTTGGACGCTGTCGGGGTGGGCTCCCCTGTAGCTCCTCGCGTCTTTCTTTGTTGTTCCGTGTTTCGTCCAGTGTCCTGCACGTGTGGCTTCGTCATGTGCCTTCGTCGCCAGATGTCGTGTCGTTGCTCCTCGCATGCAGCACATATAACACAGGACACAGGTAGGTGGTTACAGCTTCCTTTATTTCTTTTGTCTGGAGCGGGTCACAGCACGTCCGTCCTCTCCTATGGTCATAGCTAGAATGTCCTCTTCCTGTCCCCTCACCGGTTGTGGTGTCCGGTGACCTGGTCACCTCCCTCACGGCCCACAGGGTCCTAGTCAATCAATCAATCAATCAGTGACACTTATAAAGCGCGCTACATACCCGTAGGGTCTCAAGGCGCTGGGGAGGGGGGGGTGCCGCTACTGCTCGAACAGCCAGGTCTTCAGCTTCTTCCTGAAGGAGAGGTGGTCTTGGGTCAGGCGCAGGTCGGACGGGAGGGAGTTCCAGGTCTTGGCGGCCAGGTAGGAGAAGGACCTTCCTCCTGTGGTCGCTCTTCGGATGCGGGGGACGGCGGCGAGGGCGTGGTTGGCTGATCGGAGGTGGCGTTTGGGAGCGTAGAAGTTGACTCGGCTGTTGAGGTAGCTCGGGCCTTGGTCGTGTAGGGCTTTGTGTGCGTGGGTGAGGAGGCGGAAGGTGATTCTCTTGTTGATGGGGAGCCAGTGAAGGTCTCTCAGATGTCCGGAGATGTGGCTGGATCGTGGGATGTCGAGGATGAGTCTGGCTGAGGCGTTTTGGATCCGCTGGAGTCTCTTCTGGAGCTTGGCGGTGGTCCCGGCGTAGAGGGCGTTGCCGTAGTCCAGTCGGCTGGTGACGAGGGCCTGGGTGACGGTCTTCCTGGTCTCTGTGGGGATCCACCAGAAGATCTTCCGTAGCATGCGTAGGACGTTGAAGCACGCCGAGGAGACGCTGTTGGCTTGCCTGGTCATGGAGAGGGAGGAGTCCAGGATGAAGCCCAGGTTTCGTGCATGGTCTGTCGGTTTGGGTGCGGTGCCCAGGGCGGGAGGCCACCAGGAGTCGTCCCAGGCGGAGGGTGAAGAGCCCAGGATGAGGACCTCCGTCTTGTCCGAGTTCAGTTTCAGGCGGCTGGTCGTCATCCACTCGGCTACCTCTTTCATCCCTTCGTGCAGGTTGGCTCTGGCGGCGGCGGGGTTGTTGGTCAGGGAGAGGATCAGCTGGGTGTCGTCGGCGTAGGAGATGATGCTGAGGTGGTGTTTGCGTACGATGGCCGCGAGGGGGCTCATGTAGACGTTGAAGAGGGTGGGGCTCAGTGACGATCCTTGGGGGACGCCGCAGATGACTTCGGAGGCCTCTGACTTGTACGGTGGTAGGCGGACTCGCTGTGTTCTTCCGTCGAGGAAGGAGATGATCCATTCCAGCGCCTTGTCCTGGATTCCTATGTTGCTGAGGCGCCGTATTAGGGTGCGGTGGCAGACCGTGTCGAATGCCGCGGAGAGGTCTAGGAGGATGAGGGCCGCTGTTTCTCCATTGTCCATCAGGGCTCGGATGTCATCGGTGGCGGCGATGAGGGCGGTCTCGGTGCTGTGTTTGGCTCGGAAGCCGGACTGTGAGGGGTCGAGGGATCCGTTCGTCTCGAGGAAGGCGGCCATCTGCTTGTTGACGGTCTTCTCGATGACTTTGGCTGGAAACGGGAGAAGCGAGATGGGGCGGTAGTTCTTGAGGTCGGTGGGGTCCGCTGTTGGTTTCTTGAGTAGAGCGCTGAGTTCGGCGTGTTTCCAGCTTTCGGGGAAGGTGGCGGTGTCGAAGGATGTGTTGATGATGTCTCGCAGGTGGGGTGCGATGACAACGTCGGCCTTGTTGAAGACGTGGTGAGGGCAGGGGTCGGTTGGTGATCCGGAGTGGATGGAGTTCATCGTGCGGATGGTGTCTTCTGTGCTGATCGGGGTCCAGGCGTGGAGGGTGGTGGTGGGGGGGGGTGGCTGGTCGGTCGTGGTGTGCGTTGGTTGGTTGTTGAAACTGCTGTGTATGTCCGTGATCTTGTTGTGGAAGTATGAGGCGAGGGAGTTGCAGAGGTCTTGCGATGGGGTGATGTCGTTGTTTCCTGCGCTGGGGTTGGAAAGCTCTTTCACGATGTTGAAGAGTTCCTTGCTGTTGTGTGCGTTGTTGTCCAACCGGTCCTTGAATGCTGTTCTCTTGGCGGCGCGGATCAGCTGGTGGTGTTTCCGGGTGGCCAGTTTGTAGGAGGTCCTGTTGTCCGGTGTCGGGTCCCTTTTCCAGACTTTCTCGAGGGCTCGGCAGTTCTTCTTGGAGCTCTTGAGTTCGTCGGTGAACCATGGGGCCTTCTTGCTGCCGGGTCTGTTGGGCGGGGTCCTCAGCGGGGCGAGCTCGTCCGCGCAGTTGCTGATCCACTTCGTGATGTTATCGGCGGCCTGGCTGGGGTTCGCTGAGCTGGCAGGAGGGTGTTGGCTCAGGGAGGTGGCGAGCTGGTCTGCTGTGATCTTGTTCCAGCTTCTGCGGGCGGTGTGTTGCTGGTGTTGGTGGGTCGTCGTTCTCTTGAAGGTGAAGTGGACGCAGCTGTGGTCCGTCCATTGAAGCTCTGTGGCGTGGCTGAAGTTGATGTCTGTGCTGGATGAGAAGACGGCGTCGAGTGTGTGTCCGGCGAGGTGGGTGGGGGTGGACACCAGTTGCTTGAGTCCCAGGTTGGCGAGGTTGTCGAGCAGGGTGCTGGTGTTGTGGTCGTTGTTGTTCTCCAGGTGGAAGTTGAGGTCCCCCAGGAGGATGTAGTCAGCGGAGGGGAGGGCATGCGGGCTGATGAAGTCGGCGATGTCCTCGCTGAATTGCGTGCGTGGTCCAGGGGGTCGGTAGATCAGGGTGCCTCTGAGGGTGGTGTTCGGGTTGGTGTGGATCTGGAAATGCAGGTGTTCGGCGCTGGTCAGGGTGTTGTCGGTGCTGGTCGTGAGACGGATGGTGTTCCTGTGGATGATGGCGATGCCTCCTCCCATCTGGTTGGCGTTTCGGTCCCTCCGGACGATCTTGTAGCCCTCCGGGATAGCGATGGCGATGTCGGGAGCTGAAGAGGCGTTCATCCAGGTCTCCGTGAGGAAGGCAACGTCAGGGGCTGTGGCGTCTAGGAGGTTCCAGAGTTCGATGGCGTGTCTGTGGACGGAGCGGGTGTTGAGCAGGATGCACTTGAGGTGGGTGCTGCTGGAGTTCGACTTGGCGGGTGCTGGTGCGAGGCAGGTCCGGATGCAGGAGAACTTGCAGGCGTGGCAGCTGAAAGGTCCGTGGGTGTGTCGCGGTGTGGCTTGATGGCATTCAGGGAGTCGGCCGGTGTTGAGAGCGATGAGGGTGGCGGCGGAGTACGTCAGGCGGGTAGGTCGGGGTCGTCGTGGGCCAGGGGGCCTGGCGCTGGTCGCGATCCGGTCGCGGACGGGCGCAGACGGGCTTACCTTTGGCGCGCCTTCGGCGCACAATCGGCGCGCCCGCTGCGCGTGGCCGCTGCGCGTTCGCACGGTCGCCATTTAAGGCGAAGTGCGCGGGTGGGCGGGGCAGCTGGGAGGCGGGAGCGGGGAGGGATACAGAAGACAAAAGGGGCGGGGACAAGCGGTGGTGGCGGGAAGGGAGGGCGGGGGGCGGCGCGGTAGGCGGCCAACAAGGAAGGAGAAAAGACACGTAAGAAAATGTAAACAGGCACAAATTACCGACAAAAAACGGGCAAAAGAGATAGTAACACAAAGAAAGCAAGCAAGCACAACAGATCGTCAAAACCAGGGAAAAATACTCGCAGCGGCGGCAGCCGGCAACGAGGCAGCAGCGAGTCAGAGGGCACTCAGGGGGCACACGCAGCAGCTGGTGGCCGTGCGGCGCGGGGGTGTCCCACAAGTGGGTCACACTCACCTGCGTCGCACGGTCGCCATTTAAGGCCAAGTGCGCGGGTGGGCGGGGCAGCTGGGAGGCGGGAGCGGGGAGGGATACAGAAGACAAAAGGGGCGGGGACAAGCGGTGGTGGCGGGAAGGGAGGGCGGGGGGCGGCGCGGTAGGCGGCCAACAAGGAAGGAGAAAAGACACGTAAGAAAATGTAAACAGGCACAAATTACCGACAAAAAACGGGCAAAAGAGATAGTAACACAAAGAAAGCAAGCAAGCACAACAGATCGTCAAAACCAGGGAAAAATACTCGCAGCGGCGGCAGCCGGCAACGAGGCAGCAGCGAGTCAGAGGGCACTCAGGGGGCACACGCAGCAGCTGGTGGCCGTGCGGCGCGGGGGTGTCCCACAAGTGGGTCACACTCACCTGCGTCGCACGGTCGCCATTTAAGGCCAAGTGCGCGGGTGGGCGGGGCAGCTGGGAGGCGGGAGCGGGGAGGGATACAGAAGACAAAAGGGGCGGGGACAAGCGGTGGTGGCGGGAAGGGAGGGCGGGGGGCGGCGCGGTAGGCGGCCAACAAGGAAGGAGAAAAGACACGTAAGAAAATGTAAACAGGCACAAATTACCGCTGTCCCTACTGTCCTGTCGCCCTGTCCGTCATCTGTTTGTCAGGTCATGACATCGTGGAAGGTGCAGACCGCGGTGATGACAAAACAGCCCCAGATTGGGAGGAGGTGATCCGATCACGGAGTCGAGTGATGGAGCATGGAGATGGATGCAAAACACTCTTCCCCAGCAAATTCCCACTGAGCAGAAAGTCAGAGAAGTGGACAGGAGAATGCCAGGACGCCACCACTACTGTGAGCAGTCCCACCTTGTTCCTGGAGGAACGCAGCTAGCCTAGGTACTTGGGCGTCTACTGGGGAAAGGTAGCATTTGGGAAATGGCAGGGGGCAGGAGTGCGAGGGCTGGATATATAGAGGGGTCCCCCATAAGAAACCTTTTGTGCTTTCATATGAAATATTTATAATTATCACTGAATGCTAGGAGTCGTAAAAGTGATTCCATGTGCAGGATTTCAATTTCAGTTTCTTATACGCACTTCGGTTTTCTAACTTTAACAAGATATTGTTTGGAAAAAAAAGACAACACTTGGTAGTCGGACACGAGAACTAAATAAGAGGTGTTAGTCTCCCTCATGAGCCCATTCCCTTATACCAAGATCTAAACTAGAAACAGACACTTACCTGTAGTTTTTCCTCTTCCATCCGAGGGGTGTGCTTCATCCATGGCGGTCCTGCCATCCTGCCCCAGAAGAACGAGTGACGACGCGGTCTTGCAACATTTTTTTTTGTGAGGACATACCTGAATAAACCACGATATATTCAAAGTTTATGGTTTCCATTCTGTTCTTTTGAGCAAATCTTCGGTCACATACCTTTACCTTATCAACATCTGTATCTGTGACACTGATGTTGTTTGTTGTGTGCTACTGAGCCCTGCCGAGATATTGACCTGTTCTTCCTCTTCAGCGCCATAGCACTGTCCTGGGCGAACACAGACATTTGCTGAAAACCCGTGGGAGTCTAGAAAAGCCCAGCTTCTATCTTGGGCATGGTTGGATGTGGCTCTTTTTTAAGTCACACTGAAGACAGCCTCCAGTGATTTTGCTCGAGCTTCCCGGAGAGCATGGATTACTCTCTCTGCAACTTGCCTGATTCAAGCAGCCTTTACTTCACGTTGCTTCATTTTCCCTCATTCTATCACTGCATTGTTGAACAGAATGTCACAAAGACCTGCGCACCTGTGAAAGAAGAAAAAAAGAAAGAAATGTAAGGATGTAGGTGCTTACCAATGGACACAATTATAAAGAGAGCATGTATATATTCAACCCCTTGCATCTAAGCTGCTGCTTATTAACCAGCCTCGCTACTTAAAAAAACCCTACAAAGAGCTATCAATATTATTTTTTGTATGTAACTAAGAGACTAATAAGAACTATCATTTAGTTTGTGCATGTACCCTAAGGGCATTATTGGTATACTCTGACAATCAAAAGACTACTTGACAAGCTGTGTGAAGAAACCCCACAATGATGCTTTCTACGTGAGTAACAGGTCACAGTGTAATGCAAAGCCAATGTATTTTAGTACATTGTAAGGGTGAGTATTAAACCCTACAAAAGCGCATGTAACTCTAACCCCAGATTTTATACATTCTGAATTGTGTGAATTGTGTTATATTGCATCAGTCTTTCTTAGTGGCTTGAATGGTTCCTCCGGTTATATTGTAAGAGCACTGCTAGAAAAAAAGTCAGAGCTGATATCTGATTTTCATAGCTACCACCGTTAATCATTCCTGTTGCCTCGCAGATACGAACATGCTTTTCACTTTACACACGCCACAGAAGGTAGTGCTAGTAGACGACTCACATCAACTAGACAAAATGCCCATCAGACCAGGCCCTCTTCCCTGAGCTTGACCACTTTTTCTAATAGAACGTTTCATTCCAGTACAGGAACGGTAGGACATAGTGGAGGTGGGTCCATTTCATCTTTGCGACACCTATTTATAAAGGCACAAGGTAAGGCTCATATTCCTTTACTGCCAGAAGCCAAAGCCTAGGCATAACACTTTTCCCAGATGATATGGACTCACAGACAGTAAATTTACATGACATCACTGCGATGTTGACAAATATTCAGGAAGAAAACATTGCACTACATCAGGACATAACAATTCTGCAAGGACAAATGGCCCAAAACAAAAACCGTTTGGGCACTCCCTACTCCCTTTCATGGGAAAGCAAAACCAGCCTTAAAACTAGCATCATTCCTATCTTCTTCCAGAGGTGTAGAGGCATCTGCTCATGTACCCAAACCTGCTATGCAAATTCAAGTTGTTACTCCTGTTGCAGTTCCGTTGGCTCCTCTGGAACGTTTTACTGGTGATAGTGGAACATTTGCCATTTTTAGGAATCAGTGCCACTTACATTTCATGGTGCATCCAACTGCATTTCTGGACAATGTTGCTAAGGTTGCCTTTGTTCTCTAATAGCTGGGTGGTGATGGCGCCCTGTGCTCAATATCATTTGTACAGCAGGATGATCCTTTACTTTATAACTTTTGCAACTTCAAGGAAACCATGAAGAGACTGCCCACCATACTTTTGTGCAGGCCACAGACAATGAGCTATTATATTTAAAGCGAGGCTCATCAGATTTATTACGTTATATTTCCTCTTTCAACCAGTTGATGGTTGAAACTAATTGGCCGGAAGACAAGTGCACGAATTTTGGATCCACCTGAGTATTGTGCAGACCTCAAAGATCTCACAGTGAAACTTAATTATAGGCTCATGGAATGGATATCATAAGTTAGCAAAAAATGTTGATCTTAAGGTTATCTTTTTTTAAAGTTTTAAGTTTATTGTATCATAATAAGAAAAGAAAAATGTAACAAGTACAAGAGAATACAAGCGGAGAAAAATGATTATAAGAACTATAACCTGAAAAGGAGGCAATGGAGGAGGTAGGGAAGAAAAGTGGAGGGATATGAGGGTGGAAAAAAGGGAAACAAGGAATACATATGTCATACTTCATCAGATATATAAAAAAAGTAACAAATTGCAGGCATTTCACTAGATGCAAACCATTAGCGTATAATGAGACTCAATATGATATATAAAACGTAAAGAACAAGTAGTATGATAAATCCAAATAATCAAAGGATATAACGAGATAACATAATACTTTATGGAGGTTTACGAACTTCAGCAGCAGAGTTGACTGGAGAAATCCGGGTAAGGTATGTAGTCAAAGGCAGCCACAAAAGATCTCTTTTAATAGATAGGGAAACAGGTGTGACGTAATTGGTATCAAGTCTATGATGGAAACAAACAGCATTCCACCATGCTCTAAAAGTGACTTTATCCGATTGTTTCCAGTTGGACGTAATTAAGTGGAGTGCTATTGCTAAGAACAAGTCCATTAGTTTAACATTCGATGGGGAATGGGGCCAATGAGGGGACAAGGAACCTAAGAAAATGTTGGAGAAGGAAAAAGGAACAGAAGTGTTAAAAAATGTATTAATTTGGGACCAGACTAATTGCCAAAAGCGAGAGATATAGGGGCAGTCAAACAACATATGTTTTAAGTCAGCATGTGTGCAAGGACAGGACCAGCTAGAAGATGTACAGTCTGAGGAGAAATAGGCTAGTTTAGCTGGAGTAAACAAAAGTCTTTGATAAACAAAGTAAAGTGTTTGAGAAGTGTTAGCAGCTCGGGACAATTTATGAATTTTGAGCCACAGCCTATCCCAAACAAGTGTCGACCAACATTCGGATAAATCACTTACCCAAGCCAATTCAGCCTTTGTTTTATCTCTACCAGAAGAACGAAGGAGAGTCTTATATAAAGAGGAGGCTGATGGCGAAGAGGTTAATAGCGAAAAAGAGTAGAACATCTAGAGGGGAAATTCGGAGAAGAGGGTAAAGAGGTAAGATATTTAGTAAGTGAGGGCAATAGAAGGGCATATTGATGCTTGAAAGAAGATGGTAAAGAGAATTTCTTTTGAAGATCAGGGAAGGACAAAGGGACGTTATGCAATAATAGTTGAGAAATCCAACATAATCCCAAGAGTCTCCAGGATTTCCAATAAATGGTTCAATTCTTAATACGTAGTAGAGTGTTATGCCAAATAGGTTGGCGATCCAAGGAGGAAGGAGAAGGATACGATGATGGTAAAAGTGGAAGAAGAAGTTTATGAGTATGGGAGATGACTGGTGGACGAAAATATGGAATCGAAGTTGTAAACGCAAGAGATTCAATAAAATCGAAAGGAGAAAGAAAAGATTGTTCTATAGATATCCAAATAGGAGGATGAGGTCCATGATCCGTGGAGAGCCAACAAGACGATTGTTTTAAAGAAAAAGCATAGTGATAGAATTTAAAATCTGGGAACTTAAGACCACCTAACGGTTTATCTGCTTTTAAAGAGGATAATGCAATGCGACGTGATTTATCTTTCCAGAGAAGTAAAGAGTCTATCTTTTTAAATAGAAGCCAGGGATGTGTACCGTAATCATGGAGAGGATATACAATATCAAGGGGGAGAGCATCATTTTGATAGAGTCTAATCTACCCCACCAAGAAAGAAAAAGCGGATGTCAACGTTCGATGTTATTGGATAATGTTTTGTTAATAGAGTCAAAATTAAGTTTCAGGGTGTCCGAAATGGTAGAAGAAAACCACAAGCCTATATATTTTATTTTGGTGGGTTGCCAGGAAAACCCAGTGGGAGCAAAATCAGGTTTGAGACACGTTATGTTAAGAGGTAGTATTTCACATTTATCAGAGTTTAAGCGATAACTGGATAATTGTGAAAAAGAATCAACCTGAGTAAGGAAAGCTGGGATAGAAGAAGCTGGATTGGAGCAATATAGAAGAATGTCATCTGCCTAAGCAGATAATTTAACGTGAACAGGGCCCGATTGGAAACCGGTGATCAGTGGATCCTGTCTGATCTTAGTTAAAAATGGCTTTAGGGCTATTATAAATAAGAGAGGTGATAGCGGACAACCTTGCCTTACTCCTCTAGAGAGTGAAAAATAATCAGAGATCTTACCATTCACAAAAATAGATGCTTTAGGGTTAGAATAAAGTAAAGAGATAAGGAAAATTAATTTTGGAGGTAAACCTATCCATGTCAAGGCCTGAAACATAGATTCCGAACCTATCCTATCAAAAGCCTTTTCGGCATCCAAAGCTATAGCCGAGATAGGGTAATCAAGAGAGGAAGCCTTACTGAGAATACTAAAAAAGACTCTTGAATTATCAGAAGATAATCGTCCTTTCACAAAGCCCGATTGATCAGGACCAATAAGATGAGGCAAAATAGGGTCAATACGAAGGGTGAGAATTTTTGCTAAGATCTTATAGTCAAGATTAACCAAAGATATTGGACAATAATTCTTGCAGAGAGTGGGATCTTTATGATCTTTTGGTATCAAACAAAACATGGCTTCTTGAAATGTACCAGAGGAAGAACCTGACATAATGAAGTAATGAAAAAGGTTTAAAAGATGAGGGAGGAGTATAGAGGCGAAAGAGGCATAGAATTCAATAGTAAAGCCATCTGGACCAGGAGAAGAGGGATGATGTTACGGAGTTTACAACTGTGTGTAAAAGGAGACAAACTCGTTCAGAATATCACTATCTTTAAATAAAGTATTACCAGTGGGGCTTTTAATGGAATCTATTTTAGTTCGTTCCCGTCTAATTTTCAAATAATTTGCTAGCAATTTCCCCATTTTGTTTTGACCTCCATAATAATGTGAGCTACTTCTTAATAGATAGGATGAAGCAACTTTTGTGGAGAGTTTATTAAAAGTAATTTTTGCGTCAATAAGTTTCTTGAAAGACGGCTCAGTATTTAATTGATAATAAGTACGTTCAAGAAGTTTAATGTTGGCAAGCATCTGACTGGGCTTCGAATGCTTTCCATTTTTGGGAAACAAAGTTCATTATAAAAACCCTTGCTTCCGCTTTGAAAGAGTCCCAAATCATAACAGGAGAAGAGGAAGGAACAGAATTCAAAGTGAAAAATTCTGACAAGAAGGTGTTAAATTGGCTTATGAAGTTAGGGTCGGACAGTAATGCATTATTAAAACGCCACCTGCCAGCATGAGGAGTGAAGGGAAGTAAGTCAAAATCAACAAAAACGGGGGCATGATCTGAGATTAGAATAGAACCAATTTCTGAGTGTAGGGCGTGTTGGGAGAGAGATTTGCTGAGAAAAATGTAGTCAATTCTGGATTGTGAGTGATGCGAAGGAGAGTAAAAGCTAAATTCTCGAAGGTCAGGATTACATAATCTCCATATGTCAATTAATGATTTATTGCGTATGGTGGAGGTAAATTGTGTATGCATCTTCGTATTGACAAATTTCACTGAGGAGGATCTATCTAGTATGGGATCAAGAACTTGGTTACAGTCCCCTCCAAATACAATATATTCATCATCTAACAAAAGAAGTATGTCTGAAATATGAGTTCAGAAGACATTGTCAACAGTAACTGGAGCATAAACTGTGAAAATAACTAAGGGAATCTGATTTATGAGGAGTTTAAGAATAACCCAACGGCCATTTGAGTCTGATTCTTGATGAAGTACTGAACATGAAGTTTCTTGTGGCATAAAATGGAAACACCATTCTTCTTACCAAAGGCTGGAGAAGAAAATACATTTCCAACCCATCATCGTTTCAATTTAGAAAGTGCTGCATCTGACAGATGGGTTTCTTGGAGTAAAGCAATATCCGTTTTCAATCTAGCTAAATGGGTCAACACCCGTTATCTTTTTATAGGATTATTAATCCCTTTAACATTCCATGTAGTAACTCTAAGAACAACTTGTAAATTGTACCTGAACAGCTATTAAGCCTACAGTGAAAAGTGTGAAAATACTATATTGAGGAAAGAGGATGAAAAAGGAGGACAGACAGAGGATCAAGATAAAAATTGAAACAGAGAAGAGGATGAAGAAAGATGAAATATCATGAAAAGAGAAGCAGAAAAGGAAAGAACAGGAAAGGATGAATATAAGGGGAGAGAAAGATTAAATCAAAATATCAATGACAAAACAATGAAGAAAAGCAAGGACGTACCACAAGCAACAATAAGAGCGGGAAGGGTGAGTCCACATGAGGAGGGCACCACACCGGACGAAGGACTCAGGGAAGAGGAACAACGCAAAATATCCCCCAGGAACAGGAGAGGATACATGAAAATATATCGAAGGACCACAAACAGCATCTAATAAAATAGGAAAAAAGAATAACAATAAAAAGGGAAAATATTAACAAAGAGATAAGGAAACATTATGACATAACAAAACACATTAGGAAGGATGAATAAGAACAATTAATTAACAAAAAAGCATGTAAGTTGAAGAAAAAGAATATCAGGGCTGAGGAATGTCCATGGCATCATCTCTACATGAATTCAGGAAGTGTTAAAGAAGGGCTGGATCCTCGTAGTTGGTTGTTTTGTTATTGTAAGTCACCTTAAACAAGCAGGGATGAAACAAACCATATCTGGCATTCAAAGAACGTAAAGCCGTTCTCATGTCCAAGAATTTCTTCCAACGATCCGCAGTGGCTTTCGCGTAAACCTGAGCAAAGAAAACAGTAGAGCCATTCCAAGAGATTTTTCCCTTTTGCTTGGCAGCAGAAAGAACTTTAAGTAAATCCGTATATTCTAAAAAGTACAGGATAACTCCTCTAGGTTTCATGGAGGAGGATGATGTAGAAGTGAAACGAGGACACTGACCCAAACTGTGCCCTCTTTGGATATTCAATGGAGGTTGATCAGGAAAACCTAATAAAATTGGTAAAAAAGTCTAAAAAAATGACAACGGATCTGCACTCTCAAGTCCTTCCACAAGGCCATAAATGCGTAGGTTATTTCGCCTATTACGGTTTTCCAAATTTTCAATTTGTTGTTTAAGATGCTGGATTTCTCTATGCATGCCTGGTACTTGATCAGTAATTGCCTGTACAGAATCCACACGTTGTTCAAGATCCACAACTTTTTGTTCCGTTGTCAACCAATTATCCTCTAGGCTTTGTAAGAGAGAATTTGTTTCAACCATGTAAGGCTTGAGGGAACGTATCTCCTCCAATAAAAGTTCCATAGAGATTGAGGAAGAGGGAGTCATTGGTGGAGGAGAGTTCGCCTTCAAGCATTTCCCAGAATTAGAAACAGAGAGTATCTTACTGGTTGACTTAGAATTAGAAGTGGGGCGGGATACTGTAGAAGAAGCACCCCCACTCGTCGCATCTGGTTCAAGATTTGTCTCTTCCATGTCTGATTGCAGCACACTAAAAGGGTTATGGTCCGCCATTAGCACACTATCAGGCTGTTTGGCATTGTTACGGTTAAAGCGAGGCATTGCCATTTAGCAGTGTGAATAATATGGACCGTTAATGAAAATAGCGTCAAAACCAATATGTACTGAGGCAAGAAACACGCAGAAAATGCAGCTGGAGCAAGAACTGAGGCAAAAAAGCTATAAAAATAGACAAAGTGTACCAAAAGGCAGGCAGAGGCATAGAGAAGTATCAGGAGCAAAGTAAATCTTCATTTAAGATACATGCGGAGATTCTGAGAGGAAATGCAGCCGCTGCACATCAGGAGGAGCGAGCAGAAAAAACAAAATGGCGGCCGCGACTTTCCATCGAGTCGCAAACAGACTTACATGAAGAAAAAACATGACAAAAAGCTCACCCCAAACAACCAATAGTGTCTCTCAGTGGGCAGGACATTTTCCAACACACAGTTCGTCTATCGCGGGGTCCGTGCAAAAGAAATAACAGCCTGGAGGAATCTCGGCGCCTCAGCCCGTCACGGAGCTCCGAAGTCCAGCGGCCATCCCGCTCGGCGCTCAAGCCACGCCCCCCGATCTTAAGGTTATCTTGTTCCATAATAAATCGAAAACCTGGACCAACATAAACATTGACAACACCATCAAAATCATGAACACCACCACTCTCCGTCAGACCCATGCACACACCACATCTTCAACAAAGCTAGCGCCAACTAAGCATGGGCGGAAAATCCGTTTCGCTCGCGGATTTTGCGGATTTTCGGTAAATTCGCAATCCGCGAGATTCGCGAATCTCCCGCAAAATCCGCAAATCCGCGAGCAGCGGATTTTATGGCTTGCTCGCACTGTTCGCGTGAGTTCGCGGCTTCCCAGTACAACTTCGCGCCCCGCGAATAAGCGCAAAATTGCAGAAATACGATCTTAGCAAAACTGAAACTACTTACCAGGTTCAAAAGTTCAGGCTCATCATTAGTAGCCATTTCCTGTAGTGCTTCCTGAGGGGCCCCTCCAGAGTTCAGTTGCCAGTTGCAACTATTATGTGACCCTGCTCTGAACCTCAGAATAGTTACACATATGCCACAAAGGTCCTGAATTACAGCTAAGGGAGACAAGCAGGAGCCAGGCTGGAAGTTCAAATCCATTAATCAGCCCCTAATTCATTATTGTCAGTTGGGGCAGGGCAGGTGTTGTAACTAATTTTGCAACAATGAAAGCACTTAGCAAGTGCAAAAGATCACTAATCAGGAAGCACTAAGGAAGCAGGTGCCAGCTAAAAAAATATTCTGTGACACATTAATCAGCCCCAAATTAATTCAGGTCACTTGAGGCAGGGAAGGTGTGCTTGCTTTGCCACAATAATGTACACTGACTGGACAACCAGAGGGTGCTGTGATGAAACAGAGGGTGGCATGGGTGGGCCAGAGGGTGGCATGAGTAGTCAGAGAGTGGCAGTGGTGACAGAGAGTGGCAGTGATGAAGAAGAGTGTCCCAAACAGGCTGGACACGTAGAAACAACAAGTTCGCGAAACTTGCGACCCGACAGGTAAGTTCGCGTGTTGCGAAATTGTACAAAACCCTCGCGAACTGGCAGAAACCCGCGCGAACACAAAAAAAAAAAAATCCGCAAATTCGCGAGAATTCGCGGATTTTGCGGATTGCGAGTTCGCAAATCCGCAAAATTCGCGAACGCGAGATTCGCAAAATTCGCCCATGCTTAGCGCCAACATCACACCCCATCTCCGCAAGGCCGTCAACATCTCCTTCGAGACCGTAACCTTCCCGGAGAGCTGGAAGCACGCCGAGATCAACGCCTTACTCAAGAAACAAAAAGGCAGATCCGAAGGACCTCAATAACTTCCGGCCCATCTCCCAGCTCCAGTTCCCTGTGAAGTACATGGAGTAGACCGTCCATGGAAAACTGACCCGCTACCACAAGGAGAACAGTATCCTGAACCCATCCCAGTCCGGGTTCCACAGCAACCACAGTACCGAAACTGCCCTCATCGCCGCCACCGATGACATCAGGGCCCTGCTGGACACTGGCAAAACCGCAGCCCTCATCCCTCTGGACCTATCAGCTGCCTTCAACACTGTCTGTCACCGCACCCTACGCACACGCCTCCACAACGCAGGGATCCGAGACAAGGCTCTGAAAAGGACCACCTCCTTCCTCTCCGGCAGAACCCAGAGCATCCGCCTCTCCCCTTTCCATTATGTAGCCTTCAAGATCATCTGCGACGTACCCCAAGAATCATCCCTCAGCCCGACACTGTTCAATGTCTACATGGCACCACTCACCCACGTCGCCCGACCTCAACATCATCTCTTATGCCAACGACACCGAGCTGATCCTCTCCCTCACTAAGGTCCCCCTCACCACCAAAACCAACCTCCACAAAGGAATGAAGGCCCTGATCGAGTGGATGAAGAACAGCCATCTGAAGCTGAACTCGGACATGATGGAGGTACTCATCCCCGGCTCCACCCCCTCAGCCTGGGACAACTCCTGGTGGACGACTGCACTGGGAGCAGCACCGACACCCACGACCACGCACGCAACCTGGGGTTCATCCTTGACTCAACACTCTCCATGACCAAGCAAGTCAACGCCATTTCATCCTCCTGCTTCAACAGCCTCCACATGCTCCGCAATATCTACAGATGGATCCCCACTGAAACAAGAAGAACGGTCCCCCAGGCCCTCGTCGGCAGCAGGATGGACTACGGAAACGCCCTATATGCAGGAGCTTCGGCTAAACTCCTGAAACGACTTCAACACATACACAATGCCTCTGCACACCTGACCTTCGACATACCTCACCCCGGTCACATCACTCCCCACCTGAGAGACCTGCACTGGCTTCCTGTCAACAAGAGGATCACCTTCAAACTCCTCATCCACGCACACAAGGCACTCTACAACACCGGACCAGCATACCTCAACAGACGACTCATCTTCTACACCCCGAACCGCCAGCTCTGCTCCGCCGACCTCACCCTCGCCACCGTTCCCTGCATCTGAAGAGCGACCACCGGTGGCAGATCATTCCCCCACCTTGCCACCAAGACTTGGAACACCCTCCCCATCCTCCTAAGGTAGACCCAGGACCTACTAACCTTCAGGAGACTTCTCAAGACCTGGCTATTCGAGCAGTAGCAGCACCTCCTCCCCCAGCACCTTGAGACCCACACGGGTGAGTAGTGTGCTTTACAAATGTTCTGGTTGATTGAAGTGTGAAACACCCAGCAAAACCACAGATACATTAGTGCCAAGGTAAATTAGCACAACAAAGAGACCACTGTCCAAAGAGGAAAAAGAGACAAAAATGAAATCTTTGCCTTAACTGCGGTAAAGCAAGACACTTTGCAAACGAATGCCCAACACAACCCACCAGGGGTAAAGGGGGTACTGTGACCACTTTAGTCACCATCAGTGAACCAACGGAAAACAAACCAACTCAGTAGATGAGGAGGCAAGTCTACAGAGTGAGTCTTTGAATTTGATCTCAGATGACTATCCATGTGCAATGTGTCATCACTTAACCATAAATTATACATTAAAATCCAGGTTAGGCCATGCATGGCATGTGCAAGCTCTGCTAGATTGTGGGGCTGCCAGCAATTTTATGAACACCTCCTTTGTGGTTACGTTAGGAATTCAGACCTTATGGAAAGAAAAAACAGAAGTGGTCAGAGCCGTTGATGGTAAAATGTTAACTTCAGGGCTCATTCAGCTTCATACAGAAACCTTAAAGAAGACATTTGCAAATGGACATCAAGATCAAGTACATTTTGATGTGATAAATGCGGCCCAATTCCGGTTAATGCTCAGCTTTCTGTGGTTAATACAACACAACCCACAAATTAGTTAGAAAAACAGGATATTCACATTGGATTCACCCTACTGTGAGGTTCACTTTTATCCATATAGTACAGTATTTGCACTCATGTGTTGCCCCGTGTTACCATAAATGTGTCAACTGCAGAAGAACTTCCAGAAGCATATTCTGACTTAACCTCAGTGATTCACAAACAAGATTAATACTTTACCACCCTGTCAGGAGTTCATTTGTCAAATTGAACTAATTCCCAGGGCCCAGTTACCCTATAATCAGGTATATGTCCTAGCCAAAAAAGAAACAGAATGCCACTGACAGTACTTAGATGAGTAAGAAAAATGGGTTCATAAGACACTCTAAGGCACTTATCTCTTCTCCTGTATTTCTGTATCTGAAAAAAGAGAGTTAAGAATATTCATTGACTAAAAGCCAATCAAAGATATCACAGTACAAAATAGGTACCCATAGCCCCTTATTTCTACACTACTACACCAAGTCAAAGAGGCTGTGACCTATACCAAGTTAGATTTATGGGGAGCGCTATACACGTATTTTGGAAATCATTACTTCATCAGTACAAGCCGTCGTTTTTGGGGTGATAAAAATGCTGCCCAAAGTCTTCTCAGGTCTCTGCTCCACCCCGTGGGGTGCAGGTGCATCAACACAAGCTTGTCAGCTCCGTAGCTCAAGAGAGCCTTTTCAAACAGAAGGAGAAGGAAGGTGGGAGCACACTGGCATACACGCCAACACCCAATTTGTCCCAATGCATCATATTAAATGCAGTGGATGATAAAACTTACTTCAGTAGTAGTCTTTAATTTTTCAATCTTTTAGGTGCAGCCTGTGCTGTGTTACTCTAGATACGTGTTTCTGTACTCATTCCTTAATCAGTAGAGAGCAACCAGTCATATTGGAGTGGCTAAAAATGCTGCCCAAAGCCTCTCTGATCTCTGCACCACTCACTGTGAGCAGGTACTTCAACAAATGCTTTTCAGCTCTGTAGCTTATGGGAGCATTTTCAAGCAGGAGAGTAGGAGCACAATGCTTTCTATCTTAGCACTCAATTTGTTCCAACTCATCATGGTTAATGCAATGCGTGATAACATTTCAGTAGTAGATTTCAATGTTTCACCCTTGTTGGTGCTGTGCGTGCTGTGTATCTCTAGAGACATGTTTCTGGATTCATTCCTTCATCAGTATAAAAACCTGTTGTTTTGGGGGTGCTCAAAATAGGACATCCCTGGGACACAGGAGATACCTTGACTGCACCAGTACGGGCAGGGAAATGTGTTTTTGCTCCCGCCTTCCGCATGCATTCTTAAAACTTACAACCAATGGGAGCAATCTTAAAGTCTACTCCAAGCAGGCTGGAGCTTTAAAAATGCTCCCAATGGCTGGGAGCAGACTCAAGGGGTCCGATTCACAATGGTACTCTGAGACAAAAGTCTAACTTTACGGCCTCTGGTATTCAAAGAAGTAATTTACGACTTTTGGTATTCACAGATGTAATTTACAAATCGTATCTTTACGTCTGCAGTCCGGCCCAAATCTCTGGACTCTGGCCGGAATCTCCGCACCCAGGCCAGAATCTCCACAGTAAGGGCGGAGTCTCTGCAGTCGGGCCGGAATCACCGGCTTGGACTTGATGATCACTGTCTCCAATGTTAAACACCTATGTGCTTACCATCCCCCTCCCGCTGTGGTCGAAATAGTCACCTACACCTGCAAGACCTGCACTACAACCCATACAAAAGCAGCACACAAACAAGGCCCAGGTTTGGGCACATACAGCCTGATTCATCAAGCCGAAATCGGCTTGCAAAGGGCCAGATTCTGAGAATCTGGCCCTTTGCGAGCGCTATTTTTGCATTTGGGATTCATCATCCCAAATGCAAAAATCGGTAATAGCGATTTCGCAATTTAGCGAGGAATTACATTTAAGGAATCTCTATTTGAGATTCCTTAAATGCAATTCATCATCCATTTAAAAATTGCGAATTCGCAATTTCGGCCCGCTATTTACCGCGAGGTCAAACCTCGTGGTAAATAGCAAAAACGTAGAAAAATGCTTTTAAAAGCATTTTTCTAAGTTACATGTTGCACACACACATGTCCTTTGGACATGTGTGTGCGCAACACCTGTTTCAATTTGCATTTAAGGGGTGCTACAGGGTGTCCTTTGGACACCCCTGGCACCCTTAAAATCGCTATCTTATTTGCGATTAGCTAATTGCTAATCGCAAATAAGGAATACTCCCCATTCATTCCTATGGGCCTTTTGGCCCATAGGAATGAATGGGGAATTATTCCTTATTTGCGATTAGCAATTTGCTAATCGCAAATAAGGAATCAGTAGGAATCGCAATAAATATTGCTATTCCTACATGAATCCCGTTTTGCGATTCTGGAATAGCGATTCCTTATGAATCGCTATTTCAGACTCGCAAAACGTCCCAATGATGAATCAGGCTGGTAGAGTTCCTGCTTTCCTGCTCTGTCCCTCACTTAAAAGAATGCTACACCAGAGGAGGAAAAGAAAAAAAATATACTGAGGAGGATACCACCATGATCCAGGACTTCATTGTGAGGCACCACATATGGCACAAATGGCTTCCCCCCTTACAGCACCAGTGGCACACAGAAATCAGCCCTTTGGCAGCATTTAGCCACTACAGTCACAGAATTGGAGGAGCATCTCCACACTGTAAATAGCAAAAAGAAGAAATGACAGGAGGAGAAGGGGCGAGTGAAGTACGCCAGGATTGAGGTGGATGGAGTTCTCCCTGGTGCACAATCCGGACCCTACCTCCGTCTCACCCCACTAGAAGAGGATGTCCTCCACACCATACACCCCACATGCTTCATGGGCTGCCAGAGATTGATGTCCGCAATGTGGTACCAAGTAAATGTGATGACAAGAACATGGAAATGTAATGTCTGTCTGCTTTGCACCACAATTGTGACTATGGAAGTTGTCCCAAGTATGTGTAAAGAGCACAGTGAGTCAGAGCCTAATGTGTCTCCTTCTGTACATTGCACTACAAGTGCCAGAATCCTTTGTGATGGAAATGGCAGATCCCATTTCCACTATCATAAACAAGGGCCAAGCACTGCTGGCGTATAAGCCTAACACTGGTAAATAGCAATAGACAAAGTGCTCCTTCCGCTTATCCAGCCGGGTAGGTAAGAGAAATGGGGGAGGGGGGGAAGGAGGGGGACATCGACAGACAACAGAATAGGTAAAAAACATTTTTTTATATAAAACCACCTAAATTAGGCTCGCTGCATCGCCAAGCGCAAGGTAAGTGTTTTTTTTATTTTTATTTTACTTTCCTTATTCCGTCTTCTGTCAAATCCATACCCCCACCCTGCCCCACCACTGCCCCATCACCCCACTGATCTTACCTGCACCGGTCACGACTCCACTTACCATTACTGTTAGCATATAGGTGCAGTGAGGAAATCTGTGACAAGTTGCACATGTACATTTGTGGTTTGCTGAATTTTCTCCCCTATTGACACATTCAGCCGGAGTACAGTCATCCACTGTAGTAGAGGTCCCTGCATCTGCTGAAAGGCAACATCACCATCCACAGCATTCCATACCACAATGACAAATCTTTAAGCAAATGTGGTCAGGAGTCCAAAAGCCTACGTTGACAACACATGGACATGTTACATGTATTCCATCAACAGTGGCCGAACTGTGAAATGAAGTCTGAAATCAAGTACATCACATGTGGCAACAGGAATGTTAACTGGCAAACACACATATCTTTGTAGGCCCAATGATGTCGGCCAGGATTCCAGTACCCACAGGGATATCTGCTACATGGTTGGCTATGACATCTGGTCAGGAACTACACACTGGGCAGATGCGGGACCCTGGTAAGAAAACCCAAGACTGATGTACCTGAATGTTCATGCTCATAAACTGTGGATTTAATGTCTGGAGTATGTTGCCCCTCCTCTCAATATGCCCACATATGGCATTTTACAGCATACCATATCATACCATAGTGGATAATGAAAGGATGACACTAAATGTATGGCAAGGGAGTGCAGTATTTTTTTATTTATTTATAACGATTTTATAATGCGAACAAGATTCCGAGGGATAACAGAGCGCTTTACAACATGATTATAGGATAGGACAAAAACAATAACTGTAAGCAATATCCAAAAGAGTGAGGAAGGGAAGCAAATACATTACAAAATACAACTAGGAGGTTAATACAATAAAACAGTGTAGGCTGGTAACAAGGGTGAAACACAATGTTCAAGGGTGGAGCTGTAACAAAAGTAAGAACAAAGTCAGCAGGTGCAATGTCAACGAGCCTGTGCGACTAACCCTATTAGGGTATGAATTTGTTCATTAGGAATCTTTTGGCTTCCACTTTGAACGCCATCAATGAGGGGATTCTGCGAACTTCCGGTGGGAGAGAGTTCCAAATCTTAGGGGATGCTCCGGAGAAAGCTTGGTGGCAACTTCTCTTTCTCTTAAGGATACGTGGTTTCAGGAGAAGGGCAGAGGCACTTCTTGAGGCTCTTATTCCACAGGATAAGGTAAGTTTGTTTGCAAGGTACGTAGGAGTATTTAGGTGAAGGGCTTTGTGTGTGAGAACAGCAATCTTTAATTGAATTCGTGCTCCAAGGGCAGCCAATTGAGGGATTTTAGGACTGGAGATATATGATCTTTTCGCTTGGAATCCGTAAGCAGTCTAGCAGCTGAGTTAAGTGCAGCCCTTAGTTGAGCCAGAACGTATTTGGGAAGGCCACAGAGGGTAGCACTGCCGTAGTCTAACCTCGGCAAGACAAGAGCTTGAACCACTTGCTTGAAATCATTTGTGGGAAGGAAAGGTTTGATATTTCTTAGAGTTCTCATCAAGTGGTTGGCTCCTTTGCATACATTGCTGGTGTGACCTTTCATGTTCAGGTGCTTGTCCATAGTGATACCGAGAGACTTGGCTGTGTCTACGATAAGAGGTGTACAGTTGAAAGCAGTGAGGTGGCTCAGCCAGAGGTCTAACTTGGGGATGAGCTTCGGGGGGAGATGAGCAGGAATTCCATTTTAGAGGTGTTGAGCAGTAGATGATTCTCCGTTAACCATTTTTAAGTAAACATTAAGGTAGTGTTCAGTGAGATGATTTTTTCCGAGGACAAGACTTTCAAATATAATTGCTTGTCGTCCCCATACATGTGGAAGAGTATGTTCATGGAATTTAGAGAGTGAGCAAGAGGTTCCAAGAAAATATTGAAGAAGATAGGAGATAGAGCGGATCCTTGGAGGACCCCCATGAGTAGGGGAGAGGGCTGGGAGAGAGAGCGATTATCAAAAACATGATTGAGAGCCGATTTGGTGCTGTGTCACTTCCTAAAGCCTGATTGGTGCTGGTCTAGGAGATGGTAGTTCTCTATGTAGGCACAGAGTTGAGATTGCACACATTTTTCTAGTAGTTTCGCTAAGGTGGGGATGTTGGAAATGGGGTGGAAGTTATTGAGATCAGATTTGTCAGCGTTAGTTTTTTTTAGTATGGGTGTTACCTGAGCTGCTTTTAGACATTCTGGAATCATGCCTTGTGCTAGGGAAGCATTAACAATCCTAGTCCATGTGGGGATCAGAGCATTCTTGATTTATTTGAAAATAGAAGGGGGCAGGGTCGCTGAAGTGGTTGGAAGGGTTGATATTCTGAAGAATCTTGAAGATCTCATATTCGCTAAAGGTAGTAAAGGTGCACCATGATGCATTGTTCTTGGGATTCGTGGCGGTCGATTTAAACCTCACAGAGGAGTCAACTGGTGAGGTAGTAATGGGAGAAGGAAGTAAAGCCTTCTTAGCGGCGGGGTCAATAGAGATGGTTTGAGATTTCTCCTTGAAGAAAACGGCAAGATCATCGCAAGAAGGTGGGTTGCCACCAGGATCAGATTGGTTAGACCCAACGACTGATTGTTGTTTGACCAATTCGAAAAGTTTCTTGGGGCGGTTTGCCACTAGATCCAATTGGTGTCTGAAGTAAGTCGGCTTAGCACTCTTGATTTGCTTTTTGTATAACGGCTCTTGGCATCTCTAAGGAGTTTTAGTTGGTCCAAGGAGGGATTGACTCACCATGACCGTTCAAATACCCTAAGGTTGCGGCATTCTGAGTTTAGGTTTTCATTATACCAAGGTTTGGATATTTTTGTTGAGGTATTTTTTTAGTTGGAGTGGAGCAATATTCTCCATGATGTTGGAGATGGTTGAATTGCAGGCGTCGTTGAGTGATTGGATCTCAAATATATCATATTGAGTGGAGAGGGCAGATGCAGAGTGGGCAGATAGTTCGTCAGAGTTTATAGCTCTTATGTCCCTTTTCCAGATCTTAGATTTTAGAGGTTGAACCGTTCTCATCAATACTTCCCTGTTGATATAAAAGAGGATGCAGTGGTAGTGTGACCAGTCACAAGGGGTGATGGACTCAATGGAGATAGACTGCTCTTTAGAAATAATGAGGTCTAACTTTTCTCCTTTGTTATAAGTTGGTTGGGTACAGTGCTGAGTAAGATCTCGATCAGTTAAGAAAGATTTAATGCAGGATAAAATGGGATTGTTGATGGTAGACCAATGAAGGTTGAAATTACAAAGGAAGATTTGTGATACCGCTGAGTCGACATTACTAGAGATGTTTTCCATATGTTGCTCAGTGAAAGGGAGATTGTCGCCCGGGGGGTGATAAAAGGTGTGAAGTTCGCAGACAGGTAGGTTCATACTTGATATAGTGAGACAGACGTATTCACAGGAGGAAGGCGTCAAGGAGTCTGATTGAGAAACCGAAAGTGTGTTTCTGTGAATACATGCTAGACCCCCAACTAGTTTCAGATCTCTTTCAAGACTAATTATGTCATAAGTGGAGGGTACTAGGAGGTCTAAGATGGGAGTGGAGGTTGCGCCATCTGGCCGTCAGTTTATCCTCGCCGGGTCGCCCTCCGGGATGTAGACCCCATGGCTGTGTTTCAATGTTGTCAGACTATGCTCTGCCGGCCGGTTGATGTAGGCAGCCCAGCTGTGTTCAATGATATGTCGCCGCTTAATAAAAAACTTTTGATTCTTAAGATGGGAGTGGAAGCTGAATTTAGCCAAGTTTCAGTAAGGATGATAATGTCTAAATCATTGTGTTGGATGAGGGCGAAGATATCAGTGGCATGTTTACTGGCTGACCTGCAGTTAAGTAGTACACATTTAAGACGGGGTGGATTTGGGGGGGGGACGACTGGGAGATCTTCACACAGGTGAGGTTGTTAGATTTACTGCAACTAAGATTGCGACGGGGTTCTCTGCACTGGTTAGACGGGATGGAAGGAATTTGTCTTGGAGGGTCTAGGTTAGGTTCTGACAAGGTCATGCTGGAGTTGTGAGAGACATCTGGATCAACGGTCGAAAAATGGGACTCAAAACCACTGTGACAGACATTAGCGTTTGGTCGTGGGATAAGTTTGGAAAAGGACATGTTAGTGTTGAGCGAGTCACGTGGTTCAGTGGTCGAAGGTTGGGACTCACCTCTCATGTGACAGGCATTGGCGTTGACTAGTGGGATCGATTCAGGAGTGGAGGGACCTGAAGGCTGGACCATGTGATCCATAGTCCTAGAGACCTCTCTAGGCCCGCTCGCAGAAGAGAAAAGAGAAATAATCATAGGGAATTCAGGTCTAGCTTTGAGCAGGCGATGTTTGTATTTCTTTGCCGCATTCTTGGAGAGGTCAGTTGGGTAACTAATGATGAAGGCATTGAGACCATTAGGGTCGGGACTTATCTCCATTCTGGAAGAAGAGAAACCAAAAGGCAAGGATCTCCTGGGGACTCGCAGTGGGTCTTGTAGAAGTAGTGGTGGAGAGATCAGAAAGGGTTAAACCAACTATGAAATGGGAACTTTAGCAAGGGGAGTGCTCCTCATGTTGTGCAGGCACGATGACCAGAGGCTACTAGCAGGTATTGAGTGCTAGTAAGGAGATCACAGATGAAAGATCAGAGGCCAAGTCAGTTGTGAAATGGGACGTTACTCATAAAGTGTATGGAGCTGTCACAACACCATTAATTGCAGTTCCTAAAAACCGTGCTGGACTGGCTTTCACTGCTCCATTTTCCACTGCTACTGACAACTTCTAAGAGAGCTCTAATATTATGAGACCAAGTAAAGGCTTTTAAAATCCAGATGTAAGGCAATCTGAGGTACAAGAAGGATTCAAAAGGGCTTTTAGGTCAGATGAGCAACTGGGTGCACAGCCTAAGTGAACGCACTATGTGTGAAAAGAGGGCTGTAATTGTTAGGTGCAAAAGGGTGAGTGGATAAGCCTACCAAACCACTCAGTGAAGGGTAGACTAGCTGCCCAATAGAAAGCTTACGGGTTTACCCAATGCACTCAAGCAACAGTAACACATATATTATGTTAGCAAATATCTCTAAAGTACAGTGCAACAAAACAACAGAAGTCAATCAGATGCTCCAGAGGGAGAGTAGTCCGTAGGAGTCCTTTATTATGTCGATTAGCCAGCCGACACGTGTTTCATCGCTATTTGCGAATCCTCAGGGCTATAATGGCTGTATCTAAACCAAAAGGTCGCACTGCTGGTGATACTTCCGACCCAGCTGGGCCCGTGACCGTAGGTTTAGTGAAGAGGCAGAGTCAATAGATTGGTTCCGACTCCTAAGCAAATGACGACAGAGACTCCGTGTAACGGAGACCTGGTCGCGGTGTGTTCTCGCCGGGACGTGTTCCTGTTACACAGAGTCTCTGTCGTCATTTGCTTAGGAGTCGTACCCGACTACGCATCGTGGGGGGTTTTCAACCACTTAACCCACCCAGAAACTCTTGGATTCCTACACTGCAGTCCAAGACCACGCAATCACCCAACACGTTTTGAGTACTATTTCGGGACTCCACCCACATTATTTCTTTATACTGTTTTGGAACCAATCTATTGACTCTGCCTCTTCACTAAACCTACGGTCACGGGCCCAGCTGGGTCGGAAGTATCACCAGCAGTGCGACCTTTTGGTTTAGATACAGCCATTATAGCCCTGAGGATTCGCAAATAGAGATGAAACACGTGTCGGCTGGCTAATCGACATAATAAAGGACTCCTACGGACTACTCTCCCTCTGGAGCATCTGATTGACTTCTGTTGTTTTGTTGCACTGTACTTTAGAGATATTTGCTAACATAATATATGTGTTACTGTTGCTTGAGTGCATTGGGTAAACCCGTAAGCAATCTGAGGTAGTTCGAGCATTTATAATCCAAGCATTTATAGTCTGAGCACAAGCCTTACAAGTACAAGCAAATCTTTAGCTTTTAAAATCCAGGTGCAGGCAATCTGAGGTAGCTCGAGAATTTATAATCCAAGTATTTACAATCCACGCAGAGGCATTAAGAGAGCAAGCAAAGGCATTAAAAAGTATAAGTAAACTCTGGCACAAGAGCGCCTCCATTTTAAAGTCAGGCAATTTAATGCTAAGGCGGTGTCCCTATTAATTCAGCCATGTCAAAGTCAGGCAGAGAAATAACAACCAGCAAGAGAAATCAGAAAGCACATTAGAACCTCAACCCCTATGATCATGCCGCCGCAACGATCAGCAGGAGTCCTCGGGCGGGAGACCAGAGTCTCGCCCACAGCGGAAAGCAGACCAAGCCTGGCATCAACAACCGAAGAATCAGCTCCCAGCACAGTGCTCGACGCCGGTGGACAAGGAGGGTCGGGAAGCACAGAAACGGGCCCCCTGGCTTCAAGCCTGAAAGCATCACCATCGGTTTGTGGCAAAAGTGAAACAGCAGCAAGACAAAACAAAAATAAAACAAAACAAAAATGGCGACAAGGAGCCGACACTTCAAGCCCCACGACTGCTAGACAGGCGGGCTATCAGTCGATCAGCATCGGAATACAGAAAGCCACTCACCGGGTCACGACTCCAACTCCTGCCTCCATCTCCCGGGATTGTGGGTCGCAGACCAGCATGACTCTCAGACCACAGGACGACAGCAGGAAAACCAATGGGAAATGGTGCCCGTCCTCGGTGGGGGTGTGCTGTGCATGTAGTAGGGCCTGAGAGATACGGTCTAAACAGGGATATCTATCCAATTGGTAATCCCCAGACCGGGAGCTCCTCCGGCAGGCTCCTACTCAGCGGCCATTTACTTATGTGCAAACATGTACATAATAGATTATATTGTGCCATATGAAGTGGAGTAGCCACAACTGGATTGTAAGTCTATGACATGAATACTCTCTAGCAACATCAGAGGGCACAAAATGTATAGAAATTGATGTGGATGAGGGTCACACTGATTCCTGTTGGGTTGGGTTATTTTAGGAGGGATGTATGGGCTCTTAAGGTGGATGTAGAAGAAGGGAAATATATTTCTCTGGTGTCTGAACTGCAAAATGCACATTCAGTGTAGGTGGCAACCATTCAAGCTTCTACACTTAACCAAAATATTTGGTCCTAGTCAAATGTTGAACTCACCTTGCCTCCTTTTCTACCGTATTCTCATTTATATGAGACAGGATAATATATATGAGGTTAGTATGTGTGCAGTACAAGACATCATCCATTTACAGCTAAGTTCTACCATGATGTTGTACATGAATGCAGGGAAAAGAGTTCACACAAAGATTGAACATAAAAAATGTGTAATCTCCTAGTCCTAAATGGGTGTTGTGACATCATGGGGAGGGAAGATTAAATGTGCCACAAAATGTACCTGACTATTAGACATCTCACATATAACTCTCAAATACAATTATATGATCTGTTGTGCGAATGTGAAACTGGTCTGCATGATGATGTACATTACTTTAGATTTGTCAACAGACAACATCATAATCATGATGCAAGATGGGCCTGATAATGAAGGTGTACCCAAATGTAGGCAGAGGCATTCAACATAATTACCCCCTTCCTTCAAATATCTCTTACCTTCTCATACAGGTTTGTCTGCTAATGTGATATCTCGCTGATGTCAGTGATGTGTGGAGGTAACAGCTTGCCACTACTGCCTGTGACCAGGGGCCCACATGTAAAGTTCAGGAGGAAAACATGCAGCATACTGGCCAGAAATAGCATATCAATAGTCTATGAAAATGACTTATACTTGTTAACTCTTTGCTATCATCCTGTATACTTGAATAGGGGCATATATGTCTCATAACAGCTGCTAGCAGGATTCTTTTAGTGCTGCAGACAACACCATCCCAGGGTATGCAAGATATCCTGCCTGCAGCAGTGAAACCCATTTGCATCTATCCATCAGGTAAGCGTGCCACAAAGTGTTTCCATATTATGGATTCTAAAATCATTCTGAAGATCCAAATCCCCTTCTGCATAGCATCTGTAGTTGGTGTGGAAAAAGTTACATACATACTATTTCAGTTATGCGCATGTCGCATGTGCATGTTTGCATATTAGTCAAGCAGATCATTAAGTATGGTGTCACTACCTTCTCAAGCTGCTGGATCAAGGACCACATCTTCTTCTACACCTATGAGGAGCAGGGTTCAACAGTTGACATCAGGGGTGATCTCAAAGCAACACAGAGCTGTGGCTGAAGCTGGTGAGTTTGCTTGTGCATTGGTGTTTTGGGGTCAGAGAGTATGTTAGGGTCTTCCTAGCAGCCACTTACAACTTAGAACTAATGGTAGGGGATGTAGCTGGAGACCCCAATGGAATGGGGCCTCTAGTGTCAGGGAGGTGCTGATGGCATGCCCAGGCTGTGGTGTGACCTGCCCCAGGGACATCTAGCCAAACAAAACTTGTAGCTTGACAGAAGAAGTGCCGATCTCCTGTCCCCTTGCCCAGAGGTGTCCAGTTCTTCACCTCACGGCACTCTTACACTTTCTGAAAAATATCATCTGCTGTGTAGCATTGTATGAGACAATAAAATGTAGGTGTACATATCTAAAAAGGGGCTGGGATATTAGCTTTGCTAAGTGGTGAGTCTAACATTTTGATATTCCCTCACAATAGCAGGCAGTCTAGTGCCACACTTTGCCTTCAAAGATTGCTCAGGATGTGCCCTATCCTGGTGAACAGATGTGCTCTGTTGTTAAAGCTACCTTGACTGGACAAATGACAAACAAGCCACTGTTGGGAAGACATGTGTATGTGGACCCCCTTAGAGAAGTTGCTTATGAGGCAAGGATCTCAAAATCTGTCTTAGCGCCATGGCACATGATGATCTGCCTTATTCAGAATCCAATCTCACAAAAGGAATGCAAGTTACAGCTTCCAACACCCAAAGGTCTCTCATTCACACACTGGACAGAGTTTGTACCATTCCTCACTCAATGCACACATCAGTTATAAGACCCTTGGTTCCCTGGTAATTGTGCTGCCAGTGCAATTTTATATACAAATGCACAAGTGTGGCTCTATTCCTCCGGTGGCTTTTAAAACCGACAGCTCACATTATGCACTCTGCACAGTGCATTTGATGTGCTACAGTGAGTCTCTTGCCTTATAATGACTGCTACATTTGTACAGATTATGTAAATGGAGGCATGGGACACCTAATGGTACAGCTTTGTCATCCCTCACATCATACTTTCAGACACATATTGCAGTTAATGCATTTACCATCTCTCTGCTGCTCATGCTCTTCCAGCTGAGCATGGAGGGTCTGCCAGGCTGCCCTCGTGAACACTCCTGTACAGTGGTAGGAGGCGGGGCCAGTGCCCATGGTGCTGGGAGGACTGGCCCAAGATTTCCTGGGCCTTAATTCTGGTCCAGCATGTTAGGTCCTCCCAGCGCTTATGGCATACGCTGCCCCGATGGCCATAGACACCCACTGCACTACAGCACTCCGCAATGGTGGACCAGAGTCTAGCATGGGTTGCATTGCTCAACCGGTCCTCTGGCCCCCCATACAGCTGAGGGTAGTTTTCTAACACCCTCTCTGCTAATATGTCCAATTCCTTTTCAGTGAGAAGAGCTGCTTTCTCTTCCTGTCCCTCAGTCATGTTGGTGGTAGTTGGGTTGTACAGAGCAGCAGGATGGCAGAGGATCTGATCTGTGACAGAGGATGAAACAGAATGAGCAGAAAATGAAATGGCTGCCAGTAACTACCTGTGATGTATTTCCTTCCTACCACCTCCTGTATGTCATTTCCTGTATGAATAGGTTGGGTTCCGTCCCGTTTTCAAAATCTCTGGCCTGAGTGCATACTCTGCATGAGGAGCGGATGCTCAGAATGAGGAGCACATTCTCTGTGTGCATAGCGGAGATTCATAAAAGGAAGTTTAGAAATGTGAGACATACCCTGCCCTCTGTTCTGTGTATTGGTCCATTAGCCTGGATTCAGACCCAGCTGAGGGTCCAGACGTATGTGTACGCCATGATTTAAAGCTATGTTGTGCAAGACAGGACAGGCTAATATGATCTGAATCACTTCAGGAGACGAAAAGTGTACTCTATGATGGCTAGAGTTTGTATTTGTGCCCTATTGTACCTACACTGAGTTCTATATGGTGTGAGGAGTTTAGGGAAGAGTGCATATCCAGCATCAACTGAGGAGGGAAATTAGGGAACTTGATTACATGTCCCTCTTGCATCTGTACTGTACATGATCTATACTTTGGTACATGCAGTGTCTGTTGAGGCAGTGTATGTTGCATGATGAATATTGTTGTAAAATGGTTGTTTATGTGAGGTAGCATTTATACAGTACATTTATACACATCACACATGTTTTATGCTTGGTACTTACCCAGTAGCCACATGTTACCAAATTCTCCCACAGCCAGCCGTCAAGCAAGAGGTGAACAGTGGAATACAAAGCTGTCATGGGTACTGCCTGGAAACAGGACATGCACATATATGCATCTACCACTGGCATCACAGACACCCTACACATTGATGGAATGCCATCAGTGTCTGTTGCAGAAGATATGTGTAATGCAGTGAGGTGCCTGAAGAGTCACATGGGTACAATCAATTTCACCCAGTACACGTGGGAAGTGGGAAATGAGGCAGAAATCCCAAGCTACCCCTTGTCTCCTGTCCAGTATATGGGACATTCGTATGTGGAGGAAGGCTCTCATTTCGATGAAGCTCAGTTCCTGATGCATGCACAGGGACTGGTTTACCTGAGAGATGCCCACAAGGTCACTGGAGAACCTTTGCAACAACCCAATAGCAAAAAATGGAGAGCAGCAAGGCTCTTGAGATAGGCTGTAATGGCATGGGAGCGACAAGTCACAGAGTCAAGTTCCACTCACAAACCATCTCTAAGATGACATCTGGGGAAACGGTATCTGGCCCTGACATCTTGGCCCTACATTCCAAATAGGTTAATCCTTTGTCTGTAAATCCTCTCTACTCTCCTCCTCCTCCTTCTCCTCCTCCTCCAACTCCTCCTCAAATTTTCTTGATGAATGGCAAGGGGACAACAGCAAACACATTCAGAGACATGTTGAAATGTTTGCATCTGTTAGCTCTATTTTATGTTTGCTGCTGGGCTGGGATGAGCTGTTGGGCTGCAGTGTTTCTGATGGAGCAGGGGTGGTGTAAGCACTTACACAGGTGTTAAACATTGAAGACAATGACAATCCGGCCGGAGCCGGTGATTCTGCCCCGACTGCAGAGATTCTGGCCCTACTGCGGAGACTCCACCCGGACTGTGGAGATTCCGGCCCAGGTGCAGAGATTCACAGAAGTAACCTGAGCCAAAAGTCTAACTTTATGAATTTAGGTATTCATAAAGGGCATTTACGCGTGGTAAAGTTAGACTTTTGGTCTAAGTTTAGAACAAAAGTCTAACTTAGACCAAAAGTCTAACTTAGACCAAAAGTCTAACTTTACTACTACTAAAGTTAGACTTTTGGCCTAAGTTAGACTTTTGGTCTGAACTTAGACCAAAAGTTTAACTTTACTACTCGCAAATTCCCTTTGTGAATACCGAAAGTCGTAAAGTTAGACTTCTATGAAAGCCAAAAGTTGTAAATGACTTCTGTGATGACAAAAAAGTCATAAAGTTAGACTGTTGTCTCAGATTACCTTTGTGATTTGGGCCCATTATTTGTTTGCCTGCCCGCACTGATGCGGGCAGGGAAACAGATCAACAGATTTCTGCCACCCGGAGAGAGCAGCATAAATTGCTGCTCCCTGTAGACGGGGTAAATGCCGGCTCTGGCAGCATGCAGGGACCCAACTGGGGCCGCGGGGCCAGGGGCTCCATCTGCGCCCCAACACATAGTTCATGGGGGCCCTGGAGGCATGGGGTCACTGGGCCTTATACAGCTGAGGGAGCGGGTGGGACGTCATGCCCCCCAGTTAATACATATATACTACTCTGGGGGATGGGGTCAACCAGAACCATAATATGCTTGGGGAGGTGAGCAAAGTGGCCCTTCTCCTCTTCCAGGATTGTGTCACTAGGGCCTTTTTAAGTGTTGGGAGGTACATGACTCTTCCTCTTCTCAATTAACAAACTGGCCCTCATGGGATGGGTCCCCGGGGCTCAGGGAAGGGGCAGGCACCTGCATTCTAATGAATATTATACCTAGCCTCAGGAGATGGGGTTCACGGGCCATAATAGGCTCGGGGAACAGGGGTCATTCAGCCACACTCTCTTTCAAATTAGCTATGGCCCTAGTGTATGGGGGCTGGGGTACCCAGGGTCTAATGAGGATCAGGAAGGGGTGGCCTAGGAGAATATGCAGTTAATAAACACTTATACCAATTAGCAGGACCCAGTTTTGTACAAAATTAAGGAGAAAAGTAATATGGCAGCTACCCTCCACTATGTAAACTATAAAACTAATTAACATTTTCATTGGATAATGTCATCAGTGATGTCATCAATAATGTAATTTGAGATGTCATCAGTGATATCATAGAACATGTCATGAGTGATGTATTATGTGAGATCATACACAGTGTATGTATGTGGCGCAAGTTATAGTGCGCTCTGCTAACTATAACTGGTCAATTTCTGTGTTTTTTATCTTTTTATCACACCTAACTATAATGTTACTTTAACCTTTGTTTTTTTCAGTCGTATATATATATATATCTATATTTATACAAAGATAGATAGATAGATAGATAGATAGAGAGATAGATAGATAGATAGATAGAGAGATAGATAGATAGATAGATAGATAGATAGATAGATAGATAGATAGATAGATAGATAGATAGATAGATAGATAGATAGATAGATAGATTTATTTATTTATTTTAAATACAGATATAAATACACACACAGACATGTACAATGCTACGTAGAAATCGGTGCAGGCCAGACATAGAACTGAGACTAAAAGATTCAGTCCTAGTTTTATGTCTGACCTGTCCTGCTTTTTGCCTCAAAAGAACTAGTCATCCTAAATATTGGTCACCAAATGTTTCCAGGGTGTGCTGCGACGCCTGATTGCAGCAGAGCTGGCTCAAATACTCCGAGTCCCTTTTTACCTCAGTTTTATTGGTGAGAGTATTGGTCAATGTTAAAAAAAAGTGGTGGATATGTGAAGGATATCATTGTTTTTCTTATTCAGTGGACGGTCTACATGTTTTAGCCATATTTTCATGTGCCCAGCAGGGTCAAATGGCGTTCGTCAGGACCGAATAGGAGCTGAAATGCATTCTAAGGCATACAGCTAATATTTGGATTGTACTTACAACCCACTGGTGTTTCACTGTGTCACTTTGATTTTTCAGCAAAGGTAGCTACTTGCTACCTGGGATCAGCCAGGGTGTGGACCCTGCAGTCACACTTTCATCAAGGTATCTCACCCTCTGTGATACCTGTTCTGCCTTGTTAGTCCCTTATCCTTCACATAGCCACCACTTTTTTTTAACATTGACAAATACTCTCACCAATAAAACTGAGGTCAAAAAGGAGTATTTGAGCCAATATTAAAAAGCACCACAATTGAACCCTATTCACTCACTATCACCACTTCACCCTCAAAAATAACCATCCACACTGTAATCAGCCGTCGCAGCACACCCTGGAAACATTCGGTGACCAGGGTGGGAACCCTATGATGAATCATGTCACCTACTATGTATGAGTTAGGATTCTTTTACAAAACCTCAGGGTTTCTTAGGAATTACAAATACTTGGAACATCCATCCTAAATTAGGAGAGAGATGTGTGTATAATACCTAAAAAAGAACTGTTCTTTTTGTTTTTCATAATTTTATTTGGGAAAAGGAACGGGCCCGTCTCCTGACTTCTCACTCTAATATTGTTGTAGACACCCTAAAAATTGAACCTCACAAATGTCCATCAGAACATGCTCTTGACACAAGATTTAAGCCTGCCTCGTCAGAAAAAAATAAATAAATATGTAAGCAGCAGAGAAACACTTATTTCCTCTCACCATCACCAAGACGTTTTGAGAGAAGGCACTGCATGTACATTGTTGGTTGGGTCAAAAGTACACAGGATTCACTCTCCCTGCCTCAAACGCACTTTGCAATTTGGGTCGAAGACCTTTAATTTCAATGCTGCCACTACAGAATCGAGGAGAGAAATGTTATTCTGTGAAGAGAAAATACTTTTTGGATACCATTACCTCTCACTCTTTTTCAGCCTTTCACTGTTCTCTAACTTTGTTTCTCTACTCTTCTTTCCCTAAGAAAAAACATTTGCAATTTAACCTAGTCTAATATTAACTTTGCTGAAAGTGCTGTTAACCTGTAGGATTAATAAATATGGTTATGTAGGTCAAGCTTTCACTTAAAATCCATTATTGTTTCTTTTAAATGTAGTGAGCATCCATATAGAATCAGATGGAACCCTAGAAAAAAAGTTAAAGATTTCACTTAGTGAGTAATTTTCTTCTTGTTTGAGTTTTTAAATAAGGTGTCGATTTTATTATGACATTTTCACATTTTAATGACTTTGGTCCAAATAAACCTAAATGCTACTACTAGTAAAATCCAGTAAGCTGAAACAAATAACCTACTGCATGATTAGATCAGATTATTTATAATTTTCATGGGCATTCGAATAGAACCAAATGGAATGCTACAAAAAATTAAAGATGTCATCTAGTGAGTAATTTCTCTCTATCTGTATTTGACAGTTAAATATAGGAAGTGATAGACCTCAAATGAAAATGCATATGCTTTTTATGTATCTCTTCCTTTCAGTTTTCCATTCTCTTTTGAATTTTTAAATGAGGTGTCAATTTTTATTATGAGATTTAGAATTTTTATGACTTTGGTCCAAATAAACATGAATGCTACAAATAGTAAAACCCAGTAAACTGAAACAAATAACCTACATTATTTTAAAAAACATAGATATTATTTACTTGTCAGCATTTCTTTATATTTCAAAAGGTACAAGGAAATAATCTCTATTGGCTTACATTGGCTTACTTTTTCTTCAAAAAAGTTAACGACATCTATCAGGCTTTTTCTCTAAACACGGACTCTACACCACTATCCTTGTCCTCCACTTCACGGGATAACACACTGACCTGCTTTGTCGAGCTCACTATGGATCAGACAAGGAGTATTATTTCAAGAATCAGATCAGGTTCTGCATTAGACCCGTGTCCGCTCAAAGTTCTTATGCCAGTTATGGACACGTTGATACCGGCTATAACTCATGTTTGCAACACTATGTTTAGCTCCGGAATTTTCCCGGCTTCTCTGAAACATACGTTGGTCAAACCCCTCTTAAAGAAAGCCAATTTGAATAAAGATGACCTGAAAAACTATCGTCCGATAGCCAGTCTTCCTTTCCTGGCTAAGGTAATAGAAAAAGCCATGAATCAGCAACTGTCGGAATTTGTGGAGCAGCACCAGTTGCTCGATAACACCCAGTTCGGATTCCGCAAATGTCATGGCACGGAAACTGCCCTTCTAAAGGCTGCGGATGACATCAGAGCCATACGAGACCAGGGGGGGACAGCACTCCTGGTACTGCTGGATCTTTCGGCGGCCTTCGACACGGTCGACCACAAGATCTTAGTCGACCGTGTCGAACGACTGGGGGTCCAGAAAACTGCTCTGGACCTGCTTGTATCGTTTCTGGCCAATAGATCACAAGCAGTATCTCTAGGACCCTACCAATCATCGAAGGTGGCTCTGCCGTGTGGGGTCCCTCAAGGCTCATCCCTGAGTCCGACACTATTTAATATCTACGTGTCGGACCTTGCAAATGTCATCAAAGCATTTGGGATGAGCCTGACCTCCTACGCCGATGACACCCAATTGGTACTGGCTATCAAAGGGGACGGGGAGGAAGTGGCCAATCGATTCACGAGAGGAATGATGGCAATAGGTGACTGGATGGCCACGAATTGTCTGAAACTCAATTCAGAAAAAACTGAAGTGGTCATCTTCGGTCACCTCTCCCCGGGCTGGTCACCTGTCTGGTGGCCACCATCTTTCGGTCCCCCGCCGAGTCCAGCCAGCAAAGTGAGAAATCTAGGCGTCATCTTCGATGCTGGCCTCAATTTTATGGCACATGCGAATAAAACTGCGGCTTCAGCTCATATGAAATTGAGAATGATTAGGAAAATACTACCTTTCCTACCGAACACGGCCGGGAAAACACTGGTCAGCTCACTAGTCCTGTCCTCCTTGGACTATTGGAACGCTCTATTCTTAAATGCCCAAGTCCGAGTGACAAATAAGATGCAGTCAATCCAAAATGCAGCCGCACGAATGCTGGCTGGGATCCCCAAGTTCGCACCAGTTACAAACATCATTAGGGATCTCCATTGGCTCCCGATACGCAGCCGTATCAAATTCAAATCGCTGTGTATTGTTTACAAGTCACTCAATAATCAAGGTCCCCACTTTCTCAAACAGAATCTTCTCCATCATGTCCCAACCCGATCTCTTCGTTCCTCTATTCAGAACTTCTTGGCTGTGCCTTGCACTAGAACAGTCACCTGGGGCGACAGGCGTTTCCTGGTTGCCGCCCCTAGACTCTGGAACACCCTTCCTGCACATATCCGAGCAAGTCCCTCCCTGTTCACATTCCGCAAACAGCTAAAGACGTGGTTATTTGACCAATAGCCTTGTATATCTTCTTTACCCCAGTTGCTGATCCATCCCTTAACTAGTGCCGAGACGCCCACGGGTATTCGCCGCGCTCTATAAATGTCAATAAATAAATAAAGGAATTACATACAACGCAAAACTAAAAGAAAGACACCAACTAGAATACAAGTTACTCAACATTCAAGTTGGTAAAAACATGATCAGATCATATTAATTTGGTATGTATTGGAATCTAGTTTAAAGAAAGCAGAGAGGAGCCCTACTAACCCAAAGAGACAGGGCACGGTATTAGACTATTAAGTACAGTTTGAAATTCCTGTTTGGCTTTTGTTTCAGAACTCAAGCATACTCCAAACTTTTGTTTCAAATTCTTATTCCATACTTCATATTCACCCCCGATGACATCAATGTTCAACACCACACCTTTATGTTTTTTATATAAAAAACAATTCTTCTTTTTTATTCCTTTATTCATGTATCAGAACTCATTTGAGAACCAGTAGTTAGATTATATATCTACAGTACAGGACGAATCATTACACAAACATATACATAGACAAGGAGAGTGCAGTAGACTGTCACATATGATCTTCAATGTCTTCCTGATTTGGGGCCCGATTACGATGCAGTATGGAATGGCTCCGACCCTCAGTCAGAGCGATCCTTAAAGCATCGTAATCTCATGTTTGTAAAAATTTCTGACCGACCCCTTTTGATGAAGTCATTTGTAAATTATTCCAAACAGGAGTTCCAAATGGCTGTCCACCATTCGGAAGGCCTGCAGTAATCCCTCGGCCGTCTCTTTCTGGCTGAGGGATTATGATGGCAGTTTCTCACTGCCTTTCTATGCCAGCCTTTCTGACACAGAAAGGCATTGGGAAACTGTCTTTGACCCCATGGGTGCATGGCCACCAAATGGCGGCTTAGGGGGCACATGTGGAGCACCCCTGTTGATCCCTGCACCCAGTGGCAGAAAGCTTGAGGTGACTGTGATGGAATGCAGGAATGAACTGCACCTCTGCTCTTTGCTATGAGAGCATGCATTTTGTTCGGAATGCATGCTCCCATAGCAAAGTGTAGGATTGCAAACCAACAGGGTTCGGTAGCATCCTAATAGTTGGGCTGGAACTCACGACAGGAGGTAGTTTGGTTCCATTTCCAGAGCGATGTCGGAAGGACTCTGGTCCATCAGACAATGCAATCGGCCATTTGATGTTAAATATGCAACAACACATTTTGGTGGGTATCTAATGTTCAAGGCCACCTTCTTCAGGAGAAACAGATTTCTCCCATAGTCTAATTAAAAACAGATTCACCTTTATAAAGAAACATAAAACAAATAAAAACACTAATATATATAAATACATTGTTTTAAAAAAAAGAAAAAATTCTCTCCTCTACATTCAGTTTTATCATGATCTCTAATTTCAACCTTGTAGCTCAAAAATCTCATTCCATTCCATAAATTCATTTTTTTCTTCTACAACCTAATGTCCCACTATGTTTTAATTTATGTTTGCATCTTCATGTATCAGGGTATCCATATCAATCCTAAATCTGTGACCATAATCATCCATTCATGCCAGTTTCTTATAAGAACTAATCACTAATCACACCTTCCTTCCTTCCTTCGTTCAAGGATGAGGATACTGATAGTCAAAAAACTCTTGGGTACATAATAAAACAGGGTCTCCCAAAGGGTATTCGACCTCACATTTCAATAGAAATTCTAATATAAAAAGGGAAGCACTCACTTTTCAATCCTGGTGCTACACGTGCAATCTAGTCACACACTCTTATACTCACATGTGGTCCAATAAGGAGTGGTCCTGGCAGGATGTCTCAAATAGAGGGAGATTCGAACTAGTTCATATTTATATTTTGTATTTATTGTCCATATATCTCCCTCATCAATTTTCATACCTTTCAATTATCCGTAATGCGGAAACTGAGTCAATTCTTCATGTACGGTGTAATTCAAATATTTGTCCTTTTTATTTGAGTCCTGTCTTTCCGCAATCTTATCTGGAAGCGAGGCTCTTCCTTTGGTAAATTTAAAAATCTAAATGACAGAAGCACAAAATATATTCAACCCTCTAGCAATTGTTTAGTTATATAAGGTTATTTCTCACTGTTTCCCAAAACTATTTCGCAGCACCCGATTTGTGTTTGCACCTTTCAGTACTCGGACACAGCTGTTATCCTCCTCTTCTTACTTTTATCGGTAAAAAAACTTCAATGGCACAGAGAAGTTATGCATTACCTCTCCTTTTGTTATTCATTAATAAAAAACTAACCAAGATCGAAAAGTGAGTGTGTCGCTTTTTATAATAGAATTTCTAATGCAACATGAGGTCTAATAACCTTTGGGAGACTCAAAATCAAATCAAATAAGCTTTATTCGGTTTTTAGTTTAAAACCATAAAAGCAACAAGAAAAAATACATACATGCATAGATAACTCATCATTTCATTACGAAGTAAAAAGAAACCGACTATTAAAACAAGCTAAAATCAATTTTGACGAATCAACTAAACAAAGTACGTACATAATCAAGACTAATTAGAAGGTAGAGGGTTAATAGCACAGGGTACACGGAATCCCCTTTCACCAAGAATTATGATTCGATGACATTTGTCTTGGTAACGGATTGTGTCGGGGGCTGGGATAAAAATCATACAAGTCCCAGATGCAAATGGGGCCATCTCCTTCTTTGGGCTGGGAAGATCGTAGGTAGGGGACAATGTTCCTATTCTTGAATTTAATTAAAATCAAGTCCCCCGAGATGTCTTTGGGCAACGCACCTAGCCACCCCACCCTCCTGACGCTCAGGATTCCACCGTCTAGAACAGGTGGCAACGGTCTGTTTTGTTTTAGCCAGAAAATGGCTTTGTTTAGCAGGTCCTGGTGTGTTTCAAGTTTGCCCTGACTAAGTGAAGGGACCCCAGAGAGAACAGTCACGTATGGGGCGGCTTCGGGAGGTAGATTAATGCGATGCCTTCTTTCTAGAGCGGTCCTGGGAGCTCTGTGAGGTACGCGTGCAGGATTAGAAGTAACGTTCCGGCCACTTGCAATGGGTGTAGTAAGAGGGGGTTCAAGAGTTTGAACTTTCCTGCGTGCTGTGGACTTAGGCTTTTCAATATTGTTAGAGGGAATAGGACAAATGGGTATAACAGTTTTTTCAGTTGGTGGATAGTTCCTATTTATTGTTTTTTCAATACTGGTCAACCTGTCCCCTAGATCGTTGATTTTTGTGACCAGGGGTGCTATTGCAGATATTAACAATTGCTCAATCTGAGCCAGTAAGGTCAATTGGAGGGGCGATAAAAAAGTCATGTATTCTGTTCACAGCCTTAGCCGGCGTTAATATAATTGGGTTGGAGGGGGGTAATGAGGGGCTAGTGCACATTTTGTCAGCATTAGATAGATTCTCATTGGCATTATCTTTTTCCTCATCATGCTTCCTTTTACTGATGAAACCCCGGGACAGTGTGTTGACTTGAGAAGGGATTTTATTAGGGGATAAAGGTACATCCTGTGGGGTGCAGTTTAGTTGGTCAGCATCTCTACCCACTATAGGGGGGGTTGATGAATCCGGGACATACTTCGTGCCACACAGGACATTCAGCTCCTCCCAGATGGACATGATTAATGGAAAGCAGAACTACAAAAGCGACAATAGGCAGTACAATGCGGGATTAATATGAAGGTAAAACGTCTCTGTACCTCCTCCTTCGATGGAGCCAAGTGGGGTGGCCCGTCCCGTCCTCCTCTGGCCTCAGAAGGCCACAGAGGGCCCGCCCTTTGCCCGGGCTTAGCCCCGAGCGCCAACCCGCGCGCGATCCCGCAACGCGGGGGCTGTTGTCCTTTTGAGGCGCCTCCTGGCGCGATGATCCCGTGTCCGGCGAGAAGCGCCGCTGGGGCGTCTGGGGATTGAAGTTCCAACCCCTCGCGCTCCGGCCGCTGTTGTGCTTGCGGCGGCGAGGGGGAACTGGCAGGGAGAGTTGACCCCCGATGTAGGTGAGCCCTATTTACACAAAGCTCCCCCGGTGCTGCTCACAGGCCCCATCCTCTAGGGAATCACTGTTGGAACTGAGCCCACGAAGCTCCGCAGCAGCGTCCGTCCTCCCTTCGTTCAAGGATGAGGATACTGATAGTCAAAAAACTCTTGGGGACATAATAAAACAGGGTCTCCAAAAGGGTATTCGACCTCACATTTCAATAGAAATTCTAATATAAAAAGGGAAGCACTCACTTTTCAATCTTGGTGCTACACGTGCAATCTAGTCACACACTCTTATACTCACATGTGGTCCAATAAGGAGTGGTCCTGGCAGGATGTCTCAAATAGAGGGAGATTCGAACTAGTTCATTTTTATATTTTGTATTTATTGTCCATATATCTCCCTCATCAATTTTCATACCTTTCAATTATCCGTAATGCGGAAACTGAGTCAATTCTTCATGTACGGTGTAATTCAAATATTTGTCCTTTTTATTTGAGTCCTGTCTTTCCGCAATCTTATCTGGAAGCGAGGCTCTTCCTTTGGTAAATTTAAAAATCTAAATGACAGAAGTACAAAATATATTCAACCCTCTAGCAATTGTTTAGTTATAAAAGGTTATTTCTCACTGTTTCCCAAAACTATTTCGCAGCACCCCATTTGTGTTTGCACCTTTCAGTACTCGGACACAGCTGTTATCCTCCTCTTCTTACTTTTATCGGTAAAAAACCTCAATGACACAGAGAAGTTATGCATTACCTCTCCTTTTGTTATTCATTAATAAAAAACTAACCAAGATCGAAAAGTGAGTGTGTCGCTTTTTATAATAGAATTTCTAATGGAACATGAGGTCTAATAACCTTTGGGAGACTCTCTCTGTTTTATTATGTTCCTGAGAGTTTTTTCGACTATCAGTATCTTCATTCTTTAATGAAGGAAGATGTGATTAGCGAAGTAGATATAAGTAAAATGTCATGAATGGATGATTGTGGTCACAGATGTGTGAAATATAGGGATACCCCGATACAAGAGAGTGGGAACACCTATTAAAGCATAGTGGGACATTAGGATCTAGTAGAAGAAAAACAAATAATGGAATAGAATGAGATTTTTGAGCAATACGTTGAAATTAGATATCATGATAAAACTGAATGTGGAGGAGAGAAGTTTGTTTTTTTCTAAAACCGATGTATTTTTGGATGTAGGAATATATTAGGTATTTATTTGTTTTCATATTTCTTGATATAGGCAATCTGTTTTAATTAGATTATGGAAAAAATCTATTTATCCTGAAGAGGGTGGCCTTGAACACAGGTTACGCACCGAAATGCATCTACGCATATTCTACACCAAATCTGAAAGACATTGAAGAACACAGTAGAAATAAATGATTTGATAATTCCCAGTGACACAAACAATGATCTAGAAAGGTTGGTGACTGTAAAGACATATGTGACTGTCTACTGTACTCTCCTTGTCTATGTTTATATGTTTGTGTAATGAGTCATCTTGTATTGTAGAATAGAGCTCCTTCGGCTAGAAAAGAGTACATAAATCTAACTACTTTTTCTCAGATGAGATCTGATACATGAATAAAGGAATAAAAGAGAATAATAATTTATTTCTGTAAAAAAAAAAAAACATATAGGTGTGTTGTTGAACCTTGATGTCATCAGGGGTGAATGTGAAATATGAAATGAGATTGAAACAAAAGTGTGGGGTATCATTGAGCTTTGATACAGAACCCCAACGGGAATTTCAAACTTGAATTAACTGAATATGTATTTATAAGGCGTCGCACATTTATACAAAAATGCGGTTTTACACATTTGAGCTACACACATATAAATTACATTTCCATATTTTTAACTGCTTCCAGTTGTTCATAATTTAAATTTTGCGCACAAGAATATTGGAATGATTTGCTCAGAACCCCACGATTTTCAGTCAAGTATCCAAGCGTTGATTAAAATGTATGCTTCCATGCTCTAAAATCATCAATTTAGCTGCCTCACTGCACCTCGCGTGCGGTGTCAGAATGTGCCACCAAAACCTGGTTCAGTGTTTGGTAAACATGAGCTTTACCTTCTGCAAAAAAGTATTTTCCTGCTTAGTGCGTAGTGCCATGTTTCTGTTTATCATGACTTATCCAACAGGGGTGAAATAAGAGTTCTAGTCCACTTCAATGAAAGTGCACGGAACCTGTCCGAAAAATAACTTTTACCGATCGAGTGCAGGTGGCCTCTTGTTTAAACTCTGAAGATTAGTATAAATGACTGAAAAAGGTAACATGGCACAATAAAAAAGCCTTGCTTTCGTTCTCATCAATCCTCGGGTATTCCATGTCAAATAAATGCAACAACAATTTACAGAAAAAGTACACACTGGAAGTGCCAACGTTAACACTTCTTAGCGTTGGATGGAGGCCAAACAATTTTTCACACCAATATTTAACGTGAGTTGAAATGTCTTTTGCATTGCGAGTGTCAGCTGTATTTCGTTTTCCTATATTTGGCAACTCCTGTGAAGTAGATTGTCAAATGCCCCTGATGTTCCTTTTATTTCAACCCTGATGAATTGAATCCATTTGTATAAGTGCCCCTGGCATTTTTAGTGTTCTACTATAAATGTTGGCTGGCTTCTATTGACATGCAGTATTAAGCCTAAGAAAAACAAATTACACTTCCTCTGTTTTAATTGAATGAATATGTCAAAATATCAGTAAGTATAACATTGAGGGTCAGAGAGTAACACTGACCTCTAATGGGTGTCATGGCACAGACCCAGCTTTTTTGTACATTTATTTTTCTATTTTAAGAAGAAGGTGGCATTTCACAGTTCATCCTCTCCGAATGTGCACTTAAAAGTTTTGCTTTCATAATGTTCAAAGAACAGATGTTTGTCTACCGTGGATTTTTACTTCGTGCTTACAATATAATATATTCATGCAAAAAGAATGTAGACCTACTTCAACCCAGGTGAGCATGAAGGATGTATGTTCTGTAGTAACTGACTGGCTCACTAGTTTACACTCAGTCCTGGGATAGGAATCAGTAGCGACTGGTAAATAAAAATATGGAGCTTAACAGTAGCGGATTACTAAAGTAAGTAATTTACAGTGTCCTACATCATATACAACGTACAGAATTCTGAGTTGTGTTACTCTCTCTCTCTCTCTCTCTCTCTCTCTCTCTCTCTATATATATATATATATATATATATATATATATATATATATATATATATATATATATATATATATATATGTGTGTGTGTGTGTGTGTGTGTGTGTGTGTGTGCGTGTGTGTGTGGGTGTGTGTGTGTGTGTACACACACAACTTTAAAAAAACGTTTATCCACTTTGGATCCTGTATGGAAAGTATTGTGGGGGGCAAAAAAAGGGGGTAAGCCCAAAAGTGTGATTTCCCTTTTTTAATTCCCTTAGGACAGTTTGTTCTCCAATACAGACACACCAGCTAAACAGTGATACACATCAAGTTCAGCTAAAACGTAAAACTTTACACAGAAAGCATGTTTTGTATGATTTGGTGTAAATCCATCTAGCTATTTTTGTTAAATTAACATTTAGGGAGGGTCTCCTGTTTGACAAGAAGTGATGACCCTCAGAAAAAGTTAGAGTTATCTGAATGGATGGTAACTCATTACTTACATTGTATGGCACCACGGTACTTCTGCAAAATTAAAAAAAAAATACTCAAACCTGAATGTTCAAGGGAGCTTTTTCACCTAGCCATTTCAGTACTGTGGTACAAGTAACACAATTATCTTATTGGCTTGCCAGCAAATTGAAGAAACTGTTGCAGCAACCATTTTAGGACTCAGGAACTCTGTCCCTGAGTCTTGAGTTTGAGAGAAAAGGGGCATATCATGGCCTGGGCGTACAACCCTGACCAAAAGGCCCATGTGGGTTACCCCATAGAGACCCCCCAGTAATTATTCATCTTTCTTGTAAAAGCCATTTTTGTTTCCAGTAACGCAGTACTAATGTGAGATCCAGTGAGACCCCATGAGATCCTGTAGTACTACCATGGTAGGAATAGTACTGCAGCAAAGGCAGTGTGCAGCATTGGTTGGCCTCTCCCTGGTTGGCAGGGCCCAGCGTCAACTTCTACTGCACACGACCATGCATTTGGGTACTCCTCAGGGGGTCAGGCATGGGGCCTTGACAATGACCCCCGCTGTGCCCGGCTAAAGGCCATGAGCATCAGCATTTGGCTGCCCAAAGCAGCTTGGATGCCGGACCTGGCCACAGGCTAGCCCCTGCGGCCAACCCCTGCTGTGTACAGCAGAAGCAAATTCCCATGGAGGTTTTGAAATTTGTTTTGAATTTTCCTGTGGAGGTTAGCAGATTCCCAGGTGGATGAGGTGCAGGGCCTGGCCGTAAGCCTGGCGTCCCTATGACAGGTTGGGAGCAGGGCCTTGCCGAAGACCATGCTTCACAGCCTAAACCTAGCTGGTCAAACATGGTGGTCTACTGACAGCAGCAGGTCACCATCTGTGTGATGAAATAAACTCATAATATGCTGCAATTTCTAACATCTCATGACTATTCATAAGGGAAGAGTTTTGTAATTGACTACACTTCAGTATTTTGTAAACCCACCTATTAATAGATAGGATTTGCAAAATGTTGGTGTGAATATTGCAGCACTTTCTTTAGAAAATTTTACATTGTAGGTCACAGGTCCCTAGTACTATACTTTAACTGTGAGGGACAGACATTACGAATAACATACATGTTTTCTATTTTTTAACCAACAAGGTTGTTCTAATGCATTTGGGAATGCAGGGCATCAAAGTTTGGGTACCCCAAAAAATATTTATAGTTGACTCAACGGGGAGGTATGGTTGTCATGAGCTGTGGCACTCTGCTTGCTTACAGATATTATTTTAGACCACAGAATAGAGGACAACTCTATGGCTGAAAATAAAGAGTTAAAGTCATGTTGTTGGGAGGCAAGGATCATCAAGTTGCAGGCACTGCACTAAACATAAAGAAGTAGGCCCCCCTTGTCTTCTCCACTTTGCAGTACTCAATTCTGGCGTATGCCATGCATTTAAATACTTTAGCATACTGAAAATACTGAATGAGCACTTTTTTCTAGTTACTCTGCCGAACTCCATCTGGTACCATTTGCAGATTAACAGTTTTGAAGGAGCCTTCTGTCCCCCAACTGATATGGAAAATAGATGTTATGCAATTTATTTGTAAAAGATCCTTATTTCTTATCTGGGGGCCTTCAAGTTCTCTCTTGTCTTCTCCTGATGCCATTCTCCATGTTATTTTTGGTACAATACCCAGAAATAGAGACAAGTCCAAAAACAATTATGAAAAATTGCACAAGGTGTGAAGCAATTGAAATCTAAATCTCTAAGGCATGGAATGGAGCGGGAACTACTGCACATTTCATAAATAGATTCACACTAACCTCACTTATTACATCATTCACAATATGTTAAATGATCTCATTAATGACATACCTAATGATATCCTGATATTGTTACACCTCTCATCTGCCTTCAGCACTGACAACAAACAACCAACATTTACACCTTAAAATATTAAATGGGATTCACTGGCAATTTCTTCAATGGTTCTTCTCCTACCTTTTCATTTGATACCAGTTAATCCACAAGAGCACCTCACAGATCCCGAAGATCCTTATCACCTGCAGAATCCCAGAGGGTTCCGTATTGTCCCGGTATTCGTTAATTGCTACATGGATTCACCTACAACAGCATCAAAATTCACCTTACACCACCTTCTTCAGACATCCAGTGCCTCAAACACAGTCTTCACCTCTTCTAGACTTAGATGTTCAGCACATACCTAAAGTTCAACTCTACCAAGGATTAATTACTTTTACCTGCCAAGAACAGCAAGCAAGAAATAGAACCTGGCTCAATGACATTCACTTCGATGGACTTGAACACAAACTTTCACTCAATAACTAGTCACTTGGATTCAGTCTGGACATCAACCTCGCCTAAAAAAGACCAAAGATGGTTTGGAACCAGAGCTGCTGTTCAAGCCTTCATACTTTTGAATTTTGGCAGTGGGAATGCTTTGCTCCATGGTCAACCAAACCTCACAAGGTATTCTTGACTTTCACCCTTTACAGCACTCTATTTATTTCGGCAAGGTTTTCAATATGAACATACCACATACATACACACATACATACATACATACATACATACATACATACATGCTTTTGACAAGTTCTTTATTTTGTGGATGCCTGCCTCAACCTGATGTCTGTTCCCACCATAACCTAGGCAAACCTGCACAGCCTGTCTCTTCCACTGTTCTTCACTATCTGCATGTATCCCACGATCTATAGTCTATCATTCCTTGTAAGAAATCTCTTCAACCTTGCTAGTGTACTCAGCTCACAAATGGCCCATGTAGATCTTGTTTCTCATCTCTCCACTTGACCTTCAACTCTTCCTTCTTTCTGCTAAAGAATCATATCAGAATCTAACCACTTCTCTTTATCTTCATCCAGGGTGCCTTCAATCCATTATCAATCATAGTTTTCCCTGTCCTCTCTTCTCTCTCATCTTTCTGCATCTGGCAGTCTGTTTTCTCAAGGCCTTTTAGTAACTAATCTCTTCTTTTCCTCAATCTCCCACGAATCTGACACTGAGCTTTATTTTCTCATAGATGAGACAACCTACAGAGGCCTCCACTCAATCTTGTCCCATCCTTTGTTATTTTCAAGGCTTTGTTTTATATTTCTTGCCACCGTTACTGAAATTATTTTCTTATCTGCAGCCTCCTTTATTCCCATCCTCTCTCTAAGAATTTCTTACCCTCTGACATATGTTCCCTTCTTCCTCTAATTTGGGCAGTTAACTTTACTATGCATGATTTCACATTTTCCCACTCCTGCCACCTTCAACTTTACCAATTTTGCAAGCTTTACCCATTTGCAACATTACATGCAATAAAATTCATCCTCACTCATATTCAAATTCACATTGATTATTGTTCCACCTTGATAATCCTTCCTCCTGCCTACTGATTTAGTTGCCTAAAATCGGTCTGTAATTCTGTCACATGTAGTCATTTTTCCCATCTGATAGCTCACCTTACTGACTACCTTTTACTTTTGTTCTGCAATTCTACTTCTTATGCATTGTCCTTCAATATATTGACAGTCTAATTTCCGATTACCTCACTGCCCTTGTTCAGCTGTGTAGTCCTATCGCCTTCCCTTTTACTTCTCTGTCCATGCTAGTCTTTCTCTCCTTCATTAGCCCCCACTTAATATGGATAATATTCCCTTTTTTGTTCCTATGCTGTGTAACGTCCACACTCCCTCTACACACTCATCTTCCTTTTTGTCTATTTATAAGCATCGTCTGAAATCCCATTTTGAATTTTCTTTCTATCTCTTTGATTATACTTATTCCTTGTCTCTTACTATACCTCTTCCACTACTTCACTTCCTTTACTCTTCTTTACACAGTACCTTTGGGGTAGGTACTAGGATCCTTTATTTTTTATAGTTATACCTTTCATTTATGTGGGATTCTGGCTTTGTTTAATATTTCTTGCTACCATTACTGAAATTATTTTCCTATCTGCAGCCTTCTTTATTCCCATCCTCTCTCTTAAAATGTCTTACTCTCTGACATATGTTCCCTTCCGCCTCTAATCTGGCCAGTTATCTTTGCTATGCATGATTTCACTTTTTCTCACTCCTGCCACCTTCAACTTTACAATTTTGCAAATTTTACCCACTTGCGACATTACATGCAATAAAATTCATCCTCACTCATATTCTAATTCACATTGATTATTGTTCCACATTGATGATCCTTCCTCCTGCCTACGTATTTAGTTGCCTAAAATCGGTCTGTAATTCTGTCATATGTAGTCATTTTTCCCATCTGATAGCTCACCTTATTGACTACCTTTTACTTTCTTTCTGCAACTCTACTTCTTATGCATTGTCATTCAATATATTGACAGTCTAATTTACCATTACCTCACTTCCCTTGTTCAGCTGTGTAGTCCTATCTCCTTACCTTTTACCTCTCAGTCTATGCTAGTCTTCCTCTCCTTCATTAGCCCCCTCTTAATGTGAATAATTTCCCCTTTTTTGTTCCTATGCTGTGTAACGTCCACACTCCCTCTACACACTCATCTCCCTTTTTGCCTATTTATAAGCATCGTCTGAAATCCCATTTTCTTTACAAGGCTTTATAAGACAGTTTTTAGTACCATTATTCAGACATACCTGGATTGTACTTTGTTCACTCTCCTCATGCCCTTATTTTATTCTCCATTTTATAATTGTATAATGTAAGCTATTGTTCTCTGTATAGAGCTCAGTCATAAGCTTTCTATTATTGAAACAAAAGGAAAAAAGAAAAATGAACACTTACAACATTTTATGTCATCAAAGAGGACTAGTCTATTTTTGCGTGATACCGTACTGTATTGGAGAGGAAGATGAGAAAAGCTTTAATTTCTTTATAAAGCCCTGACCCACCAACCTAGTTGAGGTATGCTTCATCATCGGGCCCACCCAGTGGCACTGAATGTGTCCCGGATGTGCTACAACGCCTGTATTAAAGAGGAGAAGGTATTTTGCTGAGTGTGCAGTGATAGTGAAGTGAGAGTTAAATTGAAAAACTATCCAGTGGTCCCAATACCCATAGGGTTTACCTTTAATATATGGGCCTCTGGTAGTGATAAAAACAAGGCGTTGGATGTAGGTGGAGTGATAGTTAGGAACTCCTGCATCCAGTCGGCGGTCTACATGTTTCAGCCAGGCCTTTTATTAATAAGTGGCTTTCCTCAGGAAATTAATTATGTGAATGTGAGATCTATACTATAGGTGAGTGTATGACCTTAAATGTGATGCACACACTAAGGTGCCATAGGTGTGGGAGGGGGATTCCCTCTCCGAACATTACTGTACACAGAACATACAAGACAAACAAACATACAGTAAAGAGTTTCAGCATAGTGTAGCATTATCACGTCAATATCCATTTGCCGTTAGATTCGTGCAGGTGGCGGAAAATGCGGCAAAAGTGGGACCTTGTTAATAATATGGCTTGGTGATTACCGGTATATGCGCTACTGAATGTGGTAGTCTATATCGGAAAATCAGACATCAGGAAAAAGAGAAAGTATGGATTATTCTCACACTACCGATTTGCAGCGAATGCCCCATGTGATTCCGGCAGGGGTTCTGGTTCTGTGGAGAAAGAAACAGTGGCACAGGGTCCCTTTGTGATGGCTGTAAAGGAAAGTGTTAACCGGTTAGTGGGACAGTGGTTCCTCTGGGTCTACTTACTTCTTTATTGATCAAGACCCTCGTAAAACCTGTTGTGCTGCGGGGGATCTCCATTGGTAAAGGACCCGGGTTTGTGCTGTGGTTAAATACCCATCGCTGGATGTTCAGGTGTTTCAAATGGCTCGGATGCTGTGATTAGCGTCTGTAAAAAGAGGATATAGAGAAAAGACCTAGTGGGCGCGGTGATGTCGAGGCATGGTTACACAGAACATACAAGACAAACAAACATACAGTAAAGAGTTTCAGCATAGTGTAGCATTATCACGTCAATATACATTTGCCGTTAGATTTGTGCAGGTGGCGGAAAATGCAGCAAAAGTGGGACCTTGTTAATGATACGGCTTGGTGATTACCGGTATATGCGCTACTGAATGTGGTAGTCTATATTCGAAAATGACACATCAGGAAAAAGAGAAAGTATGGATTATTTTTTTACACTACCGATTTGCAGCGAATGCCCCATGAGATTCCGGCAGGGGTTCTGGTTCTGTGGAGAAAGAAACAGTGGCACAGGGGCCCTTTGTGATGGCTGTAAAGGAAAGTGTTAACCGGTTAGTGGGACAGTGGTTCCTCTGGGTCTACTTACTTCTTTATTGATCAGGACCCTCGTAAAACCTGTTGTGCTGTGGCGGATCTCCGTTGGTAATGAACCCGGGTTTGTGCAGTGGTTAAATACCCATCACTGGATGTTCAGGTGTTCCAAATGGCTCGGATGCTGTGATTAGCGTCTGTAAAAAGAGGACATAGAGAAAAGACCTAGTGGGCGCGGTGATGTCGAGGCGTGTTTACGCCTCTCGGCATGGGAACCAATAGTAGAGCACCCCAGGGATCTAGCGTGATGAGGGACGCACATGTAGTGAAGAAAGGGCACAACAGGCCAGTCGTCATGGTTACTATGTGTGCAATTAATCCCGAAGTGCCAGTAAATTCAAGCTGACTTGTTTTTAATAAAAACACCATATTGATTCAAAAAAGTTTGGTTGGGGACATTTGATGAACAGTGATGGTCAAGTGCACACCGGTCATCAGTTTTTGAGTGAAGACTAGCTCGGAGAGCTCTGAGCCGCAAACTAAGGAAGGGAACCGTGGTGTCCACTGGACTGGGTGCATAAGCATTCATGCCTTCAGACTGCAGTATGGGATGAAATCATTGAACCCGTGGTGTTGGGTTGATAGATGATAGATCCATCTTTGTTCATTAGTGAGTAGGATCTTTTCATTGTTCTGGTGATTATATTCAAACTGTTCAATCACTGTCCTCGACATGTCATTGGGTGTGTGTCCTAGTCGCAGATAGTGGTCCATGAGGCGACTGATGTTTTTCTTGCACCTTATTGTGCTGCGGTGCTCGACTAGTCTGGTCATGACCTTGCGTGTCGTCATGCCCACATAGCGGAGGCCGCATGGGCACATGATTAGGTAAACAACATTAGTGAGTTACAGTTTGTATGTTGTAGCTGTTTCCAGGTTTTACCGGGTTCCAGATCAAGTGTTTTTGATTGATGTGTCAAATGGCATTCACTTCAATTATTACGGGGGTAGTGTCCGATTACTTTGGGGAGACCCCATGTGTTCAGGATTGTGTTGAGTCTTTAAAATGCTATAGAGCGTGTAGATATTAGTCAATCCTTTAGGTTACTTGCTCGTTTGTATGCAAAGAGGGGTTCCTCCCATTGTCTTGTACCAGAGTTTATAATGCGCCAGTGCTTTCGGATAATGCTGGACACTTTATTTGAGACCACATTGTACGTTGTGATGCTTGTCATGGGTGGGCAGGATGCTTCCCGTGTGACGGTTTCTCGTAGAACCTCCAGTTTTGATTGTGAGCTCTTTTTTTGGTTTTCTAAATGATTCTCTGGGGGTAGCCACGGTCCTGTAATTTGGAAGCAAGAGTGGCTCATTGTATATCGTAATCTGTGAGATGGCTACAATTCCTGCGTATGTGTAAGAATTGTCCAAACGGGAGATTTTCCCTCAAGGCTCTAGGGTGGAAGCTGTTAAAGTGTAGGAGGGAATTCCTGGCCGTAGGTTTGTAGTAGGTATTGGTGGTGAGGGTTCCTGCCTCAGCTGTTATATTGAGGTCCAGGAATGCCAGGGTGGTGGAGCTGATTGTACTGGTGAACCGTAGGAATGGGTCTCTCTCATTTAGCAATGTCAGGAAAGTCATCAGAGATGCTGGCGTGCCTTCCGAGATCATAAAAATGTCATTGATGTAGCATCGCCATACTTTGATTTTGGCTAAGTGTGGGTTAGTGGGAGATGACACGTGTGTCTGCTCAAAATGGTGGACGTAGAGCCCAGCCACGATGGGGGCGAAAACATTCCCCATGGATGTCCCATTAGTTTGTAGGTAGAACTCGCCTTCATACTCAAAGTAATTTTCTTTGAGAACAAGTGTAGCACATTTGAGGATGAAGTCCCTGTGGGTGTGGTATTCCCAGGGTGTGTTCATGAGTATGTTGTGCAGAACTTGTAATGTGGCATCCTGTGGGAGGCTCGTATAGAGTCTTTCAATGTCCAGCCCCACCAATAGTTGGGTTGTGGGGTCAAAATTCAGATCTTTGATGATATTGAGCAGATGTTCACTATCTTTTATGTAGGTCGGTGTCTGCTGTACCAGAGGGTTTAGAAAAAAGTCACAGTATCTGGACAGGGGTTCCAGCAGGGAACTGATTCCAGAGATGATGGGACGTCCTGGTGGAGGTCTTGTTCTTAATGGACTTTGGGTACTGTGTAGAAGTATAGTACCTTGGTATTTTTGGTACACAGGTAGTCAGCTTCCTGTTTTGAGATACGTTGGCTTCACTGGCTTGATCCACCAAAGTTTTCATAGTAGCTTGTAATGTCATGGTGGGATCATTTATGAGATGTTTGTAATTTCGTGGGTCACTGAGTAACCACTAACCGGGTAAGACTTTCCTTTACAGCCAGTGGAGAAGTGTGGCTCACTGGTTAGAGGAGGCAGACCTGGAAGCAGAGGTCAGCCCGGGACCAGGGCTCAATTCCCGGCTCGGTGGGGTATTGAGACCTAAAATGTCCATGGACTCGACAATTCTCGCTCCGGTGCCTACTCGATTCATGGGTTAACACTCAGTGACTCTGGGCAATAGCTTGCCTAATCTCCACAACGGCCCCTCGTGGCGGGATGCCTGGCTTTCACCTTGCGTATACCCTGCCAGGGTTATCTCACAGGGGAATACCAGGACGGGTTCCCTAAGCAAGCGCTTAGAAACCGCTCGGTGATTTGCGCTATATAAATTCCTGTACATTTACATTTACATTTATCACAAAGGGCCCCTGTGCAACTGTTTCTTTCTCCACCGAATCAGAACCCCTGCCGGAATCTCATGGGGCATTCGCTGCAAATCGATAGCGTGAGAATAATCCATAGTTTCTCTTTTTCCTGATGTGTGATTTTCCAATATAGACTACCACATTCAGTAGCGCATATACCGGTAATCACCAAGCCGTAACACTACCACGGTCCCACTTTTGCCGCATTTTCCGCCACCTTCACGGACCTAACAGCAAATGTATAGTGACGTGATAATGCTAAACCATGCTGAAACTCTTTACTGTATGTTTGTTTGTCTTGTATGTTTTGTGTGCAGTAATATTTGAAAAGGGAATCCACTTCCCACACGTATGGCACGTTAGCACGTGCAACACATTTAAGGTCATATACACCCCTAGTGTAGATCTCACATCCACATAATTAGGGTCCTGAGGAAAGCCAGTTATTAATGAAAGGCCTGGCTGAAACATGTAGACCACCCACTGGATGCAGGAGTTCCTAACTATCACTCCACCTATATCCACAGCCTTGTTTTTATCACTACCAGAGGCCCATATATTAAAGGTAAGCCCTCTGAGTATTGGGGCCACTGGATATTTTTTAAATTTCACTCACACTTCACTATCACTGCACCCTCAGCAAAATACCTGCTCTGCTGTAATATAGGTGTTGTAGCACACCCTGGACACTTTCGGTGTCACTGGGTGGTCCCGATGATGAGGCAACTAGATTGGTGGGTGAGGGCTTTATAAAGAAATTAAAGCTTTCTCATTTTCCACTCCCATACAGTTCTGAGTCCTGTATCACACAAAAATAGACTAGTCCTCTTTCATGACATATAATAATCCTGGAGATATGGACTAGCCGTCTAGTCCTCTCTCTCTTTTTGATATTTGAAAACACTTACAACATTTGACGTTTGCTCTGATATGATTGAAAATTAACAATTCAAACACACATAGAGCATATATTGCAAATGCAGCTGTATACTTTAAGAGGAATATTACTGATTTTGTAATCTTTTTGGCACTAAATTTTATAGATGCATTTTCAAGTTAATGGTAGAAAGTGATATTGTAAAGGAGGTTCTGTAAATTTATTTATTTTATTTATTTATTTTGAGTATTTGTAAAGCGCGACTGATACCTTGCAGGCTTCCTGGCGCTGGAGAATACTCTGCTGACGGATAACCGGGAAAACTGTCAGACGGGCATTTATTGGGGGAAAAGCCAGGTCTTGATGCGTTTCCTGAATGGAAGAAGTTGTGAAATCTGACGTATGTCAATGGGCAAGCTGTTCCATAACTTGGCCGCTGCAACCCTGAAGGATCTGCCCCCGGTTCTGGCTTTATTGAATCTGGGTACCTTTACCAGACAGGCCGAGGATGAGCGTAGGTCTCTGGTGGGAGTGTACCACAGAAACAGGGCTTGCAGAGGTTTGGGTCCGAGTCCATGCAGAGCCTTAAAGACAATGCAGAGGGACTTAAAAGCCACACGTTGTTTTAAGGGTAGCCAATGTAGCTCGGCCAGAGCTGCTGTGGCCGAAGCCCTCCTCGTCCAGTAAAGAGCCAGCTTGGCGGCGGCAGATTGAATTCGCTGTAGTCGATCCATCAGCGTGACTGGAGACTCCAGGAGCAGGGCGTTACAATAGTCGAGGCGACTAAGTATCGTACACCTGACTATCGTCGCCCGGGCTTGTGCAGGGAGAAGTGGCATGATTTTCCGCAGAGAGCGTAGCAGGGCTGTGCAGATCCCCACAGTTTTTGTTACCTGGGTTTCCATACTTAATTTGTTGTCGAGCATGGCTCCCAGGTTGCGAACCGAGGCAACTGGCAGAGGTTTGTCTCTAGTCTCTGGGGGCCAGAATTCACTCGGAAACTGGCGGGGTATGTTGGTGCCTGAACAAAACAGGACCTCTGTTTTAGAGGAATTAAATTGGAGGGAGTTTCTGTGTAGCCATCCAGCCGTCTCTCTTAAGCAGTCGTGGAAGGTGGAAAAAGGAATGGCATCTTCACCTTCCCAAGAGAGAATGAGCTGCGTATCATCAGCGTAATTTATTGTTTTGATCCCAAAGGATTTGATTAACTTGATTAGCGGGATGAGGTACACGTTAAAAAGGATGGGGCTGATGGAGGAGCCCTGAGGAACTCCCTGGGGCACTGGTGCAAAGGTGGATTGGAATGGGGGGAGGGAGACAGCCTGTCTTCTGTCCCGAAGGTAAGAGTGAAACCAGAGTAGTGCGGTGCCCTCCACTCCCACTTCACCGAGTCTCTGCAGCAGCGTACCATGGTTGACCGTGTCGAATGCGGCAGACAGGTCCAGCAGTATCAGAGCCACTGGCTGGCCCCTGTCTGCACGCATGCGAAGATCCTCCATGGCTGTTAAGACCGCTGTTTCGGTACCGTGGGCAGGACGGAACCCAAACTGGTGATCGTCTAGAAGGTTGTTCTGTTCTAGGTGGCCGGACAGGCACGAACTGACCCATCGTTCGGCGACTTTCGCTGGGAAAGGCAGAAGGGAGATGGGTCGGTAGTTTGAAAGACAATCTGGGCTCAGGGAGGGTTTTTTCAGGAGAGGAGTGACAAGCGCCTGTTTCCACGGGGTTGGGACATAGCCACTGTGCAAGGACTGGTTACATATTAGGCGCATGGTGCCAAAAAGTTCAATTCCAAAAATTTTCCAAATTTTTGGGGGCAGGGGGTCGAGTGGAGAACCCGAGGTAATACCAAGCGCCAGTCTTTCAAACTCGGAGGCCGGGATTGGGGGAAATTCCCGTAATCTAGCCATAAGGCCAGAGCCTAGAGACGACAAGTTTTGAGAACTGGTGTTTGGTCCCTGCATGTTGGGGGCTCCCAAGGAGGGAGGTGATTTCAGGTTTTAAATAATGGTGTTTATTTTGTTAATGAAAAACGCTGCAAGATTGTCACAGAGGGCTTGGGTAGGAGGCTGTGTAGAGATGACACAGTCTGGATTGGTTAAGTTTTTAAGTATCTGAAAAATACTTTTTGAGCTGTTGGTGGCATTGGTAATGATGGAACAGTAATATTTGGCCTTATTTTGGGCGATGGCAGTTTTGTACTCCCGGAGGTTTTCTTTCCAAAGAGTTTTGTTAGTATCAGAATAACCTTGCCTCCATCTTCTCTCTGCTTGTCTGCAGGCTAGTTTGAGAGCTCTTAATGAGTCGTCGAACCATGGGGCAGGTACTCGTCTCTGTGGTTTGCCCTTTTTCTGAGGGACGAGGCGTTCCGAGATGTTGGAAATCCTTGTGCAGAGGGACAGATAATTAACCTCTACTGATTGAGTGATGGAAAAACTGTCTTCCACCTCGAATACTGGGCCATTCAGTCTGAGTTTATCCAGAGCCTTCCAGTCTCTGTACGGGGGTTCAAGGCCGTGGCGGGGTGCCGGTCTGCAAGACCTGCTGCCTGCTATGTGAAATTTAATAAGCGCATGGTCGGTCCAGCACATCGGCAAAATATCACTCAGAAGTACCAGCTGGGGGGAGGAGAAAATTAAATCGAGCTGGTGCCCCGCTGAGTGTGTGGGTTTGTTCACCAGCTGGGAAAGTCCCATTCCTTCACAGGAAAGTAGAAGATTGTTAAGGGCGGAGTCTAGGCTGCCGTTGGGCCACAGGTTGAAATCGCCCAAGACGATCAAATTGTTGTGAGAGGTAGTCATATTGGTAAGAGTGGTGAGGAGCGACTGCTGCAGAGTGGAATTGAAAGCTACCCGCGGGCGGTAGCAAATCACAGCCGTTAAAGTAGTTCCAAGGTGGCAGTCGATTGAGAGGCCAAGTATTTCGGTCCCGGCCGCTGGGTCCATAGCAAGGGTTTTCACTGACCAAGAAGCTCTATAGATTATACCGACTCCACCGCCCCGACCCTTGGGTCTTGGGAGATGCAGGATTTTGAAGTCTTGTGGACAAGCCCAATCCAGTTCTATATTGCAGTCAGAGTGGGTCCAAGTTTCCGTCAGGAATAGAGCATCAAGATGGTGATTATCTATGAGCTGGGCGATTTCGTGAGCGTGTTTGGGCAGGGACCTGACATTCAGCAGGCCACCTAACAGTAAACCTTTGCAAGCAAAGTCGTGCAGAGGATAGGCAGTGTCCTGAAAGGACAGATGACCTTCGTGAGCGAAGTCTCTAAGGTGGAGTAGAGCCTGACGTGTCAAGTGCGGAGAGCTAATGGTGGACAGGGGGATCGGGGCCTCGGGTGGCGCTCCGGGCGCTGCCGAGGCGCGGACGAGCGCAGACGAGCTTGCCTTATGCGCGCCTTCGGCGCGCATTCGTCGCGCCCGCTGCGCTCGTCCGCTGCGCTTCCTGCCGAGGCACATAATATATAGAGAGTAGGCTGCGTGGGAGGGGGGTGCGTGGCCAGCCGCGGTGGGCGTGTCTGGCGGGTCCCTCAACCAGGAAGTGGCGGCAAGACGCGGGACTAGGGCAACAACAACAGCTGTCTGCTGCTGAGCGCTATCACTAAAATGCCAAGGGTTTCAAGTGCACAACAGGTATTAAAAACACAAAATACACTGTTAAAAAGACAAGTTTTTAAAAGGTCGTCGCTCCCGGCTTTCCGCCTCAGGAGTTCTCCGTGTAGTAGATGGCGACGCTCGAACAGCGCGCTTTTATATGAGCCTGGGAGGGGGGGGCGTGGCCAGCCGCGGTGGGCGTGTCTGGCGGGTCCCTCAACCAGGAAGTGGCGGCAAGACGCGGGACTAGGGCAACAACAACAGCTGTCTGCTGCTGAGCGCTATCGCTAAAATGCCAAGGGTTTCAAGTGCACAACAGGTATTAAAAACACAAAATACACTGTTAAAAAGACAAGTTTTTAAAAGGTCGTTGCTCCCGGCTTTCTGCCTCAGGAGTTCTCCGTGTAGTAGATGGCGACGCTCGAACAGCGCGCTTTTATATGAGCCTGGGAGGGGGGGGCGTGGCCAGCCGCGGTGGGCGTGTCTGGCGGGTCCCTCAACCAGGAAGTGGCGGCAAGACGCGGGACTAGGGCAACAACAACAGCTGTCTGCTGCTGAGCGCTATCGCTAAAATGCCAAGGGTTTCAAGTGCACAACAGGTATTAAAAACACAAAATACACTGTTAAAAAGACAAGTTTTTAAAAGGTCGTTGCTCCCGGCTTTCCGCCTCAGGAGTTCTCCGTGTAGTAGATGGCGACGCTCGAACAGCGCGCTTTTATATGAGCCTGGGAGGGGGGGGCGTGGCCAGCCGCGGTGGGCGTGTCTGGCGGGTCCCTCAACCAGGAAGTGGCGGCAAGACGCGGGACTAGGGCAACAACAACAGCTGTCTGCTGCTGAGCGCTATCGCTAAAATGCCAAGGGTTTCAAGTGCACAACAGGTATTAAAAACACAAAATACACTGTTAAAAAGACAAGTTTTTAAAAGGTCGTTGCTCCCGGCTTTCCGCCTCAGGAGTTCTCCGTGTAGTAGATGGCGACGCTCGAACAGCGCGCTTTTATATGAGCCTGGGAGGGGGGGGGCGTGGCCAGCCGCGGTGGGCGTGTCTGGCGGGTCCCTCAACCAGGAAGTGGCGGCAAGACGCGGGACTAGGGCAACAACAACAGCTGTCTGCTGCTGAGCGCTTTCGCTAAAATGCCAAGGGTTTCAAGTGCACAACAGGTATTAAAAACACAAAATACACTGTTAAAAAGACAAGTTTTTAAAAGGTCGTTGCTCCCGGCTTTCCGCCTCAGGAGTTCTCCGTGTAGTAGATGGCGACGCTCGAACAGCGCGCTTTTATATGAGGCTGGGAGGGGGGGGCGTGGCCAGCCGCGGTGGGCGTGTCTGGCGGGTCCCTCAACCAGGAAGTGGCGGCAAGACGCGGGACTAGGGCAACAACAACAGCTGTCTGCTGCTGAGCGCTATCGCTAAAATGCCAAGGGTTTCAAGTGCACAACAGGTATTAAAAACACAAAATACACTGTTAAAAAGACAAGTTTTTAAAAGGTCGTTGCTCCCGGCTTTCCGCCTCAGGAGTTCTCCGTGTAGTAGATGGCGACGCTCGAACAGCGCGCTTTTATATGAGCCTGGGAGGGGGGGGCGTGGCCAGCCGCGGTGGGCGTGTCTGGCGGGTCCCTCAACCAGGAAGTGGCGGCAAGACGCGGGACTAGGGCAACAACAACAGCTGTCTGCTGCTGAGCGCTATCGCTAAAATGCCAAGGGTTTCAAGTGCACAACAGGTATTAAAAACACAAAATACACTGTTAAAAAGACAAGTTTTTAAAAGGTCGTTGCTCCCGGCTTTCCGCCTCAGAAGTTCTCCGTGTAGTAGATGGCGACGCTCGAACAGCGCGCTTTTATATGAGCCTGGGAGGGGGGGGCGTGGCCAGCCGCAGTGGGCGTGTCTGGCGGGTCCCTCAACCAGGAAGCGGCGGCAAGACGCGGGACTAGGGCAACAACAACAGCTGTCTGCTGCTGAGCGCTATCGCTAAAATGCCAAGGGTTTCAAGTGCACAACAGGTATTAAAAACACAAAATACACTGTTAAAAAGACAAGTTTTTAAAAGGTCGTTGCTCCCGGCTTTCCGCCTCAGGAGTTCTCCGTGTAGTAGATGGCGACGCTCGAACAGCGCGCTTTTATATGAGCCTGGGAGGGGGGGGCGTGGCCAGCCGCGGTGGGCGTGTCTGGCGGGTCCCTCAACCAGGAAGTGGCGGCAAGACGCGGGACTAGGGCAACAACAACAGCTGTCTGCTGCTGAGCGCTATCGCTAAAATGCCAAGGGTTTCAAGTGCACAACAGGTATTAAAAACACAAAATACACTGTTAAAAAGACAAGTTTTTAAAAGGTCGTTGCTCCCGGCTTTCCGCCTCAGGAGTTCTCCGTGTAGTAACTCTATGGATTTTTGAGGTCTCTTTAGACAGGGAATGAGCTATTAAGAGGCTGTGGGTGTGACTTGGTGAATTAGCTGTAGCCTAATTATGTGAATTTATGTCAAGATTATGAGGAATTACCCAGGGAGCATAGCCCAGCATTTAGCGCTGATTTCCTAGGGAAAAATACACCCTAGCACCCAAAATTGGATGCATTCTGTGCTAATAAAATAATGATAAATGCTGCAAAACACAAACAGCAGCATCCACTCCCGCTAGCTAGTTTGCTGTTCCTGTGGTAAGATTTTTGTGCCAAATTACTCATGATCAGGCAAATGTACGTAATTGCATAATTTATGTAATTTTGAGTCAAAAGAGTAACTCAAAATTACCAAAGTTACTACGATTACTCCAGTGTAATTGAAACTTCGCCCAGGCCTACTGTTAAGGTAAAAGATAGAAGTTTAAACGGTAAACTCTAAGGATTCGATTACAAGTTTTACAGATGGGTTACTCCATCACAAACATGACAGATGTCCTGTCCGCTGTATTAAGAGTTCCATTAGGTTCCATTGGATATAATGGAACTTTTAATACAGTGGATGGGATATCCATCATGTGAGTGATGAAGTAACCCGTCCCCAAAACTAAAAATCAGGCCCTTAGTGGTTGTGAACAGATAGAGCTAAGTTCAGATGTTAAGTCTTTTGTTTTTCAGCTCCCTTTGGTCTTGGGTGTCCTTATTGTGAATTTAGCATCTACATTAGATCGATTGACTATTGATGGGAGGTAAACTCCAAGTTTTGATTGCAGGTAAGCTCACTTGAACATTGTTGAAACTTATCTTTTGGAATCAAAACTCTTTAGTAGCAGATCAATGGATGAGTCAGCTTAGGCTTAGGCAATAATTGTTATGTCTTAAAGTGTTCCAGAATTCTTGACCAAGGCCTCAGTAGGCCTACTTCTCTATTTCCGATGTTTAGATTTAGATTGCATGTTCTTACATATGGCAAAGCTACTTTCACCCTCTCCTTCCGGAAAATCGGGAGTGCGAAAGCAGCTGTGTGTGTTCAAGCTGTGCTCATTGCTGGGTTCGCGAGTATCATGCCTCCTCATGTCATCAATGTTCACAGCTTGTTCTAACCTCCCAACTCAGTGGGGGCTGCACTTCTTGGAGAGATGGGAGACCAATACTCACCTTGGTACTTTGGGGATTGTAGGTACTGGGGTACTATGAGTATTGGTTTTTTTCCCGGTATTTCCAGAGAGCATAAAAGTTATAAAAATGACTAGAAAGAAGCTGGAGGAAAGGTAGTGCCCATTGTGGCTTGAGGCCACACTAACTGCTGATATGAAAGCTCCTTAGCAGGTGGCCTGAATGGACTACATCTGTGTGAATTTAGGCAAATCCTCTCTGTCCTTTTTATAAATTGGCATCCCAACAAGGTGTTGTTCCCAATTAATGGCATGGGAGTAATCATTAAACCTATTCTTAAAAGAGAGGAGCGGTCTATTCCAGAAAATTATAGTTTCATATAGTTATTAGATTTGCCATTCTAGGTATATGCAAAAAATATTGTTTTACAACTTGAAAAGTTGGCTTTCTCCGCAAAAATTGTACATAGAGAGCATGGTGGCTTTAGAACCAATTATTTGACAATCGATCACTGTATGGTCCTATTGGCAGCAGCAAGGAAGTCCACAAAGCCAATGGGCAAATTGTGCTGATGCTTCGTGGATTTTTAGGCTACTTTTGATTTAATTGCCAGGAAGTCCGTTTAGAATAAACTGTGTTTTATAAATATTCCATCAGCAAGCCTAACAATGATTCAACAGTGTTATCTTAATGACGGGGTACAGATAAATTTATCTGTTTTTTTTTAAATCTGTCTGGGGAAATCCCAGTCCAAAATAGCTTGTGCCAAAGAAGTGTTTTATCTCCTTTGTTATTTAGTCTTATTTCTGATCTCCCAAAAGAACTTGTTGTGACAAATTTGTTGTCCCCTAAAATTGGTGAATCACATGAACCGAGTTTAATGTGTGCGGATGTCTTCATCTCAATGGGCTATATGTCAATAGATCTCCAACGGATGCTTAATGCATTGGGAGTCTACTGCAAGTCCAATAGATTAATAGGAAACATAGGTAAAACAAAGAGAATTCATTTTTCAGAGTGATCAAGAAGATAGTTAGATTTTTAAACAATGTGCCGTTAGAGGAAGTAGGAGTTTGTAATATTTTGCAGATATTTTTAAATGGGACAGGCATTTAGTGATCTAAAAAATCTCTCTGATGGCTACAACCACTGCCCTAAAAAGGTCTGGGGGTCTGACCATAAACTTTTTAGGAAAGCAATATTGGGCAATCTAATACTACTGGCACTCTATGGATCAGAACTGGTGTCTCTAGATAGCAGGGTGAGCTGGCTGAAGATGGGAAGCCTACTCCTAAAGAAAATATTTAAAGTTTCACCAAACCATGGATCCAGGCATTGAAAATTAACATGGCACTGAACTTTTGGGACTTGATAGCGAATTCACGTGCCTTACATTTCATATTCCCTATTAGAAAAACTCTTTTTAGTGACAAACCTTCTACTCAATTGTTGCAGGAAATTGAGTGGCAGTCTGAGATCCTTTCAACTTGCAATTGTAATTTAATGTTGGATTCTTCTGTCTGCCTACATTTAAACACATTGGACAGCAAGATCACTGCGGCCAATGTAAAGCAGATTCTAAGCAAAAGGGTTTGCGCCTTAAGTATGGACAGAGATAGCTATCTAGCCTTGAAAAAAATGTCATATATTCCCTTGATTATCTAGGTAAAGGAAGGGTATTTCCCTATCTGATAAAAATTCCGTATAGGTGGTTGCATGAAATAATTTTACACATCCAAATAGGGATTGACCTATAAGGAGGATATCTAATTTAAAAGCATGGATCAATTTAAAAAAAAGATCACTGTAATTGTGACCTAGTTGTTGTGCAAATCTAAAGTTGGCAAGAGAATCTTGATGGGCAAAATGTTTGCATTATATGCTTTAATTATTCAAAAGTGCCAAGCAAACTCTTTAGAAAGCTAAAGAGTAGACATTTCAGTGGCCTCTTTATGAATTTATAGACACATTGAAGATCACAAAACAGTTACAGGTAGATGCATCAAGCATTTTTGCGAGCGCAAACAGTGCGAATCGCAAAATGTGACCGTTTGCGCCCGCAAAAATGGCATTTGAGATGCATCAAGGGTTCATGCACTCACAATGTAAGAATTTGCAAATAATTGTGAGTTCTCAAATTGCGATTGCATTTATGGAATCGCAATTTGCGATTCCTTAAATGCAATGTATGAATCATTCCAAGATTGCGAATTCGCAATCTGGGGCCGCTATTTACCGCGAAGTCAAACTACGTGGTAAATAGCAAAAACTTAGAAATATAAACTTTAGTGCATTTTTCTAAGTTGTATGTTACACACACACATGTCCTTGGGACATGTGTGTGCGCAACACCAGTGAGCATTACCATTTCAATGGGGCAACAGGGTGTCCTTTGGACACCCTGGCACCCTTGAAATTGCGGCACATTTGCGATTCGCTAATTGCGAATCGCAAATAAGGAATGACTCCCCATTCATTCCTATGGGCCTTTAGGCCCGTAGGAATGAAAGGGAAAGCCATTCCTTATTTGCGATTCGCAATTAGCGAATCGCAAATAAGGAATCAGTAGAAATCGCAAATAATATTGCGATTCCTACATGCATCCCGTTTTGCGAGTCTTTAATAGCGATTCCTTAAAAGTCGCTATTGAGGACTCGCAAAACATAACTTTTATGCATCTGGGGGTTAGTTGGCTAAATTACTTTAAACTGCCAGGATGGGTTATGCTGCAACTAACCTGTGGTTTAATTGCAGCATACCCTATCTTCTTCTAGATTGCTCATTATTTCTGGAGAAGAGGAAAAAGCTGTTCCGTCCTCTCTTTGGGAGATCTGATATCGCCTGGTGCAAAGAAAGTTTAGCCAATTTTCTTGCAATGGAAAATGTTGATTTTGCTGTGGCTATCGCTAGATGCATTGCTCTTATGCAAACAGTGGGCCCGATTCACAGAACTAACTTAAGACAAAATCCTAAAAGTACTACCATTTTGGTACTCATAGAAGGCACTTACTCATTTTGGTATTCACAGAAGGCACTTACTCATTTTGGTATTCACGGAAGGCATTTAGGAGTCCTAAAGTTAGGAGTCCTAACTTTACTACTACTAAACTGAGAAAAATCCTTATTTTTAGACCTTTGGTGTTCACAGAGGCACTTAGGAGTCCTAAAGTTACGAGTCTTAACTTTACTACTCCTAAACTGGGAAAAATCCTAACTTTAAGACTTTCGGTATTCACAGAAGGCATTTAGGAGTCCTAAAGTTAGGACTCCTAAATTCTGTGAATACCGAAATGAGTAAGGGCCTTCTGTGAATACTAAAATGGTAGTAAATGTAGGATTTTGTCTTAAGTTAGTTCTGTGAATCGGGCCCATAGTCTTTTTAGATCCAATAATGAAATGATGATAGTTTTTCTAATCTGCTTTTATGAGGTTGTTTTTATGACTGGTATTATATATTCATTGAAAAATGTTTGTGTTGACTGCTATCTGAATATTGGTGCCAACACAGAGGAAGTCATTCACAGTGTGATAATGAAATGGAGAAGTGTGTTATATTTACGTTTGGATGCCTTATTATAATATTGCTTGAGGACTATTTTTAGCCTTTGTTGCCACAGATATATGCTATGAATTCCCTTAAGTTTACATCTCTAATGAACGGTGTTTAAAGAATGTTTTATACAAGACATTTCTTAGAAATAAATGAATAATTACTTCTAAGTTTGATACTACATCAGCAGAATGGGAGAGAGAGTGGTAATAAGATCCTTGGTTAAACTGGATCTTTTTTGTTTTATTTGTTTTAGCACTGAAACACTACTTTATTTTTAGTGTCACAAGGAAGATGCATTAATGGATGCATATCACCTCTGAATTACTTATTCTAGCATAGAATGGACATGCATATCACCTAGCAACAACGACGTTACAATAGTAAGGTTAGCTCAACATAAAATTAACCCTGGGCGAAGAACTACGCTCCGTTCGCGGAGTTTGCGGAGTTTCGGCAACTCCGCGCTCCGCGGAGAACGCAAAGTTGTCGAATACTCCGCAAACTGCTGCGTAGCGTAGTTCTCGCGCGCTCAATAGCATTTTCGCGTGCGCGAGGATGCTTGTCGGTAAGATCGAGTTGCCGAACACGCAGAAACTGCTACCTGGCACAGAATAATTCGCGAACACGTTAGTAGTGACCGGAAATAAGGGGACGCGAACGGGCGGGACAAACCTCATGGGTAACTTCGCGCGCTGCACATCCCGAGCATGCAGGCAATCAATCAATCAATCAATCAGGATATTTGTATAGCGCGCTACTCACCCAGAGGGTCTCAAGGCGCTTGGGGGAGGGGGGTCCGCTACTGCTCGAACAGCCATGTCTTGAGTTGCTTCCTGAAGCAGAGGTGGTCTTGGGTCAGGCGGAGGTGGATGGGGAGGGAGTTCCAAGTCTTGGCTGCCAGGTAGGAGAAGGATCTTCCTCCCATGGTGGATCTTCGGATGCGTGGCACGACGGCAAGGGCGTGGCTGGTCGATCGTAGCTGGCGGGTGGGAGTGTAGAAGGTCAGGCGGTTGTTGAGGTACCTGGGGCCCAGGTCGTGGAGGGCCTTGTGTGCGTGGGTGAGGAGTTGGAACGTGTTTCTCTTGCTGACTGGGAGCCAGTGAAGGTCTCTCAGGTGTCCGGAGATGTGGCTGTGTCGGGGGATGTCCAAGATGAGTCGTGCGGAGGCGTTCTGGATGTGTTAGAATCTTTTCTGGAGTTTGGCTGTGGTTCCTGTATAGAGGGTGTTTCCGTAGTCCAGTCGGCTGGTGACGAGTGCCTGTGTGACCGTCTTCCTGGTTTCGGTGGCGAGCCATCGGAAGATCTTTCGGAGCATGCGTAGGATGTTGAAGCATGATGATGAGACGGCGTTGACTTGTCTGGTCATCGAGAGGGAGGAGTCCAGGATGAAGCCCAGGTTGCGTGCGTGGTCCGTTGGTTTGGGTGCGCTGCCCAGGGCAGGGGGCCACCAGGAGTCGTCCCAGGCGGAGGGTGATGATCCAAGGATGAGGACTTCCGTCTTGTCTGAGTTCAGTTTCAGGCGGCTGTTCCTCATCCACTCGACTACGTCTTTCATCCCTTCGTGTAGGTTGGTTCTGGCGGTTCCTGGGTCGTTGGTGAGGGAGAGGATCAGCTGGGTGTCGTCGGCGTAGGAGATGATGTTGAGGTTGTGTTGGCGTACGATGGCTGCGAGGGGGCTCATGTAGACGTTGAAGAGGGTGGGTCTGAGTGATGATCCTTGTGGTACGCCGCATATGAGTTTGGTGGCCTTGGATCTGTACGGGGGGAGGCGGACTCTCTGGGTTCTTCCGGTGAGGAACGAGATGATCCACTCCAGTGCCTTCTCTTGGATTCCGATGTTGCTGAGGCGCTGCACTAGGGTGCGGTGGCAGACCGTATCGAATGCTGCGGAGAGGTCCAGGAGGATGAGGGCCGCTGTTTCCCAGTTGTCGATCAGGGCTCGGATGTCGTCAGTGGCTGCGATGAGGGCGGTCTCGGTGCTGTGGTTGGCGCGGAAGCCGGACTGCGAGTGGTCGAGGCTGGTTGGGCGAGCGCAATTGGTGATCCACTGTGTGAGGTTGTTGGCTGCTTGGTTGGGGTCCGTTGAGCTGGCGGGAGGGTTCTGGCTCAGTGAAGTGGTGAGCTGGTCGGTGGTGATCTTGTTCCAGTTCCTGCGGGGAACCTGTTGCGGGTGGTGGTGAGTCGTGGTCTTTCTGAAGCTGAAGTGGACGCAGCTGTGGTCTGTCCAGTGGAGTCTGGTGGAGTGGCTGAAGGAGATGTACTTGCTGGAGGAGAAGACTGGGTCAAGCGTGTGTCCGGCGTAGTGGGTGGGGGTGTTCACCAGTTGCATGAGTCCGAGGTTGGCGAGGTTGTCCAGCAGGGTGGTGGTGGTGTTGTCGTTGTTGTTCTCCAGGTGGAAGTTGAGGTCCCCTGGGAGGATGTAGTCAGCGGAGGCGAGGGCGTGCGGGCTGATGAAGTCTGCGATGTCTTCGCTGAATTTTGTGCGAGGTCCTGGGGGTCTGTAGATGAGGGTGCCTCTGAGTGTGGTCTTGGGGTCGGTGTGTATCTGGAAGTGAAGATGTTAAGCGGCTGTGAGGGTGTCGTCTGAGTTGGTCGTGATGCGGATGGTGTTCTTGTGGACGATGGCGATGCCTCCTCCTGTCTCGTTGACGCGGTCTCTCCGGGTGATCTTGTATCCGTCCGGGATGGCGACGGCGATGTCGGGCGCTGAGGAGGCGTTCATCCATGTTTCCGTGAGGAAGGCGACGTCTGGAGATGTGGTGTCGAGCAGGTTCCAGAGTTCCACGGCGCTCCCGAAGATGAAAAATGGCTCGCGAACGGGTCAAGCAAGCTACTACGCATGCTCGCGGAGCTATGCGTAGTTCGCGGAGTGCAAGTGCGTCTTCGCGTAGCTCCGCGGAGTGCGGCTACGCGAACTACGCCCAGGCTTACATAAAATACACATATGCAGACTTGAATGCTTGCATAAGGTTCTGTATTTAAGCTTACAAATGCTCACAGCGTATTCTTGCGTCCTATGAAAGAGGATGAAAGTGTAATAAATACTGCTGATGCCCACAAGTATAATGTCTGAACAGCGCTTTGTTAGATTGAGTTCAATCTAAGAAATTCTGTATGGTATATTCTCCATATGTGTTTGCTTTAAACTGTCTATTCAGTTTGACTAATTTACGTTGATTATGTGTTTGACTGCATCTGCACCTGATGTTTAAGGCACGGCCATTTTTAAAGCTTTGCTTAAGACCAATAGTTTTGAAAAAACAGATACGTGCTTAAGGTCCTTAGAATAATAATGTTTGTGTCAGACAGTTTCCCAAAAAATAGGCTGCATACAGTGTCATTTTCTTCCAAATACTAAAGATTCCATGGCAACTCTTGAGGGACTGATGCTGCCTGTATAGTCATACCATGATAAAAATGTTAAAGCCACCAGGAGTCTCCGAAGAACCTACAGATCTAAAGAATTACTGTCTGATGTCACTATCCTAGAGTCTGTCGTATAAACATAATTTGAAAGTGTACAGTCATGTTAGCTGAATCGGATAATGCATCCTATTCCAGCATAATTATAACTGACTTTCCACTGCCAAACATTAGACCAGCTCTGCCCCGGACTTACGCTGCTGGCTCACCTAGAATGGTGACACATATAAGAAAGATGATTAAAAGTACTGCTTTTGAGCATAATTATTTAACTGAACTTAATGCTCCTACTGATTCCTCTATCTATCCTGAAAATGCAGATTGCCATCCAGAGGACTATAAAATAACAGTTGAGATGTTACATAAACTCCAAACCATTTTATGCTTCATATTGAAGATAATAAAGATAATGGTCCTACACCCTCCCGTGCGTAATTCTGTCTAGTAATGTCAGTCAACCTAATTTCTATTGGGTTAGGACAATAAGTCACATGCAACATCAAAAGCATGCTGAGGACTGAATCGTCCTATCCTACAACAATTTTGTTTTGGGTCTTGTAAAGAAAAACATATATAATGGACTAGGGCTGGGTTCAGGATTTCAGTGAGTAGTCACCTCAACTAATGAGCTAATGAAAATCAGAACATTGGAATATTGGTAGCTCCATTGAAAACAATGGAGTGCTCCGGGCTTATAATGGCTGGTATACGTTCGGAGCTCCAACATTCCAATGCTTCTGTATTCACAGCTCTGGCTGTGAACAAAGGCTTCAGGGAGCCTGAGGGAATTTCAATCCGCTTGTGCTCCCTAAAGCCTTTGTTTAAATTGTTAGAGCATTCTGCCCTCTAGTGGCAGAATGTTCTAATAGCCTTACAGCCCTACGCAGATGGGCTATACCAGCTATTAAAGTCCAGCTGCCTTGTTAAAGTCCCTCGCCTTCGGCTCAGGCCTTTAACCCTGCAGCGGGCCTTTAATAGATGGTAAAGCAAGCTACAGCCGGCTATAAGGCTATATTTGAGCATTGGAATGTTGGTAGCTACTTTGAAAACAATGGAGTTCTCCGGGCTTATAATGGCTGGTATAAGCCCGGAGCTCCAACATTCCAATGTTTCTTTGTTCGCTGCTCTGGCTGTGAACAAAGGCTTTAGGGAGCCTGAGGGGATTTCCATCCCCTTGTGCTCCCTGAAGGCTTTGTTTTATTTGATAGAACATTCTGCCCTCTAGTGGCAGAATGTTCTAATAGCCTTATAGCCCTTTGTAGCAGGGCTATACCGGCTTTTAAAGTCCCTCTGCATTGTTAAAGTCCCTTGCCTTCGGCTCGGGCCTTTAACACTGCAGCGGGCCTTTAATAGCCGGTATAGCCAGCTACGGCGGGTTATAAGGCTATATTAAAACTAAAGCTATATGTGATATAGAATGCCATTGTTATGTGTGACACAAAACAAAGGATGCAGGCTTTATCTGCAAATATTTTGTGAGTAAAAATATATTTACAGTTTAGGCATCAGTAAATGTCAACAGATAAGAAATACAAACAGCAGAAATGTATCTTTTTACTGGTATACTTTAATCTGTGTATAATGAACACATGTGAAATAATCAATAGCATGAACTCATGTAAATTCTTCTACCCTGAACTTTCAGGATATCATGGTACATGGGATAATAGGGTGACATGCCCCTGTAGTCACCCACTGTTGAGTAGAGACAATATAGGTTAGAGGCTTGCTATTAACCTTACTGAAAACCTGTACATACCACTCCAGATTAGGTTTTCAGAACTTGACAGAACACTCCAGATATGGCCCACTTACCAGAACACTACACATTTGATGTGGCCTCAAGAATAGACTCAATATGCCATATAAGACCTAGAGATGTGCCACATTATTGGAAATTAGGTAGCCGAAACAGACGCTACACTGCAGGTGGGATGTAAATTGTACCTGGAGGTAAAACTCTAAGGGCCCGATTCGATCCTGTTTGGAAAGCTGTCCGTACGGCTTGGATCCGGAGGGTTTTCCAGATGAAACATGCTAGGGGCATCCGAGGGAGCGAGTATGATGCATCCTTAAGCATACGGACTCGATTTGCTCGAACTTCCATTGAAATTCTATGGGGGCCTGCGTACAGACACATCCACAGGCTCCCATTGCAGAAAATGGGTGGATCAGGAAAAGAGTACACCCAGTGGTGGGCACCCCATGGTGCCCGCCACACTGTGCATGCTTGGATCGGGGGACCCATGGGCACCCCTCTTGACCGATTCAGAGGGCCCCGGGTGAAGGGGGGCTTCCTATGGCCCTCCGAAGCATGCTTCAAGTCAGAGGCTTTGACTAGATCTGGCTGATCGACGCGTACATCGTACATGGACGCTCGAAAATCAGACTCATTGCGCTGCACGAGTCGACCATGTTGTAGTTGTCTGGAGGGATTCTCTGATGGTACGATTCACTCAGAGCGCGAGGCGATATTCACATTGTACTTGCTCGCAAGTACAGCAGAACGAGTCATTCGGAAACCAATGCTACAAATCGGACTCGCTCGATCCCGATACCGTTCGGAGCCCTATGAGCGAGATTGGATTCAGGCCCTAAATGTTAGATTTAAAACTGTGCACTGTCCTATTGAGGCCATACACAAATACACTCCTTTTAATGGTACCTTGGCTGCATCCCTTCTGGTCAATTTTACTTGCTTACACTCATCAATGGCAGGATTCATTTTCTCAGGCACATCATTTTTGTCTATCACAAACCATGCATGCTGGAGGTGTGTTTCTGCCACTGAGGAAATGATCAAACAGAGGAACTCTGTGTCCTCCTTAGTTGGTTTGTAATATTGATTGGTTTCAAGAGAGTTAGCCAAGGTGGATCTTTACCCCGAGATCAGGCACCTCTAGGCATAAGGTTTTGTTTTAAATAATTCTCATACCAGGCAGAAAAGAACACTTAAACCACTTATAGAAAAATCCCTAACACCGTGATCATTCTGTTTCTACTGCTATTTTGTGTGTCTTTCTAAGTCCCTCCCCTCATGATGGCCTACTTTTCTAAAAATGTACATAAGGTGATTGTCCCTTCTCTTTTCTATTATTAAATCTTGCCAAGATTTCACAATTCACCCATGCAAGCTTTCCTACAGATTCTGTGATTGCCAGACAATAGGTCTGTGCAAACTTTTCAGATTCACCACCCCCTAAAATTGCTCCACGTGACAAGGTTATAACATGATTTTTGTCTCTACTTTTTGGGTGCAAATCAAATACTGAGAACCCTCCTGGGTGAGGTTTGTCGACGGCATCCACCAATCCTGTCCAAGTGTCCTCATCTCAGGGTTCCCCATCTCTCTCAACATCCACTTCTTATTCCCCCCTGTCCTCCTCTTGGTCATCTTCTTCTCTATTTTTCCTCTAAATGCCTTGCTTTCCTACACCTTCCCACTGTGCATCTTCTTCTCTTCCTCTTCTACCTTGATCTCATTCCTCTTCTTACTTCTATTTCCATCTCCGCTGCACCATTCCTGCGAGCACCAGTCCTTTTTTAGTTTCCTCTTTTTTTTCCTCTCTATCTCTGCCCTCATTTCTCCCCTGACTGTGTCTCATGTCCTTTCTTTCTTGGGCATCTTCAACCTTCTGAACCCATGTCGTGGAATCCCGGGTCTCGCTATACAGTAAGTAATCATGTATAACCTCACCGGTCCTCTCACATTACCCCAAAAACAAATATGAGCACTTCATATAATCAGAAGCAACTATTTTTTTGAGAAATGGATAGGAAACAAAAGCAGTAATTGTAGCAAGTTCTCCTTCCATTTAACCAGTTAACAATATAATCATTGTACATGGATAGAAATGTCACCACTCTTCTCCTGGGTTGTTTCTGAGCACTTCTTTCAGTTCCATATAACTCTGCATCCTCTCCATCAGTGTGCACCATGTGGTCTCTAGCCCAGCTGTCTTAAGACAGCTAGATTAGAGAGATTGAAACTATGCATGTCTGGCTGGCTGTTGCAAGATGGCTGGCCAAAATGACATGCGTGATTTAAACCTATGTGCACTGCCTATCATTGCTTTCTGCTGCTGCCTAATTGGCCATGAGGCACAGGGTCAAGACTGATTTGCATACAGATGGGTCCAAACTGGGGTGGCGTAGTGAGCAGAATAACAATGGATTTAACCCAGATCTTTTGACTGGGGGTGAATGTGTGATTTATTCAGCATTCCGTCCTTCATTTGTTTGTGTATCACTTTTTTTGCCCTAAGTGGGATGGGTATGCCCAGACGTGAGTCGATTTCTCACTTTGCCACTGGATTCAAGGTAGCCTGGCTGATGAAGGGTAACACCCTGAAACCGGTCCCAGGGTGCTTGTTTCTGGTCCAGGAGGACCTTGCTTGGCAGTTGGCGACACTCCGCCGCCTTAATGGAAGAGCTGCACCTGAATAGAACAACTGCTGAACCTAATCCTACTACCTGCTCAACACAACAGGAGACAAGCTCAGATTCAGACTCGCTGGGCAGCATTACAGAAGCAATAACCTTGTAAGTAGGAGTTAATTTCTTGGAGATGTTAGCAACACTGACTCAGTATACAAAATCAAAACACCCCAGATTCCAGAATCAAAACTCTGCCAAAAAATGAAAAAACAACTAACACCCTTGGGAGTTACAACAAGTCCTTACAGGAAGGAACAAGAAAAAGAGGACCATCAATCAAACCAATTGATGATCAACATTTCCAACATTAATCTCACAGAACACCAGACGAATGTTGTTAACCGAGAATTGCCATTTTATCCCACTGTATTCTGGAATCTGACCAAGACATTAACTGATATAATAAGATTTACTTGTAAACTTAAACTGATATCATTTTTCAGTCACAAGCCAAAACGACGAAACGTTAAAGTTCAGCCATTTCCAGCTTACTATTAGTCCAAGACCATGAAGGGATACGTTGTGTTTCCACTGTTTCAGAATCAATAGAACAAACTCACTCCTCACAATGTCACAGGAACTAGGAATCAACACTACTTACACTATGATCAACTCATTACAACAAAAGCAACCTTCACCGTGCATCTACCGCCAGGAAATACAATAGACGTGTTCCATACAGTAATACTACAGGATCCTGAAGATGAATTTAAGAAATACAAAAAGAAAATTCGACCTAGGACTATGAATCTGATGTAGTCAAAAGCTATTAAGACATTGTAAAAAAATACCTATGTGATTGTTAAGGAGGCAGACAAGGAAGAAAACATAGTCCTGTTACATCCCGGCAATTACATCTCAGAAGCCATTAAACAACTATCAGACACCATGTTTAGAAAAACAAAAGCAAACAGTGCACAACTTAATAATCATTAACACACATTTATAAGAACTGTATCCAAGGTTGTTCTTCAAATCTTCCTTTATTTATTCTTAGTTAATTTAAACATATCAAGTTGAGTAAAACAGCCAACGCGTTTCGTCCAAAGAGATGGACTTTCTGAAGGCTGTAGAATAACAGATATATACCCAAAAATCAGTACAATAAAAAAACATTTAAAAGACACAACCTATACAATATGACTAGAAAACAATTACAATGTTACAGGACTGACTGCATATGTACAACTTTAAAAAAAGTACTACACAAAGACTTTTTTTTTCGCTAGGCAAATGAGGACATCAAAAAAATACTTTTTTCAGTGAATATGCAACATAAACAGTGATAACATTCACAGTGACTCACCAAGACAAAACCCTGTACAATAAACCCTTGATCTTATTTTCACAAATCACCCCGGCATAACCTCCCTTCCTTCCTTACCCCTCACATGGTCAGACCACTTTCTCCTCCCTTTTGAAATCACTATCCCTTCCCTGCCCCTTCCCTCCTCTATCAACAGAGAAAATGGATGCAAATGGTCCAAAGTTACCTGTGATACCATTGACCCTTGTTTCCTCTATCAGTTTAATTCATCGGAAGATCCTAATGAGGAAGTTGTGAGATATAACTCTGCCCTTACCTCTGCACTAGATACCATTTCTCCACTAGCTCCTATCACTTCCTCTAGATCTCGTCCTTCTGCTCCTTGGTTTTCCCCCATGTTGCGAGAGAAAAAGAGTAGATGCAAACAGCTGGAACGTAAATGGCGCCAGTCCTATGACCCTACTACCAAAGCAGCCTATAAGATGGCCTTGAATAAATTTCAAAAACTTAAACGTTCCAAGATGAGAGCTTACTTCTCACAACTCATTAAACTGGCAGAGAACTCTTCCAAAACTCTCTTCACAATTGTGAAGGATTTTGTGAATCCACCTGCCTTGAAGACCCAGAGCTCCCCCACTCAAGCCCTTTGTAATGGACTTTCTGATTTCTTTCAGGAAAAAATTATTAAGCTATCTTCCTCCTTTGATTCCGCACCTTCTAGTCCCTGGTTAGAAGAGTCACACCCCCAGCAATGCTCATTTAATGTTTTTGATGAGCTCACGCCAGATACAGCCATGAAACAACTAAACCAGGTTAAGTCAGGATCACCATTAGACCCTGTCCCTGCCAAAGTGATAGGAAATCTTGCCCCGGTTTTAATTAACCCTCTCCTTTCCATATGGAACTCTTCCTTGGCCCTTGGTCAGGTCCCTTCAGTTTGGAAACAAGCTAGGCTGCTCCCCATTTTAAAGAAATCAGATGCGGATCCTTCCCAACTCAGTAATTACCGCCCGATATCCCTTCTGCCTAAACCTGCCAAGATCCTAGGGATAGTGGTCCAGAAACAATTGGCCCTGTACCTAGAATCTAACCAGCTGCTGCACGATTCCCAGTCCGGATTTACAACCGGATACAGCACTGAGACTGCGCTGCTGGAGGTATCTGAGACAATCCGGGAGTCAGTGGACAGGGGCGAGGAGGCCATGCTGGTCCTCCTCGACCTGTCCGCTGCATTCGATACAGTGTCACATGACATACTTGTGACTCGCCTACAGCAGTTGGGGATTGGTGGCACGGCCCTGGCATGGATTAAATCTTTCCTCTCAGGGAGATCCCAAAGGGTACTTCTTCGTCCCTTTGAATCAGAGGATAAACCCCTTCTGTGCGGTGTGCCTCAGGGCTCGGCCTTGAGCCCTCTTTTGTTTAACGTGTACCTAGGCCCGCTTGCCAGGGTAGTTGAGTCCTGGGGGGTCAGGGTGGTCTCTTACGCTGATGATACTCAGCTTGTCTTTTCCTTTAGAGACCACTCTGACTCCCATTTTTCCAACTTTCGCAACTGCCTTGGCAACATCTGCGCATGGATGGCTTCTAATCATTTGGCCCTGAATACGGACAAAACTGAGGTGCTTTTTTTTAGCCAGAAATCAGCCCCCCCCGCCACCTTGTGGTGGCCTACTGTTTTGAACCCCCCTCCCAGTCCTGTACAGTCGGCCCGCAATCTCGGCTTCCTTTTCGACAACGCTATGTCCTGCAAAGCTCAGGTCAACAGAGTTACCGCAGCCTGCTTTGGAAAGCTGCGAATGATCAGGAAGATCTTTCCCTATCTCCCCCAGACGTCCCGCAAAACGATTGTCCATGCTCTCATTACGGCACATTTGGATTATGCCAACAGCCTGTACGCCGGTGCCCCCCTCTATCTCATTGATCGATTGCAAATTGTTCAGAATGCGGCAGCTAGACTTATTGGAAACATCCCTACCCGCAACTCGGTCACAGCATACCGGAGCGAACTACACTGGCTCCCCATCTCCCGTCGCATTCAAATCAAAATCTTGATCCTTGCCTTTCGGGCTATACATGGAATTGGCCCGGCTTACCTGAGTAAAAGACTCAAATTATCTGCATCAGCCAGACATTTGAGATCAAACAGCCTTCGTCTATTGGTGGCACCCAGATTTAGGCTCGCCAGGAGTGGCGGCAGAACGTTCGGAGTGACTGCGGCCAAGTATTGGAACAGCCTCCCTCTGGACCTTAGGTTCATTGAGTCAGAGCAAGTCTTCCGACGTAAACTTAAAACCTGGCTGTTCACCAATCTCTGATTAAGCGAGCCTTGTGGCCCTTTGTAGCTTCAGGCTAGGATGGACATGAACCTGGTAGCCCCCTTCTCGGGATTAACTTGTACTCTCAGCGCCGGGACACCCCCGTCGGGGGTAGCTGCGCGCTTTATAAGCTTCTTAATAAATAAATAAATAAAAATAATGTGTTCCCAATCAAATTGGTAGTATCGAGAAAAAAAATCTATATCATTACAGTATATTATAGGGCATTGTGGTACTCCTGGTGAGAGAAATTATTTTTTTTAAAAAGGGGGGTCCACATAGGTTTTGGAGTATTTCTGGACAGAAGCAAGGCTCCAGGGGTGCAGATTAAGAAAAAATGGATACACTTAAAATTATACCTTTTTTGTGGAGAAAAAGAGCTAAACACCAGAGAAGAGACATAGCTGAAGAGAAGTGGCAGTGATCGGTTATGAAAAACAAGGAGCAATCATAATATAAAGAAAGTCCCTGTATTAAAATTGGCCATAAGAGAATGGGTGTAGAAAAAAACTATCCCGAGAGAGCAAATCAGTAAGAAGAGGACCATAAATCAGTAAAAAGGGCAAATGATAGTACTCACCATATGCTAGGCACTCCTAACATATTATGTTAGGGTATCCAAGGTAGGTGAATATACCCAGCATATGGAAATAGAACACTCCGTATCCAATCTATCAGGGCAGTGGAGAGAAAACATGTTTTAATAACCCAGGAAAATATTCTGTATGAGTTTATGACATAAGTGCATCCCCAAGATAGTATCCAATACTCACTTTATCTGAATGAAGCAGTACTATGCATTAATAGTAAAACCCGGACTCAAGAACTGTCCAAGTAAAATGACGCGTCTGGTCACACACATATGGGGCAAGCCAAATCAAGAGCAATCAAAAGCTCCACACCTATAGATAAAAAATGATGAGAGTATCATTTATGGAGCACATATCAGTGCCCCAAAGATCTTAGTGATATATTTAAAATATATGGGCGTCCACTAGCCTTAATAGTTCATGCTCATGCTGAGTTAAATTGGTCACATAAAGAGAAGAACAAAGTATTAATAAAATATGCACCTTTAGGATAGTACAGTATTTATATACATGTGAAATTAGAAGACCCTGGACCAAAAAGAAGTGGATACCGGGAAGGAGAGAGCAGTAAAACCCCTCCCTCACCCACCTTTGTTCACCCATAATCACGGCCAAGACGAGAGGGAAATCCCTTTCTTACTAGATGGTCTTAGAACAAACAGGGCAAATCTCGCTTCACCCTGTGAGGTATGCGAACAGAGTAACACATACACTGAGGAACCTACCATGATAAGTGTGGAAAACCACAGCAAGGTCTTGCCTCCTTCCGCGGTGTCCTCGGGAAAAACTGACACCGACCGGCGTCACCATTTTTAAAACTTGCAGTTAATTGCAAACGTGAGGCAGCTGTGGGGGGTGTCTCAGTGCTGTAAATTCATACGAGTGCAGTAGCAATATTTAAAGGCCGCCATCTCGGAGTGGGGTACATAAACTAATTTCAGCATTATTTCCCCTGGTCAGGAGGAGAGAAAACCCTGGGATATGACATTAGTCATGGGATTCACAACCCATACTGAATGGGCATTATAAGCCATATGGTTGGGGACGGGTGAAAGATTAATACATGAATAAAAAAAATCAATACGTTTTCAGATCCCATCCGAGGGGATATTCAGAAAACCGGTTATCATGAGTCTCAAAGTGACAAAAAATCCCAAAACCAGATGAAACCCAATTTCCCATTGTTTATCTTAAAACAGGGGATGGCAGGTTGGGTGCTAGGTTCTTGTTGGGTTCCACTGTCAATGATTGTATGAACTTTCAGACAACAATTGCTATACAAAACCTAAAGAAAACCCCACAAAAGATATTCAGAAGAAGCTCAAAACCAAACTGAGTGAATGGACTAATAAAAGTTTCCTAAAACTGGGAGAAAAAAAACTGTCTATATATTGAACACCCCACCATGGTCACATTTTACATAGTCACTGAAAGTCACAAGATATGATTTCCACCTCCTGATCATCCAAATTATAGCTGGAATAAATTTTACATGTTCTGACATAGGAGAATATATTGATCAATACCTACAACCCTTAATGAAGGACCTTCCATTCTACATTAGGGCCCATTGGAGTTAGGTGCAGTTGCTATCTTAGGCATAGCCCTTATTTCCCAGGTCACACATTTCAATGTATACATTTTCCAATAAATAAGGCCCCAATGGGGTGGTAACAGGACCCTTCAGCTCTACTTGCATGCCAAGATTCATTCATGGTATCTTTGCAGACCTAGAAATATTCCACTGGGATGCTAGTTGTGAAATGTGAGTAGGAATCTTCAGAAGAAACTATAGATAAAAATGTAAAATTACTGGGGAATTTCGAGTGGTATCGCCAATTCCCCCAATGAATCCTCATTACTTAGTGAATCCTCAAGGTTCAACTGGTAGTGGTCAAGATTTTCCCTACCCTCGGAGATACCGGTACCAGTAAGTCTGGTGGTGGGGAAAATATGTAACATGCACCAGGGTACTTGTAATGAGGTTTTAGGTGCCCTCTGTGAAATTCTGCCTTTTATATTTCACTCCAAAAAATTGCCATCATCCTCACAGTACTCCTGTCTTGTATGTTTCGATTGCAATGGGGTCTTACTGGGACTCCCTGCTAAGATGACAGTCAAGTTTCATCAAGAGCAAAATAGACAACTTGAATAATCCTACGCATGAAACACCTGTATCACATTTCCCCTGTTAATATCCCTCCATCAGCTCTAAGTCAAGGAAAAGGCTGACATATATTACCTACTGGCGGTCGCCAGTAGGTATATATAGTTAGGACCTAGTTTTCATAGGAAATCCGCAACATTCTATTGAGAATAACTTTGGCGCCGGTTGATGAATCTTCGCAAATTTCTCAAAGAAGATGGCCCCCTCAGCTCCGCTCCTTCCCTGAAAGTTTTGGGGGGATTCGTTAAGTGGGGGCTGAGAAAAAAGGGGTTTCCCAAAACATGTTTTCCCCATGTTATTTTCCATAGGACGATTAGACACGGCTACAGCCTGAACGGCTGAACGGAATAACAATAAATTTGGCAGAGGGGTAGAGTTCGTTTCGCAAATTGCCCTTTTGCTTAAATGGTGTAAATCCCTCCAGTAGTTCCTGAGAAAATCTAAAGGAAAAAAATGTATATATCTGGGCGGAGCCTAACCACACATCTTATTGTGAGATCTGATCGGCTCTCAGCACTTCATCCAAGAAGTGTTGGCAGCCATCTTGGGACCAATATACATGATAGGACCTCATTAAAAAGCATTGCAGTTAATAGAAGGTTTTAGGACTTTAGTTACATTATAAATCATTTGTTGATGGTACCATACTCATTTTAGGAATTGTGGCGTGTTCTAAGGTGATTTTACCATGTGAAAAAGCCTTCTGCTGGGATATCATGAATCATGTTTGAAAGAAAACTATTATCTCATGCTTTTCCCACAGTGGTTTGGAAGGGGATCTATAAGCTAAACTGAAAGCATATTTTCTGTAAATTCACATTATCTTTCTCAGTCATGTGAGAATGAAGTCTGACATTCTCAGTAAAACATGAACATCCAACAAGGACAGAGACTGTCAGTTGATTCCTTTGTGTTCTACTGCAGCCTCCTAGAGTGTTCTAAAGAACAACTAGAGCGCTAACAGTCCTACTTATTACAAAGGTATGGCACACCTGAAACCATCTTGATTGAAATAAACTGGTAACTCTTAAAACATTTATTTTAAAAAGGAACAAAATGAGGGGGTATATTCTGCCATAGAAAGTATGATTAGTGCTGCAGAAAGAAAAATTAGGGCACATTTTGAGTGACTTCTCAAATCCTCTTCTATTTCATTGAAATATTCTGACATGCAGTCTCCCAAGATGGCCACCAGAGACAAAAGAGCCCAAATGTAGCCCAAATATCACTCAGATGTAGCCCAAGTATAGCCCAATGAGAGAATGTCCCAGAGTGTTCTAAAGAACAACTAGAGCGCTAACAGTCTTACTTATGACAAAAGTATGGCACATCAGAAGCCATCTTGATTGGAATGAAGTGGTAAGTCTGAAAACATTTACGTTAAAAAGGAACAAAATGAGGGGGTTCATTTTGCCATAGAAAGTATGATTAGTGCTTCAGAAAGAAAAATTAGGGCAAATTTTGAGTGACTTCACAAATCCTCTTCTATTTCATTAAAAGAATTCTGACATGCAGGCTGAAACATGCACTTTTAATACCAGCAGCAGACTTCCCTGGTGAGCAGTAGCTTTACTATGTGTGACACATCTGACTGCCTTCTTGATGGAACCAAAGTAAACAAGCATTGAAAATGCAATAGATCTCGCCCTCGTTCAAGTTAAAGCCATTCTGTTTGTAATGAGATGGCTTTTTTAGCTTTGCTTTTATTAGTGTTTTTCAAACGTTCATGTAAATAACATGCATATGTATGCATATATGTATATGTATGCATGCATTTATATTCATATTTATATAGATATGCAGATTACATATGTATGTATATATATGTATATATACACATACATATATATAAATGCATATGCATATATATGCATATATATGTGTGTATATGTGTGTGTGTAGAGAGAGGTACAGAGGTAGAGGTGTAGAGGTAGAGAGGTAGAGGTAGAGACTAGTAGAGAGGTAGAGACTAGTAGAGAGAGGAGTAGAGAGAGGTAGAGAGTAGAGAGTGAGTAATAGAGAGTAGAGAGTGAGTAGTAGAGAGTAGTAGAGAGCAGTAGAGAGAGTAGCAGAGAGTGAGTAGTAGAGAGTAGTAGAGTGAATAGTAGAGTGAGTAGTAGAGAGTAGTAGAGAGTGAGTAGTAGAGAGTGAGAAGAAGAGAGTAGTAGAGAGTAAGTAGTAGAGTGAGTAGTAGAGAGAGTAGAGAGTGAGTAGTAGAGAGTAGTAAGGAGTGAGTAGTAGAGAGTAGTAGAGAGTCAGTAGTAGAGAGTGAGTAGTAGAGAGTAGTAGAGAGTGAGTAGTAGAGAGTGAGTAGCAGAGAGAGAGAGAATAGTGGAGAGTAGTGAGTAGTAGAGAGAGAGTAGTAGAGAGTGAGTAGTAGAGAGTAGTAGAGAGTGAGTAGTAAAGTGAGTAGTAGGGAGTGTGTAGTTGAGAGTAGTAGAGAGAGAGTAGTAGAGAGTGAGCAGTAAAGAGTAGTAGAGAGTGAGAAGTAGAGAATGAGTAGTAGAGAGTAGTAGAGAGTGAGTAGTAAAGAGTGAGTAGTAGAGAGAGAATAGTAGAGAGTGAGTAGTAGAGAGTAGAGAGTAGTAGAGAGTGAGTAGTAGAGAGTAGTAGATAGTGAGTAGTAGGGTCTGAGTAGTAGAGAGAGAGTAGTAGAGAGTAGTAGAGTAGTAGAGAATGAGTAGTAGAGAGTGAGTATTAGAGAGTAGTGGAGTAGTAGAGAGTGAGTAGTAAAGAGAAGTGGAGAATATTCCAAAGTTTGGCACAGCACCACTTGCACAACAAGTCCAATCAAATCATATCACTTAGAGTCCTTATTGAAGCGCTGAATCTTGGTGTATATTCAAATGCTTTTATTTTCCTTAAGTTTATGTACCACAGCCAGCCGACGCATTTCGTTCTGTACAACAGAACTTCTTCAGGGCGTTCTTATTTCCTTCAAGTTATGTCGGTATCCTGTTGTCATATAACTAGATATTTCTTCCAAATGTTAGACGAGACGTAAGTACATTCTTATTCAATGTGACTAGGTATCAATTTTACCCACACAATTCGGGCAGACTTGAGTAATTTATAGCATCCTCAGTCAGTCTTTTCAAAAATTCCAAGTAAAGTATAGGACATGATAATCCAAATCCAAATGTTTCTCAAGAAAAGTCATTTTCAATCGTTCGGAATATCGGCGTTTGGGCAGATATGACCCAAGGACACGGTTTATGACTTTTCTTGAGAAATATTTGGATTTGGATTATCATGTCCTATACTTTGGAATTTTTGAAAGACTGACTTTGAGGATGCTATAAATTACTCAAGTCCATGGATGCTGCTGGGAACGCCCCCAGCAACACCCATTGCACACCCCTTTAACGCAGGACACTGCGTTAAAGGGACTGATATTTATCAGGCAGGATTACGCCACAAAAAAGTGGCTTAGTCCTGCCTGATAAATATCACTCGGTCTTCTGCGCCACCAGAACATCACAAAGAGTGCATCATTCATGACATGGTCAGTGACATCACTGATGACATCACTGATGACATCTCAAATGACACCACTGATGGCATCACTGATGACATCATCCATGTGACAATCAAATACACCTCATCACACACTAGTATAATCTTTCATCACTCACTGTAAAATAGAAAGTGCCATATTTGAAACCATTGACACACCAATAGAAATTTCTAAACACCCACTCAGTTATTCATAGAACTATACACACGTCTAATCACTTACCCATAGATTCAGTGTTATATGCAGTGAATAATGAACAGAACACTATCAAATATACTTATACGTCTATTTCAACATTACACATCAGCACACATCCTATTCACATATGAAGTCATTCTACTCACTTATGCAAACAATGGATCATACTTACATATTTACTTAGCTACACACTTTTACAAACACCACTTCATCTATTCATTTAGGTAGTAAGTCATACTTAGTGTATTATAAAATCATTATTACAAGTATACAGTTATCCATACAGTCACTCACACAATCATTGAGTCTTATGTATACTTATTTATATGCAACAACTGACACATACACTACCTTTTATTTTTCTAGTTTGTTGGACATGTACCATTTAGAAATATATTTGCTCATCACCACACCCTTAAAGATATTCACTCACCCAAACAACTGTTAGAACATGTAGTTTTACCTTCATATATCTAGTGAATCAACTATTCACACATCTTTGGGCAGTCACACACCCCCCACCGAACCACACACACATTCACTCTCCCATACAAATACTCAGTTAACTAATCAATAACTAATATAGTCTTTCACATAGCTAGTAACCAACTGGAGAACCAGTTTACACAACAACTGACAAAGTGATACAGATATTCACACAGTTTAGTCACTACCCACTATATTTAGTGAGACACTATAAATTGGTCAAGTAAACAGTCAATTACACTGCTACTAAATCCTCCATCCAAATATTTATTTTTATATATCCACTCATTCTTCAATGCAAATTGCTATATATATAATGCATATTTAAATAACAAAGCAAACCACATTCACTGGATGATGTCATCAGTGATGTCATTTGAGATGTCATCAGTGATGTCACTGACCATGTCATGAATGATGTAATATGTGACATCATCAGCAGTGGATTGCAGGTGCGCAAAATATAGTTAGTACAACTAAGTAAATAGAAGCAATTTCAATGGTTTTGTATGAGTGAAATGTCCAGCTAACTATGATCCAAAAAGATTTTGGTTTTCAGGCCTTTTGATGATCTCAATTGACCCAACTCATCCCCTACCTGTAATGGAGGACCATTCTCCCTTCTTCCATACAATCTCTATCTGTAAAGCCCCTTATAACACGAAGTGTGCTGAGATTGCTGCATAAAACAAAAAAAAATGAAATGGCTATTGTAGTCTGGTCAGTACAATACTCTTACAAACATAGCTGCCAGTGTAACATAGACTCAAATTAAAATTGTTTGCCAGCTGATACTTTAATCATTGGAACTATTTTAATGGTTACATCTGTCAGAAAATTATTACATTTCATACAAAACATAGCAATGGAACTAATTTAATCTCTTTAAACAAGATCGCTGTGACAAGATAAGTGATAATTAGTTGATACATTCTGTATTCATTTGTTTTAAGATTCAATTATTATTCTTGGAGTGATCCTGGTAAATTGTAAATTGTTTTTAAAAGAATGTGCGCTTGTTTTTGAACGTAAGTGATCATCCTGACAGAAAATGGCTGAGGAAATGGATTGTGTTGTGTATGGACAGAGGGTAATCAGATGAAATGAGCATTGGTAAAGTCATTAGGTCTCACCCTTGAGACCTATCGACTTTGCCAATTGCTTTTGGGGTTGCTGTACAGAAAAAAATCTACAATGGCCATTGCTTTATTCTACGTGATGTACAAATGCATCAGAACGTATGTGTACCAGTGGAATTGGCACTGGCGCTATTTGATTCTTTTTTCTGAGCGAAGATGGCATATATCACTTGCATCAGCATAATAAAAAACAGGACTTTATAGCAGGAAAGCACCAATTAAACAAACAAGGAACTGCAGGAGTTAGGGTATGGATAGGGTAATGGAGGAGTGGATGAGGGGGAAGGGAAAAAGCAGCACACACATGCAGGGAGGAAAAGCACAACATGGAGAAAACACTACAGAAGGACATAGGTGTGAGACAGCAGCAAGGAAAGTGGCTTGGGGAAGAAGCACACGGAAGAGAGGAGAAGAGAGGAGAAGAGAAGTGCATAGATGAGAGAGAGTTCCAGAGTGGGGAGGGGAGATAAAAGCCATCAATAAGCACTGATACAAGAGAGGGAGAAAAGTAGGAGCAAAGAAGGATGTAATAAATTGGGTGATAAAGCAAGACAATATAATAACAAACTAATTTGATAAGCAAGAAGGGAACAAGGAGGTAACGTTTTTTGAAGACTAAAAAACAATGTGTAAGAGGGGCAGGGCAAAAGAGAGTGCAAATCATCATTTTTTGTAAAAGAGAGAGGGGTAATAAGAGGTATGAATAAGGGCAACCTTTATGCATAAAGCTTAAATGAAAAGAAAAGTGATGTACAGAAAAAGGGTGAGAGTGAACTGGTGATGAAACCACAGGGGTACACCAAGGGAGTGAAACAGGAAGCATGAGAGAGAATCCATTTTTTTAATGAGAAAAAGAGAAGAGGAGAGAAGAAAGTAAACCAATATCTTCTTTTAAGAATTAAAAGACTTGGGGCCAGATGTAGGTGGCCGTTTCAGGCCATTTACCGACCGGTAATGGCCGATTTTGGCCGTTACCGATCGGTAAATGGGTGACAGGTATGTAGGGGGCATTTTTTTACCGATTCGGTAATTTTACCGATTCAGTAAAATAAAAATTCGGTAAATTTACCGAATCTGAGGCACCCAGATGTAGGTTGGACTCTTCGGAGTCCCAGAGGCCTTACCAAATCGGTATTTTACCATCAAATCCAATTTGATGGTAAAATACCGATTCCGGTGTGCATGCACATGTGTGCATGAACACCTATGCCATGTGACAGGCAGACCTGCCCTTAGGGCATGTATGCCTGCCACATGGCACCCGAGCCTGTTTTGGGGGTGCCAGAGGGTGTCAAAGTGACACCCCCTGCACCCTTGTGAAAATCGGTATTTACCGATTCGGTAAATACCGAATCAGTAATGCCCATTCATTCCTATGGGCTTCAAAGCCCATAGGAATGAATGGGCATTACCGATTTGGTATTTACCGAATCGGTTATTCCAGCACATCTGGAATACCTACATATCCACCCCTCAGATTTACCGATTATTAATTACCGAATCGGTAAAATTCGGTAATTTTCGGTAATTAAGAATCGGTAAATCTATTTTACCTACATCTGGCCCGTGGTCAGTTATGGCACAGTGTTTAGTGGCCTGGAATTTACGTCCATTCTCTTATGGCTGTTAATTTGTTGGGCCCAGCAGTATGAAACTATATTTATAATGTGGGCTGCATAATGGCTCCTGTGACCTGGCCCTTCTAGTCTTGCTGCCAAACTCCCTCGGCAGTGTCTCAACCCCTATGTTTTTTGCCCAAGGCTGGACCTACTCACTATCAAGGCCTTCACCAGTACACCAATGCATAGAAGGCACCATTGCAGGGGTGACAGTGGTGGAGTGGAGGTGTAGCTGGAAGGTACCTTGTAATTTTTATTTGTTTTGAATGAATTGTATTGAAATAATATATTATATATAGCTTCATTTCTTAAGGATAGACTGCACAATGAACATGTGGCCTCGCCCACAAAAACAAGGAAAGCCTACCGAGGAAGGTGCCAAAGAAGAAAATTACGGTATGGAGCAAAGGTCAAGAGCCAAAGCCAAGCGCAAATGATGAACAATACCCAACCTATAGTGAATATTTGGAATTATCGAGTGAAGAAGAAGAAATTCTCTCTTTGGGATTGTCATACTGTACTTGGACCAACTTTGATTATGGACAGACTCGCATCAACTTCTTTTGATTTATGAGAAAGCTAAAATTCCAGAAATATTTCTTCAATAGTGATAAGAGAAACAGTAGTCCCGGAGGAAGTGGAAAAATATTGGGGACTAATTTGGCAGTGGCTGACATGGCACTCCTGTTAGATTTGGAGCAATTAGAAAGATATAATGAAGGAAGGAATTTATTATCCTCCACTAGGGAGACAGCAGATGCCCTCGGAATTTACATCTATGGGAATGTTCATACTCCATTTAAACCAAAATCAGTGTTTCTTCCTATCTTACCCAGGGACTCTCTGGACGTTTTTTCTGAGTTGGTGGTTTCTGATCTAAAAGCCTTATCTCTAGAATATATTTAAGAATTTCTGTTAGTGAATGGTGCCCCAGCGGCCAGATATCATCAGGTTGGTAATAAAGGTAAAACCAGAAAAGACATAGTTGTCTGACAATCGGACAAAGGGGGAAATATTGTTTTATGGCCCCAAGAAATGTATGTAACAGAGGCAAAGCACCAACTAAGAGACCCTAATTGTTATTGTAAAGTGGCCCAATCAAACAGGTTTGAAGTAAAAGAAAAATATTTCATAGAGCTATCTAGGTAGAGAGGGACTGGTCTGATTACACAAGATGAATATCTCTACTTGAAGGTAGATTAACCAGTAAGACCTATCCTATATCTGAGTCCTAAAATTCATAAGCACTATCAGAGTCCTGCAAGTAGGCCAATAATCTCTGCTATAGGAAGTCTATTCGAGACCACCTCTCGAGGTATAGATTACTTCCTACAAGAGCATGTCTGTAACCTGCCTTCTTATATTCAAAACACAGGAGATTTTTCAAAAAGAATTTATGATATCACATGAGAAAACACCTTCGGTCTTTATGACGTTAGATGTTACTTCCCTGTACACAAGCATCTCCCAGCAGAAAGGACTCAATTCCATGTCACATTTTTTAGGCTCTATGCCCATACTCCTACATCAGCATATAATTATGCTCTTAGAAATGATGTAATGGTGTCTTCAGAATAGGTTCTTCATGTTTGGAAAGGACACTTACAGACAGATCGGGGTATTGCCATGGGCACCTGCTTCGCCCCCAGTTATGTAAATGTACACATGGGCTGGTGGGAATAGCAGGTTCTTATGATGGAGTATGCTACAGAATGGGTGGAGAATGTAGTCCTTTGGACAAGTTTCACCGATGATCTTTTCATCCTGTGAAATGGTACTCCATAGTCTATACATGCATTCGCACAGAAGTTGAACAACAACAATTTAAATCTTAATTTTACCTCTAATATTATCACCACAGAGGTATGCTTTCTTGATTTGGTTGTTTTTGTGGAAAAAAATATAAAATACATAGAAAATCACTGCAGGAAATTCAATCTTGCACTCAAACAGTCTTCATCCATGTATACTGAAACAAAGCATTCCTTATACTGAACATCTTTGGATGAAGAGAAATTACAGTGAGGAAACTACATTGAGGGAGGTGCAGTTGGAACTCCAGAACAGATTTGTAGCAAGAGGGTATAGCTCTCAGGTATTAGATCAAGCTAAATGCAAAGCAAAAGCAAGCAAATGCTTACAGAAATTTGTGCTTCTTCATATCACTGTAAAAAGCAAGGACTAAAAATCATTCTGCATAGATGTATTAATCCACTGAACTATCTTAGCAGGTCACAGACACTCATAAACTGTGGGATGCTCAAGCCTGAGCTTTAACAGTCTATGATATTTCTATCATAATGGTACTCCTGTATTTTAGCTCAAAAGATGAAAGACTTTGTTGACTGCCCAGCTAGAATTACAACTCATATCAGCAGGGATTGCCCATAGATAGCTGGAGCAGGCACATTAACAAACAAATATATCTTATAGACTGAAATGCGAAGTTTGGTACAAGATTTGAATGTGCTGAATGATTCCTAGCTTTTAATACCTTTTGGTGCAAATGTCTAAGTTTATTACAAAATAGGTAGGCTTCACAAAATGATGTACGCATCAAAATATGCTCAAGCTACATCAGCAATAATAGAAGACAGCTAATGACTTAGCAGCACAAACTCTTTAAGGAAATAATCAGATTAAAACTTACCACAAGCATTAGAAGACTGCTTCATTTTGTAGGCATGCACCTATAAAATTAAGCAGGTGCTTTTTTTCGTTTTATTTACCGATCCATAATAGATTGTTAAAATAAATAGAAAGAAATTCAAAAGCATTTTTTAAAGCTGATGACGGATGGGCGGAAAGCAACACAGAGGGTGAGGGGAAGCAACATAGGGGGCAGAAGCAACAAAGAGGATCAGAAGAGGGCAGAAGCAGCATAGAGGGTGCAGTAGGGGTAAAGTGAGACAACACTGAGGAAAAGAGGCACACTGGTGATTAAGCAATGTGAGGAGACAAGTCCACTATGGGGAGAACATGAAGGGCACAGGGAAGCAGTTCATGGGTGAGAGAGAGCAACACAGAGCACAGTAAAGGGGCAAGAGAGGTACATGAGGGAGACAGCTGGAAAGCGCATGCACTCCCAGGGAGTGCTAAACCAAAAAGAAAAACATTGTGCTTGAAAAGTAAGCAGTGGAAGGACGCAAGTAATAGGACCATGCTCCTGCGGAGGGAAAAACACAAGAAGAGAAAGTAAAGCCCACAAAAGCTACTAAATAAAAAGCAAGCAAATGGCAGTGAGAATAAAGGCAACTAATGCTAAGCCATGGGTGGGATCTAAGCTCACTCTAAGCTGACAATAGGTCTTTTCGCCAACAGACAGCTAGCACTTTCTGGTAGGCTATTAATATTACTCTTGTTATTAGCAGTAATAGTAGCAGTAGTAGTAATGGTAATAGGATAAATATTGAATTATAATACTTTTAATAAACACATAAAAGAGTAAAGGGAGAAATGCACTACATTATACACAACTGAAGTGCATATATACGCAGATGTTGGTATATGGGTACACATATAAAATATCATTTATGGTGTTTGCTAATAACGTGGGTGAAATATGTCATGGTCAATAGTTTAAAAAATATGTCAACAGTTATAACTCCATCACATCTAAAGCAAATATAATTAGAAACAAACCTTTTCAGTTCATGCCCAGGATTGTGCATTTACACCTGATCAGACCTAACCCCTCTCTATACCAGGAGTGGAAACAGTGCAACATACATCACTACCACCACATCTGTGTATACTCAAAAACTATTGTACATATTTATTAACACTCTGCAGCGGGTTTGCGCAAAAAGTGACAAACTGGCTCAAAGGGGTTATTTGTTATATTTTTTCCAGTACAAAATTGTATTTATTATGAAAAAGGGTATCAAAAAAAAAAAGCCTGGCATTGACTTTCATTACTGTGTGTCAAGGGAGCATCTTTTGGATGGTACTTGTCCATTCCTATGCTATCACCCATGTTTTTTAACACAAATCGATGTCTATTACCATTCATAGAAAGATCTTTGTGCCAAACAAAAGTGCCGCTTCACAGCAGTTGCCAGGTTGGGGATCTTTTTTTCTTGTAAACTTCTCAAACTTTCAATGGGCACTGCACTGTGCAGTGCATAAAGTGGGAAAAGTTATAAATTACTGTCTGGGCATAGAATTTTCAAATGGAAGAGTACACTTCCAATGCAAAACCTAAAAAAGACATCAAGTACATACAGGTTCAGAGTGCCGGCACTGGGAAAGAGGGCAGCAGTGCCAAATCTTAGTCAATATTACTTTGCTCTACTGTCTCACCCTAGCGCAACACAGAGCAGCAACTTCGAATATGGCCCAGCCTTATAAATTAGTAAATGTGCCCCTTTTCATTTGATCTGAATTCAACCACCTTTGTTCCTAAAATCTCTTGATCTCTTCACTTCCGTACGTCTATCCCTCAATACCTTTATATCCGAAATATTTACTAATAGATGAGCTGTGTATTGTTTGAAGCACATTTATTGGTGCTCCAAGACCCCCCCCCCCCCCCCCCCCACAGGTCTGTTAGGGCTACGGTTCATAAATATCCCAACTGAAATTAAAGAACTGGTGTATAAAGACCGAGTCTTCTGGCACATTTAAGGTTGGTGAAGCTGCAGGAGTTCTGATCTGACCTAGAGATTATTCCAACAATGATGATGTCACGAGTGTATAACACAAGAGTAGTAATAATAGAAGTCACAAGAGCATGGTATGAACGAATGAGGATGCATCACTGCTTATCAATCATAGCACCCAGGTATTCTTTGCAACCAGTGTAGTCTGAGATACTTCCCACTACCTGGACCCCGGTGCACAGTGTAGGTACAAGGCATCGCTATACCTTGAAACAAGGACATTTGGACTTACAACTACCTGCTTTCATCCACCAAACTAAGGCATTAATTGTGTGTCTTTTGCAATCTGTCAATCTTTCTACTCACATGTATGAATTTGCTCGTCAATGGGCATCCAAGAAATCAATTGCCAGTGCTTAAATTCATGCAGTAGTAGTTATAGTTAGAACCTAGTTTCCATAGGGAAAGCATTTTTTGATTTGCTAATAACTTTGGAGTTGTTTGACCAATCTTTGTGAAATACTTCCCAAAAAGTCTATCCAAGTCAGCTCCTATACTGAAAATTTAGGGGGATTCGTCAAGCGGGGCTGTGAAAAAAGGGGAGTCCTAAAACGCGTTTTCCCCAAGTTAATTTCCATATGAAATTTTGCAACTTGCTACAGCCCAAACTGCTGAACGGAATTACCTTAAATTTGGCAAAAAGGTAGAGCTTGGTTCAGAAAGCAACCTTTTTTTTTAAAAAAAAAGGTGTAAATCCGTCCAGTAGTTTTTGAGAAAATCAAAAAATAAGAGTAAAAAAAAAAATTTATCATAGGAAATTTTGGGCAAGGCTACAGCCGAAACTACTGAACGGAATTACCCCAAATTTGGCAAAAAAGATAGTGCTTGGGTCAGAAAGCGACCTTTTTTTAAATTGTGTAAATCCGTTCAGTAGTTGCTGAGAAATTAGAAAAACCAAAGTTTTGATATCTGGGCGGAGCCTAAGTCCTAAGCACAAGCTTCACTGTGATTGGCTGCCAACACTCCATACCAGGAAGTGTTGGCACCCATCTTGTGACTCGGTAGACGCAAGTCACCAGAAAACAGAGAAACAAATTTATAAAACAAGAGAAGGGGGCAGGGTAAAAAAACCCTGACCCCCTAGGCCTGCTCAGGGGATCCCAGAAGGACCCCCATGGCCAAAAAAGCATTAATAAAAAATGCAGCACAACTCGCGCTAGGGTCGCGGGTTCCTGTGTTTTATTTCAATGAGGCCCCTGGGTGGGCTAGGTCCCGGGGGCATTTCTTAAAAAATAATAGCAGGGGCCAGCTGTGGCCCCCACATCCGCGGGGCTTCACTCATGTTGGGAGGGGAGGTCAGTAGGCTGTGGAAATTATATCGGGAAAATAACAATGCACCGTATTGCGGCCTTCCTTTATTAAAATGCGGAATAATGTTTACTTATAATGCAGTGTTCACTTTTATCATGTATAGTGTCACTTTGTTACAAGAAATGTATTAGTATGTGGGAGGGCGTGTTCTCTATCTGTGTGCAGAACAAAGTTAAAGTTTATTTGGCTGAGGTGTTCCAACAACAAACTTTATGTTCATTGGCTGAGAAATATTGAACGCAGAAGTGTTTCCAGCCATTCACTTCCCCTCCGCAGAGTAGCAAGGACATCTGATTGGCTCAAATGTTCTAAGGAGGACCTTCCAGAGCTTAATGTTCATGGTTGTGAACCAATGAAAGTAGAAGTGTTGCTAGCTATTCCTTTCTCCTCCCTGGAGTAGGAGGGACATCTGATTGGCTGGTGTACTCTAAGGAGGAGCTTCCGGAGCTTAATGTTGATTGGTTGCAAACTATTGAAAGTAAGAAGTGTTGCCAGCCATTTACTTCCCCTCTGCGGAGAAGGAGGGACATCTGATTGGTTGACGTAATCCAAGGAGGACTTTCCCAAGCCTAATGATGATTGGCTATAAAGCATTGAAAGTAAAAGTGTTGTCAGCGGTTCCTTCCCCCTCCACGGAGTTTTAGGGACATCTCATTGGGTAATATGTTCCAAGAGGGACCTTCCCAAGCTTAATGTTCATTACTGTGGTAGCCATTCCCTCCTCCTCTGTGGAACAACGTGGAGATTTTATTGGCTAAAGTGTTCCGAGTACAAGTTTGCTCCTTATTGGGTGGGAACGGTTTACGTTTGTCAGCCATTTTGTGACGCACTTCAGAGGAGTACGGGGAATCAAAGTAGTAGAGGGGAGGGTAGGAACACTATTAACTCTGTACAGTGGTCACAAGGTGGTGGACAGGGATTGTGAAGGAAAAAATTGTTTTGTATATATTTTAAGGACCATTTATATAATTGCTGTGGGGTGTACAAATCAGGGCGGAAAAATTAACAGAGTATCTTGGGGTCTTCTTTTTATCAAGTTTGCGGGTGGGATACTTCCCAGGTGCACTATTTACTCATAATGTGGTGTTTACTTTTCTGATGGGGAGGTGTGGTTGCGCAGCAAAAATTTCAGTCTAGGTTTCAAAGAGTTTTTATTAAGCAATTACAAATACACTTTCTTCGGAAACTGACGCTGTATATACCAAAGGGGTGACAAATAAAAATGGAATTTCATAAAATAAGCCTGGCCACACCCTCCTTTTTTCGGCTATAGTTTGTAAAAGTGTTGCCCCATATTCTTGATAATATAGGAGGCCATGTGATACTTTTAGATAAAGTAGAAAAGAAGTGCTACAAGAAACACTCCCACACTACATCATCTGAGATCAGAAGAAAAAGTAAAAAACAGTTAAACACAAATGTCTTCATATACATAATTTTTTTTAATTTGTATTCTGTAGATTTCGGGAACGTTCTGTCGTAGTGCTTAGAGGTCGCACACTGTTTGCCTAAGAAATCAAGTACTCTTTAAAGAATATATAGGACAGTACTATTATAATATACAGTACTGGTAATATATATTCTATAGGGAGAAGGTGTATAGGAACCACAACTGAGAAAAATAGAAATTAGAAAATAACATTTAGAAATGTAGGGTTTAACAAATGTTTAAAGTAAGAAAGTATGTATGAAAGCTATATATTTTTATACTGCAATTTCGTAAAATATGCTCACTGAAAAAATATCTGATCAAGTAAGTTATAAAGGTTAGTAAGTTGTATTTCAGATGGTGCCGACAAATCTCCAATTCCTCTTCTGTAACAACATGACACACTATTATAATATAAAAAGTGACACCATTGTTACAGTAAAAAGAAAAGAAATATAATGTTATGAATACAACTGAAGATCAATAACGAAATACTTTCGAGCGGTAAATATTTGAGAGCTTGTTTTCTCTGGGACTTTGAAATGAATAATTTTCGTGGCGACGGGTCATAAACTCCTCTGAGATCATAATGACTGTGAAAATTATAATATACATATTCACAGTATATGATCCCAAGGGTGAAACAGACTAAAAACCAAAAGCTGGTGATGTTGCTCAGATATCTTTACTCTTTGCGCCGACGGGTCATGAACTCCTCTGACAATACAATGACTGACTATATTATAATATACATATTGACAGTATATGATTCAGAGGGGAAAACAGACTAACAACCGGAAGCTGGTGATGTTAATTATAAATCTTTAGGGTTTGCGCTGACGGGGCACCAAGACCTCTGAAGTGAAGTACAGTGTCAATATCATAATATACAAAGTCAGAATATATAAGCTCAAAGGAGCTAGAAAAGGAACAATGTTTGCTGTAATCTGTCTGGTGCTGAAAACAAGCTGCTGACTTTACAGAAAAAAGGCAAAAACAAGCAATAACACCTTTTTTTAAATATAAATATTGACAAATAGCTACATATGATAAATATCTACTATGCCATAATCAAACAACTTACAACTCCGGGATATGTTTTGTTGCCGCAAAACAAGAATCCGACACTTGAAAAGGGAACCTGCATCACAGAATGGACACGTGTAAATAACTTGCGAAAACGAAACTAATTGAACAACGGGTGTGGTTTATATACTTTTTGGTTATTGAGTAGTCTATGGAAGGAAGATGCGGCTCCCCCATTTAGATATCATGTTTTACAGTTTACACGTGCTCACGTTTTACCTATTTGTGCACGTGTTGGGAAAAGTTACAAAATGTGAAGCTGTAAACTGTTCGATTTCGATCGTAACACGTACAAGGTCCTTAATATGTACATGCGTTGGAGAGCTTAAAAACTGTTACCCGGAAAACTGTGTCATTTTCATTCTCATGACTAAAAACACCTAAATAGAAGACATTAAAAAAAATAACGTTCACAATAGAAGAAAAAAAATACGTGCTAATATTTGTCATCACTATGCTGTCAAATTAAAAAAATACAAGCATTTGTAAAGCGAACAGCTACCCCTGGAAAGGTGTGCCGGCCCCCGGGGGTGTCAAGAAGATTAAGCAAGGTGTTGCCCATAGTGACATAGTGGTGGGCTAACATGCCGCTGGAGCTGGGAATCAAACTGTGAACTATGTTGTTCGAAGTCAAGTATCATAGGTGGTGCGTCACACTTTTTCTACACTTATATGTTAATTACTGCTAATCTAGTTATAAAGATTGTTAAATTATTAGTAGGGCTCCCTGCTTTTCGTTTTTACTGATTTGTACAGATAAATACAGAGAGAAAACTATTTTTTTTCCTGTTTGCATTTATATTAAAATGTGGATAAAAACGAAATTGGGTTATTTTTTGAGCCATTCTAAATGCTGTGAATCATGACTACCAGGCCAATAGCTCTGTTGATCTAAAAGTAAGAGAGTCAAAACAATAAAATAATTTCAGTAAAGAGTCTTAAACAGCAATATATATGCTTGTATAAGAAAACATGCACATTTTAATATCAAGGTTGTGCATATTTTATCATCTGAGTGTGTTTATATGAATGAAAACGATCAGTCCTTCAGGCATGAGTGCATATTTATCAGACAAATAAATGTGGAAATATACTCATTTCAGATACATTTTTTTACAAAACCCAAAATATACATGGGTAAATACAGATACAATTATTTTAAAAAACTATGAATAAATACAGACGGAAGTGCCCACAAAATAAATACCATAAAACCGGGAGCCATAATTATAAGTTATAAAAGACTACTGCTACAGTTTGTTTTCCACTACAAAAAGTATACACATCTTATTAAAATGTACTTAAAAACATTATAGGTTTTAGAGACATTGTAGTTAGAAATTAGCATTTAAAAACCTTTGAATTTCACTGAAAAAACCATAGGTTTTACAGAAGTTACAGTTAGAAATTTGCATTTAAAAAAATCTTAGAAATTCACTGAAAACACCATAGGTTTCAGGGGCGCTATAGTTAGCTGGACATTTCCCTCGTACAAAACCATAGAATATCCCCCATTATAGTTAGTTCATCTAACTATAACTCGCTCCCCCGCAATGCACTGCTCATGACGTCACATATTACATCATTCATGGCATGGTCAGTGACATCACTGATGACATCACTGATGACATCTCAAATGACATCACTGATGACATCTCAAATAACATCACTGATTACATCATCCAAGTGATAATATGATGCACCTCCTCACCCCCTAATATAACCTTTAATACACCCATTTTAAAATACAGACTACCATTTTTAAAACCATAGACACACCAATACCAGTTACTACATACCCACTCACTGATTCTTAGGTCTACATACACATCCACTCATTCACCCATAGAATAACTTATACATGCAGTCACTCATCAATACAACACTATCAAATGCACTCATACACCTATTCAGACACTCACATACCGCCACTCATCCATGGAGTTACTCACACACCTAGATAGTCATGTAAAGAAACAATCACTCTCCCATTTACTCACCTATACAGTTATCACACCTCGTAAATTCTTCATCCAGACACTTATACTCCCACTCATTCTTCAATACACCTTGGCACATATATAAAACATATTTAAACTTTACAGAAACACACAGTCACTGGATGATGTCATCAGTGATGTCATTTGAGATGTCATCAGTGATGTCATCAGTGATGTCACTGACTATGCCATGAAAGATGTAATATGTGATGTCATGAGCAGTGCATTGCGAGGTCACGATTTATAGTTAGCTGAACTAACTATAACGGTGGAATGGTTTTGTACGAGACATGTCCCCCCGTGACACCATAGTCTAACAAGCATTTTAGTAAACAAGAAAAGTTCAAAAGAGCTATTTATCTGGTTATAAAATCCTGTTGCTGAAATTGTACAGATTGAGGAACTGAATCAGCTGAGTTAAATTGTTTCAACACACTGTAGTGCTCTGGGGCACTGTGCTTCCAGGTTTGAATTTGCTCACAGAAGAGCATTCGACATAAACTATGTTGAGGCATTTTACCCTGGTCTGTCTTTTTAATATAAACATTTAAGATGCATCAGGTCCAAGGAGTGAACTGTTTCCGAAAAATCACAACTACCAAAAAAATGTACCTTCTTTTTAAGTTTCAATGGTTCGAAGAATATTGCGATGTTAACAAATTGCGTGTTTGCAGAAAAACTTTTCTGCAAGAAAGGAGGCTCAAAAGACGTGCTGCCTTATCATTCACACAGTGTTTGTCAATGTAAAAATATCTTGTAATATCAGTGTGTAAAAATATTCATTATTATTAGCACGGATACACACTATGAATGTGCCTTTAAACATGTTATGCTGCTCGGTACAGTAGTATCTCAGATATAGGTTCTACATCGTAAACATTTTCCTGAAATTATTTTATTTATTGTTACATGATTTCAATGCATTGCGTGAAATTAGTGATGAGTGTGTTTTCGTATTAACGTGACTTTGAAGCAACTTCATGAAATGTGCATTTAATGCTTGGAAAAAGTAATCTGCTAATTACAACAGAAGGCACACACACACACACACACACACACACACCTATGAATAGGAGAAAAAATCACTGAAACACAGCTGCATACATGCATATGCAACAAATGCCCAAAGCAATGTTTGCAATGGAACACATTAAAAAAAGGCAAACAAGCAAATGAAGCAAATGCCAATAATCAAATAGGCTTTAATATAACACCTTAAAATCCATTGCCAATGTTTCCAAGCCAACTATGTATAGCAGAAGCTCTTTGCCTAAGGTTCCTAAAACACTAGTTGATTCTATTCTTTCTAATTCAGGGTTTAAGTCAGAAATATGAATTGCAAATTCTTTTATCACCTTGATATTTTCTGGTTTATATGAGAAGCACTATTGTGCTTCCAGAGACCTGCCCTGCAACTGCCAAGCTGACCAGTACCAACTGAACCTGCCTGAACCCGGCTGCTGGCTTTTGCTGGAGCATGTCCTGACCCACAAAAGGTGTCTCCTCAGGTCCTGGACCCTTGGTTTATGTTAAGGTTTACTCCTCCAACCTAAAAATTGCAAGAACTCAACTCCAGTTGAAAACCAGAGGTTCTGAGCTATTTATGCCGATAGCACTGTCCCAAGTCTCCTGGCAAACATGAGGGCACTTCACTGAATCCAACACAGGACCTGCTGACATGACCTTCCCGGACTTCACTGCAGAGAGCTCCCTTGCATTGACAGCAACCTCCCTGCATTTATCGCCAATGTGAAATTCCAATTGGCCACCTGTTTTTCACACTAACATTGACTGCACTGCCTATTGCAAGTTCCGACTGAAGCCTGAAACTTCACCAAACCTTCATTAACAAGCCTCTCTCTGGATCCGTCTTGCAGAGCTATCACTGCTGACCCTGTCAACAAGTGCTTCTCACCAGAATTTGGACTACATGTTGGAAGGTACACTTTCCACTAGGGTGAACCTGGTTCCTCTATCCAACATACGCTCCATCATGTGGTCCGGAACTTTTGATTTTGACATTGTCTAGAGTGATAAGATAGTCATTCTTGGTGATGTGTGCTTCTTAGAGCTAGTTTTGCTGACAAAAATTCATGACTCGATTTCTACTTATTGGATTTGTGTCATTTTGGTGTCATTTTATTCATTAAAATTACTCTGTTTTAAATTGGTCTGGGATTTTTCTTATGTTGTGTCTGTTTGCGAGGTGAAAAAATACATTACATATTGCCTCGAAGGTAAGCATGACTACTTTTGTGCCAAGTTACCAGAGGGTTAATATCTGGTTTATTTAGTGACTTTTGGTTGAACCTGTCAGCGATTGTGTTTATTAGTTGAGTGGGGCTCACACCCCTCTCAACTAATAACGCAATTTTGTACAGGAACCAAAAGGCAAACCATAGCTGGAGACTAACTGATGCCCATGCTTTTATTAAAGATGCAGAGGTCTGGAGAAGACTTTCGAATATCATACATTCTTCTACACAGACAAGATAAAAAATACATAGGACTGCCTTCTTTCAAGGATGTTGCTCTCAAATCAGTTATGTATTTTAAAACAGCCCTCATAACATAGCGTAAGAGCAAAGAGAGAGCTGGAGACTAAACACCTCATATGAGGACCTTATTAGTTCAAATGTGGCTACTAGCTCATGTTACTGGCCCAGTGTTTTCCTCCTAGAGGCTTAACTGGAGATTTGCCTGAGCTGATTTTTTAATTTTTTTAATTTTTAGAAGTTTTATATAGCGCGAACAAGACCCGCTAGGGTACCAGAGCACTGCATATCTAATCTGAGACATTAAGCAGGTAGAAAAGAAAATGTCTTTGAATTAAAGAGGAGCCCCTTTAACACTCATTTCATTAGTAAATGGAAATATCACATTTATTTCATACAAAGAGCAATTAAAATCATCAATCTAAAAGAACTCTATCTTCAGTTCAACATATGTTTTTAATATGTTGAACTGAAGAGAGAGTTCTTTTAGATTAAGGATTTTAATTGCTCTTTGTATGAAATAAATGTGATATTATTTCCAATCTATACAGTTGCCTTTGAATTATATGTGGTGTAAATTGTCCTTCTATTACATATGGCCCAAGAACTTACCATAGGATGATGAGTGAAAGAAGTTAGTGAATGAGATATATAACAAGGCGCGAACCAGAGAATCTTTTCTCTTATTTTGACGTACAGAATAGGTTACCCACTGGATTTTCTTTTTGTTTTACTAGAAAAGAAAATGTTACAACAAATAAGAGGTTACAAATGCACAACATTCTTAGTAGTGTGGTAGGCCAGAGTTCTACACAAGGTGTTAGAGTTACTAAGGCAGACATTTGGAATACTTTTGCATTTGGCTCTTCAAGAGTAATCCTTTGACTTCTTTTTTTAATACTGCTGTCGAGGGGTTCATTCTGATTTCAGGAGGGAGATCATTCCATATACTAGGAGCCAGACCAGAGGAGGCGCAGTTGTAGGTTTTATTGTTTCTGAACTTTTGTGGTTTCAGCAGTAGAGTATTGGAACTTCTAAGGGCTAGGATCCTTGCATCGAGAGAGAGCCAGTTGAGTTGGATTGGATCTGGAATAATGTGGTCACATTTACTTAATCCTTGTGATGAGTCTGGCAGGAGTGTTCAAAGTAGCCCCTAAAGGTGCCAGTTCAGCTTTGGGTAGCCCAGCCAGGGCCACAATTCCATAGTCTAAATGGGGGAGGACCAGAGATTGGACAGCTAGTTTCATGTCCTCAGGCAGTAGGAATGGTTTGACTTTCCTTAGTGCACTGAGCTGGTGATTGGCTCCTCTTGTTGTTGCACTGGTGTGTTCTTGCGTATTTAGACATTTGTCCAAGGTTGTACCCAGGTGTTTTGTAGAGTCTACAACATGTGGGATGCAATTTAGGGCCATTAGTTGTTTGAGCCAATCACGAATGGGGGCTGAGTGACTGCGGGGGGTAACTAGGAGGAACTGGGTCTTGAGGGTGTTCAACATAAGGTGATTTTGAGATAACCATTGTTGGATTTTCGGATGCGCACCATTAAGAGTTTTGATGTCATCCTGAGAGGAAATTCTCATGTACAGTTGAGTATCATTTGCGCACATGTGGTAGTTTATGTCTGATTTGTTCAGAATTTTGGTGAGAGGTTCCATGTACAAGTTGAAGAGTGTGGGAGAGAGTGCCGATCCAGATTATATTTTCAAGTAGATCAATCAAGCTATCATGTTTGACTGTGTCAAATGCTGAGGAGAGATCAAGCAACATGAGCAGGCAAGGTACTTTCTGGTTAAGTAGTTTTAGAGCATCAGATTACAGCCTTCATTATCTTCCTTTGCGTTGTTGGTCAGAAAGCAGCGAAGGTGGTAAAGGTAAGGGTTGGTCGGAAAGCCTACTGTTTCCTAGCCTGTTGTTGATGGCTATAAGGGGTAGAGTATTGAGTTTTACAGACCTGTGAGTGTAGAGAGAGGGAAGGTTGGTAACCCGGCATTCATTACTTGTGATAAGAGGCCTAGGTTCTCTCTCAGAAGTTTTGGCATATGTGCAAGGGATTTGGTTGCTCGGAGAATGAGAGAGTGAGGTAGAAGTGGGGGAGGAGACAGAGCTGGTGGCGGGGGTGAAAATTCAATGTGGAAGAAAGACCTTAATTTGGAAGTACCACTGGTTTATTATTAGTCAATGCATTTTTGATCCTCATAAAGAGTCTATCAAATTGGTCTAAATTGAGGTCTGATGCTTGAATAAGAATGATCCCGTTGTATCAGGAACTGGTCAGATCAGCTTTGAGGATTGGAGATGGAATGATGGATAAGCAAAAAAAACATGAGGTGTTTTCTCTAAAGGTTTAGAACTGAACATGTACGTAAAGGCTCTCCTCCATTGGGCTCTCCTGTTAGTGAAGAAGATAAGGTCATTAACAATTACACCTTTAGATGTACAGAAGTAGGCATCTAAACGACCATTTCTGGGTTCTGTTTGAGAAGGTTATGTTTGAAATTTTTAGTGGCGTTTTTAGATAGGTTAGGAGGGTACCCAATCTTAAAAGCAAAATGCCACTCTCATGACAGCAGGTCCTCATTGGGGCTCTTGCAATTTAGAGCCATGGTGTTGAGAGAAGAAACGGAGTAAGAGGAGAAGAGTGTTACACTGGAAACGGTTACTGTAGAGACGCTGCCCCAAAGTGTGTAGAGAAAATGGATATTCTATTGTTCAAAAGTGGAAACTGTCTTGAGCAATCTCGCGTTGTGTGTCAAGTGAGTTTTCTTCCAACAAAGAGGAGGCAAAATTTGGAAGGGACTTGGTAGAGACTGAACGGCATCTGGAAGATTGTGGACAGTTCAGGGAAGATTACAGGTCAATGCTAGGTGAGGTTAGATTGTTGAGGCACCGGTACAAGATGGCCACTCCAGAGACAAAGCTGGTGATTAGTCCTACCTTTCAGTACAGAAGATAGTCTTGTCTCTATGTCATGCTAATAGTATGTGCCACCATCTTGTTTCCAGGGACCCCAGGTCAAGCTGTACAATCTAATCCTAAAATTAAGGGCTGATTCCTGCCCAGACACAGCAACAACCCACCAGGAAAACAAAAAGCAGACAGCAATGATCAGATGGTCCCTGATCCAGCCCTCAGCACTGGAATCATTCTCATCCTCTCAGAGAGATGAGCTCCCACATCATACAGCTGAAATCGGACTCTCAAAAAGGGAAGAAGGGAGGACGAGCTTGATCAGATTCCCTCACCAACCATTACATGAAATGAGTGTTGGCGGGAGGGGACGATGGACATTTCTCCCTGTTCTAGCCCTCCCCAGTCACTGCGATCACCTCAATGAAATCTCCCAGCTGTCCCCGCCGGAAGATTGATTGCAAAAGCTCCCGGAACCAGAACAGCTCTGTCTGCATGCAGCAATGCAAGCCTGCCAGTGTGCGGTCAGGATGTCAGCTCCAGGGTGGTTGTGCTCCCACCCCCTGACCAGAGCAGTCGAACTCCTCCTTCCAGAAACCCACCTCAGCCTCTACAAGGGCTCCAGAGGGGAGAGGGTCCAAGCTCCCTGGCTATACCCACCAAAGATGGTCAGGAGTCACTTGGGCGATCAGGCACCTGCAGCGTCACCCACCTGGTGTCGAAGCTCCCCAGATCAACGACTCCAGCGATGAATCCACGAACATTCCCTCCTGCCCCCCCACCCGCGAATGCCTAATTTCTCATAAAAACGTAAGGATCCTTCTCATAAACCTCAGCTGTCTCCAGGATGCTCAGTATCTATAATGGCGAGGGCAGAGTTTATAAGAGATTTAAGAAAGCATTGAAAATGAGGCCCTACATAATGTCCATGACACAGCACAAGGTAAAAAATGAGGAGCAGCTTGAGTTGAAGCAAAATACTCAATATTTCAATTAGGAAATATTTGTGTGCTTTGACATTGTAGGATAATTATTTTAATATGAGAAACAATATTTATATTTGAATTCACCATTGCTATCAGTATGGCCCCTGCGTGCAATTTCAAGCCCCATTTTATATCTACCTGTTATTTTTGTGTAGACCTAGTTTATGTTTCTCATTAGCTCTTGTAGTCAGGGAAAGTAAAACCGGGTTTCAATTACTTTGCTTTGATGTAAAACATGCTCTAAAGCATAAATTCCACCACATTGTCAATTCAGCTTTTTTACACCTCATACATTCAAACATATTTCACTTATCAACTCCTTAAGCTATGTTTTGGCCTCCAAAACTGCTCCCGAGCGGGTAGAGTCTCATAATTGCTTTCAGTATCGGTAATGACATTGTGAGTTGGAGATAAATGGAAGTATTCGACATCATTAACAGGTCTAAAATATTTTAATTAGCCTTTTTTTGTGAATGATTGTCTGTCATCCAAGATCCCGGCTTACTTGTTCTGTGAAGGGGCCTTTTCAGTACTGTGGCACAAGTCATTTGTAAACTCAACAGAAAACATAACGCTGCTTCACTGGCGATGACGCACCTCGTAACCCCCATTCAGAATCTGTGTAATTTAGAGAAGCAAAGTCAGGGAGAGGAGGAGGGTGTGTATTAATTGGCGGTTGGTAAATCACTGAAAATGTTACTGTGCTGATACCGAGTTAGAAAAAAAACACATATTGGCGCTACGTGTCTTTTACAGTGGTTACATCTGAAGTACAGTAGATGATACATATGCTGTTTCAAATTGTTGCTAACCTATTGAAATGGGTACTCCTATTGTCAACCTTGAAACGATGAATGGCTGAATTGGCCCCACTAGGATTTGAACTGGCGATGCTGGAGTCTCAAAGATTCACCATCAGATGGACTAAGTAACCCTATGTAACATAAAAGCCATTCGTTGGCACTGACATTGGTAGATGTTAATATTTTGTTCTTATGTTGTATTTTCATGGGTAAATAATGAGAAAATGCAATGCATAACCTACTCAGACGTCTTCTCAGAAGTCTGCTCGGTTGATGACTGGAAACATTTAAAAAAATATGCAAATTCAGACGGTCCTCTCAAGCGATCATTGACAACAATGTAAATATATCAAAAATGTACGAAATCCCAATTTTATTTCATTTTACAACAAGGATAGAATATAGCTTGAGCCGCAAAACCGCTTGCATGATGAAGTAGAAAACCCACAGGACGGCCATTACCGCTAGCAAAAGACTGGTAGTAATTACTCAGAAATAAATGCACAAATAGAGCAGCAACACTGTTCCCACACACTTCCATTTGTGTATCTTCCTTGTGTGATTCTATCTCTTGTACATTTGCATTTTTTTTCTGTTTGTACCTTTTTGTAACGCATATAATCCTAAATTTTTTTTATAACGCATGTAATCCTAAATCCGTATGTTTTCAACTGGTTCTTATGTAAGTCAAAAATTTGCAAATCTGTTTTTCCGATTGTAACCATCAGTCCTTATGGTTGAAACTGGGTCCTATGTAAAGCGCTCTGACACCTTTGGGTAAAGTTCGCGCTATATAAAATCGCATAAATAAATAAATAAATAAATATGCCTGCCCTGCTTCTTGCGGTAGAAAAGTAAATCAAGATATAAAGCTCAGCAGAAATGTACGTCCCCCTACAGTTTTTACCACTTGATTTCACTCGGGTTTCCGAATAAGAACCTTAGTAAGGGTCATATCTACTGTGTCTGTTCCCAAAAAGCAGTTACAAATTGCTCCCTGACTATTTGCAAATGGGCTTTCATTTTGCTAAGTGGCCTATGTATTATTAGGCGTATTGCAAAATCCACACTCAGCAGGGGATGCAGAACGTCATGCCTGATAAATATTAATGAGCCAGGTCACAATTTGCGACTCCCTTTGATTGGCTACAAACATTTGGTTGGTGGTGTATGCATTTCCAAATGGAAAACTTTTTTAAAAAAAAAATTAAAGAAAAAAGCCCATGTTCCTTAAAGGAACTGGCGCTGCCTAAAAAAACATAAACGTTTTCATTTTGGGAAAACAGAAAGGGGATCGGGCAGTTAACTCCTGGAACCACTACCGACTTCCCCGATGCTGCCAACACAATTCCCCAATGAGGCACGAGTCCCATTTGGGCGAAGTCCCTTTTGCAAATCATTACCACTCCTTTTCAGGTTTATCTATGGTCTGCGCCAGCAAATGTTGTTGCAAACCATTAACACATGCCATACCGATTAATAATTAGGAAGGAATACCACTTAGCATCCCTTCCTGTATACAATTTGGTATGGGTCACAATACCCCTTTTGCGAGTCAGAAATGTAGTTGCAGATTTTATGTACTTCCAAGAAAAAGGTTCTTAAAGCCAATTCTGTTACTATTAGGCCTAAGATATTGCCGTATTGCTTTTCTTAAATTACAAATGTTGGAATGTGAAAAGTGCATTGAACATGTTTTTCCTTCTTTAAAAGCAGTGATTAAATATAGAAACTCTATGGATTAGGACAGATCAATCAATTTGTATATGTAAAATATTTTAAAGTATTGTTCTTACTCTGTATTTTATCTTGAATTTTTATTGTGATTATTTTGCTTTTATGATCCTTTTGTAAGAATCGAATAAAGCATTTTTCTGATTCTGATTCTGACTGGTAAGTCGGTTTTGTATATGTTTTGTTTTTTGGGTTTTGTAGAATAAGACATTTTGCAATCACAGACCCAATGGTTTTAGGAAGTGCATTGTTTCTGATCGTAAAATCCGTTTGTATGCCTGGTCCTAAATGTTTTTTTATATAATTCTGCCCATCCTGGTGTGAATTAAAGTTGACCCTTTTAAATTATTTCTGCAATATCCAGGTGTTTCATTTAAGTTTTTAAACATTCGACTATATGTTTCTAGTGAAAAAGTATACCTACTACTAATAAAAACAAAGGTCCTCATTTACTATATTTGAATGCACTGCCGAGCAGCAAGCCTTTCTGTTGCTCTGCCGTGTAAAAGGGCAGGGTGTATCTACAAAATACGGTGCATTCATGTGTTTCTCCCTTGCACTGGGGAACAAACAGCATCTTTGCGTCAAGGCAGACCCCCTTGCGCTATGGGGCAAGGGTGTCTGCATTGCACGTTTGATTGTTTAGGTGCAGAAAGGGAAACCTTCCTACACATAAACAATCATTAAAGGCAATTGCTCCTTCTATGGGGTTGATTCCAAATTCGTCGGGAAAAGGATTTTCCCAACACGGACCTGCACATTTACGGATCGAACTGTAAACACGCCTTCCGAATGGCTGAGTACAATGCAATGCTTGAAATTTACAACCGACTCAGCCAGAAATTTTCTTTACGGCCCAGTCGGCTGGAAAGGAGACTGACGCAATAGACTTGTACTCACAAGATTCGAGATAGCCAAGCGTCAATCCGACGCAACAGACACGTACGCGAACGGCTCCATGTAGCCAAGCATTAACCCCCTCCCTGCTTCTGTCGGACAACGGCCATTGTGAGAACTACCTCTGTAGTGCTGCGCATATCCGTTGGCCGACGCGGCCCAGCCCACTCAATGGAATGCCCCGCACCGCGGCTGAATTGCCGCTGTGGTTAAGGCATTAACACGACACAACAGACTCGGACGCGAACAATGCCACATAGTCCAGCATTAACACAACCCACCAGACATGTACGTAAACATCTACCTTTGTCACAGTGGTATTGTATAAGCTACTGTCACCCCAATGTAGGGTCCCAGAGGGTTGTGCTGTGTTGGGCTATCTCTTGCTGTGTTGTTTGCTGTGCCACCCAGCTTGTGTCACATGAATGAGTTGGGGTCCCACTTACCTGACGATGCTTGCTTGCCCACCAAGGGATGCCCAGTTCATGAGTTACTTTTGTATGGCACTGTGTACACATCTGTGTAATTGGGGTTCTGCCCACTGTCATGTGTTGTGTACTTGCCTGGGGACACTGAGACATTCACACATGTTGTGTATGATATGCAGTGTGGGGATGCCTGTCTGTGTTTGTGCATCTGCTCCACTGCATTGGTAAGGCTTCTGCGGTCAATTGGCGGTATGTGGTTTGGCAGTTTTTCCCTAGTGTCACTTCAGTTTGCACATTCATCATGTTTGGTGTGTTCCATTGCTGCCATGGTATGGGACTCGGTCACCGGACATCTACAGTCTCCACTGGATTCCTACGTTTGTGTGTCTGTTCATATGGATGTGTGTGTATGCATCATGGTGCTCACTTGTCGCATTGTCTAATTGTACACTGGAGTAATTATCAGGGATCATGGCCACTACTTGTCTGCACATGGCAGAGGGTGTTCTTGTGATACACAGCAATCTTAGCCTCCCCATATCTATGTTTGTATGTGACACAACCACTACATTGCCACAGCATTGCTCGTGGTGTTGGGACCAGGATTCATGCATGCTGGTTTGGAGATGCTGATATTTTCACGTCCACACTCACCTTATGTTCACTGTAGTGATAGGGGGTTTAGGACACATTACCACATTGGTCCTAAGATGCTGGATTTTTTAATCCCACTATCACCTTTTGGTCACTGTAATGATGGAGGTTTTAGACCCCATTACCACATTGGTCCTGAAATGCTGGATTTTTTAACCCCACTAACACTGCTGTAATGTGCTGGGAAAGGAAGAGGTGTGGTTAGCAGATGGAGGGACTCATGCTGTTTTCACCGTCTTAGACATCCCCACAGGGAACCAGCTCAAAAATATGGAACAAGGTCAAGCACCAGTGGAGTTACAAAAGCCCCCCTGTGCTTTGCAAGGAGTCCCCCTTAAGTTTTGTTATGCCACTGTCGAGCACAATGAACTGATGACAGCTATATTTCTCAGGGTAAATTCACTTGGAAGGATGTTTCTCCCCACACAGTCAGGGATGACACTATTCGGAGGGCACTCGCTTGATAGCTAGTAGGTGGAACGTGGTTTCACCATGCAACAGACTGCGACAGCAGTGAGGGCAAGAAATACAACTTTCTTGGATCTGCCAGAACTCAGTCAATTTGGAGACAAGCGACTTTCACAACTGGAAAATAGTGCCATTGAGGACAGTACAGAGAGCAACCCTATCTGAGCTAGACTGCCACCGCAGAAAGTAATGGACGCTTAGCCTAATTCACATGCAGATGCCTGTTACCTGTTCACATTGACTTAATTGCAATAACAAGGTCTGTCAATAGTGAAACCTGTCTGATCCCTATTACCAACCTCACAGCATTTGTAAACTCAACAGAAAACATAAAGCTGCTTCTCTGGCGATGTATTTTCTGTATATGGACCCTCTCCCATTTGCTAATCATGTGGCATGCTTCTTCGGGTCCCCAACTGATGAACTCAACTGAACTTACGGAGGGAGCACTTACATATTGATGTAATCGGAATGAAGATGAATACTCCAGGATTGATTCTTCAGTTACTTTATTAATTAAGATGTTAAGATAATAAGTTATAAGATAGAAACCCCATCAGGAGCAGCTGTCCTGCTGCTCAGCCCTGACCCGACTGAAATTCACAAGCTACTCACATTCAAATCATCCAACATTCTACTTCACAAGCACTCCAGCTGAGCAGCAGGAAGATTCAAGATACAACACATATCAAAGAGCCATGTCCTATAGTGATTGCCTCAACAGAGGGAAACAGAGGGAATCTCATAATCTCATAAGAAAGATGATATTGCTGTGGGTGAGACTCCAGGAGAATTTAATTGCCCCCCCCAGGCAAGGTTAAAAACCAGCCCAGCTGATGCCCATGGGGCATTTATTGTGCCCCAGCATCGACATGGTCAACATGTTTGATTCAGTGTCTAATTTGCCAAATTTATACAGGACATAAGATCCGCTACTGAACCCTCAAATGTAGGGTCTATTACTTCATAAAACACACATAGTTTTCAATCATGCCATACACTCATACATTCATAACCACTCCTATAGTTCAAGGTATGTCAAATTCGATCAGAAATTATCCTGAACTCTTCTTCCTGTGGGAATTGGATACACAGAACTACAATTTTAATAATACTCAAAAAGTCTGTTTCAGAAGGTGTCAGGCAGCGATAACCAGGTATGAAAGTACAAACATACTTACCAGCATAAGCAAGTGAAGAGCCACACGACCTCAAATCTGGTGTACCGACCCAGGGCCAGTCACAGGGCCAATGTGTGCATAGCGGCCAGTGATAACTAGGGCAACAAAAGCCATTGGAATAGTGAAAGTTTTCAATGGCAGCAGAAGGGAGCGTGAAGGACAATGCAGCCGCATTCATAAAACCACCACCGTCATTGGACACCACCAAAAAGCAGAACATTGGCCCTACGTTGACAGCCTTCAGTGATTTCATAAATATGCTGGAAGAAGCAGACAATAAGAAAAATCATTAAGTACTTAAAGAACTTTGCTGGTAATGGACTGAAAGAAGTGATAAAGAAAATATCACAAATTGATGAAATATCATACCTTCAGATCAAAGAATCATTGGGAGCCAGGTTCAATACAATGCCAAATGTTGCCTAGGAAAGTCACATTTTCAATCAAGTGAGACAGCAAGATGGTGAAACGAAGGATGCTTCAGAGTCATCAAATGGCTGTCTTTCAGAATCATTTAGAAGATGCATCTTGATAGAGACGCTAGGGGCCTATAAGGATGATGGGCGGACTTTGTCTGCCATTTATGTTTGTGTGGGTGGGTATGTTTCTTTCTCTTTTTGTAGGTTTTATTCTCGGAATCACGTTTTGGGGAAGATAGCTCTTTCTTTTATTATGAAGTGTGTATTAGTATTTAATACTAATATTTATATAACACTTGAATTTTTCGTGTTTTCCTGGACCGTTTTATTTTTTTAAACACTAAGGAGCCTATTAGGTTGGCGGGCGGACGACCCTATCAGTGCTGGGACCGCCCGCCAGTGGTGCAGCAGTCCCGCACCGGCAATTAGGATGCCACCGCTACCGTGGCGCTGGCATCCCCCATCCCTAACATTGTGGCAGGCGGTGCACACAGCACCGTCCACCACAATGCTGTGGCTGCACTATGTGCATTTTCATGCACACAGTTTGCAGGCGCAGTGCAGTGCCTGCCACGTTGTGCCTGCAAATGCTAAGGGGTACCCCTCATGTTCCCCTCCCTCCCTACCAACATCCTGGGGGCCCGCAACGGGCCCACAATTGAGAAAACTACATGCCGCAGGCTGCTTGCCGCAATTATCATAATATGGATGGCGGTGTCTAGCAGACATATCAGGCCCCTTTTCTGCCCGGTCACGTGTGTGACCAGTGGTAAACTAGCGGACGGTCTTTCCGTCCGCTGGGGTCCCCCTCCGCCATACTAATATGGTGGGGGAAATGGGAAGCGGGCAGAGGAGAATGTCGAGCGGATCGCCACTGCAATGCTGGCGGTGGCGATCTGCCCGAAATTCTAATAGAACCCTTTTTTCGTGTTTTTTATGGTTTAAAGTACTTGGATTTATCAATGGCTTATTATTGGGTAACAGTTGTATTTTTACATTTTTTTGGGGTGGAATTAAAATATTACTTGAATTGAGAGATACCTGGATGGATTTCCAAAATTTGGATTACGTTTTCTTTAGCTACAGAAACAGTAAGTGTTTTATATAATAAATGTGGGAGGGTATTTTCATTATGTTGCTTGATATATGTTTAATAATAGTTCAAATATAAATAATATGTCAATATATATTTTTATAACTGTATTATATATATATGACAAATTATTCATATTTTAATAAGATAAGTAAACATTTAATGACAGTTACCAAATGTGTTTTGTAGCAAAGTCTTTTTCTTTTGATTTAAGCAATTTTTTAAATATTAGTTTTTGCTATTAGTGAGAGGTATTACAGTCATCTAGTAGTTGGATATGGTGTTACTTGACTTTGTAGTAAGTCATACATTCTATTGGTTTGTTTTGTGAGTGTATGGCCTATTTGAGTAACTGATTGTTCCATTCTAAGTTCTTGGTAAGTTTGTTCTTTTTGTAGGGCTTGGAGTAATTTATGTAGGGTGGGTAGCCCTCTTCCTGTTGTTGACTGGAAGGCATTATGCCATCGTTCAACAGTATTGTTGGTTTTTGCTTGTTTATTTAAGGTGCTTAACCCCTTCGATGAGCTCGTCGGCCAACAGTCATCGTGAGCACTACCTCCGTAGTGCTGCGCACGTCAGTTGGCCGACGCAGCCCCGCCCACTCAATTAAACTGATGCACCGCCATAGAATGTGGAATTTGGGTAGTCTTCTGTGCCCTGATCTGTGGAGTCTTCCTACCCAGATACCCAGGTACCTCAAAGTAATCCAATAGTGGGCTTAGTTTTTCTTCGTGTCTTTTGTAGTAGGGACTTTCAATTAGGATATTGTAGTGCTCTGCTACCTCTGTTACTGGAACATAGGCCAGTGCTATTAATTTTTTTACTTGATATGCAAAGGTACTATCTGTAGCATACTCAACAATTAGGGGCCTATTAGGATGGCAGGTGGACTTTCATTCGCCTGCCACCCTAACAGTGCTGGGACCGGCCACCAGTGGTACAGCGGTCCCGGACCAGCAATTAGGATGCCACCGCCACGGTGGCAGTGGCATCCTCCATCCACAACACTATGGCGGGCGGTGCACCCATCACCGACCGCCACAATGCTGTGGCTGCACTGTGCGCATTTGCATGCACAACGTGGCAGGTATTGCGCGGTGCCTGTCACGTTGTGCATGCAAATGCTGGGGGGTCCCATAGGTACCCCCCATGTGCCTCCCCACCTACTAACATCCTGGGGGCCCGCATCGGGCAGGCACACATTCATCATAATATGGATGGCGGTGTCTAGCAGACACCACCATATCAGGTCCCTTTTTCTGCCCAGTCACCTGTGTGACCAGCGGTAAACCGGCAGATGGTCTTTCTGTCCGCCGGGGTCCACCCGCCCTACTAATATGGCGGGAGAAATAGGATACATTAGGAGGAGAATGTTGGGTGGATCGCCACTGCCATGCGGCGGTGGCGATCCGCCCGACATTCTAATAGACCCCTTAGGGTTGACTTTTGTATATGTATCCAGAGACACTGATTAAAGTGGTAATAGCAACCCAGGATTGCTGTATGGGGGTAGCATTTTAGTATACTATTGATCATGGCATGCTCAAAATCAATATTTATTTTCTGAGGGAAATAATTATTGATTTTATCTTTTATTTGGTTTAAAATTTCCAAGTAGATACTTTGATTTTTGTTAGGGAGTAGAGTATAGACAAATGGAATATTAGTATTTTGGAAAAAGCCATGTATTGTGTATAATTGAAAGAATGGTTTGGGGCACATTTTGAATATCCCAGCCATCATCCAAGTATTACATTGTTGCAATGTTACTAAATTGTTTGCAGTAGCAAACATAATAATTTGTTTGTCATTGCATTTATTGTCAAAGAATATGAATGGTTCATTGGTGTGTGTGACACTTAACTCCGGGGGAATCTCAACCTCTTTAAATGTTCTAGGGGCAGGTGTACAGGATGTTGTGGCTTTTTTTGTCTTGCTATGGTTCTTTTTACAGAGTCAATAGTTGGCAATTGACTAGATGCATGTAGTGGTACTGTTAGTAATTGCTCCTTCAGTATCTCAGTGGTAGGTCTATCTGTGCTAGTACTAGCTTCTTTTATATTTTCAAGGGCACTTCTAATTTCTATCTATGTTTCATTTGTAGATGTAACAGTTGTTTCCTGCATAATGGCCCTACTACCATGGCATTATTAGAATAATATTTACAGCATTTCCAAAATACTTTTAAACCACTCTGTTTTTCTTGTGTGTATACATAACCCATATAACACAACAACATTTTGCCTTTTTGTGACATAACAAATTCAGCTCCTTCCGTCATGGTGGTTTGTTTAGGTCTAGGAAAAATATTTAAACATATTAATTGATATCATGTAGTACATATTAAAGGAAAATACATATACATTTCACTTTATATACTTACTATGTTGCTGTTGAGGTCATTGAAGATGGTGTTGTTTATTTACAAACTTCTGTTTTCTTTTATTCAAAATATTTCTGTTGGTAAGAAGAAATATAATGTTATGTTTGTTCTATTAATATATAGGTGATGGGGAACTTGGAAATAAATTAGTTTTTTAGTGGGTATTTTAGGGAATAGTGGGATATCAAAGAGAAATGTACTTAGGGGGTCATTAGGATCGCGGACGGACCCCAGAGCAGGAGGGAACCTCCGCATGGCATGCGGAGTTCCCTCCTGTGCAATTAGGATGTGACCACAAGGGTTGCGGTCACATCCTCTATTTTTAACATTGCGGCGGGTGGAGCTTCAAGCTGTACCCGCCGCAATGTTAAAAATGCACGCATTGCATTTGCATGCAGTAAGAGGCAGGCACTGCGCGGTGCCTGCCGCTTTCTGCATGTAAATGCAGGGGGGTACCATAGGTAGCCCCCATGTGCACCCCCTAACCCCCCTTCACCTAGGGGGCCCGCAATGGGCCCCCGCAGTGAAGTTCCGTATGCTTTTCCACGGCGGAAAACCCGCCGCGGAAAAGCATACTTTACAGGCCATCCTAATATGGTGGACGGTGTCTGGAAGACACCATCACCATATTAGAGCTTTGCCCCCGCGTTGTAAGCCGACCGCCGCGGAAAAGCTGCGGACGGAAACCAGGACCCACCAGCCATCCTAATGTGGCGGTGGGTCTTTGGTCAGTCCGCTGCGGTTTTTCCGCATCCTCTGGGCCAGCAGTGCCATCCGCCGGCCCCGAGGATGCGGAAAAACCGCAATCATAATGACCCCCTAACTTTGTAAATGACTTTTTTGTTGATGTAGTCGAAGTAGTTTTGGGATGCCTTTTATGAGGTACCAGTAGAGGAGATATAAGTGCAAGACAGATATATTAGTAAATGACATTTTGATATATTTTTTAGGGAAAAGTATAAGTAGTTTGCTAGTTTAAATTGTGTCTTACTTATTTGGTGCTGTTGTAAATTTCTTTCAGAGTAGTAAATCTGCTTTCTGTGAGTAATCCGGCAGAGTTTCCTCTTCTTTTTTGTGTAGGGTTGTAGTTTGCATTCTGTGTAAAAAACTGTTGTTCATATAGTCTTTGTTTAATTGATGGGTTTGTTTCATTGGTCTATTTGATTAGTTTGAGGTTTCTATTAGTTGTTTTGTATTTTTTTAAATGTTCTTGCATTTATTTTCAATCAATCAATCAAGGAATTTGTTGAGCGTGCTACTCACCTATTAGGGTCTCAAGGCGCTGGGGGGGGGGGGGGTCGCTACTGGTCGAACAGCCAGGTCTTGAGTTGCTTCCTGAAGGCGAGATGGCCCTGTGTCAGCCGGAGAAGGGTGGGGAGGGAGTTCCATGTCTTGGCTGCCAGGTAGGAGAAGGACCTTCCTCCGGCGGTGGCTTTGCGAATACGTAAGACAGTGGCAAGAGCTAGGCTGGCGGAGCGGAGCTGGCAGGTTGGCGTGTAGAATGGGAGGCGGTTGTTGAGGTACCTGGGGCCCGTGTCGTGGAGAGCCTTGTGTGCGTGGGTGAGGAGTCGGAATGTGATTCTCTTGCTGACGGGAAGCCAGTGCAGATTCTTCAGATGGGCAGAGATGTGGCTGTGGCTGGGGATGTCCAGGATAAGTCTTGCCGAGGCGTTCTGAATACGCTGTAGTCTTTTCTGGAGCTTGGCTGTGGTTCCGGCGTAAAGGGTGTTTCCGTAGTCTAGCCGGCTGGTGACGAGGGCCTGGGTGACCGTTTTCATGATTTCGGTGGGGATCCATCGGAAGATTTTTCGGAGCATGCGCAGGGTGTTGAAACAGGACGATGAGACGGCATTGACTTGCTTGGTCACCGTGAGGGAGGAGTCCAGGATAAAGCCCAGGTTCTGTGCGTGGTCTGTGGGTTTGGGGGTGGTGCCCAGGGCAGGTGGCCACCAGGAGTCGTCCCAGGCAGAGGGCGAAGGTCCGAGGATGAGGACTTCTGTATATGGAAAACGCGAATTAAGAAGTTGTTAATGCTAAAAAAAAAAATTGGTATTTCGTTGCTATTGTATGTTTAATATAGTTTAAAATGTATATCATTGTATGTTTTAATTTTAAGAATATTTTATATGAAGTTTAATAGTGTGATTAGTAAAGTTTTGATGTTTGTATATGTTTATATGTTATAATACAGGTTTATAATAATTAGAATGTGTGTAGTTACATTTTATATAGTGAAAATACGTTTGGGAGTTAAGTTATGTTAATTTTAGTTAATTTTGTAAATGTCGATATTTCAAGAACAGCAATATAATAGTACTCTATATTTTGATTTTAGATATTTAGGTCATTTTACTCTTTATTCAAGGAACATCGATGTTTTTGTTAACGATATTTATGTTTTCGATAATGTGTTATTCTATATTTTTGATGTACTATATTTTGTGTTCGATATTTGTGTATTTTCTTTAATAAGTATTGGTATTTGATATTATTGTCATCGATATTTTTGCGCCGATATTTTGGCAACTCGATATATTGGTCGTCGATACTATGTCAGTGATTCCATTTTATCAGGTGGCATACCCTGCAACCTCCACAGTGATGTCGTCCCATAACATGAGGGATGTCCTAAAGGGTATGTCTATCTATGGTAGTTTGCCCATTCTTCCAATTTCTGGTGTACACCAAAATATCTTTCAGATTTTCCCTTGCTTCTGTGCAAAAAAAGGTTTTTCAACACTAAACTACCCAAATGACAAAATACGCCAGTTTCTTTTAATGACCTTCTTTTCCTCATTGGAGATGGTACTATATGTTGTAACACATACCAATTGATCAATATTTTCTTTGGGTCAGTTGCGCTCTATGAAAGCCTCCCCTTTTTTTTTTTAGTTTTGTTGCTCTCTGACGTTTGTATAATGTACTCTGGATACTCCAGCTCCCTGAATTTGTATCCTTAAGTAGCTAATTTTCAGACAACTGCAGCGTAGCCTCAGGAATTGCCCTTAAGGTAAGTCTGAAATACAGGATATGGGTGGAAACTACTGAATCTTAACAGGTAGTTCTTGTCCATTCTCTTGTGATGTCTACCAGTCAACAATCATCTGTTCTCTTGAAAGATCTTCACATCTAAGAATGTGAGACTCTTTTTGAATTGCAGTTGAAGTACAAGAACTTATTCTGTTGATTAAGCCATGTTACTAATTCAGTTGTAGAATTCCCACTACAGATTCTAAATACTTCATCTACGTATCATTTCTTCAGTTGAATGTGGGGTTTAAGGGATTGTATGTCGTTAATACCCTTGTGCTCTCAAAAAGTATGTAAACGAATGGTACACTGGGGGCATAGGCGCTGCCCATTGATGCCCCGGACACCTGTAGATAGATGGCACCTTCGAATTCAAAGAAATTCCTTTTGAGGGCCAGTTGCATATACTCCAGGAAAAAGTGTCTTAGAATGATGTATGTCCAGTCAAAAGAGAAATGGAGGAATTCAATTTCTCATAAAGTCTCCTCATGAGGAAGGCTACTTTATAAACATTCCACATCTAATCTAATAAGGAGATTGTTTGTTGTATCATATTGGATAATGGATATCTCTCAGGAGTCGTTAGAGGTCTTTGGTATCCCTGATGTATGAAGGGGTATGTAGCATCCACCATAGGACAAAGAAAATGGTCACTGAACTTAGACATGTAGCTCCAATATGGAGTTAACACCAGAAGCAATAGAGCGGCCTGGTTTTGGCAGCCTGTTTTCATGGATCTTAAGAAGAGTAAAAAAAACAGGGAATGATCTAATGTTCTGCCACTAGGAATTATGCTCCCTTTTCCAAAATCCAAAAATTAGTCTTGGCCTCCTCAACCACTGTGTTGATCTCTTGTCAGTGACTCTGTGGAGTCAGTTCACAGTATCCTGTAGTTTTGTCAATCTCCCAACAGGTGTAGACACTCTTCTCTGTAGTCTCTATTATTCTGCACAACTACTCCACCCCTGTTCACAGATTTAATGATGATTTTCTCATCTTTGCTCACTGTACACAAAGCTGATCTCTTAGCCTTGCTCATGTTGTTGAAAATGTGTATCTTAGATTCATCAATGTCCTCAATCCCTTCCACCACTGCTTGTTCATAGTAAGGACTTCAATTCGCACGATATTGCTGGGGGATATAAAGATGGGCATTTGTCTTAGTCCTGAGTCAGTATTAGTACTCTCAACTGTCTTATTTAGTAAAAGAAACAACTTACGTTTAATCTTTCTAAAGAAAATGTCAGCAAGCTCTCAGCAAAATTGAAATTTGTCAAAGTTTGGTGTTGGGTTAAATCCAAGCCTCTTGTTCAACACGCAGGGGCATATTCTCAAGGAGCTATCGCCGAGTTAACGGCAATTTATCGCAGCCAAAGTTACGATAAATTTATCGGCTAATTCACAAGCTGGTGCTAACAGCCCATAGCACCAGTTTACCTGCGATAGCAGCGGCAAAAAACATCACCACAGATGACCCCCCGCTAATGAGATGCAGAGTAGGCGTTCCCGAGCAAAAAGCAGTGACAACACCACTCCACAACATTCTCAACGACCAACCAAATCGGGGATAAGATCCCAAAAAATGCGATAAGGCACATTATCAGGCGGAAACTAACACCTACTTTGACCTGGTGTAAAGTCGGACCACAGCCTGCACCACAAATGGGAGCCAAGGCCAGAGCCACACCTGAAGAGCAACAGATGCCATGGAGTCACTGATCATGCAGCCAGGATACCCTAGAGGGCCACAACACCCACTGCCACTACACCCGGGACCACATCCCCCTTTCCCCGGGCACCCACCCCGGGCACACTCCACCACCACCGGACCAAGACACCCCACATCAACGGCCCAAAACATGGAAAAAAGCACCCACCTGATTTTGCACCATTGCAGCAATCAACAAACATGTGAATGCTGAAATCCGTATTCATTCATGTACCATTGAAAGACCAAACAATATGCCACATACAAATTCGTAGCCAAACAAATATTGTGAAGAGACATGGCGGGGCATCCCTGGACAATCTGTGAGTCACAGCCTGGAAGACAATATCCAAGATGCGAAGATGTCTCAGTAAAGGACAGGGAGAGAGAGAGAGAAAGAGAGAGAAAGAGAGAGACTGAACAAGGAGTGCAATGCCATTTGTGCCCTTGGGCCATGAAAACATGCAAACAGCTGCATGTGTCCCGTAAATCATGCACCCCAAATCACAGGCCTGACATCAAAGTCAGCGTGAAGGCCACATCACATCTCATAAATGCAAGCAGTAGTCATACTAAAATAAGGAATGAGAGCTCCATTGTCCTATCACACAAGGCAGAAGGCCAACGGAACTCCCAACCTTGGTCCTGAATGTGGCTGGCATACCCTGCGTGATATACCAAACCAGACTCCCATGACTCCCACACCACGAACAGCGCTAATGAAAAACCAACTTGCCCACACCCCACACACACTTGTCCCTGCACAACACCTGTAAGGGCTGGCCTTGACACATCGGTCAAAAACTACCCATACAACCAAATGTTGCACACACATACACCTCATTGCCCAGAGCTGTCCACAGAACTGCCTCCGGTCTGAGGAGTGCCGGTGCTACGAGACCAACAAACGGAATGCCAGGCACTCCTGGGCACATGCACAACCCCTTTCACATGGAACTGTACCGTGCACGAATGCTGCATCTGTTGGGATCTGTGCCAATGGCAGTTTTGCAAATCAGTTACCGTATGAGTTTCCGTCTTGCCTACGTCACCTCGTCCAGCCCTGGTTCCGCTGTTGAACATGCACATTTGAGAGCCCCATGCAGTTCTGCCTATCAAACGCAGCAGTAACTGAATTGGATTATGACTTGACAGTGCGTCCCCGGTTGACCCATGAACAGGAGTGTCACCAGGATACCAGAGCATGGGATGCACTGATCTTTGGCGTGTGTGCCGGAAGTTGTGCGTGAGAGATTGTACAACTCCTCGTGTGCAGTGACCACATCAAGGCGCTACCCTATTGGGTGGTGCTGCGGATTGGGGAAACGGCATAGACTGAGCACATCTGCCTGGACCAGTTAATGGATTGGCTCACCCTAATGTTCCTTGAACACGATAACATGTACTATTGGAACACATTCCCCGTGAAGCTGCGCTTGCATTCATGGACGAGTACCTACATTCCTGCAGCCACATCGGATTGTCATCCACAGCACAGGTCCCACCACAACAGTGGACATGTCTGCCTTCGTCTGGACTCAGAATGCATTTGTTAAATGATAGCCAATCTGGTTTCCATCCAAACCATAGTACAGGAACTGCAATTCTGCACATAGTAGATGACGCATCACTGGCTCTTGACCACAACGAAACATGCCTCTTAATATTGTTTGACCTGTCAGCAGCATTCGACACGGTGAACCATGCCAAAATACTTGGTCAGTTGAAAAACAGAATGGCAATTGAGGGTACAGTCCTAAATTGGTTTAGCTCCTTTCTTGAGAAGAGATCGCAAAAATTAATTGTCAACCAAACCCTTTCAGGCCCAACTAATAATACTATTGGAGTTCCGCAAAGGTCAATGCTATCTCCAGCACTTTTAAATCTATAGGTAGACCCGCTCACGGAAATATTACAAAAAGCTAACATTGCTTTGAACATGTACGCTGATGACACTAAGCTGTATATCAAGGTCGCATCGACTGAAGATATAAAGACGATGAACCAAGCGCTAACGAGAACTCTCCTATGGCTAACCAAGAACCACCTGAAGCTAAATCCTCAGAAAACGGAATTCCTACTGATTACACTGCAGAAAAGCAAATTAATGATAGCAGAATGGTCCAACCTTATCACTGCTCTTAAGAGTACTCCGAAGATTGTTGACTCGACTAAATCACTGGGTATTACTATGGACAATAACCTGAACATGTCAGCACATACCAACACAATGGCAAAAAACGCCAGGTTCCACTTAAGGTACTTGTGAAAACTAAAACCATTTCTAAATAAAACAGACCTCAAAACAGCAGTTCAGGCACTGGTCATTTCAAGGATTGAATATGGTTGCACCACCTTGGCAGGGCTCCCCAAGATCTCAACAGCCCCATTAAAAGCATGTCTTAATGCAGCCACAAGACTTATAGCTGGAACGAAAAAATTCAACCATATCTTTCCTCACTTGAAAGCTCTCAACTGGCTGCCCTTCGAAGCACAAATTAATTTCAAGCTGGCATGCATCACTCATAAAGCAATACACAACAAAACACCAGTCTACCTTGCTCAGAAACTCACTCTTTTGGGAGGGAAACGGTCCTCCAGGAGCAAAGCGGAACTACTACTGAAACCGGCTCGTTTCTGTAAGAAAAGAACTTATGAATGAGCGTTCTCCGTGGCTGCACCGAGAATTTGGAACCCCTTCCCCCCTAACATTAGAAGAAATCTATCCATCGCAGCATTCAAAAAGGAAGAATAAATCATTTGATATGAGGAAATTTCTCCCCTAAATCCTTACAGCTGAATGTCTGTCTATTAACCTGTCATGTTGGTTTCTAAGTTCACACAAGCCGCTCATTGACCATTTATGGACTTGTATATACGTTTTCTTGTGGGTTTATGGTTCAAGCTGCTTTATGGTAATCTATCTGTTGACTGGTATATATGTTTATATGCTGTCCTGAAGTGCAATTGTAATTGTCATTAACCAGTAATGTCTTGTAATATATACATTTTGGATTGTTGAAATGTTCTTGTAAAGCGTTCAGACACCCTATGTAGGGTCATATTCGTGCTATAGAAAACACTAAATAAATACATAAACTATGCGAGTGTACACACATCTGTCTAGGGTGAGGCAGTCCCATGGACGGAGCAGCACAGCGTCATTTGGCAACGGTCACAAATTGGACATACTGCTGGGGGGGAGAGTACACACATTGCAATGTAGTATGATATGTGACCTTGTAGGACCTTCCACCTGCTCACTGTCAGCAGAGCAGACAGTTGGCGCAGTCCATTAGCACAGCACTATGCAGACCCCATGGGCTGTGAGTCATGTCCCCTGACATGGGGCAATGGGCAGACGCCAAACATTACATGACTCGTCCAGTAAGGCAAGGTGGGCTCAGACCGTTGCCATCCGTAACGATGTGTACATTTTTGCACTGCCATGTCTTGCACCTCGACAGTCGAGGTCTCCTCCTACTTGCTTGGGCAAGGGAAGGTATATTTATACCTGGTAGGTGCCTTGGAATGTTAGCATTGACATAAAGTCGGGCAGAGGAAGACGTCAGGATAGAACCCTTAAGGAAACAAGGTTCATGCATGATAAATTAGTTCTTGGACCAATTAATAATCCTGTTCTAGGGAAACTCCCAAGAGCTTAAGGGCCTGGTTTCTATGAACTCGTTGTGATGTTAGGGTGGACGGGTGTAGGTGACTATGCCTGTCTTTGGATAGCATGGCTAATGCCTAAATAAGGACTGGGATCCTATGCCTATATAAGGGCAATGCAAATTGTGCCTATATAAGGACATGTTTCAGGAAAACCTATATACGGACACCTAAAGGGGAATACAACAGTAGGTGGTCCTTGATGGGACTCAGACACCCACGTATGGCATCGAGTTTGGCTGCCACGAGCTTGAAACCCACCCACAGCTGATCAGCCAACTCCACCTGGCAGTCAAACACACAGCGTTGGAATTCCATGTGTTCTTCATGGGGGTCCTGGGAGACAGCAGTGGTGGTGTGTGTTTCCTGCTTTGTGGTCTGTGCAAGTGGTGGGGTCACCTCAAGACAGCTGGGAAGCCCTGGTCCTGGGGGTGGGGTGCGGAGGCTGTCCATTAGCCGTTGGAGGGTGTCTGAACAGATGTGCAGGGTGTCCTCTTTGTGTTCTGCTCTGCAGTAAGTGTTGTTTGTCCCCCTGCAATGTTAAGGGGAGATGCATGTTAACAGAGGTTCCCATGTATGTCGACGCTTTGCAGCTGTTGACATGCAGACTGCATGACAATGCACATTGTGACTGTTTAGGTGGTGCTGGCTATTTGATGGCAGACAGTGGGTTTTACGAGTACATGACAGATGTGTGGTGGTGTCTGTACTTTGTCATCACACAGTGTCAGGCAATGCCAGAAGTGAGTGGCCAATTACTACGCACAAGCGGAACCTGTAATGACCTCTGTCTTGTGGTGTAGGTGTTGCACTGTGTCCCACATTGCTGTCATTGGTGGTGTTATGTGGTTGCTAAGTGTCTGCTGCATTTTGTGGTTAGTAGGCCCTGCAGCTTAGATTTCGTGGACCCTTGTCCCTTTGAGGTGGTTTGACTTTGAATTGTGTGCTTTTCGGGGGCTGGGATGTTTGTGACTTGGGTCATTTGTGCAATTGCACAGATTTGGTGGCATTGTGCATTATATGTCTGCTGCGTGCATTGGACATAATAAACCAAGAGATATGCCAAAACTGAGATATTGATTTCACCTGAAGATTTTGTTCATAAGTTAGAAAAACAAATTCCAACCTACGCTGTTGCTAGTCAATAGCAATTTATTTAATTAATTTCAAAGAGAATTTTTAAACAATTTAATACATTTTATACACCACTACACCATTATTTATACAGCACTCATTCACCTAATCATCCATATCACAAACATACAAAATCAGGCATCCATATGTACACAGAATTTCAGAATGATCACAAAGGAAAGACAACGAAACAAAGATTAGAAAGGGAGAGACAAAGAAACAAAGGCTGCTCATACAGTATTCATCTGTGATATACCATATATCTATACATATATACAAAAACTGGAGATTAATCATAAACAACTTAGATGATGTCACACATTGTATATACACAGGTTCAGAGTATCAGAATTCACAATTGTTTGAATTTTCAATTTAGAGAGAGCAGCACTCTGCACGGGGCCTACGCGTTTCGAGTCCTATGCAATGAAGGGACTCTCATCAGGGCCGGGGAAGTTATCCTACTGGTCTGCAAGGCCACTTCACAGGTGTAGAACACGGGGATGCGGTCGGTCGCGCTCACTGGGGGGGTGACGGAGTCACACTTACTTGATCCAAAAGGACCGTGGAGGTATTCTCAAAAGAGGTGAACCCTAGGTGGAGACCTGCGCGACGGATCAGCGCTCCGGAGACGCCGACTGACACGAAGAAATCTATCCCCCCAGGAGTTGATAGAATATCTTCCAGCGTTCGTCCAAAATTCAAGTGGGACGCCTGCTGAATTAGCACCAAGCCTTTCCCATAGAGGTACTTCATACCCCGTTGGTCTCCACCTAGGGTTCACCTCTTTTGAGAATACCTCCACGGTCCTTTTGGATCAAGTAAGTGTGACTCCGTCACCCCCCCAGTGAGCGCGACCGACCGCATCCCCGTGTTCTACACCTGTGAAGTGGCCTTGCAGACCAGTAGGATAACTTCCCCGGCCCTGATGAGAGTCCCTTCATTGCATAGGACTCGAAACGCGTAGGCCCCGTGCAGAGTGCTGCTCTCTCTAAATTGAAAATTCAAACAATTGTGAATTCTGATACTCTGAACCTGTGTATATACAATGTGTGACATCATCTAAGTTGTTTATGATTAATCTCCAGTTTTTGTATATATGTATAGATATATGGTATATCACAGATGAATACTGTATGAGCAGCCTTTGTTTCTTTGTCTCTCCCTTTCTAATCTTTGTTTCGTTGTCTTTCCTTTGTGATCATTCTGAAATTCTGTGTACATATGGATGCCTGATTTTGTATGTTTGTGATATGGATGATTAGGTGAATGAGTGCTGTATAAATAATGGTGTAGTGGTGTATAAAATGTATTAAATTGTTTAAAAATTCTCTTTGAAATTAATTAAATAAATTGCTATTGACTAGCAACAGCGTAGGTTGGAATTTGTTTTTCTAACTTATGAACAAAATCTTCAGGTGAAATCAATATCTCAGTTTTGGCATATCTCTTGGTTTATTATGTTTAAATGCTCAGCCTAACTGATGAAGAGCAAACTCTCCTTTGTTTATTGCGTGCATTGGACGGCATGGGTTATATGTGCACGTGGATGAGTCAGAGTGTGACCTGCCCCTTTACGGATGTGATCCACACTGGGACACCTCCATGTCGATTTGTGCACAAGTTCATTCATTTGAGCTGCTGCCATGTAATTGGTCATGCAGTGTCACTTGCTTCGTCAGTGTGGCTCACTCAAACGCTGCTTTTCTCTTTTCATCACATGTACATGGATTAGTGGTGTCGTTGCCCGGAGGGGGCCAAATTGTGCACATGGTGGACGGGGCCTACTTGGTGTTTCTATGTGTGCTGCAGTGTGCCAAGGGTATCAGGGACATGTTCCACTGTCCTGTGGCGCAGGCCTCCCACCTCCAGTCGCCGTTGCTGCCTTCGTGTTGGCAGCAGGTTTCTGTTTGATCTGCCTATGCACATCATGCCAGCACCTCTTGACCTCCTTCATGGACCTCCTTGCCACTACGACAGCATTGATGTTGGTGACAATGGTCTCCCATATTTCTGTTCGAGTTGCCAGTGCCGCAGCGGAGGTGAGGACCAGTTGTTGGTAGTGTCCTATCACCTCCGTCTTCCTGCAGACTGAACCCGGTCTTCCTCTTCCTCTTCTCCTTGCCCTTCCCCGCACACGGGGTTCCTGTCTGGTACTTCTTGGGGCTTGTGGGATTTGGCTTCTCCTCTGAACTCGGTCCGAGTGCATCCATGGTGCTTCACAGTTTGATTTGGGCGTTTTTTTTGTTTTGGCTTTAATAGTGCGTTTTCCCAAATGACGTGTGGGTATTGCAGGCCTGTACTGTATTTCGCTGATTTTAGTATCACAATTGGCCTCATCGCAGCTTTTTTTGCATTCCCATTTTGCATTGTTGCGGTGTGGTGTTGATTTTAACGCAGTCAGTTGACGCTCTATCTGGAGACTATTGCATGGTACCACCGTGTTGACACAGCGTAATTTTCCTGTGATAGACTGCGATGTTGGAAGTTGCGTTAAGTGACTTTTGCAATGATTATCACACGTTCTTGAGAATATTCCCCCTCCTCTTCTATTTCTGTGAGCACTTTGTCTGAATGTTTTACTTTATTATTATGTATTATTCTCTGGTTTTCCCCACTACTTGATCCCCCACCCCCATGATACCCAACTGTCTACTGAGGAAGCATATCTACCATTTGAGCTTATGTTCCCATAATCCTCCACTGAATAGAGATAGACTTTTTCTTAGACACATTGTTTATGTCCTTCTGTTATTTCTGTACTTTTTGTCGGGTAAAAATATTCCTAAAACCCATCCTTATCCTTATTTAGTTCCTCAAGCTTCTTTTTGAAAACTGTGGTCTAGACATATCTGGTTCTTTATGCCCAGAACATTAGATAAACGTAGAAGGGTATTCATCTGATCACATTTAAAGTCATTCAAAGCTTCACAATCCACAACTTTCTCCAATGCCTTTTCTATGGTGGTGTCCTTAAGGAGAGTCGTACCCGATGACATTAGGCTTCCCACGTCTTCTAAAAGGGTCAGACTTGGATTCTCAGCCGTGTGGACAAAATTTGAATCACACAAAGAAAGAAAAAAGACTCCTTGGAGGAGCCAGTGAGGGATCATGTAAAATGAATAAAGGGTACCTATTTATTTCTGTTTGGGTACCTTCTACATGGCATTATTATGACTGAGTACTTAAGGGCCAATAGAGTACTTTGAGTTCTCATTGTAAATAATGAACCTACAATTTATTTAGTCAATTCACTTTTTAGGAAAGGATGATCACCAGTTGCATGGGGATGCACAAGTGACTACCTTTCCTGATCATAAAACCTGCCAAAAGGCTATCTGAAGCTCTGCTCGTAATGATCCAGAGAAGTACAAATAATATTGGCCACTGACATGATCCTGACTGTGTATCCTGTGAGTAAGTCAAAATCAAAATACGTTTGACAGCTTCTATTTTTGGAAGAGGTTGCTGGTATTGCAAAACTGAGGGGGGCAACTGTTGGACCTGGCCCTTTTTGCAGTGTCACCCCCAAACTTTTGGCCTTCACCCCTCCTGTTTCCTGAACTTGTTTTTGTTGATTTTTTTAATTCTATGCATGTAAACAGTGCTAACCCATGGTAAAGTGCTTTTGCTCTCTTCTTTAAACATTGTAAAATTGGCTTACACCTGATTGGCACATTTAGTTTACTTCTAAGTCTTTAGAAAAGTGGTACTACATGTACCCAAGTCCTGTAAAAAGAATGTTGCAGCATTTAGTCTGCTACCCACTTAAGAAGCCCTTTAAAACATGTCTCAGTCCTAACATTGCAGCTTGTGTGCAGTTTTAAACTGCCATTTTAACATGGCAAAAAACATATTTTGTCAGGCCTAAATCTTCCTTTTCAGTAGATATAAGTCACCCTTAGGGTAGGCCTTAAACAGCCATATGGCAGGAAGTGTTGTATTAAAAATGTTGGATATATCCTTTAAGTTTTTTAATGTCCTGGTAGTGATAACTTTTGTTTGGGAGCTGGTAGGAAAGTCATGTTCAGCATTTGAGGCAACGTAATTTAAAACCATCTTTCATGGTAAATTCAGATTTTAAGTCATAGTTTTGAAAATGCCACATTTAGACTAGTTGTAGACAGCTGTTGACCTTTGTGCATTCCTTCCCAGACAGCATACAATAAGGGGCTGGTTGTTGGCAGGATGATTGTGTGGAGCTGTGTACAGCCCTACTTGTACTTCAAAGACACTGCCTCTACTCACTCACAAAGAACTTCACACCAGGTGATTGTGACTCCATACATCCTGGGACAAGGTCAAGGAGGCAGGACATTCCGAATACTCCTGTGGGGGGAAGGTAAACCTACAGAAGCTTCTCCTATTTCAAAGCTAGCACCAGGTATAAAAATGGGACCCTTAGACCCACTCTTCAGTGCACTCTTGGACTTATGGATTCCACAGAAGAAAGACTGCCATGCTGCTAGAGCACTGCCCTGCTGCTTGAGGCTCACCTTGTTGTCTGAAAGGGAATTCAACCAGGATGCACTTGTTCCTGGGTATCTTGCCAGTTCCCATATCTTTGATAACCCACTTTTAAGTCTTCAACATCTAATTGGACATTGAACCCCTCTCTCAGATTACCTGCCAGCACAGGCAGGTGTGCCTTATCTAGAATCGCCTGTAACAATTAATTATCATCAGACCATTGCCTAGAATATAGTGTTGCATAGAACTCCTCACATCTCTGATTGATGGAAGCCTGATCACTAATAATGTGTCCCAGGTCATTTTGTATATCTATCACTGTATGACTTCCTATTTGCCTGTTTACAAGACAGGCCACCAGGCAGCCAGAGTGATCTCCCTGCTCATGCTCTAGGTTCATATGCATTATGTAATCCTGCTTACTAAGTGGCTTTTTCCAATCTTTCAAATGTCTCATTATTGGTTTCCCAGGCCCCTTGTTCCTTAGCTATCCATCCAACTATTAATTTCATGTACCCTACTAGTTCACTTATTGTTATCAAAAGGGAGTTCTTGACTCGATAATTGGCACTATGCTCCCATAATCCTCCACAGAATAGAGATAGACTTTTTCTTGGACACATTGTTTATGTCCTTCTGTAATTTCCGTACTTTTTGTCGGGAAAAATATTCCTTAAACCCATCTTTATCCTTATTTAGTTCCTCAAGCTTCTTTTTGAAAACTGTTGTCTAGACACATCTGGTTCTTTATGCCTAGAACATCAGATAAATGTAGAAGGGTATTTGTCTGATCACATTTAAAGTAATTCAAAGCTTCACAATCCACAACTTTCTCCAATGCCTGTTCTATGGTGGTGTCATTAAGGAGAGTCGTACAAGAAAACATTAGGCTTCCCACGTCTTCTAAAAGGGTCAGATTTGGATTCTCAGCCGTGTGGGCAAAATTTGAATCACACAAAGAAAGAAAAAAGACTCCTTGAAGGAGCCAGTGAGGGATCATGTAAAATGAATAAAGGGTACTTATTTATTTCTGTTTGGTTACCTTCTACATGGCATTATTATGACTGAGTACTTAAGGGCCAATTCAGTACTGTGAGTACTCATTGTAAATAATGAACCTACAATTTATTTAGTCAATTCACTTTTTAGGAAAGGATGATCACCAGTTGCATGGGGATGCACAAGTGACTACCTTGTCCTGATCATAAAACCTGCCAAAAGGCTATCTGATGCTCTGCTCGTAATGATCCAGAGAAGTACAAATAATATTGGCCCCCGGCATAATCCTGACTGTGCATCCTGTGAGTAAGTCAAAATCAAAATATGTTTGACAGCTTCTATTTTTGGAGGAGGTTGCTGGTAAACCGAATGCAAAACTGAGGGGGGCAACTGTTGTACCTGGCCCTTTCTGCAGTGTCACCCCCAAACTTTTTGCCTTCACCCCTCCTGTTTTCTGAACTTGTTTTTGTTGACTTTTTGGATTATATGCATGTAAACAGTGCTAACCCATGGTAAAGTGCTTTTGCTCTCTCCTTTAAACATGGTAAAATTGGCTTACACCTGATTGGCACATTTAAGTTACTTCTAAGTCTTTAGAAAAGTGGTACTACATGTACCAAGTCCTGTAAAAAGAATGTTGCAGCATTTAGTCTGCTACCCACTTAAGAAGCCCTTTAAAACATGTCTCAGTCCTAACATTGCAGCTTGTGTGCAGTTTTAAACTGCCATTTTAACACGGCAAAAACATATTTTGTCAGGCCTAAATCTTCGTTTTTAGTAGAATAAGTCACCCTTAGGGTAGGCCTTAAACAGCTATACGGCAGGAAGTGTTGTATTAAAAATGTTGGACATATCCTTTAAGTTTTTCATGTCCTGGTAGTGATTACTTTTGTTTGGGAGCTGGTAGGAAAGTCCTGTTTGGCATTTGAGGCAACGTAATTTAAAACCCTCTTTAATGGTAAATTCAGATTTTAAGTCATAGTTTTGAAAATGCCACATTTAGACTAGATGTAGACATCTGTTGGCCTTTGTGTATTCCTTCCAAAACAGCATACAATAAGGGGCTGGTTGTTGGCAGGATGATTGTGTGGAGCTGTGTACAGCCCTACTTGCACTTCAAAGACGCTGCCTCTACTCACACACTAAGAGCTTCACACCAGGTGATTGTGACTCCATACATCCTGGGACAAGGTCAGGGAGGCAGGACATTCCAGATACTCATGTGGGGGGAAGGTAACCCTGCAGAAGCTTCTCCTATTTCAAAGCTAGCACCAGGTATAAAAATGGGATCATTAGACCCACTCTTCAGTGCACACTTGGACTTATGGATACTACAGAAGAAAGACTGCCATGCTGCTAGAGCACTGCCCTGCTGCTTGAGGCTTACCTTGTTGTCTGAAAAAGAATTCAACCAGGATGCACTTGTTCCTGGGTATCTTGCCAGTTCCCATATCTTTGATTACCCGCTTTTAAGTCTTCAACATCTAATGGGACAGCACAGGTAGGTGTGCCTCATCTAGAATCGCCTGTAACAATTAATTATCATCAGACCATTGCCTAGAATATAGTGTTGCATAGAACTCCTCACATCTCTGATTGATGGAAGCCTGATCACTAATAATGTGTCCCAGGTCACTTTGTATAGCTATCATTGATGACTTCCTATTTGCCTGTTTACCAGACAGGCCACCAGGCAGCCACAGTGATCTCCATGCTCATGCTCTAGGTTCATATGCATTATGTAATCATGCTTACTAAGTGGCTTTTTCCAATCTTTCTAATGTCACATTATTGGTTTCCCAGCCCCCTTGTCCCTTAGCTATCCAACCAACTATTAATTTCATGTCCCCTTCTAATTCACTTATTGTTATCAGAAGGGAGTTCTTGACTCCATAATTGGCACTCATCCGGATTGTGAAGGCTTCCAAAAGTACTGCCACAGTGTTAGTTAGACCCCTTTTCAAAATTAGTTTTAAGCATCCTACTACTCCCACTGATTGGTGGTTCACAACTCCTCCCTTCAGGAGGATCACAGACGGAGCTTACTTCCACTTATTCTACTCAATAAGTACAATGGAAGTGCCCACTCCAGCTGAATTTTTATAAAACAAAACTGTAATGGCATACCTCAGCTCATTCCCATTCTAAATTCCTTCATTGCAGCAAATAGCTCCACAGAATTTCAACAAGCGTAGAAGCTTATACCATAAATTGCAACATTGCATAGAAGTTCTATACATAGCTACTGGGTTCTTCTAGATACTCAAAGAACTGTCTCTTCCTCTTGCATCGACCCACACACTCACTGGTGGACGCTAAGGGGATGGAAAATTTGGTTGTCTCAGTTTGCGTTTCATCTCTTCAAACGTTCATCTCTTCTTCTGCGTCTCAACAACATAGTCTCGATAAAAGAATAATTGGTTTCCCTTGAGGTTCAGTTTCTGTTAGACTTGGCACCATTGGCGTGAGTCTCCCTTTCACTTTTTGCTGTTGCCTCATCTGTTTTTGCTGGTCTAGATGCTTTGGGAACTTTGTCATTGCTGTTCAATAGCAAAGTGCAAGTGCTCCCTATGGTAAATTATTGAATGGATTAGTGATTCCATGATTGGTTATTCAATTTCCTTGTTGTCAGTCCTTAGTACAGTTCACCATGTGTGCCCAGGGCCTGTAAATCAAATGCTGCTGGTGGGCTTGCAGCACTGATTGCGCCACCCACAGAAGCAGTTTGTAAAATGTGGCTCAGGCCTGCCATTGCAAAGCCTGTATGCTGTCTGGGACTGCCATGTCGACTTGGTAAGTGCACAAACTTGCCAGTCCCTAAACCTTCCCTTTTCTGCATGTTAGACACCCCTAAGGTAGGCCCAAGGAACCCCTGTGGGCAGGGTGTATTGTATGTAAAAGGTAGGACATGCCCTGATATGTGTGGCATGTCCTGATAGTGAAATAGTCCCAATTTTGTTTTTCACTATTGCAAGGCTATCTGTGCCCATAGGCCAGAATGGGCAGTTTAATTGTAACATCTTATAAACAAACTTGACCCAGGGAACAAGATAGGAAAATAAAGTTTAGTATGGCTGAACTCAGAATGTTAAAGTGTATCTTTTAGTGTGGGTGATTTTAACATTCTGTGTTTGAAAATACCACTTTTTGAAAGTAGGTATTTTCTTGCCTAACTATCCAGTATGCCTCTGCTAGGCTTGTGTAGTGCATGTCTGGCTTGTGAGTGACAGGAGTGGGAGAGGGATGGGGCTCCAGCAGTCTGATGAGTATGGGTTGGGCTGAATGGGACCTGGGTTAAATTTAGAGTAGGGGGAGGAGATTTCCTTTGACCTGCCTGGGCCAGGTCTGCTTTCAACAATGCTGTCTCCACCTCCTGCCAGGACGCTGCACCAGTGAGGACAGAACTGGTTTGGGCTGGGTACAGACACTCTCTGCCTTCAGAGACAAAGGATTTGTGTGTATAAAAAGGAGGACCCAAACCCCAAAACTTTAGATCACTTCTGGGAAATCAAGAGAAACCTTTGCCAAGGAGAAGAACCGGAGAAGCTGAAGGAGGATTACTGCCCCTGTGTTGTTTGCTGTTTGAGGGTTGGCCTGCAGTGGTTGCTTGCTGCCAAGGAAAGGAGAAAAAGGACTTTGCTGTTTGCTTTCTCACGTGCTTGAAGAAAAGATCTCCAAGGGCTGGAAATTGAGATTGCCTCCTGTCTGAAGTCTCAGGGACACAAAGACTTCATCCCCAGCTCCCCTGAATTCCCCTGCTGGGAATTCCAACCATGCACAGAGGTGCCTGCTGCTGTTTAGGACTTCTTGAGACTGTTCACCCTACTAATAATACATTTTTACCCACCCTCCTAATAATACATTTTTATAAGTCATGGGTGAGGGCGAACGAATCGGACCATTTAGTCCTTTTAGAGTATTTCTTAGTTAATTACAGTCACACCACGCATAATAATTTTGAGCTTATTTTACTGGGTGATTTTAACATTCACAAATGCAATTTACGATGTCTTATAGATTCTGATGAGGGTATGGGCACTGTAGATATTCCCCACTTTGAACATTACAAACCAGGAGAGGCGCTTGAAACGATGCTAGCCAGTATAAAACTATGTGAGCCATTGTATACAGGAGAGGGTGAGAGGGTGCCCACATACAAGGGAACAGCGCAGGGGACGATTATAGACTATATTTTCATCTTGGTCGCGATCATCCCAAAGGTGATAGGATATAAGACAATTGTCTCACCCCACAGCGATCATAACCCCTTGCTATTAGTGATCCACTGGAGTGACCTACGGCGCAACTTAGTTGGACAATATAAGTATTGCGACACTGCGGTGCCCAGTGACCAGGATAGAAGGCTTAAGTGGGGTAGAGTAGTCGAGGAAGAATTCATGGCCACCATCCTGCCCAAAATAGAGGATTCAATTGCAACCTGTTTGGCCCAAGGCTCTTTAAACCAACTAATCACACAGGCCTTTGATTCTATCTGTGCCCAAGTCACTAGGTACCTAACAGTACCTAAACCACGGTTCACACCAAGGCCCTATAAATGGTTTGATTCTCTGTGCTCACGCATTCATAGATCCTTAAAAAAAGCCTTAAAGGACAAGCCGAGAGATAAAGCTTTAATTACTTGCCTGAGGCGGGAATACAAATTAACCCTAAAAAGAAGGAGAAATGCCATTAAAAATTAGGCCTGGAATAAACTTCTCAATATAGATGTCCTTCTGGGATACCATAAATAACCCGTTTTTTTCAGGTACTGACAATACTGCCCTTGACTGTGTTATCCAGGATGAGAAATGGATTGACCATTTTCAAGATGTATATGGTAATAAAGGTAGTACATCCGTGGCTTGTTCAAGAACTGTTCAGGTCTACCTTGAGCAGGAGTTTGGGGAAGATGAGGTCTTTAAGGCTATAATGGATTCCTCCACAAATAAGGCGCCAGGGCCGGATGGCGTACCAGTTGACTTTTTTAGATATTCCCCAAAAACCTGGTCACAAGTCTTAACCACAGTATTTCGAGCTTCAAATGATAATATTTTCCCAAATACATGGGCCACTACTATCATAGTCCCTATTTTTAAGAAAGTCAATCAGGAGGATCCAGGGTGCTGTAGACCCATCTCCCTCCTTGACTCTGCGATTAAAATCCTGGGCAGGGTGTTATTGGGTAAATTAAGGACAAATCTGGAGGCTTATGGGGGGCTCGCAAACATACAGTACGGCTTCCGGGAAAAGCGAGGTACCCTGGATCAATGTTCCAATCTTCACCTTCTTGTCTCTAAATACACGGTGGTCCGAGAGGGGTCAGTTTATCTGGCCTTTATGGACCTCTCTTCGGCCTTCGACCTGGTTAACAGGTCCAAGTTATGGTCCGTGCTAGAAGAGATGGGGATAGAGGCTCCAGTGGTAGGTTTTATGGCTAGCTTACATCAGGACCTGTTCACTAAAGTAAGGGTCAATAGGGAGGGGAGATGCACTGATAGTTTCAGGTCAGAGAAAGGGGAGCGACAGGGGTGCATCTTGGCCCCCCTTCTCTTGACAATTTATATTAATGGTTTAGGGAAACACCTTGAACTAGGGGCGGCAGATGTTCCGCGTGTAGGAGGAGCCCAGGTACCGGCCCTCCTATACGCGGCCGACGCAATATTAATTGCGCGTACTGGCAATAGTCTACAAATCCTATTGGACCGTTTTGGTTCATTTATGGAGAGCCTTGATTTTGACTTGACTGTTTGTTGTTTGGAACTAGAAGATCGAAGCAACGAGGAAGAAGTGTGTCACATCTGCACCGATTCCCGACGCATCGCCGAGTCACGGAGAAGACGCATGCCATATCCCCACTTGGTCCCAGCGCTTTACCGAGTCACAGAGAAGAAGCGCGCCGCATCCACCCCGAGTCCCAATGCACCGCCGAGAAGATCGTCGCAACACCTGCCATGCGGCTGCAAACGTTCACGCATCGACCGGATTGTCGCATCGCATTAAGCGTCCATTTTGTTGTATAGCACCGGATTGTCGCCACGCATTGCGGTGCCAACTTGTCACATCGTAACCGGAATGCAGTAAGAAACTGGCACATCCCTATCTCTCCGGTAAGGAACAGATGCATCGCCTCCCCTGTGCTGCAGTAAGAACAAGTGCGCTGTCTCCCCCGAAGCAAGGAACTGATGCATTGCCTTCCCTGTGACTCCTTAGTTTATTTTGCATGACACATCTAAGGTACTTTGTTGGAAAAGTTTTGCATTTACAACTTGCAATGAACGGAACTATTTCTACCATTGAATGGCCTATTTTTGATGCTTATTGTGGATTTTTGCCAATTGGTCTTGTTTAGATCAAGATTACTTATTTTTCTTAACTTGTGTGGTGTCTATTTGTAGTGTTTACACTGTATTACTGTATGTGTTCACAAATGCTCTACACACACCCTCTGAGATAAGCCTATCAGCTCGTGCCAACCGACCAAGGGGGTGAGCAGGGTTATTTTAGGAGTGTATCCCCCTTATGCTGACAAGAAGCCAGGTTCCCTATTTGGACAAATGTGCAAACCATTGCCAACTAGAGATCCCCATTTCTAACAGTTTCCCTCTGCTGCCTCACCTCCATAAGTTTTGGAATCTTGATTGAAGTAACACTGCACACATAGCTTTATCATCTGTGTAGAGTCTTTGGGGAGAGAGCTCCACCCAAGGGTTCTGTGCATTCTATTGATTTGTATCTCCTCTGTTTCACTCAAGATCGTCAACAACCCAGGTAGGAGTTTCTCCATATGAACACAAATGCAACAGCGGACCACTGGGACCCACCTCCCACACATTTCCCTTTAATCACAGAATGGTGCACTTCATGCACAGTCTCAGCCATTGCTTCACAACTCTTTAGGTAGAGAGTAGGTAGAAGCAAAACACAGAATGGTGCACCCAACACTGAAAGGTCCACAGTTCTTGTTTGTATTTGTAATCTCCTTTATTGAAATTTGATGTTTTTCATAAAAACAGCCAAAATCACAGCCAACGTGTTTTATTCAGAATAATTGAACTTCATAAGAGCTGCAAGTAATACATAACAAACATGTAAAAAAACACACAACGCACACTAAATAAAAACACATTGACTCACAAACGTGATAGCTTCATATAATTAAGACATGGATATTTTAAAACAGCCATTAAGTGCTAATTAAATTATGTGCATATGGGTGCTTCATGGAAAAAGGGATCCCCATTTGGTAACATATTTTAAAAATCAATACATATACTTATATACTAGGATATACTAGAAAGGTATAATTGAAAGCAAAGTTTGACTATTTCAATTTTTTCTCAAAAGGAAAAAGACAACATTTAAAGGAACAGACATCACCATCCAATGTGATATGTTGGGCAATCCCCAGACCCTACTGAATATTTCATATACCACACAAATTAGAGACAAAATACGCAAATTAAATCCATCAATTCAAATTCCAATGTTCCTATTGCAAACTGAAATGGACAATAGATAACTATATTATAGAAATGTATAACACAATCTATGCATTAGGTGTAAAGTGCCAGTATAAAATTTATGGAAGAAAAAAAGGGTGGGGAAAATTCAGCTCTTAAAATCCCTAATGTATACCCATCAGAGGTCATGCAACAACGATGACACAGTAAAATCACGCACACAAGGAAAAGACACTACACCAATGAATTATAAAAATAAAAATATCTTTATCTCAGTTTCAGGCCAGATCAATCATCAGATAAATGCAGTTGCAGGCAAGATCAATAATGAGAGAAATCTAGTTCCCAGGAAAGATCACTAGTATAAATTAATCCAGTTGCAAGGCAAGATCAATATTAAAAATGAATCCAGTTTTATATAGAGGGAGTAAAGTTATCCCTATCTAGAAATTGTGCAAGGTAAACAAAAGTACTAGGATTCCACACGTAGAAAATCACAGGTGTCAGTCAAATGACTTTTGGTATTGTTGATACACAGTTCCGAGTGGGGACTGACTTTTAATGAGCACACATTAGGGCAAAGCAGTTCCTCAGCCACTTAGGGCAGAGCTTGCCAGTCTCTGTTCCTTTGGGGTAAACGGTTTCTGAGGCGGTAGTGGATTAGACACGGCTCCCAGGCGCTAGGAGCATGAGGCACTTTGTAGTCATGGTAGGTCAGCTCCCCAAGGGACGGTGATTAAGCCCTGATCGCAGCTGGGGTAAGGATGTGACCCTTGCACCCTGCTGAATGGTGCACCGGGGCCTCTCCGCTTCCCTCGTAGTCACTGTCCTCTCCGAGTGGGAGTCCCAAGGGAATTATGCCCTGTAACCTTCGTGCAGTAGGGAGCTGTGGGACGCTCTGAACAGCAGGGTTGCAAGTCCCTGAGGTGTTCAGAAAAGGGGTTCCGATCAGGGCCACATAGACCCCGGCAGTGTGGTGAGGTGAACGTCCAAATGTCTTAGGCTGTTCACTTAGGCAGTCCCGGGGAGCCTGCCGTTGCCAAGAAATGCCCCCAGGTGAAGCAGCTTGCGCGGACCCAACAAAAAACAGGCGGTCCGCCAGTGAGTTTGTGCCATTCCAGGCCAGCGGCCCGCAGCCCCGCCTGAATTCGCACTACACTGCGCTGTTCAGCGCACAGCGTTACCTGAGGTTGTAGGGCGAGCCTCCGGGCACTCGAACCTTGGCACAGCTTCACCAGAGCGGAGAAGCCCTTCCTGCTTGTAGCACAGCCTCGCTCCGTGACGATCCCCTCATTGCCGGGCCACACCCCGAGTGGGAACCAATCTCAGTGCGGCCTCCTGACACTGGGGATGGCGCACTCATGGCTCTTGAAGCTCCCGGGCCGTGGCGGTGACGATCGGTAGGCAGTATTAAATATACTTAACACCGGGGCAAGCAGTGGTGAATTTACTTGCGCAGCTCTCCCTTTTGCAGCACGCCATTCACGGGCACACAGCGCTCCTTTGCCCCAGCGTTTTCTCAGCAACCAGGGCTCCCTTTCAGTGCCGTAAGGTCCGGGCACACAGCGCCTGCAGGCTTCTGAGCTGGCGAAATTGGCGGACACCGCCCAATGTAAGAACCTTGCCCCGGCAGCGGTGACCTGGTCATGTACAGCGCTTCTTTCCCACAGCACTCTCCAGTTCAGTTAGGGGTGATCGAGATGGCCATACACACCCAGGGCTGCAGATGTAGTTCCTTGAGAAGTCACCAGGCAAGCGAGGTTGCACGCAGGCCCAACGTTACAAGGGCAAGTTTTTCCAATGTTGCAGTTTAGAAAGGCAGTCCTTATGAATTTTTGTGGAGACACTCTGGAGGTGTTTCTTTAGGTCTCCCTAGCAAGGCAGGATTAGGGCAGCTCAGCAGGTTGGGGCAGCAGTTACTTTGAGCAGTCAGCCTTCTCCCCAGTGGCAATCCTTCCTGGCGCAGCAGTCCTCACTCTGGCAGAGATTCTCCTAGGTCCAGCAGTGTAACAAGAATGTGAGGCCAGGACCCTCCCTTATATATTCTACAGTCCAGTGGCTAGAAAGTGGTGGAAGTCTCTGGAAGGGTCTTGGAGCAGGGCCTTCTGGAAGAGACCAGGGAGTTCCGGTATGTTCCCTGCCTTCCCTGACCTGGCTGTCACAGTGACGAGAGATAGGCCGTTAAGGCTACAGTGGGCAGCCCATCACAGCCCATCCCAGGGGAGAAGGTGTGAATCACCACTCCCACCTCTCAACCCAGGCAGCTATCAGTATGCAGAGGGGAGGAGGGGAGTATACAATGCCCAATCTAAGTGTAAGCAGGAAAAGGTCCACTTTCTAAAAGTGGGATCCCTAGCGTAGTAGTGCCCAAACCCCATATATCATTGGAAAGGGTTCCCCGCCCCGAGTCCAACAAGACCAAACATGACAGGCTTATTAGGTCCCTGTCAGAAATTATCCCATAAGGGGGGGTTCCCAATGTTAGCCTATGAAGGATTATTCCAGCCCGGTCATATAATGCTGTTGTGCAAAAACCACATATCTAATCACAAACCTGCCAAGTCAAACCTCCCTTGACACTGGGGCATATATAACATACATGCATATGTGTTAGAATAAATATACAGGAATTGAAATAACCCATGAACACCACATTATACCTTAGGATTCCTAGCTCTGGATTTCCAAATGATCTCAACGCTTTTACAAATACATCCCATTTCATTGCAAAAATGCGGACATTTAAAAAAAAAAGGGAAACAAATCACAATGCACCTTGAAAACCTGTCTTGGGCATCCATAGAATCCCAAAGCTTAACAATAACACTACCCATGTTCCCTATAAAACTGAATCACCCGTCAAAAATCAGACCAGCTAGCTCGTATTTACCTTAGAAGCATAGCCCATATGAAAATACGTTATAACTCTTGTAATTCAAACCCAGGGTGCCCTAGCTTACCTGGATCCATGGCTCCCTTTAGTGAATCTGGTAGTTCCTCACGCAACAACTGGCAATTGCCCATTATAGATTACTGAGCCCATATTTAAGTCTGCATCATTCATTTAAAATACGTTCACCTGTGTGGTTAAACCCAATCCCTAAATCATCTAGAGCTCACAATCATTTCATATATCAAGGAATAAACCTCACATCATGCCACCATATTGATAGTAGGGATCATGTTCCCATTCACCTGTACATTGAAGGCAAGATGCAAAGCAGAGCAGAAGACATATTTGAACGTCTTTTTCCCCTATCTGTGTCTTAGTCTTCCCTACTATTATGTAACCAAGACACTAATTTATTCCATAATGGGAGGAAGATTTGGTACACAGTTGGTCCATGTCATAACTGTCCAGTCTAGATCTTGCCACCTTCCCCGATATCCAAAATCCACCTCACACTACGTCACATGATAATCACCATGTCGGAACGGCAGTTACGTCTCCGTTAGAGCGTGCCGTGTGGAAAATGAAACCTCGCAGCAGTCCTATTTGAACGTATATCTCCCAATGTAAATCCCCGGACATTCATAATGAAGTTTGTTTGAGCTATCAATTTTTATCATCCAAGGAAACAACATTGTGGCAAGCATATTTGGATGAATGTTCTCCCCTTATAAGTATCTCAGTCTTCCTTACTATTGTTTCCCCAGTTCGCCAAACTGTTCCATAATACTAAAAATAGCCGCAAAATAATTGGTCCACTTCATGATCGGCCCATCTGGAACTTTTTGGCAGCTCAATAACAAATTACCTCATACTGAATCCTGTAATATCTGCTATATTGTGATTAGGGTACATAATTTTCTCCCTATATAAATGTATGAAATTTTAAATTTCTCCTCTAGTAGAGAATTGTCCTGATGATGACAACTGCTAGAGACAGTACTCACAAGTTGATGACCCACCCTCCATGTTCGTCAGTCAAATACATTTAACAAACACCAAATCCATGTGCGCACCATGAAAAATGCGATTGAGCCTAATCACAAATTTCCACTAATACCTCATCATATCAATCCAATTCATCATGACAACCAGTTATTTTATTGCTCCCATGCCAACATGCCTTACAGAGTCCACCATCCTTCAACCATTTATGTGTATTCATCATGCCTGAGTAAATCAATATCCCAAAATATGATTAAACTCATTGTCTGTGTTATGTCCCAATCCAGCTGCTCTCAGATGGCAAATCCACATGGCCTCAATCTGGATTTGCCACAACATGGTCAATGCCTTGAAACCCAACAGTTTTGTCTTAGGGCGCTCCTTCCTGTAGTGTTCCGTCATTGGATATCTATTGTCCCCATTTTTAAGAGCCCTACAGTGCTTTTGTAAGCATAATTTCAGACTTTGGGACATGCTCCCCACTTATATTATGTTGTAACTGCACTGAATACCATAAATTACAAACCGTGTATTGCAGTTCATGTAGTGTCACATGTCATGCACTTGAGTTGTGTTGTATCTAAAGTTCTTAATCTTATCCTAGCATACACACATGTTGCAGTTGCTACAAGTGTTAATGCCCTCGGGCTTAGGTGGTAGGTTTTTTATTCTGGTTGCTAAGTGTGGGCTCCCTTTTCCTGATTGAATCTTTCTTTCAACTTGGGTCAGCACATTGATGTCATGTCCCCTTTTTACGGATCAATCTTTCATCTCCATTATGTGTGACCAAAAGTTCAAGTCCTCACCACAGTTTCTTCTTGAACGAACCATTTCCCCATAGGGGATAATCCTTATAAGAGATTTTGCACGTGCACTGGGGGCATTCTTAATTGTGCTCTTAGTGGGCTCTTAGTGGGCTCATGTATTTATTTATTTATAAAATTTCTAGAGCGCACAAATACCTTCCGGTGTCTCGGCGCTAGAGTTCGTTAAGATTGCAGAGAGCTCCTACATAACTTACTGGTTGAAAAGCCATGTTTTAATGTGCTTCCGAAATATAAGTAGGGAAGAGATTGATCTAATATTAAGAGGGAGCTCATTCCACAATTTAGAAGCAGCAATTGTGAAGCGTTTATCGCCCCATGTCGCTTTCTTAGTGCGTGGGATGTGAAGTAGCTGGGATGCCTCAGAGCGTAAGGAACGATTGGGTTTATAGGGAGTGATGGATTTTTTTAAAAAGTCCGGTCCGGTATTGTTCAGTGTTTTATAAATGATGCACAAGGCCTTGAACTTTGTACGGCTTCTCACAGGCAGCCAATGAAGTTGGCGAATGATGGGCGATATGGATGAGAATTTGGGTGTGCCAGTTAAAATTCTTGCTGCAGCATTTTGCACTAATTGTAATTTATTCATAACTTGTTCCTGTGCAATCAGCCATAGTCCGTTACAATAATCAATCTTTGAGAGGACTAGTGTAGACATTAGGTTTTTACCTGAGTTTGGAGGAAGAAAAGGGAGAAGCTTTTTTACCATTCTCAAAGTATAAAAGGATGCCGAAACCACTGCATTAGCATGGCTATGGAAAGTAAGCTTATTATCGAATAGAACTCCGAGGTTCCTAACTTTTTGCACTGGGTGAGGAGGATTTCCCAGCTCTGCTGGCCACCAAACTGGTGACCAAGACGGGGTCAGATCACCAAAGAGCATGACCTCCGTCTTGTCAGAGTTTAATTTAAGGCAGTTCTGGTCCATCCAAGTGCAAATTGCTCTCATTCCTTCCTGGAAGTTGGCGGCCACTGCAGCTCCGTTCCTATGAATAGCCAGGACTAATTGAGTGTCATCGGCGTATGATGTTATTCCTATGCCGAATGACTTGATCACCCTCGCTAAGTCCGATACATAGATATTAAAAAGCGTCGGACTTAGCGAGGAGCCTTGAGGAACTCCACAAGGTAAGGTGAAATTGGGCGAATAATAGCTACCCATTTTCACAGACTGTTCTCTGTCTGATAGAAAAGATGCCAGAAGAGTCTTTGCTTTGCCTTGGATACCCATGGCATCGACACGGTCGATCAAGATGTTATGATCGACCGTGTCGAATGCAGCCGATAGATCTAAGAGTATCAGGATTGCTGTACCGCCTTGGTCTAGAATTATTCTAACTTCTTCAGTTGCTTTTATCAAGGCGGTCTCGGTGCCATGACCTTTTCTAAACCCAAATTGGGTCTCATCTAGTAGGTTGTTATCATCAATAAAGCTAGAGAGTTGTAGATTAATTGCCTTTTCAAATACCTTAGAGGGATAAGGAAGTGAGGCAATGGGTCGATAGCTTTTTAACTCTGCTGGGTTTAGTGTTGATTTTTTTAAAAGGGGCTTCACGATAACTTTCTTCCAGACTTTAGGGTAATCTCCTGCCTGGAACATCGTGTTACAAATGTGGGTAAGCACCGGGGCTACCTGATCAGATACTAGTTTAAGTATACTTGGGGGGCAAGGGTCCATAGGAGATCCTAATTTGACCGCATTCATAATTTCCTCTATAGATGCTTGAGGGAGCGAGGAGAATGTTTCCAGGGTTGGTCTGGTAGATATCTGAGGAGCTGCTGGGCCAACTATAGCATCAGAGATTTTTTGTGTGAAGTTATTAAAAATATCTGTAACTTTTCCTTTGAAAAAGTCTGCGATTTCATTACAGAAGGCTTGAGAAGGTTCTGTAGAATCAGGAACCGTAGGGTTGGATAACTTTTTTACCACCTGGAATAACTGTTTGCTCGAATTTTGAGCTGATTCTATTTGTGTGGTGTAGAAATTACATTTTACCTTCGTAATAAGTTTCTTGTAGTTATGCAGGGCTGTCTTGTATCTATCTTTATCGTTGTTGTCGTAATTCCTACGCCAACGTCTCTCTAGATTGCGACAATGTTGTCTTTCAAGCCTTAATGATTCAGAGAACCATGGAGCGGAAGGTTTAGTTCGGTTAGGCTGCAGTTTTTTAAGAGGTGCCACATGATCTAGTGCGTTATTGAGCCAGCGCACATAGTTGTTGGATGCCTCACCTGGGTCATTTGGGTCTTTGAGTTTAGTAGTTTTTAGTGCATTATTAAAGGCATGGTGATCGATATTTTTCCAGTCACGACATTTAATCTGTGAGCGTGCAGAGGGCGCGTCGTATTTACGTTTCCTAATTATTATAGAAAATACGACTGCCGAATGATCAGTCCATATAACTGGGATCACCGTAGGTTGATTCATGTATGGATTATTTGTGAATAATCCGTCCAGGGTATGACCAGCTTGGTGGGTGGGTGAGGAGACTCGTTGTTCTAGGCCTACAGTTTGAAAATCAGAGATAATCTTGATGGTATCTTTATCTGCATGATTTTCTAAATGAAAATTAAAATCACCCAGTATTGTATATTCTTTGTAGGCAGCTATTGGTTCTAATAGAGGATTGAGAGCTTCCAAGAATGATGTGCGTGAGGTGGGAGGTCGGTAAAGTAATGTGCCTTTAAAAGTTTGAGTGGGGGAAAGAGTAAAGGTGAAACATAAGGCTTCCATGGAATCATGGATCATTGGCTCAGTTTTTAGAGCCAGGTTAGCACGATGTATGATAGCTAACCCACCCCCTCGTTTTCTCGAAGATCTATCTAGTCGGGTGACATAATAGCCATCAGGAGTAGCTATCTTGAAATCCGGGCCAGAAGCAGAGTCTGCCCAGGTCTCAGTTATAAACAGGATGTCAAGATTTTGAGTGGCTATAAGTTCAGCGACCTCATCCCTATGTTTGACAAGGGATCGGGCGTTTATAAGAGCACAATGTATATATTTTTCTGGGGTTAGTGGCAACCTAGGGGCAGCTAAATTAGAGTGAGGAGGAGTGGATTTAAAAGAGCAGTTTGGGCAGGGATTAATAGGCAGATTGGCCAGTGTACTGTAATTTTCTTTCTGATTTTTGGCTTTTATGGTCTATGACCGAAATAAAGCTTAAACTGACCTATTTCATGCAGTTTTCTATCCGAACATAGTGCTATAAATGACTCCATCTTTTGCATAAAGCTATAAATCTAAAAAAAAAATCCTGTACCTATGATGGCACATGGTGAGTCGCACATTATAGGTGTTATCTTTTAGAAAGTGAAGTTGTAATTCAACACCTCAACTTATCCAGTCCATCGGCAGATAATATCATCAATGTACCACCCCCAGAAGAATATTTGTTGAGTCCAGAGGAATGCCCCAGGCATGTTCTCTCTCATACCAGCCCATAAAAGGTCACCATCAGAGGGAGAAAACCTGGAACTCATAGTGGTACCTTGGGGCTGGTGGCACCAGAGTCTATCATTAATGAAGTAGTTCCAGGAGAGGATGGTATCAATCATACTCAGTATAATTTTATTATATTAGTAGTGATCTGCCCTGCCCTTGTCCAAAAAGGACTTTGCAAATGCATGCTTATAAACTTGTGACATCGAACATCATGAATATTAACTCCTCTGACCATGCGAGGTTATTACATTTGTTAAGAGTATCATCACGATAATGAATATAATATGGAAGGTATGAGACATATTGCTGAAGTTTGATATCAACAAACTCAGAGAATTTTTTTGTAGGGGAATCCTCCATTGATATAATAGGTCGTCCTGGAGGAAAGGCTCCTTCCTTGTGGTGCTAAGGTAGAACATAAATGCAGGGAAATCTTACCCCCCATCAAGCAATAATTATCTATGTTCATCATCTGAGAGTAAACACATGTCCCTCCATTCACCTAGTTTTAGTTTTAAAAAGACAATGAGTTCATTCATAGGACTGCCCTTGATGCGCTCCTAGCACTGGCCATCACTTAATTGACAATTGATATCACTCAAGTAGCCAGATTTGCTCATAATAACTACCTTTCCCCATTGTCAGCTTCATGTATCACTATTATATCATCCTTCTGTAACCTTTCAGGGGCATGTTTTTCAGCAAGAGAAGGATTATGCATAAAACGTGGACAATATTCAGGCGTGTCATCTGACTGATACAAATCACATGTTACCTTCTCATTAAATAGGTAAATATGGCAAGGAACTGGAAGCATGAATTGTGACCTTTTTCTAAGGACACTATCCCCATCCAAATTTGCCTCTATGTCCAGATCATACAGCAGTGTACTTGCATATATGTTTTCATCATTTTCAATAGACAAAATACATTGTAGATCTTGTATATCAGAGACGCTATGTTTGGTGGGCATTTGTTTGGTGACAGGAAATGCAAGATTTTTGGGATGATGATAAAAAACTCCTTAAATTTCAACACTCGTACAAATCTAAACAAATCAATGTGTATATCCACATTGTCACCTTTTGATAAAGGACAAATATTCAGGTCTTTAGATAAAATACAATTTTCAACCTCATCTTAAATCTTTTTTGGAAGATTGATGATTTCCAACTCACTCTGTGCATTCAATGGTATTGACCCATCACCCAAAATGTGTGCATCATCCTTCTGAGCTTGCAATGTGAGATTCTCTTGAACTTAAGTTTTCCTTGAACATGTCTGAACCCCTGGTCTTCTATTTTCTTTCCTTTTCCACCTCCTTCAACCCCTTCCAGTTATCTAACTTCTTTGTTGTGTTGTTTGTTTCCTTTTCTTAACCTCTCTAGTTCCTATAAAAATAATAAGAAGAAATAGAAGTGCCCTGACCTTCATGTGTAGTGGGATGGCAATGGTCCTATAGCCTGCAGCGGACATCTGTCAGAGTTATTTACTCAACTGATCTTGGTCAGTACCATGTTCTTATTTGGAAGACATTCAATTTTAATAAAGGAGGTTCTCAATATACAGGTTCAAGGGATGAGTACCAGTGACTTCAGGGAGCCCCAGAATGTGCACATTGTTCCTTTTTAACCTGACTTCAAGGCCAATCAACTTTTTTTCATGGCCCTCAGTGCATATCAATAAGCTGTATTATTATTATCTGTAAACAAGTTGAAAGGTTCCCTGGACAGTGTATTAAAATGACCTGTGTTTAAAGTATAACACACCTACTTTATGTATCACAATCAAATGTTTATTAAAAAGTTTTTTTACACCATAAAATTAAAATCACACAAAATCATAGCAGGTAGATTAGCTGTGCTGTACAGCACATTTATAAACAATTCCACATTTAAAATACAATTATTAAACAATTATGACCAGCACAATTGGCATGACAGACTAAAAGGTATGTTTACAAATTATCACTACAGTTTGTACATCCTAGATTACATGTAAACACACTACTTGTAAACACTTCAAATCAATTAATGTTTCGCAAAATTGTTATTGCTAGGATTATACGAAGTTGAGCGTCGACGCGTTTCGATGGGTTAAATAATTTTCACCATCTTTTTCAAGACCATGTCATTTGTCTGTCACAGAAGGGATTTTTCTTCTCCCCTTATGTCTGCAGAGTGAGCTGTGGTGTAAGAGGCCCTCTGTGTTTCTCTTCCCTTATTGTCGATGGGGGACCAAGGTTTTCTTAGATGGGGTATTATTCTATTTTCTCCGCTGTGTTGCCCTCTTGCCTCATATTTAAAGCCCCTGCGACTTGGAATCCAAGAGGTTTGTTAAGATCAAGTCAAATCTTTTGAAATGACTATTGACTTCCTTTCTTATTCAGAATGTTCCGCTAATCTTCGGAATACTTCTGTAGTGAATGTTGGAAGGATCGTGGCGTCAGATAACTGCCTACTGCCCCGCTTTCTTGCCTAATTCTGATGTGCGACCGGTCTGGTTCGTGTAATTCTTATCTGTCACATCCTCCAGCACAAGAACTCTATTTTTATATTCTTTGGTGGTCTTCCTGATTTTTTCCATATCTTGCCAAATCAATGCAACTGAAATTGTGACACCAAAATATTAACCTGTGATCGCCATAGTGCCCTCCACTATGAACTGTTTCAAGTCTGTAGGAGAAATCTCATCTTGTGCACTGCCCTATGTCAGTTCCTAGACTTGCAGTGCTCTGAGCCATTTTGGCCAGCTCATCGTCCATAGTAAATTTGATTTTTGTGTGGTGGGTAAAGATGCACTTACTACATCGAGGCACCTGGGTAACCACTCAAATTACAATATATAATGCTTTGGTGTCTCCATCCACCTGCTGACTCACAGGGATAGTGTCACTATCTAGTGTGGCATTGGGCACTAGACAGCTCCAGTTTTCAAGTCCTAGCTAGCAGGCCTCTCCATCTACTGGATATTGCCAATTCCCATATCTCTGTAGACACTTTATTTCTCCGGATATTCTTCTTGTATTGGCCTCAGCAATGCCACCCCACTCCCATTATGCATTACAATACATAGAGGCAAATATTTTAGTGTTCAAGCTTAGTTGCCTGTTCAATATTGAAATGTGTAGTCCCAAGGTCCAGGTCAGCTACTCATTTACTGTGTATGCTCCAGATTGAGTTCAGGGGTCAAGAGCCTCTATTATCTAAGGTCTACTTCCAGTGGGACACCACCCGCAAATTTGGTGGCAGCAGGCAGGACCAGTCACCAGGCCTTCAAATCTTCAGGTCAGAGTAGGAGTGCCTCTGCTCTGACATAGTAGCTGCCGCACAACCCACAAGGCAAGGACAGAGGCCAGGCTATGCTACTGGTCAGCCAGGGGCTTTTCCGCCAGCAGGTCACCCTGCCCATGTGATCTTGTGTTCTGGCAGCCAAGGTCAAGAGCTGAGGGGGTAGGACAATAGCTCTCAAGATCCACTGGCCCCTGAATATTAGCAGCTGCTCCCCTCTCCTAGGTGCTGACATGCAGCCCATCTCCTCTCCAAAGAACCACAATGGCCCAGAAGCTGCTCCCCACAAGTTGTTCCATTTCAGGTTTTCAAAAGAGTCAACACATGGATCCCTCCACTAACTCAGTACAGGGGTGCAGTGAGGATGCGCATCATCCAAATCTAGTTTCTGCCACACTATGGGAGTCGAGGTAGTGTGACTATTTGTCAATATTTTACGCGTCTCACCAGCAGCAGATAAGCAAAAATCAGACCCTCACTACCAGACCTAATGTCATAATGTGCAGACCCTTCTCCAGGACAATTTCGGCCTCGGGGACTCGATCCCCCAAGGCCAGACAAGTATACTGTGGGGAGGGGGGTCCATGTAGTCCCCCTTCCCTGCCCAATCTCAGCCAAATTTCAGCCTATGGGGAGAAGGGTCGTCTAGCTCCTCTCCCCAGGCTGATTTCAGCCCCAGGGAACTTACCCCAAAGGACCAAGCCATTAATACGATGAGGAGGGGAGGAAACACCTATTGCGTCATCCATTATAGTGACACTGTATGGGCAGAGATGACCCCTCAAACCTGGCAGAGGAGTTGCTTCAGACCTACCACTATAGATGGCTTTGACAGTTTAAATACTGTAATTGAACCTTTTGAAATCAATCCTTTTGACTGGTCAAAAACTTCCCATTTAAATATTAGTAAGTCATCCCTATGTAGGCAATGTATACCACACTGCAGGGAGCATGTTATTTAAAGTAGGGCATGTAGAAATGTAATGTTAACATGTCTGTACATTTACTAGCACCCAAAATGTATTTTCACTGTGGAAGGCCTAGCTGCCCTATGTAGAATACCAGAGTTCAGATTAAAATTCTAATACTGTAACTCAAGAATTGGACTAGCTGGGAAAATAGTTAAACAGCTATTTTAAGAATTATTTAAAAAAAAACATTCAATGGTGAGGATGGGTTTATATTAAATATTAAAGAAAAGTAAATTTTAGAAAGTTACTTTTTCCTTGCCTAAAGCTTCTTGATGCTAATTTGCATTTGCTCTCATTCTTCTCCCAGCTAGTGATTAGCATTAGAATATGTGTTCAACAGGTATAAAATGCTTCCCAGGAGGAAACAATAGGCTGACCTGAATGGGCAGAGATGACTCCTCTGAACCTGGAAGAAGAATTAATGTCTGTCAGGTAAGATTACTTTGCCCGCTAAATTTAGAAATTGCAGTCAAGCAGGTAGTAATTTCTAAAGCACTAGCAGGAATCGCCGTCACTTCCAATGCAATTAAAGGTTTTGAGCACTGCTCCATCAACATGATAGAGCCGTCCATAAAACGTATTCTATTTTCAAAAAGAAAAAGCTGAAGCAGGATTTTCTTTTTGAACAGAAATAAAAATGGCCCCCTCACAATGGGAGCGATCTCCCATGGCAAAAGAAGCATTAGACAGACTTTGCTGCCCCTTACAACTAGGACCTCTATGATCGACCATCTAAATTAGGTAGGAAGACATAAAGGTCAGCTTTCAAAGGCCCTTACTCAGTCGTGCTATGTGACTAGTGTCACCATGGCAGAGACGGATTAGTGTCTGCCATGATTACACCGATGGCCTGTCTGCATCAAAATTTTGTGGCAGGAGCATCATCTTGCCGGTAAGGATACTCCTTCACCATTGTGACAGAGTATCCTAACAGTCAAGTTTTAAATCAGCCCCTAAGTCAGTAAAGTCTTTGATCAGTACGAATCTGCTTGGTGTATCCGATCTGAGCTCCTGTATGACCAGCCTCAAATTGCGCCTAGGTCCAATTCTGCTGGGATCATTGGCAATCATTGGGGCTTCGTGGTTCTTGGAGCTATTTGAAATTTTGGTGTCATTTTGTTTATTACATTTTAACAATTTACTGTTTTTTTTCTCTACCTCTTTTGATGGGAGATTCGTTTATAAAATCACTAACACTTCAATAACAGCAACCATTGCCCAAGCAGATAGGTCTCGACTTTACAATGCAGGGGCCAAGCTATTGGGTTTGTAACTGTTTGTCTGTAAGACATAGTATAAAAATAAACCTAATGCTTCATTGCATCACAAAAGGTTGCACCATCAGCCTTCTTTGAATGTTTTGTCTTTATGAGAAACACCTGTTCCAAGATGGCCAACAGCGCATCACGACGCATGTTCGCAAATGGATGGCTATCTTAAAACCGGTTTTCTGAAAGAAAGGATAACCCAAGATGGCTTGGAAGTATGTGTATATTTCCTTAGGAAAAGCATTTATTATTTTGCCAATAACTTTGGTTTTGCTTTATAAATCGCTATGATTTTTTTTAAACTTCACCTTTTTGATTCAGCAGCTGTGTTGAAAGTTTCAGGGTGCTCCATCAAGCAGGGTCCGAGAAAAAACGGGGATTCCAAAACTCGTTTTCCCCATTGTAGGAGAGTAGGATCTGCTTACTATGGTTACCCCCAGTTTTTGCTGGGGTTTCACTGTTTTTCGACTTTAGTCTGGCTAGGGCACTGCTATCCAGGACCCCACCCTAGGTGCTTCCTCTCTAAATTGATTGCATTTACTATAGGTACACTCCAGTTTGGTTACTGGGGTTCCCTTGTGAGTCCCTAGTATATAGTACACTAAGTATTAAGGGTATAGGTACCCTAGAGGCCTACCAGGGGCTGCGGCATGTATTATGCCACCCATGGGAAGCCTTCCAAAATGACATCACAGGACTGCTACTGCAGCCTGGGTAAGGTGGTGCATGCACCCCTTACTAAAATATAGGTTAACTATATCTACCTTAAATCACTGCACATAGAAACCTATCAGTCCCCCCTATGGCAGGCCTTATCAATCCTGAAGGCAGGGTATTTGGTTTCATGTGAGAGGGCGTCCATGCATGAGCAGGGCCCCTCTGCAGCCTTCCGAATCTATTCTCTGGAGCTGTTCTGGGATGCCGCCAGACCATATACTCTTAAGTGCCTTATAACCTTGCGGTAAATGCTAACTTTGGAATGGCTGCATGGAAACATGTCGTGTTTGGTGTTAAACACTTTGGAATCCTACCCCCCACACCAGTTCTGGCGGTGGGGGTAGAATTCCACCCTTCCAGAGGGAGGGACATGTACACACCGGTCTGCCAGATAACAGTTTAAAAGAGTCCTGGCATCACAAAATAGATGCTGCAGCCACAGACACGAGTCTGACCTACTGCTGCTGACCGAAACTCTGGCAGGGGAGGCCTGGAAAATAGGTTTCCTGTCACAGGGAGGTGTAACCACCTCCCATACAGGCTTTAGTGTATTGGGGCTGACTGGGTGCACTCTGAGAGTGCTTTGAAGTCTTCACTGGGGCACATTTGGTGTCCAAGGGGAATATCCCAGTTCAAACCGGTTGCAGGGGCTACCAGCCCCTGCCCTGCCATGAAACTGGACAAAGGAAATGGGTGCAGCCACCCCTCTTTCCAGACCCTCTCATAGGTGGGACCCCAGAGTATGTCCAACCCCTTTCTTAGGTATAAGTAAGGAATCCCTGGCAACAGGACTTTAGATTATACCTGGACAAAACTCTGCTAAAGAATCCTGGAACTTCGATGCTCAACTAATGACTAGAGGATGGAAGAATCTCCCTTGGAGTCAAGGAGTGACTCCCATGCTTGGCAGGCACCAATTAAGCATTTGCCAGTCTGCATCTCTGAAGCTCCTGCCAGACTCCGAAGTATTTGCAGTCTCTGCTTTTTTGGCTTTAAAAGCCAAGAAAGCTGAGATAAAATTATCTCCCTATTATCTAGCTGTCGCTAACACCAGTTAGCGACAGCTAGTAGGAGATAGCGACCATCTTGGGCCCCACTTTGCATGTCAGTGATATTTATCACTAATGACATGCAAAGTGGGCGTGCCAAGATGTTAGCAACTGGAAACAGTCGCTAACATCGCTATCTCCTATTACCAACTTTTGGAGATATTCGCGCTAAGCGCGAATATCTCCAAAAGCTAACACCTGCCTTGAGCAGTTCTTAGCCATGTTATCCAATGGGAGGTGGATAACATGGCTAAGAGCATTAGCTCGGTAATGCATGAATACCGCTGACTTTTCAGCGATATTCATGCATTGCGGCCGATTTTTATCGCATTTGCGATAAACATTGGTAATACCAAGGTTTATTTGCGGTAAAAATCGCCGCAGCTCAGCGGTAAATTTTTGTCTCTAATCAAGCAATAGCGATAATTATCGCTATTGCTTGGTAATATGCCCCGAAGTTTCCTTGACTGCAGAGGGTCCTTAGAGACCACTACACCTCACACAGCGGGATTGCTGAGAGGTCTTTGGAAGATATAATTCATGTATGCACTACTGGCCTCACTGCTCTCTCAAAATCCTTCTTCGCTTGCTAGGTTTAAAAACGGAGTCACATTCTTAGAAAATGTGCACAGAACAACACTGAGCATCATGGCTTCTGGGCCTGCATGGGCCGTGAAATATTTACAGGCATTTCAATGTTACAGGAAGCTTCAAGCAAATGGAAGGCTACTCTGATATTTGATTAATAGTTGATACATTCATATGTAGTTATTAACATAGCATCTCATAAGAATATATGGACATAATAAACAAATATATTTTAAGTATGTTTCAAAAGAAAAAAGCAGAAGGTGAGTAGTGGGTCATGGGAGAGCAATGGAGGAAGTTGCCTAAAGCAACTTACATGGTGGAAATGGGGCCACAAATATAAAGCAGAATAAGCACACAAGGGGGATAAAGGAGAAAACCACATTCACTTCCATGAAGTCTTGAAAGAAAAATGAAAACGTATTTCCCAGTTGTAAGCAGTGGAAAGATACAACTCATCCAATCTGAGAAACTGTAAAACAACTATGATCCACAGGAAGGACAAACAAATGAAGAGGAAGGCAAGCCGTTAAATAAGAAGCAAGCAAAGTAGGGAGACGGGAAATACAACAATTGATAAGCAACGACTGGCACAAAGCCACTATTGGTATTGGTATGGTCCACAACAGGTCTTTCAAAAACACACAGCGAAAAAGGTCTGTAGGTGAGATCTAAAATGCAAGTTATTACTCCAGTATCCAATTTTGAATGCCTTTAGCTTCAATATTTCTCATCCAATGCGAAATGCTATGAAGTAAAACCGAAGGCTAATCAGTTCCCAGCTGAAGGAGATTTTGGAGATTTACACCTCAGTAGCCTTCCATAATCTTTTTGGGCCACCTACAATATTTTTGGTCCTGAAGAAAGCCGCACAATTAGCATAGCAGGCTGAAACTAGTTGGCCTACACTTTTTTAGGGATATTGAGGCATATTCACACTTCAAATATATCCCAACTATGTTTTTACCCATGTCCTAGGACCCTACAATTAAAACGTTTAAATGGGTATTTCCTAGAGGCATTTTTATCATTTAATTTCACTTCACATAGCACTTCACTTTCCACAATCAACCTGCTCCGCTGTAATCAGGCGTCGAAGCACAGCTGGATTGCATTCGGCAATCCAGCTGGACCCCGATGATAAAGCATGCCACCTATTAGGTAGGTGGGTGAGGGGTTTCATAAGACAAAGACCTGTTGTCAGCGTTCCTCTACTAAGGTACAGGTGAACAACCATGACCTCAACCTGATAAAGGACTTGTCCACTTTGTTTTCTAAAAAACATTTGTGCAACACTTCAAATAGTAATAAAGTGAAAAACACCACATAAAAAGGATGCCACACCTAGTTACAAAAAAATAGCTTTCTTTAATAAATCAAACAAGACAAAAATGATAAAACTCCAATCAGTAGAACCAGAGAAAATGCCATTTTAAAGATTTTAGTGAAAATAGCGCAATAAACCACAAAGCACCAACTACGGATATCTGGCTTGCACTGGGCCAGGATAAAGTGACAAGTTCAGACCAACCGCAATAGAGTGTTGTGAGGATCCATATTGAAGATACATTGCACAGCTGAATTGAAGCATCGGATCGGAGATGTGTTAAGGATGTGGTGCGAGGGCCTGGTTTCGTCATTGAGGGTACCGTGAATGGGGCTTGCACTGCAAAGTTCGGTTTCAGGATGTGGTGCATAGTCGGGCTGATGTGTCAGTTCTGAGGAGTTGTGAGGCTGAGATGCAAAGTCGTCATCGAGGCTGCGAGGGCCTGCACTGAGGAAGTGTTGCAGAGTGGCAGTCCAGGATGAGGCTTAGGAGGCAATGCAGGTCTTTGCATTGGATCTTATTCATGCAGCAGCGTTGTTCAATTCTACTCAGATTTGCGCCACGCAGCAGAGGAGATGCGTCGGTTACGTTGTATTCACAGATGCTGGTAGAGCACCTTAAGTCCACTTCCAAGGGTCCAAGACTGAGGTGGCACCACTTGGCAGGGTAGAATCCCAGTTGGCAGAATCCAGGTGCAGGTGTAAGGTTGGTGGAAGCCTATTGTGTCTCTGAGACTTCAGATCAAAAGACCAGCCAACTAGCCATTTGTGTTACTCTGGGTTCTGGGTTAAAGAGATGCAGGCCCAGTCCTTCTAAACCAGGCAAGAGGGCAGCAGGTTAGCACAGCAGGGCAGCAGTTCTTCAGAGCAGTAGACCAGCAGAGTGGCAATTTTGTCAACAGCACAGCAGTCCTTCTTCCTAGCAGAGTATCCACAGGTTCAGAAGTGTAATGAAAAGTTGGTGTCTGAGCTCCAGTATTTATACCCAGATGTGCCTTTAAAATGAGAAGAAGAAGCACCTAGAGACATGCATTTGAAGTGCACAATTGCCCTGCCTTCCTCGCCTTGGCTCCAAACTAACTACAGGGGGTATGCCACCCTTTGATGGAGACAGTACACAGAACAATGTACGTTGGGCTGAGCCAGGCTCGCCCCCCCCCCCATCCTGCAGTGATGGCCCTTCCTGTCACACCTCATCTCCCATTGTGTGTGGTAGTCTAGGAGGAATACACAAAGCCCAACTATAACTGCAACCAGTGATGTGACCCAGAGATAGGCTGCAGGCACCAAATGACTTAGGCAGAAAAATGAAAACTTTCTAAAAGTGGCTTTTTCCCAATTTTCAAAAATGCTACCCTAGAGGTTACTTTTATGTATTGAAAAGGAAGGTTAAGGCGTGGCAAAAAGTTCACTTTGCCAGGTTGAAAAGGCAACACAGGCTGCAATGGCAGGCCTGAGACATGTTTAAAGTGCTGCTTAAGTGGGTGGCACAATCAGTGCTGCAGGCCCACTTGTAGCATTTAATTTACAGGTACTGGCCTTTTGTAGGGACGTACAAGTAAATTAAATATGTCAATTGGCTATAAGTCAATGTAACATATTTTAAGGGGAGAGCACATTTGTAGCATCCTGCCCAGTCTGGGTACAGGCACATGATCACGTCACACATGGAGTAGGGTATTAGACGTCTTTTGTTTTCAGCATGTAACTGTTAACTGAAAATTCTATGTCATGATATCTATCACTCACACCCATGTGCTTACGTCAATGTTCTATGGAGTCCATCAGGAACCAAAAGGGTCCTGTCATCTCTGACCCACAAGACGCTACATCTTCCCCTTTGTAAGATAAAAAAGTACAAATAATACATATATACATCACAACTCTTCAATACGTAGTTTTGGTGCTCAAATCAATCGCCCAGATTTGGTCACATGAGGTTGCAGAGATACAGGGGAAGGGTCCATGGCTGACACTGTTGACAGAGACACTGGTACAGTTAATGGGCTGTCCAAATTCTCAGGTGGATAAGTCTCACTTCTGACATCACTAGCTGGCAAAGTTCAAGGCAGGTGCTTGAAATGTGAAGAATCTTATGTAATAGACTTTCCAAGACTTTGAGAAGTCACCATGCGTCCTTTACTAGTCACAACCCTCAGCATCAAAAGCAGCATCAGAGTAGTACTTCTGCTTCTGTTTCTGGTTGACAATAACTTAGGGCCCGATGTAGGTAAATCCCATTTACCGATTTTGAAATACCAAATTTTACCGATTCGGTATTTCAAAATCGGTAAATGGGATGTAGGTCCCAACATCTGGAATCGTTACCGATTCCTTACAAATTCGGTAATTACCGATTCGGTAAATACCGAATCGGTATTTGCTATTGAATCCTATGGGCCTTTGAAGCCCATAGGATTAAGGTTAAATACCGAATCGGTATTTACCGAATCAGTAAATACCGAATTTGGCAAGGGTGCAGGGGTGTCACTTTGACACCCTCTAGCACCCCCAAAACGGGCATGTGTGCAAGGTGGCACACAGACATGCCCTAAGGGCATGTCTGTCTGTCACATGGCACATGTGTACATGCACAGATGTGCATGTACACAGGAATCGGTATTTTACCATGGATTTGTATTCCATGGTAAAATACCGATTCTGTAAGCCATGTGCTGATGGAACATTGGCTATCTACATTGCATTTTCGGCAATTTTACCGAATCGTTATCATTACCGATTCGGTAATGATAACGATTCGGTAAAATTACCGAAAATATGCCCCTACATCTCGATAGCCCTTTACCGATCGGAAACGGCCGAAAATCGGTATTTTCGGCCGATTCCGATCGGTAAAGGGCTACCTACATCGGGCCCCAAGTCTCCTATTTTGAACACAGTGCTCCAAACACAGCATTGTCTATCCATATAGGTCTTCAGTTTGCTTTTTTGAGATGAGTCAGTAGTGTAACGTTTACCACTGTCAAAAGATCTCTTATTGGTACATTGTGGCAGTTTTGTGTCAATGGCTCTCCCAAACATGATGGTAGGACTTTCACCCATGGTAGAATAATGGGGAGTTGACCTGTGTGCATGAAGTGTAGACTGAAGTACTGATTTTAATTCAAGCTTTTTCAGTGCAGGGGGCTGAATTGTCTTCCATTCGCCTGTGGCCAAAGAGGTGTACTTTACTGATACTTGACATTGAGATGAGTGAGAAAATCTTTACATTCTCCACTATTAAAAGGCATGCCATTGTTAGATTTTAAAATCAAAGGAACATGTTGCAAAAATACTTTCTAATTTTGTCAATGACTCTGTCATGATTAGTTGACAACATATCTTCCACAAGTGGAAAACATGAATATTCATTACCAATTACTAGTAGATGATGTCAGTTGTTAAGTGGTCCAAAGTAATCAATTTGCATTCTTCCCCCATGCATGCTTTGGAAGATTAGACAAGTTTAACGGATGCGGGGTTGTATTGAATAACGAGTATTTGCACATATTACACGCCTTCAACCCTTTTTCAACTCTATCAACTCTATCATCAAGACATAGGAATCACACATAGTCCCGCAGAGCTTGGTTAGTAGCAACAACTCCACGATGTCCCTCATGAGCCTGTTCAATAACTTGTTGTCTCAGACTCTCAGTAATGACAAGTCTTGTGCCTTATAAGATGATGCCTTCTGGGGTAACTGAAAGTTCTTCCTGCACAATTGTAATTTCTAGTATTCACTATCATCATGAAGGGGTCAAGTATGTTTGTGCCATGATTGATGTTTAATAATGTCTTTGAGTATCAGCAAATCTCTGTCAGAGCTAGTGGGAGCAATGCTCTGTTCCACCGATATAGCAGCTGGGGTACTGGATTAAACAATGAATGAATCAATCAATCATTGAACTTGTAAAGCGCACTACTCACCCGTGAGGGTCACAAGGCGCTGAGGGGAGGGGGTGCTGCAAGATCAAGATCTTGAGGAGTCTTTTGAAGGTGAGCAGGTCTTGGGTCTGTCGCAGGTGGGTAGGGAGGGTGTTCCAGGTCTAGGAGGCGAGGAAGGAGAAGGATCCGCCGCCGGAGGTTGTTCGTTGGATGCGTGGGACGGCAGTGAGGGCGTGGATGGCGGAGGGGAGCTGGCGGGCGGGGGTGTAGAAGTTGAGTCTGTTGTTCAGGTAGGCTGGTCCGGTGTTGTGGAGTGCTTTGTGTGCGAGGGTGAGGAGCTTGAAGGTGATCCTCTTGTTGACGGGGAGCCAGTCCAGGTCTCTTAGGTGGGAGGTGATGTGGCTGCGTCGAGGGATGTTGAGGATCAGGCGGGCGGAGGCGTTCTGGATGTGTTGCAGCTGTCGTAGGTGTCTGGCTGGGATTCCTGCATAGAGTGCAGTGCTGTAGTCCAGCCTGTTGCTGACGAGGGCTTGGGTCACTGTTCTTCTGGTTTCGGTCGTGATCCACTTGTAGATCCTGCGAAGCATGCAGAGGGTGTTGTAGCAGGAGGAGGAGATGGAGTTGACATGCTTCGAAATGGAGAGGGAGGAGTCGAGGATGAATCCTAGGTTGCGTGTGTGGTACGTGGGTGTTGGTGCTGTTCCCAGTGTGGTCGGCCACCAGGAGTCGTCCCAGGCAGAGAGGGTGGGGCCGAGGATGAGGACTTCCGTCTTGTCCGAGTTCAGTTTTGGGCGGCTGCTCCTCATCCAATCGGCGACGGCCTTCATTCCCTCGTGGAGGTTGGTTTTGGTGGTGTGCAGGTCCTTGGTGAGGGAGAGGATGAGCTGGGTGTCGTCGGCGTAGGAGATGATGTTCAGGTCATGCTGGCGGGCTACTTGTGTGAGGGGGGCCATGTAAACGTCGAACAGGGTCGGGCTGAGGGATTAGCCCTGGGGTACGCCGCAGATGATGTCAGTGGCTTCGGATCGGAAGGGTGGGAGGCGGACTCTCTGGATTCTGCCGGAGAGGAAGGACGTGGTCCAGTCCAGGGCCTTCTACTGTAGTGTAGTTCCTATATTCCCAATAGGCTCTGCGCATTGGAATAACATAAACGGTAGTTTAGACGTAGACTGAGGTCGACTAGGTCTCTACTGAATATGTTAGACTTAATTAGGTATGCCAGCTAGCTCAGAGGTCACTAGAAACTTTCTCGAATGAACAGGGAGGAATTAACTTCCCTGATTAGACAAGAAGGGATTAGTTTCTGACAACCGCATAAACATGACAACTTTGCTCCCCCAGAATAAGGAGTATATCTCCCGAGTAGTGTAAAAACAATAGATAGCTATTTCACTCAGTCAATCGTGCATACTTAGTTTCACCAGAGTGCAGAGAAATAGAGATACAGGCGTTTTCAATAAAAGGTGTTATTTATTGAGCAGTCTTCTTTCTCATGCAAGAGAAATGAATTGCCACGATTGCAATACTTGTTATAAAGTAAAGTGCGTACAGTAAAAGGAGTATTATAAGATAATACTGTAAAAGCATTGATATGGTTTCTGAGCCATATGATACTTAAAACGGATAAAATATATACAATTACATACAATGATAAAAGTTGACTAAACGTACTCAACTGGTGCTTCTAAATACGCCACCCCAGTGTACCTAACCTAAGCCTAGTACGTGGGAAGGAGTAAGGGAGTTGCAGTTTAAGTTAAGTACGTTTTGCCAAGAATCTGACTCAAGAATTCTCTAAGGGTCTAATCAGCTCCGTACCGTGGTTTTTAGAAGGAAGGAGGTCTTGTATCTCGTCTCCAGGACTCGATCTCCCAGTAACCCTCAAGGGTGACTGGAAACACTGGAGCTGGATTTTCTCGGCAGGAGAAAAAGACACCGTCTTTCTCAGTGCGTCAAATGGGAGGGACGGCTTCCTTCGGCACTCGCATAAGCTGGGCTTTGGATAAGTAGATAGCCGCTCTGCTCCAAACCACCTTGTGTTGCTTAAGGCAAACACTGGTATATTTATATCTGGAAGGTGCAGTGTTTGACGTAAGGTTGGACATAAGACGTCAATAAAAGATGTCACTAAGAACTGGCCGTTCTTTCAGGACTCACAGGAGTTCTAGGACAAATCAAAACAAAAGCATGGGGAATTCCCAGGTTGCTGGAGGTTTGGTTTGTTTAAAGAACTTGTTGTACTTTCTAGGAGTCTAAGGAAGTAGCCTTGTCGTATTTAGACTCCAGTGGCTATTACTAAATATGGATATGATTCTTATGCCTTTATAAGGATATGATTTGTTATAACCACAAAAGGGCATAAATCGGGAATATTTAATTAGGGTCCTAGATACGTTCACAACACCCACTCCACGTATAATGTCCATCATTTCTAAATACTAAGCAATATATAAATAAACATATAAGTATGCATGTGTTTTCCAGCCCACCCGAAAATACATCAAATGCATTTGAAATGTTATAGATACACGAAATGAGTATTATACTGTACGCTTACAAGCAGTAGTATCATTCAGATAACATTTCTGAAGTGCATTATAATCTTCACTGAATGAATCACGAAATTTACATTTATGAAATGGCTCTTAATACAGAAGAGAAGGTCGAGACCATTTCATCACACAGTTATACAAGATTGTACATGTGCTAGAGGCTGGTTCAAAATAATATCTCTAGAGTCTCTAAAAATATAAGAACTGTTCTCTAAGAATAGTTCTGCTTTAAGCAGAGTATCATGTGCCCAAAAAAAGTAAATATTTTGGAAATTGAGAAAAAATATACTTTTGCTTTCATGGGAAAAAATAGTTCCAAATGTTTTCAGCAGTGCTGTTTATAAAACCTGAAGGCCGAATTCAGAGTTCGGGGAGCACTGTGTGCTCACTATTTCAATTGTTATTCTCGTTGTTAGGAGAGAACATTACCTCAGCTAGACCGGCAAAAAATTTGTCTACAACAGTAGGTGAAAGTTGGGCCAACGCTGAAAAATCAGAAATAGTGCATATATGCGATGCATTGCCATCATCGGTGTTCAGATCAGCAATGTTCACAGAAGGTTGTACCTGTGTGGTGCCGCTTTTATCTCGTACTTCACCGCCACCTAATCGTAATGGTGAAGTCTCAACGAATGCCATCATTAGAATCGGTAACCGCTGGGGACAACACGTTGCATGAGTCGTTACCAGACAAAGCAAAGCGTCGATATCCATTGGTACTGCTGATGGTAGTGTAAGACAGACGTCTAACACGCATTCTTCTCCGCATAGCAGACATCGAAGCACAGGTAAGATGCAATTTTGCCAGATTGGTCTGAATGAAAGAAACCAGGTAGTATTCAGATCTCTTAGCCGGGCCAATCCGAGGACCTTAGTGATACGGTCTCGGTATCGTATTGTTAGGATCGTTTCTTCCATCGTAGCCTGAGTTTTGTATGTGACTTGGCTTGCCATATCGGAGCAGAAGGAACAAAAATAAAATTCCTGCTATGAGTCCCAAAATAAGAGGCGGGCACCCAAAATGAGAATGCACAAAATTCGGGAAGATGCCCAGAACTGTTTCAAAGGGTGCTAACAGTCCCGAAAAAATTGTCTTAAATACATGTGCGATGCCACTGGTATCTGACATTTTAAGATTTGGCTTAACATTTCTGCAAAATGCATGGGGCAATTTGTCGATAAAAGGGTATCTATCTCTGCCGCTGTCCTTGCAACTTGCAGGTCATACGTCTCTTTGGACGAGGCTAAAGGCACAGTTGTTTGTAAAAGAATAGACTTCATTCTGCTTAAAGTATCAATTTGAATAGAAGAGATATTCACAGAAGGCCATAATGCTGCCTCCATGTCTGGATTGCTTTTTGGATACAATACTTGCATACAACATATGACCCTGGAAGTGACGCTCACGAGATAGGGTTTTCCTGGCATCATGCCACAACAGCTGTGGTCACTTAATATAACGTAGCTACAGTTGGAAAGTTGTCTGAAAAAGGGCTCTCTCTGTGTAGCAGGGGTGCCGTGCAGATGACTTGAAAGGTTGTTCGATGAACCTTCGCAGGCTCCATGCAAGTTTATACCTTGACACAGAAGTGTACCGCTTAGTGATTTTTTACAATTGTTACCACTAAGAAATACCTCTTTTTCCCTTCACTATAACATTTATGTGTAAAAGGTAAATTCCAGGTTGATTTGATGCATCCTTTACCCAACCTTTCATACAGGACTGCTGGTATATTGAAACTGAAAAGTTGTTATCGGGATTGTAATGGTGCCATGTATTATCCATTCAATGACAGGTCTTTCTGACATTGTCAATGGTAATCTTTCTAGTATTTCAATGCTCAGTACCGTATAATCTGCTCCTTTTTGTGCCAACGAGATTTGTCTATCAGTAAGGTTAAAGATAGAAAATAATGACGTTATGTTGATTAGACGCCATGGCACGTGACCTGAACGGAGGTTTTGTAACGTCCAGCCTGGCTGTACAATATAACGCAATTGGGATTGACCATGTTGTAACATTATCATATCCTGTTCGATGATATCAATAGGAGATGATACAATGCTGTCCAGTGAATAAATTCCGGAGGACAGAGTCGTTAACCCATTGTCCACCACAGAAAGGGATTTCTCCCAATTAATACGATCAATTTCTTGTATTTTTTCTGCAGTTTCAATTTGTGTTACCTTCCAAGCTTCATTGTAAGCTGCGTATACCGGCGTATATGAAACGTTTTTGATGCTGTTTGCGAGGTCCCAGTAAGAAATCTCGCAAGTCAGCACCTTCTTTAAGTAAAGTTAAGTGTTGCTTAATTTCGGGAAGTGTGGATCTTTGTAGCCAGTCGAGGCATAGTTTTCCTACACTGTATGTTGTAATTATCCCTGGATGTTGTCTCTGGGAATATCTTGGGTCTGGCCTGTTCTGTTTGAACCCCTGTATTTTGTCCAGGAATCTATCTTGACAGTTATTAGTGTCTGTGGGCCATATCAACCATTTGTTCCAATCAGAAATAGTACTGTTTTGTTTTAAAATATAGGACACGTCTAACCCCTCATCTGTAGTGGTGTTTCTATCAGGCATAGGTTTTGGTATAGACAGGTTGTTTAAATCTTTTATCTTGGCTAGACCAAGGCAGGTTGTTTGTTGAATGGTGTCATTCAGGAACATTATTTGTACTGGAATGATGCAGGCTCTAAATAATGATTCTAAACCTTGTACCTGCCACTCTTTTGTACCCCAGATGGTTTTTGTTTCAATTAAGCATGGGCGAATTTTGCGAATTTGCGGTTCGCTAATTTGCGTATTCACGAATTCGCAATCCGCAAAATCCGTGAACTCCCGCAAATTTGCGGATTTTTCTTTTTTTTGTGTTCGCAAGGGTTTCTGCCAGTTCGCAAGGGTTTTGTACCAGTTCGCAATTGCAAACTTACTTGTCGGCTCGCAACGGTCGCGACTATGTTGTTTCTACGTCTGGTTCATCATCACAGGTTCACAGCACCCTCTGTTTCACCACTGCCACCCTCTGGTTCACCCATGCCACCCTCTGGTACATCACTGCCACCCTCTGGTTCATCACTGTAGATTATGGGGGGGGAAAGCAAGCACACCTGCCCTGCTTCAACTGACATGAATTAATTTGGGGTTGATTAATGTCTCACTGAATTTAAACTTCTAGTCTGGCACCTGCTTCCTTATCTGTAATATGCTTTCTGTTGCAGTGCAATTTTTTTTCACAGGACCTTTGTGGCCTACTTGTAGCTATTCTATGAGCCTGCTGTGAGGGTCAGAGCAGGGTCACAGAATAGTTGCAAGTAGGCAACTGAACTCTGGAGGGGCCCCTCAGGATGCACTACAGGGAATGGTTACTAATGATGAGTTTGAACTTTTGCACCTGCTGAGTGCTTTCAGTTATGCAAAACTCGTTTTTCGGCAATTTCGCGGGATTCACGGGGCGTGAATTTGCGCGAGATCGAATTCGGAAGCTGCAAATTCGTGTGAATATGCGATTTGTTTTTTTGCGGCGTGTTAGTTCGCAAGGTTTTGTGCGTTTTAGCGAGCCGCTTGTAGCGCAACGGCGCGAAGTTACCCTCACGGTCGTTCACGGGCCATCTTGTTTGCATGACATATTTCCGTTTCCGGCCACAATGTGTAATCTCGCAAAGTATGCGGCTCGCTAGTACAAGTTTGCGTGTGATCGCGAGGGAAATCTCGGTCGAACTTACCCACGCGGTCGTGAACGGGCGCGGCCATCTTGTTTCTCATTCATTGCTATAGTTCTGGGCATGCTTTCTGTATCCTCTCTGAATCTCTGCCATCCTTTGCTTGTTTGAAGTTTTTTTTAATCTTTTTTACTTATTATCTATCCCTCTATTTTTCTAGCTCTATATTTTTGTGTTTTCTGCTACTTTTGGTTAATTTTAAACTACTTTTTTAAACTCTTTTCTTTTCTTCTTCCCTATTCTATTTCTTCTTTATTATTTAGCTTCCTTTCTGCCCAGACCATGGTAAAGGGAGCCGGGAAGCATCCTGAGAAGGGGAAGGGTCCCGCACCCCGTGCCCGGCTCCCATGCGGGCGTTTGAGAGGGGAGACAGTCACAGCCCGGGAGATGTTCAGCGCAGAGGAGGTGGCCGCACTAGTTTTTTATGTTCAGTGCCGCTTCCCCAGGCCAGAAACCGGTCCCCGGTAGCTTGTTTCCTTCCCAGTGTAAGAATTGGCTTTTGTAGTTTGGTTTGCCCTGTTCCCATCATGCACTGGGACAGGAACAGACTAATTTGCATACAGCCAGGTTCTGAAACTGGGATGGTGCAGTGAGCTAAAAAACGGTGTTGGATCTAGCCCTGATCTCTTGACTGGGTGAGAGTATTCTGTTTAATTCAGAGACTCTGTCCCTCACCACCCCTTGTTGTAAATATTTTTGTCCACCCTAAGCGTGGAAGGGTATACTCAGATGTGAGTCCCTTGCTCATTGCCCCATCAGGATTCAAGCAAGCCGGGCCGAAGACGGCTGAAATGCCAGAAACCGGTCCCCGGTAGCTTGTTTCCTTCCCAGTGTAAGAATTGGCTTTTGTAGTTTGGTTTGCCCTGTTCCCATCATGCACTGGGACAGGAACAGACTAATTTGCATACAGCCAGGTTCTGAAACTGGGATGGTGCAGTGAGCTAAAAAACGGTGTTGGATCTAGCCCTGATCTCTTGACTGGGTGAGAGTATTCTGTTTAATTCAGAGACTCTGTCCCTCACCACCCCTTGTTGTAAATATTTTTGTCCACCCTAAGCGTGGAAGGGTATACTCAGATGTGAGTCCCTTGCTCATTGCACCATCAGGATTCAAGCAAACCGGGCCGAAGACGGCTGAAATGCCAGAAACCGGTCCCCGGTAGCTTGTTTCCTTCCCAGTGTAAGAATTGGCTTTTGTAGTTTGGTTTGCCCTGTTCCCATCATGCACTGGGACAGGAACAGACTAATTTGCATACAGCCAGGTTCTGAAACTGGGATGGTGCAGTGAGCTAAAAAACGGTGTTGGATCTAGCCCTGATCTCTTGACTGGGTGAGAGTATTCTGTTTAATTCAGAGACTCTGTCCCTCACCACCCCTTGTTGTAAATATTTTTGTCCACCCTAAGCGTGGAAGGGTATACTCAGATGTGAGTCCCTTGCTCATTGCACCATCAGGATTCAAGCAAGCCGGGCCGAAGACGGCTGAAATGCCAGAAACCGGTCCCCGGTAGCTTGTTTCCTTCCCAGTGTAAGAATTGGCTTTTGTAGTTTGGTTTGCCCTGTTCCCATCATGCACTGGGACAGGAACAGACTAATTTGCATACAGCCAGGTTCTGAAACTGGGATGGTGCAGTGAGCTAAAAAACGGTGTTGGATCTAGCCCTGATCTCTTGACTGGGTGAGAGTATTCTGTTTAATTCAGAGACTCTGTCCCTCACCACCCCTTGTTGTAAATATTTTTGTCCACCCTAAGCGTGGAAGGGTATACTCAGATGTGAGTCCCTTGCTCATTGCACCATCAGGATTCAAGCAAGCCGGGCCGAAGACGGCTGAAATGCCAGAAACCGGTCCCCGGTAGCTTGTTTCCTTCCCAGTGTAAGAATTGGCTTTTGTAGTTTGGTTTGCCCTGTTCCCATCATGCACTGGGACAGGAACAGACTAATTTGCATACAGCCAGGTTCTGAAACTGGGATGGTGCAGTGAGCTAAAAAACGGTGTTGGATCTAGCCCTGATCTCTTGACTGGGTGAGAGTATTCTGTTTAATTCAGAGACTCTGTCCCTCACCACCCCTTGTTGTAAATATTTTTGTCCACCCTAAGCGTGGAAGGGTATACTCAGATGTGAGTCCCTTGCTCATTGCACCATCAGGATTCAAGCAAGCCGGGCCGAAGACGGCTGAAATGCCAGAAACCGGTCCCCGGTAGCTTGTTTCCTTCCCAGTGTAAGAATTGGCTTTTGTAGTTTGGTTTGCCCTGTTCCCATCATGCACTGGGACAGGAACAGACTAATTTGCATACAGCCAGGTTCTGAAACTGGGATGGTGCAGTGAGCTAAAAAACGGTGTTGGATCTAGCCCTGATCTCTTGACTGGGTGAGAGTATTCTGTTTAATTCAGAGACTCTGTCCCTCACCACCCCTTGTTGTAAATATTTTTGCTTCCCCAGGACCATCATGGCAGGTGGCAGGATCGCTAGCGGGTACGGGATCCGGGAGCGCCAGAAGCGGTGGGAGAAGGTGTGCCGGGCCATGTTCCAACACTCTTAGGTCCGGCGCACCTACAACCAGGCCACCTACCGTTGGACGGATCTCTTGGACCGGGAACGCGACTTGATCGACCTGCTCTGCCTTGAGATCCCCGGGCTTGGTGAGTAGTAGTAGCTATTTCTTCACTACTCTGTTTTCTCCTGCTCTGCGTGTTATTATATTGCAATTTTTTGTTTTTTACCAAGAGCAATAATGCTGCTGATTACATTGTAGGTAAATTATATTTCAAAATCTTCTGTGCATTTCAGGTGCACTGCTCTCCTTCTCAGTAGCGTTGCTACTATGCTTATTTGTTTTCGATTTTGTGTTCATTTCATTGGCCTGAGAAATTATGTATGAGTGTAGTTTAAAGAACTGCGTAATGCTAGACACTAAGGGTCAGATTTTTAATTACCGGCGCATCCCTGCAAAGTAGCAGGGATGCGCCAGTAATTGTGCGCCACACTACCACCACCCATGGTGCGCCGTATTTACAATGCGGCGCACCATGGGCCCAAAACGTCACCAAAGCGTTATGCATCTGTGCCGTAAAGGCGGCGCATTGCTGGAGTTGTGTTGTGTCGCAACGATGGCGCAGCTCCAGCAATGGTCTGGGGTGCCCTATCACCCCAATGCTGCGTCAAGCCATACGTCTGCTTCAAGCAGGCGCAGGGTTTGAGTCACGCGTCATTGTCCTAAAAGTGACTGATTGAAATCTTGTAGATTTCCCTCAGCCACTTTTAGGATGCGTTCCTGCGCAGGAACGCCCTCCCTTGCGCCGGAACGCCCCCTGATGACGCAGGGCTTTACAACGTGATGCATCTCCCATATGCATCACGTTGTTAATATACGCTGCACCATGGCGCCTCTTTTGTTCTGCCGCTGCGTCACAAAAGTCACGCAACAATGGAGCAAAAGAGCTGCAAGGGGCTTCTAAATCTGCCCCTACAGACTCAAGTCCAGTCCTTCCTTTGTACACCTGGCAATAAGAAGAAATAGTGGTGGTGGATTGATAGTTTGAGTATTTTAATGACTGGTTAATGTAGTAGGAAACTTTTTAGTGTTGTCGCTGATCTGCAATCACGATGGACTTTGTCTGTCACTTCGCGTGCTGCGGACTGCTGCCTGCCAGTCCCAGGCGAACCTTTTTAGTAGTTTGTTTAGTGAGTTACATAACTTTCCAAGTCGACGGTCCGCAAATCAAGCAATACTAATATCATAGTAGACCACATGAGATAGGTCAATATGTCCAGTGGAATAGTTGTCTATTTGCTATTTCGCCAAAATATTTTGTTATTGTTCTTTTGAAATGTTTGATTTGGTTGACAAATATCATCCATGTTTTCTGGTCTTTCTTTCTTTCATGTTGTACATCAGCTCCCCCCAGGGGCAAGAGGGCATTGGAGGAGGCTGCTGCTGCTGCTGAACAAGGCCAGGATCGGTCAGGCGAGGGCTCCTTTGCTGACCCCGGTAAGTTTTAATTTTAATATAGAGTACCTATTTTTTCCTAGCGTTCCTCATTCGATTTTTTCTAAATCGTCTTTGATCTTCTTGTAGACTGTATCTAAATTCTTATCCTTCCTCGACTATGACTTCCTGTGGTATTACTAGATTATTCTTATTAGTCTGTCTGTGTAGCTAACTAAGATTGCACATTTGGCAAAAGGTGTAAAACGAAACTCCCATTCTAGTCAGCAATAGCTCTATGCACTGAGTGCAGTCCTCTGGGATTGGCCATAATGTCTTTTCAAGTCTTCTAAATGTTTATGCTTTGACAATTACCAACAATAAAAAGGTGAATGACCACCAAGAAAGAATAAGATACTACTTTACTTTTGGGTTGGATAGGAGGACAATCCATACTACTACTGTTGCAGGGACAAATCTGCACAAACAGAACTATGGACACTAAATAGTGCATTGTTTATCAATTATAATAGGCGCAGGTAGACTTTACACATACCTCAGTGATATCAGACTTTGAAGAACCCCCAATCTCCTTACTGACTAGATAGTGTGGCAGAGTCATTTAGCTCCCGAATTCATCGATGATTGATCCCCAATGATGATTATCCAACGCAGGACAAGAGTACGGAGTCAGAGTCCAGAAGTGTCAGAGGCACGGACTCATGTTTGCTCATTCACTCATGACCAAAAACCACAGAGTCTATTTAAGTTTTAATGCTTTATTGAAAGTAAAAATATTTATTAAAATCAAGCTTGTCATAAAACATAAACGGTTGATTAAAAATGGAAAAGTGCTTATAGTGATATTTCACACATTTATTGTGGGCGAGCCGAGCCCTCACCTGGTTTGAACTTTAATTTTTCTTTTTGGTGCTGAATCATTGGTCCCTCTGTCCTAGTGGTGATGATTATTTGTTCTTAGAAGTGAAGCTTCTGTCTGTTATGAGAAAAATGGTGCGTGTTAAAAAGCAAGCATTCATCCGTTGTGCCAAAAAGTGCAGCAAGACAACACCCTTCCCTGGAAAAAGGGACATTTTTACTTTAGAGTAGACAGTCACAAATTATTAGATTGGTTTGTGTATTCACATTTCTTCATTTCTAGACAAAATACTAGTGAGTGGTGTATGTCTTTGACATCTAACATTCTTAAATGTACTTTGTAGGTGGAATATCTGGTGCTGGGCCCAGCGCCGAGGTGGAGGAGGAAAGCTCTGGGGAGGAGGCGGTGCAAGTGCCGGACCAAACTGCTGTGCGGGTTGCCACGGTAGTGGCGGGCAGTGGTAAGCTCTTATATTCCTTACTTATTGAGATTGCAGACTGCATAGTGTGCTCCCAGTGAGAAAACGTAAGGTTTGTCCAGATGAGAGACATGAAGAAGAATGATTGACATATAATTTGAATCGATGGATGCCTGGATCATGGTACTATCTGACTCTTAGATAGCATATGTGTATATAGAGAGAGTAGGCGGTCACTGGATGGACTAAGTGTTACTTTGAAGAGCATGTAACACCACACCCGCACGTCTGTCCCAGTGTAGGAAAGTCAAGGAAAAGAAGTTGTAATTTTGGCCGAATACTACCATGAATAGTAGCAGTAGTTTGTATTGCAAGCACAGCATATATCCGGCTATTACGATGGCCACTCACTACCTCTGTTAATAAGTTTAGTAGAACTCGGTCATTCATGTGTGGATGTATCACTGTTCACTCAATAAAAAGCTAAGCACCTAAAGTCATCCCATATGTAATTAAATACATACCATGTGCAGTTATAGATAATCAGAATATTTATCTTCTTCATTTTCCGTTTCTAGTATTCATTGGCACTGTAGGGTGAAAGTTAAATTAATTAAGTAGTAGCCCTTGTAACAGAGTATTCTAAGTGCCACCCATAATAGAAAAGTAAGAGAATCACCACCTGCATGTACTGGACTGGTACAGTAACGCAAGTCTGTCTCACTCATCATGGCGGGCGTCTGTTTTTCTCGGGTGCAAGTTGACTGCGCTGGCATTATGCCGGCTTGCAGAAGTTAACGTACCAATTTTGCTAAACAAGAGAGAAGAAGAAGAAGAAGACTGGTGTACTGTCATAGTCGACTCTAATGGAGTGAGTCCATAGTGCTCGTAGAATTGATTACTTAAACTCCCACTAATGTTAGAGCAAGGATGAAGAAGTGGAAGGTTAGATAGATACTGGCCACAATAGTTATGTACTCCGCTAGCAAGGATGAAGAAGTGGGAGGTTAGATAGATACTGGCCACAATAGTTATATACTGCGCTTGCAACAAGTTGCTAGTTCTACTGTGACACAACTTTTTGCTGAATCATTTTGTGTTATTATTAAAGAGCATTGGTTACAGACTATGTCTTTTTCTTTCTTCATATAGATGCTCCTTTCAAACCAACACGGAAGGAGCTGGCTAGACGGGCCCGGCAACGGAGGCTGGAGGCCACTGTCGCCGAATATCGGCGGCTGGTGGCCCAGGAGGAGGAGGACACACAAAGTACGTCTACAACATCTACGGCGACACCTGCATCCTCCTCCGCGCTCCCTGGGTCAGCCAGTCAGCGCAGCAGGTCTCCAGCGGTACGGAGCCGGGGTACCGCAGCCACCCGCCACCGCCGAGCAGCAAAGAAATCAGCTGCCCCTCACAGTAGTTACAAAAAAAGGATGGACCGCCTTTCCCTGAGGGTCTCCTACCTCGAGCAGGAGCTCCTCAACACCAAAACCCTGCTCGAAACCCTCCGCAAGGAGCATACCGACCTGGCCCGGAATGTCAACAGCAGCAGCCAGCAGTAGGAGGAGACTGTCCCTTGCCCCTTTTTTAAAGACTTCTGGGGGGGGGGGAATTGGGAGTTGGGTTTTTTGGACTTTTCACGGACATTCGTTGGGGTTAGGGAGTGGGGGTGGGTTGGGTCTTGCGGGAGATTATTTTTGTTAGGGATATAAATATACTTTAAACTTTATCTTAGCATACGTGTTTTTTTTTACTGCTTTTGAGGCTGGTGGGTGGGGGTTTAACAGTAAGTTTGTTTTCCTGAAACTTAAGTGGCATCTTGATTCAAGTTGTGTAATTAATTGCCCAAATGTTTTCAAAACTAAGTGTCTCTCACAGAGTAAGTGAATTCAATAGTCCTAGGACTTTACCAGTACTAGCGTCAGTCTCTCGTCTCTCCTAATACTCCATTTTACTTCCTCCACCCAAACGCTTATCTTACCTGTAATTTGTAAATAGGGCTAAGCACAGGGCTGGCTGCATGGCAAATGGCGATTAAGGTTGGCAATCCTGAGCGGATGAAATGTCATCATTGAGGTGGTACTAGTGGTGTTACACAGTGGCAGTTGCAGCATCTGAAAAAAAAGAAAATGAAACCTTGTTTAGTTGTTTGTCCTTACCGTAGCATTAGAACGGTACAATAGAGAATAGCAGGTGACAGTACACTAGAACAGTGCCACAATGTAGCCTAACAAATGGTAAAGTATTGAAAGTATAACTAGTACTTGCGTTGAATGTCTTTGACATTGGCTACTACTACAAGAAATAGTACCAGCAGCGTAATAATTTGCCACGTCTAGGAGGAGAATGTTCTTGATGATCAATCAAGTTGATGGCGCACATGAAAATCTGCTTTCATTTGCCAATAGTGACTGAGTGTCAAGCTGAGTAAGAATAGAATATATCCTCGGATTCCTTCACCATCCTGTTGCTATGACCTTATCCTCCCCAGCAAGGGTGTGGAATTATTGCTGTCATTTAGTCACACATCAATCAAAACCACACAGGGGATTTTGGGAAAGTTTTGTTGAAAGAAAAAAAAAAGCACAGCATAGACAAAAAATAATTGAAGATAAAGAAATCTTTGGGTACAAAGCTAACCATAAATCTTTTAAGTGACATAAAGGGAGTGCATGCACTACTGCATGCATGGTTAATGAAAAGTAAGTAGTACTTTCGACATCTGTGAATGAAAGAATGAGACAGTACAGGGCTGCAGTACTAATTATGCGTTTTCACTTGCCTATCTCTGCACTCAGAGAAACACTTCTTACATTAAATTAGGTTTAAAAAATAGCACAAGTAAAACCTATAGAATGGCTGTAGGGATGAATTTAGAAGCAGAGATCAAAGAAATGCAGAGTCACACTCATAGAAGTTCACAGCAATAACATTACTTAAAAGATAATTAGAAAAGAACGGATACTGTATCTGTATGTTGTTGTAGTTGTCCTGTTGAATTTGGTAAGTTGCATGCATCAAACCATTCCTCTTATTAGCGGGACTCCTCCATTCCAGCTGACGCTCCGTCCATCAATGTTGGTGACCAGAAGACACCCTGTCCACTTCCTGCCTGGCGGATGCTGATATGCGGCTCGCTAATGTGAAGCCTGACTTCATCCTTTTTTTCCCATTGCACAGACTGAAACCCGGCCTGTAATTATTAACGGAAAAACAGGAAGTGATATTAGAACACCACTGATAAATAAATGTAAGGTATGTACGCTGTGTAGTGCAAAAAGTCACACTTTGAGTTTCCTAATAGACAGTACAATATTTTTTAAAGTGCGTACTCTGTCTGAGTCTCCTTTTGAAGGATAAATAAGTATGGGCAAATTAATTTAGCGGATCTTTCCCCTCAAGCTAGGTGTACTGTAAACTGTGCTTTAGACCTTCCCAGCAGTGCTCCCACCCAGACCCTTACTAAAGCCAGTCGCAAAAATGTAGAAGACCCCCAATCAGATCTCAAAAAACGAGGCCTAGTAGAAAACTGGTGACAAAACGTACTTTGAAAGTAAAAGTAGTCCCAAATACCCCCTTACCCACCGTGGATTGTATTCAAACTACTTGCAAGCAAGCAAAATTATCCATACCCAGCATCGCTCCAAGACTCGCAAACCCCCCCCACCCAAACACATGCAATACAAATACTGCTAACCCTAATGAGCCCTAAGTTAAGAATAGTGGCAAAGGCTTTCTTTAACTATGCCAAATCCCCCCTTTCCCACCATGGATTTTCTTCAAATCACTTGCAACCAAAATTACACATTCCCACGAGTGCTCTAAGACCCCAGAACTCAGTTGCAAAAATCTAGAACACCCCCGAAACACATGCAATCCTGCTGCTAGGGCTAACCCTAACGAACCCTAAGTTACAAAAAGTGCCAAAAGGCTTTTCCTTATGGATTTTGTCCAAACTACTTCTATCCGGTATTAGACCTTACCAGCAATGCCCCAAGACCCGCCAACCCACCCGCAAAAAAGCACAACACCCCCAAACAGCCAAAAAGGAAAATCTCATACTTACAATATTTATCGGCCTTCGGTCCAAACGCGCTGTGCAGCTAGGTCATAACTCCCGTTTTCCACCACGGATTTCCTGAAAAGCAAATGCAATCAAAATTAGACTGTCCCAGCAGTGCTCCCAGACCCCAAAACCCACCCACAAACACCCGGAACCCACCCAAAGAGCACCTCAAAGACAAGCAAGTCAGCAAAAACGCAAAAAAAATTTGCCTCCGATTTTGTCCAAACCACTTTTATCCGGTATTAGACCTTCCCAGCAATGGCCCCAGAGCCGTCAACCCAGGCGAAAACAAGTAGAAGACCCCCAAACAGCCAAAAAGCAAAAGTACAAAAATGGGGACTTCATTTTCAGGCCAATTTCCAAAATCACTCCGCGCGCGCTCTGCAGCTAGGCCCTAACTCCCCTTTGAACCATGGATTTTCTTCAAACCTCTTGCAATCAAAAGTATCCATACCCAGCAGTGCTCCCAGACCCCGAAACCCACCCACAAACACCAGGAAGCCCCCCAAACAATCCCCCAAAAACGCTAAATTGAGCGAAATGTCAGAAAAAGCAAAAACTTTTTCCTCATGGATTTTGTCCAAACCACTTTTATCCGGTATTAGACCTTCCCAGCATTGGCCCCAGAGCCGTCAACCCAGGCGAAAACAAGTAGAAGACCCCCAAACAGCCAAAAAGAAAAAGTAAAAAAATGGGGACTTAGTCATTTTCAAGCCAATTTCCAAAATCACTCCGCGCGCGCTCTGCAGCTAGGCCCTAACTCCCCTTTGCCACCATGGATTTTCTTCAAACCTCTTGCAATCAAAAGAATCCATACCCAGTAGTGCTCCCAGACCCCAAAACCCACCCACAAACACCAGGAAGCCCCCCAAACAGGCCCCCGAAAACGCTAAATTGAGCAAAATGTCAGAAAAAGCAAAAACCTTTTCCTCATGGATTTTGTCCAAACCACTTTTATCCGGTATTAGACCTTCCCAGCAATGCTCCAAGACCCGCCAACCCACCCACAAAAAAGCACAACACCCCCAAACAGGCAAAAAGCAAAAATGGAAAATCTCATACTTACAATATTTTTCGGCCTTCCGTCCAAACGCGCTGTGCAGCTAGGTCATGACTCCTCTTTTCCACCATGGATGTCCTAGAAAACAAAGGCAATCAACATTAGACTGTGCCAGCAGTGCTCCCAGATCCCAAAACCCACCCACAAACACCCGGAACCCCCCCAAAGAGCACCTCAAAGACAAGCAAGTCAGCAAAAACGCAAAAATAATTTCGCCTCCGATTTTGGCCAAACCACTTTTATCCGGTATTAGACCTTCCCAGCAATGGCCCCAGAGCTGTCAACTCACCCGCAAAGAAGTAGAACACCCCCACTAGTGCAGAGTCTTTCTTCATTGGGTGTAATCCAGCCCTCTGCTTTGAGGGAAATAGGAGCCTGGAGGAGGAGGATAGAGGAGCATGTTCTTGTGAACTTGTGAACCTGAGGAATGCAGACTGCGGCACCTTCAAATCAATAAGCAAATAAGTGAAGACAGTTCTGCTGATGGGCTTGTTTTTGTGATTAGGTGATTAAAGTTTTTATTTATATTGACTTTGCAAAACAAAGAAAGACATACACACAGGAATAAAAGTGAATAAGGACGAAAAAGAAAGTTATTGATTCATTGGCTCATTTTCAGGGCTCGGGGTCAGGGAAGAAGAGTTTGTCCTCATACTCTGAGAATTCAGGCGGGAGTAGGTCACCTAACAGAGAAGAAATTCCCTCATCTAAGTTAGTGTCCTCCTCGTCTTCTTCCGGCGTGTATTCTCGTACTTTGTAATCTGGTGGTATGAGGTGCTGATTCATCTTGATCATTGTTAACCTCTCCACATTTTTTGGCGAGAGGCGGGTCCTTTTGCAAGTTACAATGCCACCAGCAGCACTGAAAACACATTCAGAAGACACGCTTGCGAGTGGGCAAGACAAGTAGTTTATAGCCAGGTTGGAGATCTCTGGCCACAATTCTTTTTTCCCATGCCAATACGCCAATGGGTCATCATGAACATAGACCTCTGTTGAGTCATTCAGATAGTCCTGCACCATCGACTGAAGGTTCTCCACGGTTCCTCCACTTTGCTTACTTTTTGCTGGGAACTTTTGAGAAGCAAACCCAAGCTGAGTTAGCCAATGCTCTTCTTCACACAATGTTACTGTTGTGTCTGGTGCAGATGATCCGGTTGCTGGTGTCTTTAACGGCTGAGAGGTCACTTCTGCCACAGCCCCAGGTGCAGAAGTGGATTCTCTTGACTCGGGATGGCCTGCTGATGCTAATGTACTGCCTTTTCCTTAAATTTCCTGCCGTTCTCTTTCAAACCTCATGGCTGACACAGCTAGCCAACGTTTGTACATTAAAACTTCTGCGTCACCAAAAGCAAAGAATGCTCTGCCTGCCAGTGCCTTTTCGTAGCGTGGATCCAGAATAGTAGTACAAATGTAATGCTGTTCTGAGTGGATCATTTGAAGACATTCATCGCCAAGTAGGCACTGTAATAATTTCTTTGCCAAATCAAAATCTTCTTGCTTTTCTTCATCTTTTTGAAACATAGAAGACACCGCCTTCAGTTGGTGCTCTAGCATGCGCAACAATGGGATAGCTTTTCCCAATTTACAGTCCTCCCTGCTGACTGCACGCGTGAAGACCTCAAAAGGACGAAGCATGTCTGTCAGGCTTTTAACTAGCTCCCATTGCTCCGCATCTAGCCTCAGGTCTTTCATAGCTGTACCCAGTGTTAAGAAATACTGATCGACTACCGTAAACTGCTCATACAGACGCTCAAGCATGTAGAAGGTTGAGTTCCAACGTGTTGCCACCTCCTGGATGAGTGCTTTCACTGGCAGTCCACGATCATGTAGCAGGCCCCTCAGATGCTACCGGGCCTTAAAAGAATGGCTGAAATGTGTGCACATTCTTCGGCAGGTGGTCAGTAACTCGCACACTGGACTTTCTTCACTCAAGAATTTTTTAACAACCAGGTTTATGCAGTGCGCCAAACACGGCACTCTGAAATATTTACCCAGTTCCATGGCCTTAACACATTGGCGCCATTATCCGTGGAAACATAACCAATCTTGCGTTTTTTTGGGGACAGCCATTGAAAGACCTTTGTGTTAAACTCCTTCAAAATGTTTTCTCCTGTATGACTTGTCTCCATGCCAAACATGGCTAGTGTTTCCGAGCAGCTTTAAAAACGTTGTCCGGGTCAACACCTGCCCTTAGCTTTGCTTGAACTCCTGAAAAAGAGACCCAGTGTGCAGTGATGCACATGTAATCAGTGCCTGCACCACTGATCCACATGTATGTTGTCAGATGTATAGTGTGAACAGCACTCTTCTGCAAAGCTGCCCCAATCACCTCCAGCACATCTGCATGTAGTGCTGGAACCCCAACTCTGGCAAAATAGAACCGGCTAGGAACCTTCCATTTAGGGCAGAGCGCTGCCACTAATTCTAGAAAATCAACCCCTTCTTCAAAAGAAAAAGGGAGAAGGTCCAGAGCTAGCATTTTAGCCAGCTTAGTGTTATACAGATGCGTCAGTGGGTGGTTGCGTTCATATTGCGCTTCTGTAAACAACATCTTTTTAATGTTGCCCTGGACCAAGCATTTACGGGATGATGATGATGATATCTTCGACCCAGTTACGCTCTGTGATGATGAACTTTTTCTCATTGGTGTCTCACTCTCTCCCACACTCTTAGTGTGGCTCACAGGGGGTGTGCTGCTGACAGGGGTACTGGGTGTAAGTGAAGAAATGTTTGACGCTTCTTCCTCCTCGTCATTATCAGATGAAACATCAACGTATACAGTTTGTTGACTTCCAATTCGGGCTTCCTTGATCTCCTTTAGGTGCGCATGCCATTGGACAGTGTGCTGTCTCTCAAGATGACCTCTCTGGCCTCCGGTACCATAGTTGGTACCAAGCTTACCATGACTAACTGCAAGCTTACAAATGCTACAAATGGCTATGTTTTCTCTTGTTGGGCAAACACTAAAGAAGTCCCAAACTGCGGACTTCAAATGTCTGTGGGGGGCGGAGGAGGCGATACTGGTGGTCATGCTGCTAATGCCAGATGAAGTGGAGGATGTGTGTTGCCGAACTTTACTATGTTGTGCACTTGCACCACCACTAATTGAGGTCGAGGTGGATGGAGGTCCCTTCTGGCGAGAAAAAAATATGGAAGCGGTAGGTGGTGGTGTACTAGTTAACTCCAATGATGGTGATCCCATTGCCTCCTCGTCGACAACATCACGCTTAGCAGCTTTTCGGGCTAGGGTCAAAATGTCTGTTTGCTGCATGCCCACTGAGGCTGGAGTGGCGTGTATGATGACTGCGTCGTCGTCGTGAGAGAGTCTTCATCAGCAGGAGTAGTATATGCCACTTCTTCAGCGTCATCATCACACCCCATAACTATGAGTCTTTCGGGGACCTTCCTTTTACGCTTAGCTACCTTTGTCAGATCATGGTGTGCCTCACTCTCAGACGCAGTGGTGGTTCCCAATTGTCATCCATATCATCAGAAGGAAGGGGGCTTGAAGAAGATGTAGACATTACTTGCTAGGGATGTGGAAGACAATGAATGATCAGGAGGAGTGGCTTCCTCAAATGATAGCTCGGCTTGAATGTCGATTTCCTGATGTGCCCCTACTTTGGGAGGAACAACTATTGTGGGCGCTTGTGCCCCTCCATGCACCTCTGCTTGCGCATCTCCTTGCGCTGCCTCTCCTTCCACATGTACTTGGGCTTGTACTTGCACATGTGGTTGTTGTTGCGGCTGTGGTTGTTGAACACTCGTCAGATGAGTTACAACAACCTGTGTTGATTGAGGGACATTACTGCTACTTTCTTGCGATGAGCCAACATCACTGGTCGATGGTGATTGAACAACTAGACTAAGTGCCTCTGCAGCACTCAAGGGTTTGGACTTAAGTTGGCGTGGTGGTTGTGGCACTGAGCCCAATGGAGCGGGGGTGCTGCTCCCAGCTTGGTCCCCAGCAGATCCCGCTGCTGCTGCAGGCGTACTTTTTTTTTATTCCCAAAAAATGTGGCAGGCGGTACACCAGTCTCGTTGGTAACTTGCTTCTTCTGCTCCTTAATAATAAAGGGATTTGTAATAAAGGGATTTGTAAAGCGCATGGTGACGCCATCTCGGCGTGTCCCCGCGCTGTGGAGAAAGAGACAGTGCCGTGACAGAAAGACAGAGTCTATAGTGTGTAAAGATATGTTTTTAGAAGTTTTCTGAACAAGAAAAGAACTCCCTCTTGACCTATAACTACTTAAACTATAGGAGTAACCTCTCAAACATAGGGCATATACCAACAATGTCTACACAAGATGAAGAGTTTTTTTCATTTTATTTCATTTTAGCAGTTTAAAAAGTCATTTTTTTCTCCTCTTTTTTTTATTACTCCTTTTTTATATCATATTTTTCAAAATTCATCAGTTATAAAAAATATATACATTTTACACAATAGCTACAAAAAAACATTTTACAACACAATCAAATTGTCCTTATTTCTTCAAATTTATACAAAACATGAAATCAATTAAATAAGCACACCAGGTAAAGAGCCACGCACACACCACAGACATCCTCCTAAACATCCATTCCATCACAAAGACAGCAAAAAAGGAGATTTCCTATAACATTGAGACTGTAGTCCAGTAAATGACCAAAGTCATTTAGATTTCAACAGGAGAAGAAAGGTCGACGCGTTTCGGTGGAAATGCCGCATAAGGGACCACCTTCATCAGGACCAAACAGACAGTATGGTATAGGATCTCTCAACCTGGGGTGCAGATCTGGAACGATATGCACAAGAAAGAAGTAATTTACTAATATGCCCTACAATACATAGTCTGTTTTAAATCACATTTGAGACAACAGAATGGACCATTGTACATACTTAAAAGTTCATCCAACTTGACACTAACAAACGTAACCTTATAACCCATAAGCCACAGTGTGATATCCAATAACACAAGCGAAAGAGCAATTTATTTTTATTTTTATTTTTATAATGCAGTTGATATACATATCATCTAGCACAAAGAAGGAACCTCTTCAGTATGTACCTTTCTAGGACACGTACAGGCATTTAGGGGTGTTTCTACTCGTTTCCAAACACTTAAGCCCGATCTAATGCAGGGAAAGCATGGAAATTATTTTAATCTTTCAGCTTGTATACAGAACCTTACATTTTACTGTATACTATACAAGCATGGACACTCATAATTACCTGGAGATACGTAGATGTTCACCAGGCCAGATTTATATTCCTTTTTTATTAATGGATAAGGCAGCTGTTTTTTTAGGAACCTATAACAATAACGAAAGTTGCTGTTCAACCCTGATAACATCCTAGCACATATTGAACTATATGCCTACCAAAGAAAAAACCTTTTTACCTGAACTGTATACAAGGGGACAGAACCCGGCAGAGGAGGGCTTATAACTGTCTCTAAGGTCGACTTATTTTTCGTTGGTGGTGTGGAGGGGACGCCACATCTAAAATAAAATAATTGTAGATACATGACATATATCCTTTCAAAGTGAGAATCGCTGTTTTAAAGTGCATATAATGCTACTTACTTTTAAATAATTTTCCTAGTTGTATAATCCTCATAAAATGGTATGTCTTTAATCATGTAGATACCTACAACAAGAACATATGTAAAATATGTAAGAGGAAACTGATTCTCTTCTACATTAAGAAAATGCAAGACTTGCATCCAACCATGTGTGCTCTGCCAAGGCCAAAATTAAGTGCACATACATTTGAGTTAGAGCATACCATCTCTTTTTGGCAGGGTCGATATTAGAGAAACACAAATTTCTAGTAAGAGTATTCCATCCCCTTTTGGTACAATAGGTTGGTCAAGGTCTCCTACAGGAAACAGACATCTGTTCTAGAAACCAATCATTCTGGGACCAACGTTCCATTGTTGCACCCAGCGTGTGTGCTCTGCCAAAGCCGAAATTAAATGCACACACATTTGGGTTCAAGTATACCATCCCGTTTTGGCAGACTCGAAACTCGAGACGCACATGTTTTAATTAGAGTATACCATCCCCTTTTAGTTTAAACAAAGCGGTCAGTACCTCCCACAAAATTCTGATACATATTCTAACAATTATTCGATCTGGATCCCGCCGTTTACTTACATTTTGCAAGATCCAAAGATCCTGGTCCCCAATGCAAGCCGCCTCTGCCGTCGTCCGTAGTTTACTCCGCGATTATAGGTAGTAACCTCCCTCTTAAATAGCCCGCCAGAGTCCAGCAATACGCTACAGCTGCGGGGACTGCCCGTGATCTATTGCTCTGAATCAAGACGCGAAGACATAAAAAACGGACCATACGCTACCGCCATCTTAGAGTAGTGTTTAGCGAACTTTGAAGAAACGCTTACAATATGTTACTAGGAACTCCATTCACCGAAGCAGCAACTGCCTACATGTATAAATTGGGTAGAGAAAAGCAAATACCTAACTAATATTCAATATCTCGACTTCGATACGTTGACAAGAGCACTAAAGATAGAAAACGGACTAAACCGGAGCCGCCATCTTGAGGTGATGTCAATAAGGCAATAAAGGACTGCAGTCTTATTCTAATGGTCCCTATAGAAAGGCACAAGATTCAGGTATAATAACTGGATAAGCGTCACTTTCCCTAGCTCATCTCGTGCACAGGGTATTTAGACCAGACATCCAAATTGGTACCTACGATGTCAATATACAATTGAAAATGGTAACATTAGTCAGTTACACAAACTGCACTCATGGTGCAAAATAGTTTTACAATGCTAGGGAGGATGGAGGTACTTCTATTTATTGTTTTCGCACACATTTGTTACTGATTCGTCCCAAGGAAAATAATACAATTATCGGTATTCCACAAAAAGTAATAAAGACATATCTGAATCTCAGCACAGCACAGATAATGTCATGACTTCACTACATGATACCTAAATTTCTAACCTCAATTTCTGGCAGGTATTCAGAGAAGTATTCCAGAGCCCTTGTAATTGAAGTTTTCTGAACTTGGTTTCAGTTTCTACCAGCCTAATGTTCACAGGGAGTGAGTTCCATTTGTTGGCAGCTAGCACTCTAAAGGAGCGGCCTCCCAAATTAGCTTTTCGGACACGGGGAATTTTGAGTAGGCCAGTCCCTTGAGAGCGAAGTGCTCTACTCGGCTCGTAAGTGTGGGCTAGGTCCTTAAGATACTGAGGAGCTTTGTGCCATATGATCCTATGGCATATTAAGAGTGCTTTGAATAGGATCCTTTCTTTTATGGGTAGCCAATATAGAGCGGCAAGAGTGGATTTGGATGCTGCTCTTTTGGGTAGTCTCAGGACCAAGCGAGCTGCAGTATTTTGAAGTACCTGCAGGCGCCTCAGGTTTTTTTCGGTGGTTACCAGGAATAACACATTGCCATAATCTATACGGGAGGTCACTAAAGCTTGGGTCAAGGTTCGTCTAGCCTCTAAGGGAAGTAGGTCCAGGGGGCGATTGAGAGTTTTTAATACCCCGAAACATTTTCCCACTAGCCTGTGAATATGGCCATCATAAGATAACTTTGGATCAACCCAAATGCCCAAATTCTTAGCTTCTTTACAGGGAGTGGGCTGAGGGCCAAGGCAGGCTGGCCACCAGTCCCTTGTCCAGCTTGTGTCATTCCCTCCTATCACCAGTACCTCCGTTTTGGAGCCATTAAGCTTCAGGCAGTGGTGATTCATCCAACCTGCTAGGTCCTGCATGCAGGCCTTGAAGTTAGCAGCTGCCGATGTTGGGGCTTGGGAGAGAGAGATCAGCAGTTGGGTGTCTACATTATATTTCTACACCGTATGATTGCACCACAACTGCTAAGAGCGCCATGTATAGATTGAACAAGGTGGGGCTCAGGGCAGAGCCCTGAGGCACCCCCTGTTCTAAGGCTATGCTGTCTGAGGAAAAAGCTCCCCGCTGTACCTGAAAGCTACGATCAGTGAGAAACGCTTTCAGCCAACTCAGTGCTGACTCGGTGACCCCGGCTTTGTTTAGACACTGTAGCAAGATATAATGTGCTACAGTGTCAAACGCGGCACTGAGGTCCAGCATGATGAGAGCCATGGTATGTCCAGCATCTGCTCCTAGTCGTACGGTTTCAGTCGCTCTCAGAAGGGCAGTCTCCATGGAGTAGCCCGACCGAAAGCCAGACTGAGAAGCGTGAAGGAAATTGTTAGTTTCTAGATGGGTCACTAGCTGAATGTTAGCCACTTTCTCTCTTCGCTAAGTAGGGTAACAACAAAATCATGTCCAGATGTCATATTGCCAGAGAAGGTAGCATAGATGTCTTTTATCTTTCCAGAAAAATAGTTGGCGATTTTATTACATGTTTCCACTGAGTCGTTTTGGGTGGTGTTGTCATTAGTTAGCACTGAGATCTCCTTAAAAATTTTAAAGAGCTCCTTAGAGGAGTTTTGTGCTTCCCCAATACGGGATTTATAATGCATGGCCTTAGTGGTACGTATTTTGATGTTATATTCCTTTTGAGCTTTTTTGTAATGAGTTTTAGTTGTAGGGCAGAAGTCTCGGCGCCATTGCCGTTCTAATTTTTTGCAGATGGATTTCGCGGCCTGTAACTCAGGTGTAAACCATGGGGCGGTTTTCTTTCTGCTATTAGGTCTCTTGATAGTACGTACTAGGGCAGTGCTGTCTATGGCAGTTAAAATACGGTCCTCTAACCTACTGTATGCGCTTTCGCAGTCCGTGCCTCCTGGCGGTCCTCCTAGCTCGAGTATATTGTTAAAGGTTTCTTGAGAGAAGTTTTTCCATTTTCGACATTGATAATGATTATTATTGTCTTTTTTAGTCTCAGGCTCTGATATCAAGATGTGAAATGGTATTAAAAAGTGATCTGACCAGGGAACCGGTAAGGGTGTTAGAACTTTCACTCCGTTCCATTTTCCAAAAACAGGGTCCAATAGGTGACCGAGTTTATGGGTGGGGGAACTATTTTTTAAATCTAGTTGTAGGGACTGTAACTCTTGCCTGATGTTTTTGGCCTCTTTATCGAGTTGGTCGTCAAAATGGACATTCATGTCTCCTAGTACCATAATTCTGCTCTTCCTTATGGCTAGGTGGGCGGTCGCTTCCACTAGGCTAGTAGTGAAGTCGTGGAGCTTGCCTGGGGGTCTATAGACAAGAATACCCGATATAGAGTGTTGAGGCCCAAGTATAATTGTGAATAGACCCGCTTCACAGTGGTCAATCTGCAGGGGTGCTAGAGAAAATTCTAGCGGCGCTTTGATGGCAATAGCAATCCCTCCGCCCCTCCCCTCCTTCCTATCTAGTCTGGAGAGAGAGTAACCAGGTGGCAAGGCTTCTATGATTTCGTGGTCGGAGTGTTCTCCTAGCCAGGTTTCTGTTATAAAGAGTATGTCAAGTGCTTCGTCTTCAAGTAGGTCACGGATCTGATTACTATGTTTACTAAGTGATCTACAATTTAACAATCCTACTTGTACCCTTCCTTTGTCCAGGTCATTAGTCGGTACTCTAGTAATTTTAAGGACACATGGAGCAGCTTCGAAGAGATGCCGCCTCCATAGTGTGCCAGCAGGGTGCATTAATCGGTGGACATAGATCTAGCAATACCTGTCTTCCATATTGTATGTGGGAGGATCCAGACCGGCCAGGGGTCGTGGCCCCGGTCGGCCTCGGACGGGCGCAGATGGGCTAGACTTTGGCTCGACTTCGGCTCGCTTCCGGCGCACCCGCTGCACGCGTCCGCTGCGCGGTCGCTGACCCACACACATTTATGGAAAGGTAGGAGCAACTAGAGCGCTGACCTTGCAGCCCTGAGCCTGGAAGTGCTGGGCTTCTCCTCACCCTCTGCATCAAATGCCCATAATGGACGCGGCGGACCGGGGCGGGAATATAATGAGTGCGTGATCACAGAGCTTTCCATTCAGCCCACAGGTGAGGCGCAATCAAATTACAAAATTACACACAAGAATTCACTGTGAAAATTACAATTAGCATCCAATCGCTGAAGTTAAAAAACGCTCTATATTCAGCGCTCGCAGTGCACTTCTTGACATACAGCGCAAAGCAGATAGAGTCAGCCACTGCCACCGGCTAGACTCGTCTCCACCCAGCGACTGCGTTTCTACTGGCTTTTAATCCTAAATCACATACAGCGCAACTAGAGCGCTGACCTTGCAGCCCTGAGCCCGGAAGTGCTGGGCTCCTCCTCACCCTCCGCATCAAACGCCCATAATGGACGCGGCGGACCGGGACGGGAGTATAATGAGTGCGTGATCACAGAGCTTTCCAGTCAGCCCACAGGTGAGGCGCAATCAAATTACAAAATTACACACAAGAATTCACTGTGAAAATTAAAATTAGCATCCAATCGCTAAAGTTAAAAAACGCTCTATATTCAGCGCTCGCAGTGCACTTCTTGACATACAGCGCAAAGCAGATAGAGTCAGCCACTGCCACCGGCTAGTCTCGTCTGGCAACTTTCTTGCTGGAGGAGCTACAAGGAACTTTTTTTGGGGCCATCTTCTTCAGATGTCAGAACAGCAGGCCGCAGTTGCACGAGTTGCAGAGTTGTCTTGTCTGTGGCCACACGTGACGTCGCGTGACGTTATGCTGCACACACACCGCTGCAGGACTTCTTCCTGGCACTGGTGGTTCTCTTGTGCACCTAAAAGCAATGCAAGACAGAGGAACATCAGTTATACACCCCAAAAAGTCGAAAAACACATAAATAACAGCACAATCCCATGCCATCCAGGCCCTCAATGATGTTTAAATTCAAGACACCCCACAGAAAGTCTAGGCCCATGCACCTCTGAGTACCCCTGGGCATAATGGATGGAAGCTAGGCAAAATGGGTGCAGGTCTGAGAACACTGCCTGCCTTCAAAATGGCCCCTTGCCCCCCCAGCACATGGCCAGGGCCTGCCTGTACCAGCACTCAAAATGGCCTCCACCCACATGGCCAGTTCCAACAACACCCCCAAAAAGTCGAAAAACACATAAATAACAGCCCAATCCCATGCCCTCCATGGTGTTTACATTAAAGAGACCCAACAGAAAGACTCAGTCCATGCACCACTCACTAACCCTGGGCAAAAGGCCCCAACAGCAGCCAAAAAAATCGAAAAACGCACAAAAATCAGCACAATCCCATGCCATCCATGCCCTCAATGATGTTTAAATTCAAGACACCCCACAGAAAGACAAGGCCCATGCACCACTCACTACCCCTGGGCAAAAGGCCCCAACAGCAGCCAAAAAATTCGAAAAACACAGAAAAATCAGCACAATCCCATGCCATCCATGCCCTCAATGATGTTTAAATTCAAGACACCCCACAGAAAGACTAGGCCCATGCACCACTCACTACCCCTGGGCATAATGGATGAAAGCTAAGCAAAATGGGTGCAGGCCTGAGAACACTGCCTGCATTCAAAATGTCCCCTTGCCCCCCAGCACATGGCCAGGGCCTGCCTGTACCAGCACTCAAAATGGCCCCCACCCACATGGCCAGTCCCCATCAACACCCCAAAATATCGAAAAACACACAAAAATCACCACAATCCAATGCCATCCATGCCCTCCATGATGTTTACATTAAAGAGACCCCACAGAAAGACTCAGTCCATGCACCACTCACTAACCCTGGGCAAAAGGCCCCAACAGCAGCCAAAAAAATCGAAAAACACACAAAAATCAGCACAATCCCATGCCATCCATGCCCTCAATGATGTTTAAATTCAAGACACCCCACAGAAAGACAAGGCCCATGCACCACTCACTACCCCTGGGCAAAAGGCCCCAACAGGAGCCAAAAAAATCGAAAAACACAGAAAAATCAGCACAATCTCATGCCATCCATGCCCTCAATGATGTTTAAATTCAAGACACCCCACAGAAAGACTAGGCCCATGCACCACTCACTACCCCTGGGCAAAATGGATGAAAGCTAATCAAAATGGGTGCAGGCCTGAGAACACTGCCTGCATTCAAAATGTCCCCTTGCCCCCCAGCACATGGCCAGGGCCTGCCTGTACCAGCACTCAAAATGGCCCCCACCCACATGGCCAGTCCCCATCAACACCCCAAAATATCGAAAAACACACAAAATCACCACAATCCAATGCCATCCATGCCCTCCATGATGTTTACATTAAAGAGACCCCACAGAAAGACTCAGTCCATGCACCACTCACTAACCCTGGGCAAAAGGCCCCAACAGCAGCCAAAAAAATCGAAAAACACAGAAAAATCAACACAATCCCATGCCATCCATGCCCTCAATGATGTTTAAATTCAAGACACCCCACAGAAAGACTAGGCCCATGCACCACTCACTACCCCTGGGCAAAATGGATGAAAGCTAAGCAAAATGGGTGCAGGCCTGAGAACACTGCCTGCATTCAAAATGTCCCCTTGCCCCCCAGCACATGGCCAGGGCCTGCCTGTACCAGCACTCAAAATGGCCCCCACCCACATGGCCAGTCCCCATCAACACCCCAAAATATCGAAAAACACACAAAAATCAGCACAATCCCATGCCATCCATGCCCTCCATGATGCTTACATTAAAGAGACCCCACAGAAAGACTCAGTCCATGCACCACTCACTAACCCTGGGCAAAAGGCCCCAACAGCAGCCAAAAAAATCGAAAATTCCAAAATTGTAGTTGCAGCAACTGTAATGCCCCAAACAAATTACTTGTGAAATTTCTAATCCAAAAGTGATCCAAAGAAAGTCAAAAAGGCCTCAAATCCAAATATCCAGCAGCATCCACAAAAAGTAATCCTTCCAGGTCAAGATCCAAATGAAAGTGACCAGCACATGAAGAAAGCACTGGGAGGAGCCTGCTGGACAGGAACAGGAAGTTGGAGACTGTGGGGCACTTCCTTCCCCCCCCCTCAAAATGGACTCTTTGCAAAAAAAAGTGCAGGCAAATATCAACCTGAGGAGTTATTCTGATAAAAATCATCATTTTCAGAAGGTTTATGCAGCTTGCTGGTGGATTTCTTGTGCAGAATGGCAAATTTAGCAATTTCGCGAGTGCGAGATTGTTGCTGCCCGTCGCATCTACGTGTTGGCAATTGCGAACTCCCGCGATACGTGATCACGGCGTACTCGCGTTGACAAACTCTCGCTGTGCTAGATGGCAAGCCGCGATGACGTAATCGCGGTCCCCAAACTCCCGCGGGATCCCGCAGCAAGATCCAAAATGGCGCAGCACACGCAAAATATCAAGAAAAACAACTGGGCAAACGCTGAATGACGGTAAGTGAACGCCGCGCGCCGCAATATCATATCACCAAGCAAAAAAATCTGCTGCGTGCGAATTCGCGGATTTTCGGCAAATTCGCGAGAGTTCGTGGATTGCGAATTTACCGAAAATACGCAAAATCCGCGAGCGGAACAGATTTTCCGCCCATGCTTAGTTTCAATGTTGTTTTTCCAAAATTCAAAACCAAATGTAGACATTTTTCATAAAATTTTTCCGAATAAATCAGTTAAGTATTTCTCAACATGTTTTTCACTCCTGTCCTATTTAACATTTTGAAATAAAATGTTTCTGGATTAGTGTAATTAAACCCTGAGAAGTATGAAAATTTCTCATAAAATATTTTCGAACTGCCTTTTGACGGAGTTGGACAATGTTCCCATTGATTATAACTGAAAACATTTCTAGGATTTGCAGACTTATGCAGATAATGATGCCCAAAGTGATTGTAACAATAAATTTCCTCATAATTCGATAAACCCTGTAAATATTCATGTTCTGTAAATTTTGCTGACATTTCTAAATCTGACATCATATTATTAATATTTTCAAAGTCCCAATCATCAGAGAAGGTACTAGGTGATACAAAGTCACTTAAGGAAATCTTAAATTGGTGTGGATATTTCAAGAGCTCAACCGGGCCATAGATTTCATAGTCAGTTCTGTCCCATGCTATACCACCAGGTATAGGGATGGCAGTGATGTTCACTGATGATAGTTCTCTTTTTTCGATGTCAGAGGATCTGTGTGGTTGTTCTGACTTGCTGTGTCCATTGTACTATATTTTCCATCAATAAATCTACCCAAACGTAAAACCAAGAAGAGCCACAGAAGGAGGAAAAGTACACCTAACACAATCCATAATTTAATCCATGTTGAAGTTAGATATGTTTCTCTCAGTTGTTGAAAGTGCTCTGTGATTTTCTTTTTAAAGGTTTTTGTTGCTGGCTTGTCTCCATGTTCTCTTGGATCATCGGAAAAGTCATCAAAGTTGATAAATATAGCCAGATGCAGTTCTGTCAATTGGTGGGATTGCTTCCGGATTTCCATTGATCTTTGCATTTTCTTTTGTTACATTTGTATAGTCCGAGGCTACATCGTTGTAGACTGGTGTTTCTTGATGAACTGCTGCAATTTGGGTTTCAAGAGGCACATTCCATGGCTTTGTTGCATAGTCCTTTTTTAATTACTGCAGGTTTATCAAATGTGATTAGTCTTTCAGTTTGAACCTCTTGGATTGTAGCAAGATTTGGTCTTCTGCTATTTCTTGGGAGTCCACTGGGCCTACTACTTATTATTGGCCACATGGTTGTGGTATTACCAGGTTGATTGATACAACTCGGTTCTCCTTTTTACCTGCAAGGGGCGGTAGTACTACTGATCTTGTTCCGCTGACAGCTAAGACAGGTACTGCTTTTCTGTAAGTAGGCCGAAATTCCTTCTTCACCGCGATCTTTTCTCTGACCAGATCCCCAATCTTTGGAATCCAGACAGGTCTTGCTGGGACAGGTGGTTTTTCTTCAGTGGTTGTTGGCTTTAGCTTTTCGTTACTCAGACTTTTTCTTGTTTCATTTAATTCCTGTAAAACAGCCAAACGATCTTTGATATCAAAGGTTTTTTGTTTCACCACTGAAGTCTGACAATTCAAGTCCTCGATGATCATTCTAGTACCAAATAAAAGTTTGTACGGACTGATACTTCCTAGAGAAATTCTTGGCATGTTAGTAAGACTACGTTGGACACTTATTAGATGTTTGACCCACCCGTCACCAGAACCTAATACCCTCACTTTTATAGATTGCTTTATGTCACAGTTTTTACTCTCCACTACCACATTTCCCTCGGGATGGAATGGACTAGAATACCACAATGCAATGCCCATGCTGGTCATGGCCTCCTTGTAAGCCTGAGAGCTAAACGCAGGACCCTGGTCAGAATGTAGCATGCCAATTGCGTATGTGCCGATAAAGTCTCGCAAATCTTTTATAACAGTTCTGGCGTCAGCCGAGCGCTGGGGGTCTCATCCAAATGAATCTTGTCTTAATATTTATGGGATCGCATTTTTCCATCTGGATGTCTGCGCATAGAGGCCTGATGCTTTCTAATAGTGGTGTCTGGGCTGGTGTCTGGTCTTGTTCACAACTGCGATCTCTGTTGCAATCCTGACAATTCATTGCAAAGTTATAAATTTCTAAGCTCATCCCCGGCCACCAGTATTGTGATTGTAATTCTTTTAGAGATTTCAGGATCTCTTGATGCCTCAGACCCAATCCCATGTGTGCTTCTTGTATCAAGAAGACTCTCCGGTTTGTGTTTGGAATTACTCTATCCCCCACTCCAGGGATTTGAGCAAACGGAACGGAGTTCACATCAATTATGTATGTATTGCCGAGTGGATAGTTTAGAGGTAACGCCGCATAATTGCCTTCCATTGAAGCTTTTACTGCAAGCAGCGTTTCGCCATCTATTTGTTTTTTCGTACGCTTTTTTGTAGCTATGGAAGCCGAGTGATCGGCTGCCGCTGTGGCTCTGTCAGGAAATGAATTCCCTGCAATGTGAACGCCATCACGTTGAAGACTCTGCGTATATACCACGTGAGTCTCTTGTAGTTCTTTCTGCAAAAGAACTACTTGTTCCCAAAGTTTTTTATGCTTTATTGTGGCACCTGTCTCATCTTTGTAACCCTTTTTTATCCAGGTCTGCATTGAATTATTATAAGATCGGACGCAGTAATGCGAATCGCACACTATTAATGTCGGGAATTCGCGATCGGCATTTTCAAGTGCCATCTTTAGAGATCTTATTTCAGCTCGCTGAGATGTACAGTTTCTGAGTGATTCAGTTTTAGTGACCATCGGTCTGAATTTACCTAAGCGCCAGCGACTTTTAACAATCGCGCACGCAGCATTGTAAATTTGTTTTTCCACAACGTAGTGTTGTGCAAATCTGTCCGTGTAGATTACACAGGTGTACTGTTCGAGAGGCAGAATTTCTACTGACAGTGGGCATTCATATTCGTATTCCAGATTTTCTAGTTTTTTCATTTTCGGGTCAAAAGCGTGTTTCACATCTTCTGTAGCAAGAGAATTTTCCCATTGTATCCATTTTGGATCTAGAGCTATAGCATTTGGAATGCCTGGTCTTGTTACTGCCTCAAGGGCTGATACTGCTGTCAAAACAGATATCCTCTTCCCTTGGCCTTGGGCTCTTTCTTTTGCTACAGCAGTTTGAACCGCATTTAGAATTTTTTCAGTAGAACTGAATTTCATTTCAGCTTGTGTGTACAAGTGTGATTTGTAAGCTATTGGTACAGTTTCTCCCCCATTAGAGGTCAGGTATGTGAATCTGCATCTTCCTGGGATGCCTCGGATTACAAGTTTGCGTTCGTTTGCGCGTGTTTGTTTTAGTTAACATGTCTGTCTGTAATGATCTTAAACTTTCTGTGTGTTTTTGAGTCTAATTAATTGGTTTAAAATCAGGTTTTATCAGTTCGTATAGAGGTTTAACCCTCTCTGCATAATTTAGAATGTATGTTCTTCCAAAATTCAGGAAACCTAGTATTGATTGTAAGTTTTTCTGCGTTTCTGGAGCTTAGAGCACTGCACACTTCTCTAAGAAGTTGTCTGCTAGGCTTTTGCCTTCACTTGATAATTCATATCCTAAAAATAGGACAGTTAGATGGGCAATTCGTGATTTTTTAAAGTTAAATTTGTACCCTTCAGATGCGAACCCAAGTATTATGGTGTTCACTCTTTTCAAGTGAGTCTCCAGGTCATCGTCTGTAAGATAGATGTTGTCGGCATAAGATAATGCCTCATCATCATAAATTTGTAGTAGCTCTGTTACCCTGGCTGAAAATAATCCTGGGCTATTCTTGAATCCCTGTGGGAGACAACAACATTGTTTGTGGGTCCCCATGCTGGAGAAAGCGGTCAAATATCTGCTTTCAGGTGCTATGTTTTGTCAGAAGAAACCATTTGAAATATCTAATGTCGTTTTATATTTCTTGCGCACAATGTCATTCATTAGTGCTGCACTGTGTGAGTTTTGTACTGCAAATGTTTTACAGCAGGTGTTTAGGTGTCTGTAGTCCAAAACTAGACGATATGAGTCGGCTGGCTTGGAGACAGGAAACAAAGGATTGTTAATTTGTGAGGTGCATGTTTCAATCACCCCCTGATATTCAAGTTGATCTAAAATTTCTTTTACTTTTTTTTAGCTTCTTGCTTAACAGGATACTGCCTCTGTGCAGTAAGTTGATTTTTTAACTGGATTTTATGGTGAGGAGAATCCTCATCCCATCCTACATGATTTTTATATAATGCAGGGGCTTGGGCCATTGTCCATTTTCTAGCAAGTGTGTATTTTTTATGAATTGGAATGTGATTTGAGAAGGCAGGCATAATCATTTCTTCGCCATGTGGGCACTCCCTGACAAACTCTGGTGGCCAGTCCCTTTCTGCTAGAAGGATATCATAACCTTTAGATAGATTCTCCCAAAAGACACCTCTTATTTTCCTAGTTTTATCTCCCTCTATACGTAATATTATTTTGTATAGTTTATGGGGCACGCTCACTCGGGTGTCTGCAGTTTCCACTTGAATGTATTCATTCGTGTCCACTGTCTCCAGAAGATTCATCAGGATCTTGCGAGCTATGGTCACTTCCGCTGCGCTGTCTAGCATAGTCTGTGCCCACTCTCCATTTTTCAGTTGTGTCCTCGGAATTCTCGGCATGTTTTATTTTAATGCTGGCTACCTTCTTTCTGGGAAATTGTTTTTTTTTACTTTGATGAGCATGTTCCTTGTCTTTGGACTTGACGTGCTCTTCTTTATGTTCTGACCGTCCTCTTCTTTCCGATTTCTTTGAGGAAGTCTGAAAAGATCGAGAGGGACGTGTATCAATATCTTGATATCTGTCAGGTTTTTTCAAATTGTCCCTATTTCTAAGGTTGTATCTTTTTTCAGAGGGCTCCCGTTGTGGAGACTTGCCCGCCTCCTTCTGGAGATCTATTTCTTCGTTGGGGAGACCTTCCTCTGGACTGAAACTGTTTTACTCTGGGAGAGGTTTGTTTTTTACCCTCCCACTTCTTCTTTTGAGAATTGAGATTATTTTTAATGAAAGTCTTTTCAGGATTTTCAATTAGTTGGGGTTTTACTGGTTTACAATCCAAACTATCTCTGCCTAATTCTTCATAGGATTTTTCAATTATTTTAGCAAGTTCAAAAGGTTGGTCTGCTATATCCGTCTCTTTCAATATTTGGCGGATCGCCACACATGCTGCTTCTCCTTTTATGTTGGCTAGTAATATAGACGAGACCTGCTTAAAGTCTTTCAGTAATTTCATACCCAGAGTTAAAGCAGGTTCTGGACCGTATTCATTTTGAATCTGTCTTAGTGCATCTGGTATAACCACCATAGACGGAACACCATGTGTTTTTGTGTAGATAGAAGCAAAGACTGTGCCCCAAGTGTCTCAGTCCTCCACATGTGGTGCGATCCCCATTGGGAGACAGATAGTCAGAATTCTGTGTTTTTCGTGAGGGGTAGTATCAGGAAATACTGCCTCTATCTGAGTAATTTTTTGAGCTAACCAAAATGGAATTTGTTCCCGTTTTGCGGGTGTTTTACCAAGACATGATTGTATATTCTGTGGTGTAATTTTGTTTGTGTTACCCTGTTGAGGGGTGTTTTGTGGAATTTTAAGTGCAGGTTGGACTGTTGAAGTTCGCATGACATATTGGACCAATTGTCTATGTATTTTAATTAGTTGTTTTAGCTGAACTAAAAGTTCTCTGTCTGACATTGTTTCAATGTTTGGATGTGGTGTGTATCTGGCTAGAACCCACCATGTGGCTCCTGGTCTACCTAGTGGACCGAGCCTGGTAATGTGATTTTGATGTTTTAGGGCGCCATTAAACCAGAGCAGGTGCTCTTGGTATGTAAGTGGAATTTCAACTTCCTCGAAAGGAGAGTATTCCGCTGGAGCCTCCGCTATTTTGTAGTAGTGAAACTCATGTGTTACAGCATGTGCTGCTGGAAAAAATATCCAGGAATAGAATACTTCTGTCTGACGAAATTCATGTGCCTCTACCACAAATACGACTGTATCACCTCTTGATGTTACTCCATTTTCTATAAGTTTTATAGTTATGGTTTTTCTTATATTGACCGGGATGAATATTACATCCGGGTCGTTATCTCGGACAAGTGTGTCGTCCGCTACGAGTTGAGCTGCTAGTCTAGCTCTGTCCCTTTCGTCCTCACTGTCTGACATTTTTACTGACAGAAAGTTTGCAGAGCAAGTTTTGAGGAAACAAAGATTAGGTGCACAATATTTTGGAACACTGTATCCTTCAACGTTGACTATACCGAAAACTAATACATAGGAATCTCTTCCTACTAAGTTTCGGCGGATATTAACCTTTCACCCACTCCAGACATCTATTGGAGTTTTTTACGGGAAAAAGGGGTTTGTGTGAAAAAGCACGACTGAGTCTTGCGTTAGATTATTGCCTTACCAAACGTTGGGCGCCATGTAGTGTAGTTCCTATATTCCCAATAGGCTCTGCGCATTGGAATAACATAAATGGTAGTTTAGAAGTAGGACTGAGGTCGACTAGGTCTCTACTGAATATGTTAGACTTAATTAGGTATGCCAGCTAGCTCAGAGGTCACTAGAAACTTTCTCTAATGAACAGGGAGGAGTTAACTTCCCTGATTAGACAAGAAGGGATCAGTTTCTGACTACTGCATAAACATGACAACTTTGCTCCCCCAGAATAAGGAGTATATCTCCAGAGTCATGTGAAAACAATAGATAGCTATTTCACTCAGTCAATCGTGCATACTTAGTTTCACCAGAGTGCAGAGAAATAGAGAGACGGGCGTTTTCAATAAAAGGTGTTATTTATTGAGCAGTCTTCTTTCTCATGCAAGAGAAATGAATTGCCACAATTGCAAAACTTGTTATGAAGTAAAGTGCGTACAGTAAATGGAGTATTATAAGATAATACTTTAAAAGCATTGATATGGTTTCTGAGCCATATGATACTTAAAACGGATAAAATATATAGAATTACATACAATGATAAAATTTGACTAAACGTACTCAACTGGTGCTTCTAAATACGCCTACCCCAGTGTACCTAACCTGAGCCTAGTACGTGGGAAGGAGTAAGGGAGTTGCAGTTTAAGTTAAGTTAGTTTTGCCAAGAATCTGACTCAAGAATTCTCTACGGGTCTAATCAGCTCCGAACCTTGGTTTTTAGAATGAAGGAGGTCTTGTATCTCGTTCTCAGGACTCGATCTCCCAGTCACCCGCAAGGGTGACTGGAAACATTGGAGCTCGATTTTCTCGGCAGGAGAAAAAGACAGCGTCTTTCTCAGTGTGTGAAATAGGAGGGACGGCTTCCTTCGGCACTCGCATCAGGTGGGCTTCTGATAAGTAGATAGCCGCTCTGCTCCAAACCACCGTGTGTTACTTAAGGCAAACGCTGGTATATTTATACCTGGAAGGTTCCGTGTTTGGCGTAAGGTTGGACATAAGACGTCAATAAAAGATGTCACTAAGAACTGGACGTTCTTTCAGGACTCGCAGGAGTTCTAGGACAAATCAAAACAAAAGCATGGGGAATTCCCAGGTTGCTGGAGGTTTGGTTTGTTTAAAGAACTTGTTGTACTTTCTAGGAGTCTAAGGAAGAAGCCTTGTCGTATTTGGACTGCATTGGCTATTACTAAATATGAATATGATTCTTATGCCTTTATAAGGATATGATTTCTTATAACCACATAAGGGCATAAATCGGGAATATTTATTTAGGGTCCTAGATACGTTCACAACACTACTGGATTCCGGCTTCATGGAGGCGTGTTCTCAGTGTGCGGTGGCAGACTGTGTCGAAGGCGGCTTACAGGTCCAGGAGGATGAGGGCTGAGGTTTCGCCGTTGTCTAGTTGGCGTCAGGTGTCGTCTGTGGCGGCGATGAGGGCTGTCTTGGTGCTGTGGTTTCATCTGAATCCGGACTGGGATGGGTCTAGGATGTTGTTGTCCTCGAGGTGGCAGGTCAGCTGTATGTTGGCGATTTTCTCGATGACCTGCGCCGGGAAGGGGAGCAGGGAGATGGGCCGGAAGTTCTTGAGGTCCTTGGGGTCCGCCTTGGGCTTCTTGAGGACAATGGATTCTTGACCACCCACATCGACGATCGCCTCCGCAATGATGTCGGCTTCGGGATCAATGCGGCACAGCAGCAGGCGTCTGGCATGCGTTACAAGTCGGAGCAGCGCTCATGGCTATGGCAGGCTTGCGATGTCGCTCGCTGGTGCCAATGTGGCACGGCAGCCGGCATCGGGTCTATGTTGCAAGTCGGAGCAGCGCTCATGGCTTTGATGCAGATGACGGCGTCGCTCGTCGGCGTCGGTGTTGCAGAATTCCTTCTGTAGCAGCTAGAACAGCAAGTTCCAGATGCTGGCAAACAGAAGGAGTAAAGTCTGGTATCCCTGAGATGTCAGTCAGGAGGCAAGCTCAAATCAAGCCCTTGGAGTAATATTCTGCAAGATGATGAAAGTCCTTTGAAAGTTCCTTCTCCTCTTCTTGCACTGAAGACAGCACTGTAGGCCAGCCCAGCAACACAGCACACTGGCAGGGGGGCAGTCCAACTCCTACAGCTTCCTTGGTTCTTCTACTTGTCAGAGGTTCGTCTTGTTCCAGAAGTGACCTAAAATCTTGGGGTCTGGGTCCCCATATTTATACTGCAAAATCCTTTGTCCTCTGAATGCAGAGGGGCCTGTACCTAGTCCAAACCAGTTCTGTACAGTCCTGGAGCAATTTGTTTACAAGACTCCTTCTTTCCTTTGGCAGGGTGGGCCAGGGTCATTAGACACACTACAGGAGGTGGAGCCAGTATTGTGGAAAGCAGGAACAGCCCGAATCAGTCACAGATGCTACTCCTCCCACCCATCTACATGCAGATAAGTCGATTCAGCCTTATGCTGACTCACCCTGTCTCCTGGAGCCAACCCAACCCCTGTCACTCACAAACCAGACATACAATACACAAGCTAGCAGAGACAGGCTGGATGGTTAGGAAAGAAAATACCTACTTTCTAAAAGTGGTATTTTCAAACACAGAATGTTAAACCCAACCTTACTAAAAGATGTATTGTATCATTCTGAGTTCAGCATACTAAATTCGAATTTCTACCATGTTTCCTGGGTCAGTTAGGATTATAAGATGTTATAATCAAACTGCCCATTCTGGCCCATGGGAACAGGTAGTCTTGCAACAGTGAAAAACTAAATAGGCTGTAATTCAATATGAGGTCATGCAAAACACATCAGGCCACGACCTACCTTTTACATACATTGCACCCTGCCCTGGGGCCTACCTTAGGGGTGACTAAAATGTAGAAAAGGGAAGGTTTGGGGACTGGCAAATGGGTGCACTTGCCAAGTCAACATGACAGTACTAGACTGCACACAGGCTCTGCAATGGCAGGCCTGAGGCACACTTTAGAAGATGATTCTGTGGGTGTCACTACCAGTGCTGCAACCCCACCAGCAGCATTTGATTTACAAGCCTTGGCCACAAATGGTGCCCTGTACTAGTGTCTGACAAGTAAATAGAAACACCCAATCATGGAGTCATTAATCAATACATCAATTTTACATATGGAGCACTTGCACTGTGGCACTGAATAGCAGTGGCGCAGTGCCCAAAGAGTCTAACCAGCAAAACATATCAAAAACAGAGGAGGCAATCAGTGAAAAATGGAAGGGAGACTCACGCCAATGGTACGTGGTCTAACACGTGTCCCCTCCAGCTGAAATGTGGGGAGAACTACCCTTCCCCTTGGGAGTTCTCTTCACTAAGGCGTAAAAATCTGGACAGACCATCAGCATTGGCATGTTCTGTACTAGGGAGGTGTTCCATCGTAAAGGCCATCCCATGTAGGGAAATGAACCACCTAAACAACTTTGGGTTCTCACCCCCTCATCTGCATCAACCATCTGAGGGGCCTGTGGTCTGTCTGAACCCGGAAGTGACTCCCAAACAGGTATGGAATCAATTTCTTCAGTGCCCAGACCACAACAAATGCCTCACGCTCAATTGTATTCCACCTCTGTTCCAGTGGAAGTATCCTCCTACTGATGAAGGCTACAGGTTGTTCTAGGCCCTCCTCATTAATCAATGAAAGAACAGCCCCCAAACTATGCTCTGAAGCATCTGATTGGACAACATATTCCGTTGAGAAGTTGGGCGCCTGCAGCACGGGTGCTGTGCACATAGCAGTCTTCTGGGCGTCAAAAGCCTTCTGACAGGTGTCAATCCAGTGCACTCTCTTGGGCTGCTTACTGGAAGTCAGCTCAGTCAAGGGTGCAATAATGTTACCATACCCCTTGACAATCCTCCTGTAGCACCCTGTGAGTCCTAAAAAGGCTCTCACCTGTGTCTGAGTCTTTGTCGGTTTGCATGCCAGGATGGTATCAATCTTGGGTTTTAGGGGCGCCACCTGGCCGCTCCCTACTTGGTGCCCCAAGTACACCACGGAACCCTACCCGATCTGGCACTTACTCGCCTTGATCATGAGGCCTGCCTTGCACAGTGCCATCAACACTTCCCAAAGGTGGCACAGATATTCTTCCCAACTAGGGCTGAACACTGCAATGTCATGCAGGTAGGCGGCACTGAAATCCTCCAGTCCAGCCAAAACCTGGTTGACCAACCTCTGAAAGGTGGCAGGGGCATTCTTCATCCCAAAGAGCATAACCCAGAATTGGTAGTGCTCATCTGGTGTGGAGAATGCTGACCTCTCTATGGCCCCATCAGTCAAGGCGATCTGCCAGTACCCAGACGTCAAATAAAACGTGCTGAGGTACCGTGCAGCCCCTAACCAATCAATGAGTTCATCAGCTCTGAGGATGGAGTACGGGTCAGTCCTAGGGACTGAATTGAGCCCTTGGTAGTCCAGACAGAAGCGGTGTTTGGGTGTGGCACCAGGAGCGGCAGCCTTTGGGACCAAGACCACTGGGTTGGCCCAAGGGCTGTTAGAGGACTCAATCACCCCTAAGGCAAACATCTTGGAGACCTCCTCCTTGATGTAAGCTCTGACCCTGGCAGTCACTCTGTAAGCCTTGTGCTTAACAGAAGTACTGTCCCCAATGCCCACATCATGGGCCCACCACTCAGTGGCACCAGGAACCAGGGAGAACAAATCAGAGAATTGCCCCAACAATTGACGACAATCTTGCTACTTGTCAGGGGTCAGTGTGGCAGACCATCCACTGACCCATCTTGCTCTGTTGCAGACAGGTCAGGAAGAGGCTTGGTCTCCTCCTCCATTCCATCATCTGTCACAAGGAGCATGTCCACTTCGGACCTTTCTAATTGGGGTTTCAGGCGGTTACCATGCAGGACCCGCAAAGGGTTCCTAGGAGACTGCAAGTTCACCAGGTAGGTGACATCACTCTTGCGCTCCACCACCTCAAATGGTCCGGTCCACCTGTCCTGGAGAGCACAAGGCTCTACAGGGGCCATGACCAAAACTATCTGACCAGGCTGAAGCTCAATCAGAGTGGCATTCTGATCCTACCACCACTTCATCTCTTCCTTGCTGGCTTCCAGATTTGCCTAAGCGAGTTGTCTGAATCACCTAGTCTGGTTCTTTAAGGACAGCATGCAACTGTATACATCCTGGGAAGGTTTCCTGGGAGATTGCTCCCAGCCTTCCTTGACCAGACTCAAAGGTCCTCTTAACGGGTGTCCTTACAACAGTTCAAAGGGACTGAACCCTAGGGACGTCTGTGGCACCTCACCGTAAACAAAAAGAAGGCATGGCAAGAGGAGGTCCCACTTATGCCTCATAGGCTCCTCAAGGCCCATAATCATGCCTTTAAGGGTCCGGTCGAATCTCTCAACCAGCCCATTACATTGGGGGTGGTAAGAAGTGGTGAACTTGTATGTAACACAGCACTCCTGCCACAGAGACTTAATATACTTAGATATGAAGTTTGTACCATGGTCTGACACAACCTCTCTGGGGAACTCCACACGGAAGAAACTCCCCATCAGTGCACGTCCCACCACGGGGGCCGTCACTGTCCTGAGCGGGATGGCATCCAGGTACCGGGTAGCATGGTCCACCAAGACCAGGATAAACCTGTTGCCCTTGGCTGTCTTGGGGTCTAGTGGCCCCACAATATCAATGCCCACCTGTTCAAAGGGGGTACTGATGACAGGGAAAGGTTGGAGAGGAGCATTTTGCTTCCTTCCACTTTTCCTACGTGCCTGGCAAGTTTCACAAGTCCTACAATGAGTATCTGAACTCTTCCGCATCTGGGGCCAATAAAAATGGGTGACAAGCCTTTCAAAGTTCTTGTCCTGCCCCAGATGTCCAGCTAAAGGCAAATAATGAGCCAAACCCAGTAGGAAGTCTCTAAAGCACTGGGGTATCACCAGCACATGGGCTGACCCAGGCTCAGCAACCTTAGGCTCTGTATACAGGAGGCCGTTCTCACAGTAGATCCAATGTAATCCAGACTGGTCACCTGCTGCCTGGTTTGTGGCCTGTTGCCACAATCCCACAAGAGAAGGGCACTTCTTCTGCTGTGCACTAAATTCCTCCCTGCTGGGTCCTCCTTCTTGCTGCCAATGGGTCAGTTCAGACAGGTCTCCCAGTTCAGCAATTTGTTCCCCTGTAGGTTCCAGGGCATTCCCCTCAAGGTCTGCCTCCTCCTGGACCGTGGGAACAATGGGGGCTGGTTTCCCGTGCCCCCTGCCTCTTTTCTTTAAGGCAGGTTCCTGGGCCATACTTTCAGGCTCCATGACCACTTGAGCACCCTTACTGGCTGCCATAGACACGCCCACTCAGGCAGACCAAATATCTCCAAACGAGCCTTCTTCTCTACCTTATCCCAAGGGGAGCTTTCTAAATCATTGCCTAACAGACAATCAAAAGGCATGGCTGACCTCACAGCTACTTGGAGAGTACCTGGAACCCCCCCCCCCCCCCACACTCAAAGGAAACCTGAGCCACTTTGCTGTGGCTCTCTTTGTTGTCAGCAGCAACAACAGGGAAAAATGCATTGGGGACCTCCTGCTCTTCAGACACCAAGTGACACCTGACAGCTGTCACACTGGCTACGGTGTCTCTAAGAGTATCTACTCTATGGTCATTGATGGTCACCCACTGCCTGTATTTTGTATTGTTATCAGGCAGTTGAGCTTCAGGGACCATCTCAAAGTCTCCTAAAGAGACAAGGGATATTTCTGCCGGACTTCACCCACCTTGGGCACCCATCTCCCCCCCCCCCCCCCGGGTTACACTTCCCATCTGACGGGGTGGTGCATGTGGTGGTGCTTTTGAATCCTTCAGGGGACGTTTTGCATCATACCAACGGTGGCCCACCTTGACCACACGTAAAGCACTTGTAGGGGCCCCTCTGAACAAGTTTACCTGTCAGCCTCTTACTTCTTCTCAGGGGGAGGATGGGAGCCCTTCCTTGGTTCCCTTGGGAATGACTTTGTGCCCCTTTCTGGAACTCCCTCCATTTACATTTCCCCCCCCCTGCTCTTCTGCTGGGGACCCTGCCACCTTTGGCGGAGTATCCCACATGACCTTTGTGGATCCTGGTACTGACCCAGCAGTCCGCCTCCTCAGCAAGCTTCATAGGGTTAGTTAACTTGCTATCAATAAGGAGCTGGCGTAGCTCTGGAAAACAATATGCAAACAAGTGCTCCCATGCAAACAAATCATAGAGTGTTTCAAAAGTATCCAATTTGCTACCCTTCACCCAACCATCCATAGCTCTGCCTTGATCTCTAACTCCCTCAACATTCTTTCATGCTCCATTCTCATTCTCTTTCACTCCAAGGACACCCTGCTATTCTTTATTTCCCTCTGACCCCCCATCTTAAGTTTAGCCATCTCCAGCTTGTGCATCCTTTTTCTCTCCCTGTCTTCCAGCTCTCTGTGGGACAGGTCTTTGGAAGAGACGCTACTGCCAGGTAGGGATGGTACCCCTTCCCTAGCTGGAAATACTGGCCTATCCAGCTGCACATCTGCATCCCCCACTGGCTCCACTACCAGTTCAGGGGTATTTCTTGCTTCTGCCCAAGCCCTCAGCGCCTTTTGGTAGTCATCCTTTTTGGAAATACCTGTGGTAGCAACTTTCAATTTTCTGAAGAGATGATTGAGCTGTCTCAAATTGTAGGTTTCCAACCTCCCTTCCTAAAAATCTAAATCCATAGATGCAACAGACGCTGGTTTACTCATGGTAGTAAGAATTGGCAGTTCTCAGGAAAAATAACAGTCCAAGGAAAAAAAATTCTGCCAAAATAGTATGTGGTCGCGTTTGGTCTGCATTCCCTAGTAGTGTATACCAATCACTGTATATGAGCCACAAATGCAAGTCCAAATCCTTACCGCCAACCACCAATGTTAGAACTGGGGGTTAACAATGGTATACACCTGAATAGCAGTGGCACAGCGCCCAAAGCGTCTAACCAGCAAAACATATCAAAAACTGAGGAAGCAATCAGTGAAAAATGGAAGGGAGACTCACGGCAATGGCACCACATTTAACCCCTCCCTAACCCGAGTACATGCAAATGACCACGCCACACACACGGAGCTTGATATTACATGCCTTTAGTCTTCAGGGTGTAACCGTTAACTGAACATTCTATGTCATGAACTCTATCACCCACACCCACGCACTTATGTCACTGTTCTACAGAGTCCATCAGGAACCAAAAGGGTTCTGTCATCTCTAACTCACAAGACAGTACAACAATCACAAGACACTACAACAGCACTGGTTAGCAGTGGTAAACTGCGCTAAGTTCTGAGGTCAGCAAAAACGAAGTCAGCAAAAACAGGAGGTCTGAAGGCAAAAGGTTAGAGGGAAAATCATGTCAGGTCTAACAGTGCCTTTCAAAATTTGAGCATAAAGCCAGTGTTGGCTACGTGGACTAATCACAGCTTTAGAACCGGAGATAAATGTACACAATGTAGTTTTATTTGACCAAAGTACAGGAGCACAATTTTGTTAAGCAGTAAAGAATTCTTAAGAGGCAGTTTAAAAGTTGAAATACTGGATGTGCACATTATGAGCTGATATTATTGAAAACAAATTTAATATACTAATAATGTAATGTTCATTGCGAAATAAAGGAGATGGCAAGCTTAGAGTGTAATCGTTTCATGCTTGACATTGGAAGACGTCCAAATTTGGAATTCTCTGGAAATAGGAGGCGTAATTAGTATTGACATCTTGGACTACATGATTGTGTCCTGCATTGGAAGATGGTGTTGACCTAAAAGAATAATTTTGCTAATGATAATAAATAGCTGATAAGAATCATTTTAACATCAATTAAATGTGCAAAACTTACTGGGTTGGGAGCAGCTAACTAGGAGGGAGGTTGTTTAGATTAGAATGGAATGTGTTTCGTTCATTACATAAAATAGCAAATGAACCAATTCTCAAGGCAGGGAGTGTGTGTGTGTGTACAGAAACGGGAACGCAAGAATATTCTTGCTACTACAAAATGTCACCTCAATTGTGTGATGGTATACAGAGCTATGCAGTCTCCGTTCCCTGACATTAGGAGGCACTAGAAACTTTTCTATCATGCATCAGATATTAAGAAATGAGAAATGTTATGACGTGACCGAAGCCTGTAGTAGATCCCAATTACTAACCTTCCTCAGTTTGCAGGCTTTTCATTTTTACCAGGCCTATGCCCTGGCACAGTTTTTTTTAATAAAAGCTGGCAATATTTGCTTGCATGTGCTTGTTGGAGCTGGTAATGGATGTGCCTTTCACCATGAGCTATCCTTAAAAATGCTTTCCTTGCAAGTTTGAAACTGGAAAGAGGAAAATCGCGAATGTCCTGAAAACTGTGCACATTTGCACACCTCTAATATTGAGCCAACTACATTTTTGGTACTGCAGAGTAGAAAACGTCTGCCACGGAATTACAATGTTGTGAAATAACGTGTAATATGAGCTTGAGACACCATATTATAAACAAGTAAACCATAATTCTAAAATGATTTAAATGGATTAACAAGACAGGTATCCAAACTCTGCACAGCGCAAGTGTAGACAGGCAATCCTTGTAACAAGTATTACTGCTGTCTCTGGAATTGCAGAAACCAGATAGCACTACAAGCTCACAGAAAACACCTTCTTTTTTAGGCTTTGATTTGATCAGTAAATCCGTACTCATGCCCGCAGCGCCGGTAGTGCCGGTCAAGGAAAGGAGGCAGTTTCCGCTCCCGGAGGAGCATTCTAACACCCGCCTGGAAGCCGCACGGGACTCCACTGTCCAGGAGCCCGTGCGCGACTGGTCAGAGGCACGCCCACCCGCCCACCGGTGTTCATAACAACGTCAGGTCGACGCAGCGCGGGACGCAGCGCGGGATCAACGCCGGACGAAGCCCGGACAAAGGGCGGACAGTCTGTGACAGTCTGGGACAGGCAGGGACTGGGCTGGGCCAAGTCCTCCGGATCTTCCTTAAAGGTACTTTGTGAGTCGTTTATCCTTAAAGTTCTGGCAATCGTCCTGGAGTTATGGGAAAACGGAAGCTGTTAGAAGAATCAAGTGACCTAGCAGGGGGTGCACCCAAGGGAGGGAAAAAAGCAAAAAAATGCAAAACCAAGCAAGTGGCTAAACGAATGCCTAATGCGGGAGCTAACTGTGTCATGGACCGAATAGACGATTTGATACAAGATTGTGGAGACATTCTGACCCAAGCACCTATAACTGTTGAGATACCTGATGAGGGGTCTATGCAAACAGGGTCTGGGTTGCACAAAAAGCTAGATAAGGGGGAGGTAAAAATTCCTGATATGTTTATGTGTAAATCCACAAAGGGGCCAGAGGCTCACACCGTAACAAATGTTGAGAAGGAATCATGTGTAGATCAATTGGACCCACCCTTAGTTCTAGATGGTAGTGTGGTGGACTTAGAACCGTTATTTAGTAGCAATAGGTTCTCTGTTTTGTCTCAGTCAGGATGTGAGGACCCAGTAGGAGACTTGATGATGCCCACTGACAGTGAAAATCTTACATCTGTGCCTGGCCCTATTGGTGTGCCGATCTCCCCTGATCTTACAACTGATCCCCTGTGGGTAATTATTAAACAACTGTGTGGGTTGGTGGAGGCATTGCAAGTAAAAGTCGATAACCTAACGGTCCTAGCTAATGCCAATAAGATTACACCTGAACTTGACACGCCTAATCCATTAAAAGCTAAATTGACAGGCTCTATGAATAATACCATGACTAGAGGGAAGAACTGTGTTCCACCTGCACCTCTAATAGCTATTCCACCAACACCTACCTTGCCTGTCAGGAACGAAAGGGGAAACACACAACCGGTAGGCATTTTCCACGCAAAGGGAAAAATTACGACAACCTTGCCTAAAAGTATCCCTACAAAACCTAATGTCACACCTAGAATTTCTCAAGTAGATGGAAGCAGAAGGGGTGAGAATAGAAAGGAGGGTTGCATGCATGATCCTAGATTGGGTTCCCTTAAACCTTTCAGTCTTCGCCATAATGACCCCCCTAATCATACTAGGGCTGTTTATATGGTGAACGTTCCTAAATTATCTATGGGGCGAGACCATGAAACTCCGGACTCTTTAACGAATAAGACAATCCATTGGATTAGGCACATCAGGGGGTGTAGGTCCGTTATCAGGGAGGATATTTCCAAAACCACAAGATTCACAAGTCCCGGCGACACCTATGACTGCATCGAGCTTGATAGCCCTGGAATACTTGATAGCCCTGGAATACAGGACCTGCTCCCCAGATAATTCCCGAATTCAAATGAGATCTCAGCCCTTCCAAAGAATGTCACAAACTAATGTAACGTCAGAGAGGATCACATGTGATACCTCTTCAGGATTGGATACTAACGATTGACTCCGGATTGGAGAAGTATCACCCAGGGAGATAAGTAGCAATGAGGCTTCAAATTTTGCACTTGTTGTAATGGACCACACTTTCTCTAGCTCAGAAATACCGCCCACAGGGATGTTAAATGCACAGAATAGAGTAGCAGGCACCATCCAGGATATTAAAAATTCTGTAAATTCCCCTGTTACTACAGGGGTTCTTCTCTCCTGGAATATTGCAGGACTTGGAGCAAAAATGGACTCCCCAGAGTGGGCTTCCTTTATCAATAGACATGATATTTGTCTATTCCAGGAAACCTGGGCTCTGGAGCAGTTACATTTCCCAGGGTACCTGAACTATGCAATCCCTGCGGAAAAGAAAGGGAAAGGTCGACCATCAGGTGGCCTGGCTATTTGGATTAGGCAAGATCTTGATGTAACAGTTAAGGTAACTCCTACTAGGCACAGGGATCTACAGGCGCTCCTGCTCGAGTTCCCAAAGCGAGACCCTATTTATCTATACAATGTATATGTCAGAAGTACCGGGGGTAAGAACTCGGAAATTTTAGTATTTCTGGAGGAACTCCTAGAAAGCAATTCTCTCCAAACTAATAATATTATTATTGGAGGAGATTTTAATGTAAACTTTGAACCTCTCCTGAATGACAACTGGGATCTCTCATATGAAGAAGATAGGGTATGGGGGGTCCCTAAACTGGATTTACCACCCATTAAAAGATGGACTCAAATTGCTATCCAACTGAACTCTCTTTGTTTAAACAAGGGAGTCAGATCTGCCAATGGTAGAACAGAGGGTGACAAAAGTGGGGCAAATACCTTCAAGACTGGTGCCCGGCAGAGTAGAATAGATTACATTCTAGTTAGCTTGAGCCTGTGGAGGTATCTTCAGGATATGCAGGTTATGGATAGACTAGAGAGTGACCATAATCCTCTATCAGCTAAAATATCTTATTGGGAATCACCAGTAGCGTTAATTAGGACGACTGACGCTGTTACTCCAGTGGACGTCGTTATCACTAATGATATGCGTCACGTCCGCTGGGCTAAAGTTGCGATCAATCAGGAGAATGTTGATTTTATAGCTGGTAAGCTTACGCAGGCAACAAAAGATATGAAGGGGATACTGGTAGCGGAGTGTCCAACCGCTAATAAGGAATATGCAACCGAGATACATGAGGCTTTCTTTAAGGACCTACGATCAGTGTTTGTAAAGCCTTCCTTAAAAAGCGGTCCTTGTAAACAAGTCTCCCCACGCTGGTATTCAGCAGACTGCAGGCAGGCTCGCCTGGAGTTAGGTAGAGCCCTTAAAAATGGTTTGAGTTTAGATGTTTGCGTAGCCAGGGCAGCGTATAAATCAGCCATTTTTAAATCCAAGCGCTTGTGGGATGAGCAGAGGTGGGCAGACTTGTTGGAAGCAGGACATCATAAAGATCCACGAAAGTTCTGGAACACCTATAGGAGGGGCGTGGATAGCAACTCCGATAAGCCGCAGAATTGGGTTCCACAGGATAAATGGGTATCCCATTTTAAACCGCAGTTTGCGATGGCAGCAGGGCAAGACTCTCATGTCGGGGTGTCTTGTATACCCTTTTTGGAGGACCCCTTTACCCTGGGGGACGTCCAGCTGGCATTGGATAACGTTGTTCCTGGTAGAGCGCCAGGAATTGACGCAATCCCAGCTGACCTATTCCTCCAAGAGAGAGATTCGTGGGGAGCATACATATTATTATTGGCAAATGCAGTGGCAAGAGGAGCACCGGTCCCCAAATCATGGAAAGGGGCTGAAATAATCCCTATCTATAAGAAGGGGGATAAATCCCTGCCTGGAAACTATCGACCAATTAGTTTGATCGATACTACCCAGAAGATCATTGGTAGGCTTATTCTAAACAAGGTCCAGGTTTGGGAGAGGGAGCACAGCATTTTGTCCCATTTGCAGGCTGGCTTCAGAAGTTGCGTTAGCACGGTCGACCAGATTTTGCATTTCACCATGCTATACTGGAAGACCGTTCTAATTGGTAAAGGCAGCCTTTATGCCGCCTTTATAGATTTAAGGGCGGCATTTGATCTGGTCCCTCGCCATACACTATGGAGAGTACTCGCTGACATGGGAATGCCAGGGGATCTTTTGTCTCTGATAGTCAGGCTCCACCAGGAGAATTTTGCCCAGATTAGGTGGGGTCGTCCTGGCAATGTCACATCTCAGTTCCCCGTGGAAACAGGAGTCCGCCAGGGATGTGTCCTGGCGCCAACTTTATTTTCGTTGTACATAAACGATGTTGCAAAAATTTTAATCAATTCTAATGTGGACGCTCCTATTCTAGCTGGAGGTAAAATCCCCATATTCATGTTTGCAGACAATTGTCTTATAGTTTCAAAGACCCCGAGCGGGTTACAGAAAGCACTGATAATTTTTGAGGATTTCTGTGCCGCCCGTGGTTTGGAAGTTTATGTTCTTAAATCCAAGTACATGTCTTTTAATGCACCCAAAGTAAGTAGGGGCACTGTACACATGAGCACTGGCCCTCTTGAGAAGGTAGAGGCATTTAGTTATCTGGGTATCTGTATTCAACAGGATTTGTCCTGGAGACAACAGATTGATCTGGCCACCCTGAAACATCGCCAGCTATCAGGGGCTTTGACTGTAGAGCATTCTAGGTCTCTGACTAGACCAGTAAGTCCCGTATTAGAGGTCTACAATGGCAAGGTAGTCAGCTCTACTCTGTATGGTGTGGAATTGTGGGGTAGTGAAAAGTTAAATGGGATGACTGTTTCAGAAAACTCATTTCTTAGAAAGCTAATAAGGCTACCTCAAAGCACTCCATTGTATCCTCTGTTTTATGACTTGGGTATAACACCTTTAGCCCAAATTGCATCTTTCCGCCCAATACTATACTGGCGCCGAATTTGGACTACACCAGAATTGGAAACATACACTAGAGGGCTGATGGATGTGATCAAAAGTGATGGTTCCCGGAAAGTCAAATGATTGGGACATATTCAAAATCTTTTAAATGAACTAGGATTAGGTGAATTGTGGAAGGATCCATTGCATGCCAGGTTTCCACCGAAGAAGACATTAAAGGCTTTGTATTGGAATATGGTGTCTTCAAAGATTTTTAGTACCACACCCTCACAATCCCTTGCTGGTTTATTTCTAGAAATCAAAGACTGTCCCAAACTTGAGGAATTCTGGGATGTCATTTCAAAGCCCCTTGACCGAAAGCTTTATTTTCAGTTAAGAGTGGGAAGTCTACCCGTAAGGTCGTTCTCAAATAGATGGTCCAGTGGGGGCATGGTGGATTGCCCAGCTTGCCCAAGTGTTCCTGAAACCATAGGCCACCTTCTATTTGAGTGCCCAATGTATGCAGCACCAAGGCGGAAGTGGCAAAAGCCGATGTGTAGGTCATTGGGAACAAGGGAAGGAATGACTGCAGTTAGACTTATCCGTACCAGTCCTAATATGTCTGTGTATATTGCGGTGGCAAAATACCTAGGTTGGGCATGGACGATCAGAGCCCGACTTCTGAAGGAATAACACAGTACCTAACGTTGTAAGCTGGTTGCCTCTTGTAAGAACAATATTTTGCTCATTTGTACAGTTTTTAAGGTTTTCTTACGTTTTTTAAATTATTTATTATGAAATAGGTATTTAGTTTTTAAAAGGGTTTTACTACTAGAAGTTTATACATGTACTTTTATATGTGGAACATGCTTTTATGACAATTGTCGAAATAAAGCTTATTTGAGTACGTACTCATGCCGATTTGCGTCAGGGTCGAATGTATTGTTCAGGCTGTACACTGTGCTCTCAAAAAAACGGTCTGTCCATACAGTGTCACCCTTTTTATTAAAAGGAACACAACTTTTTATGTAAATATGCTCAGTAACATCAAGAGATTTGATGGCATATATTTCATTTCGCATTATCCCAGTAAATATGCTTCTTCTGTATTCTATCCAGCAGTGGCCCCTCCGCTAAGGCAGAGGAGCGTCAGCAGTGTAAAAAAAGGAAAAATAAAATGATAATAAGGCAACGGGCTGCCAGGCCTAGTTGGGGCAGGACAGGGCTGGGGTCACAAGGGAGGAGGAGTAGTTGGTGCACCATAGGTGTGCATGACAGTTTGGCCGGCTGTCTTGGGTCTGCCAAACAGACATGAGTTCTAAGCATTTCTCCACCTGGCTGTGTTACACAGCTGGATTGAGAACTGTCCAAGCACTGCCCAAGCAGCTGAACAGGCCGCTCAGACCAATCATGAAGCTGTTGTCATGCTGGTGACAGCAGCGTCGTGATTGGCTTAGGGGAGTCTAGAAGCCTTTGTGCTTCCTTGCTGATGGGAGTCAAGAAGAGGACAGAGGAGAGGCAGCGGCTGTTCACAGGTAAGTGATATTTTTTATTTTTTCAACCCCACCCCATCACCCCCGTTCCGTAGCAGCCGCCACTGATTCTATTCACAGCAAGAGTGGGAATGCGCCCAGGAAATCAAAGTTACAATCATATATTAATTTAACCTAGCGGTTTGCCAAAAGCAAAGACTGCCTTATTGTAAAGGCCCACCTGTGTTTACTGCAGGAACAGCATTGATGAACACAATGCTAGACCCCAACTTCCCTCACCCACCTCTTTAGCCCAACTAAGTCAAAGAGGGAAGGTAGGGAAGGAGGAAAACAAAATAAGTGAAGAAAGAAGGAGTAGACATCCTCTGTCTCTTCTGAGAGGGTCTTCTACAATCCTAAAAAGGAAAACATAACGTAAGTACTAAATAGGGGTCAGGCAGTTGATTATGTAATATCCCTCCTAATTTCTAAGAGATACCTTAAATAGGAGATGCAAACAATGTGCAAGGAAACTACTCCCAGGGACGGTGGGACTCCTCTATTCTCTAGAAGGAGTAATTAAGGTACAGACCTAGGTGAGAATCACCGTAGGAATTGTAGGCCCCTTTAGTACCAAAAAAATAATGTTCCTGTTACTCCGGTATGCAGGGAAAAAACAAAAAAACGAATTTCCCCTATCAGGTGGGGGTACAGGACAAAAAAGGCAACAAGCATTGGAAATGCAATAGGTCTCGCATTAGGAAAGTTTGAGCAATTGGTATTGTAAAGGACACTTTTTGTATTTATGTGTTGGTTTTGAAAATAGCAAAAGTAATAGCTTTGTCAGTTACAATGTCAATAGTTTTAACTTTCGCAAATGTGACACCTATAGCATTTGTAATGCAATGTGTGTTGTCTTTACGTGACTTAGATGTATTGATATTGCAAATAATAATGGCTTTTAATTTTGTAAATAATTAATACTTAAATAAAATGTATTGTAATTTATAATGGCAATAGCTTAAACGTTTGTAAATTAATTTTGTGAAGATTATGTTCAGTGTATTTTATTGTGACGAAAATCCAAGAACATTGCATTTGCACCTGGTGGTGGATGTGGTGGTGGTGGGTGTGGTGGATGTGGTGGTGGATGTGGTGGTGGATGTGGTGGTGGATGTGGTGGTGGTGGATGCGGTGGAGCATGTGGTGGATGTGGTGGTGGATGTCATGGTGGATGTGGGTGGGGGAAGGGAGAGGTTAAGGAAGACAACATTAGATTGGCATTGTGGCGACGAAAACATCTATGCCATGCCACACTTAGTGTCATGCGTGAGGACTCAACAATGTCTAGGGAAGAGTGTTAGACTGAGTGCTCAATTGGGCAAGTCTGTGATACGCGGATTGCAAGGCCAGTTTTAACATTGCTTTAGCTGAGGTCTCCCCTCTTAAATTAATATCAGGGTGTATTCTCCATAGCCTTGGGTCCCAAAATCATCTCTCTGCTCTTTAAAGAAGTCCTCTTAATTCATCGGTGTTTTTGTTAGACAAGGGCGGGAGTGCTATGTCCTTGGACCCCAGGATATAAGTCCTATTACCCAAGATGCTGAGTTCACTGCAAGTCCCCTCCACAATTTTTTTTCCAGTTAAAAATTGTAAAATGAGTTTGTGGTCCTGTAATCCTGGCAGACGGCCGCTGCGAATGTTTGGAAGCTCTTTGGCTGTGGCTGGCAGTTCATTATTAACGAGTAGTAAGTAATTCACTGTTTGTGTAACCTGTTTACTAATGGTTTTTCCATCTGCCTACATCTGGGAAAGTCCTCAGTGGAGGGGGCCGTTGTCCCGCGCAGAGAGCCAGCGCCTGTCAATTGAAAGTAAATGGCCCGGCCCTCTGGCAGGGCTAGAATCGGGCTCCCAGGCCTTTGATTTATTGTTGGGCCTGATTAAAACATACGGCGCTCTGTGCTAGCTGCGCTCCACACATTCACACAGCCCGGGCTCCTAAAATGCTGCAGTGCATCGAACCGCCTCGCTAAAATGGCCACCTTGAAAGAGATACGAATTGCAGCCTGTAAAAGTTGCGAACTGAAAAGGAAAATCTTTAGCTGCCTTTTATCTTTTTCGGCAGTGTACTCTTAGCCACTTGGCAGGCGTTTCTGAAGCAGTTACAAATAAGAAGCTCTTGTTTAAGAAAAGCCAGAGAAATGCTGGGAGAGAGAGAGTGGGGAGGAGAGTAGGAGGAGGAGGGGGGAGGAGAGTAGGAGGAGGAGGGGGGAGGAGAGTAGGGGAGGCACGGCCTAGCGGCCGTGCAACCAAGAAGTGATGGGGCGGAGCTGGGGGAGGCTGTGAGAGAGAGAGTGGGCAAGGCAGGCGGCTGGGGGCATGTGCACGCGCTTTTAAGCTCAATGCGCATGCGCATTGAGCTTAAATTTCATGGGCACTGCAAGGAATCGCCACGATTCCTTGCAAGTTGGTTAAAGAGTGTTTAAGCCCCCATAGTCTCGCAAGCTCGATGCGCATGCGCATCGACAGGCGAGACCTAAAAAGGCAATAGGCAAAATATAAACTATATAGTTCGTACTGGCGAAGAGCTAAGATATTTATTTATAAAGTTTTTTGGATTTCTGGATTCCCTTACCTTGCTGCTTCCATTAGTCTGGGCACTAGCTCTGTGCTGCTCTTTTCTTTCCGGCCGCTGTACCCGCTGGCCGTCTCCCTCCCGCTGCCGCAGTTGCCATCCCCTCGCGGCCGCAGTGTGGAGGGGGACACTGGACCACTACTCCCGGCTTCCCCAGCGGCGGAAGCTGTCAGCTGTCATCATCACCATTGCGCCTGGAGGCGCATAAAACCAAGCGTAGCCCTGGTGGAGTGCGCAACGCTTTTTGGATTTCTGGATTCCCTTACCTTGCTGCTTCCATTACTCTGGGCACTAGCTCTTTGCTGCTCTATTCTTTCCTGCCGCTGTACCCGCTGGCCGTCTACCTCCCGCCGCCGCAGTTGCCATCCCCTCGCGGCCGCAGTGTGGAGGGGGACCCTGGACCACTACTCCCGGCTTCCCCAGCGGCGGAAGCTGTCATCTGTCATCGTCACCATCGCGCCTGGAGGCGCATAAAACCAAGCGTAGCCCTGGTGGAGCGGGCAACGCTTTTTGGATTTCTGGATTCCCTTACCTTGCTGCTTCCATTACTCTGGGCACTAGCTCTTTGCTGCTCTATTCTTTCCTGCCGCTGTACCCGCTGGCCGTCTGCCTCCCACCGCCGCAGTTGCCATCCCCTCGCGGCCGCAGTGCGGAGGGGGACCCTGGACCACTACTCCCGGCTTCCCCAGCGGCGGAAGCTGTCAGCTGTTATCGTCACCATCGCGCCTGGAGGCGCATAAAACCAAGCGTAGCCCCGGTGGAGCGGGAAACGCTTTTTGGATTTCTGGATTCCCTTACCTTGCTGCTTCCATTACTCTGGGCACTAGCTCTTTGCTGCTCTTTTCTTTCCCCCGCTGGCCGTCTCCCTCCCCCCGCCGCAGTTGCCATCCCCTCGCGGCCCCAGTTTGGAGGGGGACCCTGGACCACTACTCCCGGCTTCCCCAGCGGCGGAAGCTGTCAGCTGTCATTGTCACCATTGCGCCTGGAGGCGCATAAAACCAAGCGTAGCCCCCACGTCGCGGGTCCGCGCGCGGGCTAAGCCTGGGCAAAGGGCGGGCCCTCTTAGGCCCTCAGAGGCCATAGGAGGCCGGGCTGGGCCAGAGACCCTGGTTGAACTATCTACTGCCGCCACTTATCATTTGCGTAGTGCATTTTCTGTAACCCTGTTTGGTTTTGATTCGTAGTACTATGCTTATTTTTGTGGTATAGTGTTTGCCTAGCTTTTCCATGCCCATGTCCCTTGTTCCATATTATGATATGGTTGGTTGTTGTGGTATTTGATGTAGCTCAAGCCAGTCATACAATAAGGGTATAGGGTTTTGCTAGCTGACCTGATAAAACAAGTCTCTTTCTTGGCAGCTTTTTGGGGCCTTTGGGGTAGCCTCCAGTTAGTCAGGTCGAATAATGTGATTATAAATCACTGATTGTTTATCTTTATTTATACGTCGTAAAAATACTTTGGTTCTGCTGTATCTAAAATAATTTTACATTATGGGGAAAAGGAAACATATAAGCCCCAAACGACCAAAAACCCAGGGGCCTACCACCATTAATTCTCAGCAGACCTTACTGAACTATTTGTCAGGGGCGGTGGGTGTACTTGACAAACAAATTCTCTCAGTTGAGGAATCCATTGACGGTACGTCCTCCAGATTAAGCCAAAACTCCTCGCCTTTAACTGATGAACTCCCCTTAAATGGTTGTATTGTCCACTCTCCGGAGGAGATTATCTCACTGGAAAATGATTCCACATCCCAACCGCCCCCAAAAGAGATCAAAAAATCCTATCACAGTAGTCAGCTCGCCGTTAGAAGCAGCCAATAAAGCCTCTTTATTACCCGATCACTCCCGTCCAAAACTTTCCAGAGCAGTTAAGCTGCCCTCCAAAACTAAGCCCCGTTTAGGTCAGCATAAACCTAAACCTCAACCAAGAAGTAACAACAGTTTACACAAGGATATGAAGTCCCTGGTCTCGTGTGTAGAACGCCTGGATCTCTATGTTAGGGTGAAACTAGATCACATAACCTCAAGATTAACGTATATTGAAGAACTTCTTACTGATAATATTCCAAAAGCGACCAATACTATTGATAATCCAAAAGGTAATTCTGGCCCGATGCCTGCTAATCGCACCAGTGTACCCGCCTCTCACCCTCACACTAGGACTAATCCATCTTCTAAGGCCCCTACATCTTCTACCACAGCTAATCTTATAAATCCCACATTACCCAGTACATCGTGCAAGCAGTTGGCGAAAAAAAGAGGAAGTTCCATCCAGAAGAACGCAAGAAATTGGCCTTAGCCCAGCTACTAAAATAACGACAGATATGGGCTCAGACCGTCACCATCCTTCGGTCTCCCTAGGAGCACGTAATTTTGCCATAAGCGATCAGTATTTACATCTGCCACCTGAAGCCACACCATACACAATAATATTGGCCTCAGCTAGTTAACCCTGCTGTCGAAAATTGGTCTTCGTTAAAAAACAAGTCTCTACATTGGTTGGGTTCTAGGGTAGGCATGAATAAATATCTCTTTCAGGAGTTTAAGATGGTGAGGCGTGTAAAATGGGTGGGCACCAGGGTAACACCACTTACTGGTCACTGTATAGTCTTGACCTTTGCCTCCCCCCTTTTGGTTAGCGAAATTTTGAGAGCAGGGATGAATGATTTTCCGGATCATTTTGGGGTCAACATCTTGCCATTGGGTTATTTTTACCCCCCGGTGTGGCAAAAAGCGAATACCCAAGATCGAAGGCTTAACCAAAGAACCATCCCCCAACCCCTTTTGATTTCCACCCAGAATAGATTTAATATTCTGTCGGGGCTGGATGATATTGAATGACTAACTGATAACTCTATTGAATTGGGTGTTTCCATCTCTCCCTTATCAATCAAGGCAATTGAGCAACCCAAAGAGCTTCTAATCGAGGTCCCTATCTACAATACTCTTCCAACTAGTAATAGTCTAACTCTGAAACCAGATGGCTTCTTGGCGGTCAAGGGGTGTTTGAACTCGCTGTCAAATTTCTCCTCCTCTGACCAAGTTCCCTCTCTTTCAACCCATGGACCCCAAGTCCAACCTCCACCACTCGATCGAACGGTGTGTTGCTTAAAACTCAATATGATTTATTGGAATGTAGCAGGTCTATGAACTAAAATCGATCAGTATTCCTGGTTAGAAACAGTTAGAAAACACAACATAATATGTCTCCAGGAAACTTGGTTGACATCTCCCATACATCTCCAGGGGTACAAACTATGTAACTCAAGCACACAACCTACTCTTTTTGGCAGACCAAAAGGAGGACTAGCAATATATGTCTCGAATGACCTTCCCCTTAAAGAAATATCCAAATTAAAAATAGATGAGAATTATCAAATCCTCAAGATAATAGTGAACTAAGGGCCCGATGTAGGTAAAAGTGATTTTCCGATTTCAAAATACCGAGGCGTTCCGAATCGGTATTCTGAAATCGGAAAACGAGATGTAGGTAAAAATAGGCGAATTAATACCGAATCGGTCGGCATCGGTAATGTGAATCGGTACGTTCCGAATCGGCACGGACCGAATCGGAAAGTACCGATTCGGCTAACACCGAATCGGAAAGTTCCGAATCGGCTAACACCGAATCGGAAATAGGCGATTCGGTAAAATCCGATTCGGCAATTATCGAATCGTAGCTATGAAAACACACCCATGGCCAAAAAGCCCATAGGAATGCATTGAAGATACCGTATCGGTAAAATACGATTCGGATAATATCGATTCGGATTTTACCGATTCGGTAATATCCGAATCGGTAAAAGCAGATTCGGCAAAAGCCGATTCAGCCAATGAGGTGGCTCCCCCTCCCCCACCCAAACAGGGAGTGGCAACCCTGGCAGGTGCAGCTAATTAAGAAGTTTCTGGAGAGTCAGCCTGAGCTCAACACTCACAGTTAGCAGCAGTGGGAGTAGGAGGTTGTGAACTGTAGTGAAGAACATGGCAAACCAGAGCGAGAGCCAGAAGTCCTCCCAGAAGAGGAAGCCTAAGTTCAGCACCACCGAGCTTCAGGTGTTGGTCGAGGAGGTGGTGAGGGTGCACCGCCAGCTGTTTGGAAAGCTGTCCCTCAATGTGCCAGACAGCACCAAGAGGAGGATCTGGAGCGAAATCGCCCAAAAGGTGAATGCTGTGGGTGTCACCCCCCGGTCCCTGGATGAGCTCAAGAAGAGATTCTACGACATCCGCAGCCTCACAAAAAGGAAGATGGCAGAGATCCAGAGGCAGGCAGGACTCACAGGTGGGGGCAGTAACCCGGCGCCACCCCTCACAGACCTCGAGGAAATGGTCTCCACCACCATTGAGAGGGAGAGTGTTACTGGAATTGGGGCCCTGGACAGCTCTGCCAGAGTTACAGCTACAGGTAAGAAGCATGCGCATCATCACACACCCTACCTGACACCTCCCCATTAGACACAATGCATAGGCAAACCCCAGCACAGTACTGTAACCAACATACAAGAGACAAGCATCATGGTACATGTAGTCAACAGAAGTTAGTAAAATATGGCAGTGCAGAATCACAAGACAGGAAACAGTGTAACACAGTCTAAGGAGATGCAAGGACATGTGGAATGCTTTAATTGTACTGACTGTAATACATCGGCACTCAATTTACGAATGCTTCTTTGTACCTAGGGGCACCATCAGGCGGACAAACATTGTCATCAGAGGCAGCAGCACCATCTGACACTGCACTCGCAGGGCCGAGCACCAGCCAGGCTGCTGAGGAGGAGGAGGACGGAAACACCTTAGGGCTTGGTATGGAGGGAGACCTGGTGATAGACTTCGAAGCACTGCACTCCCCACAAATGCCCAGCACACCCCCCTTGCAGTTCTCCCCAGAGAACTCCCCGACAAGGGACCCCCTTCCACCTACACCAGCTCCTGCCACAACCATGGCTTTGCCACCAGTACAACCTGTCCTGGGAGCAGGGGCTCAGGGACCGGCCAGCACCACACCCCCACCAGTGGCACCCCAGCCCACTCAGCAGGCCGGCAGCAGCAGTACCCGGCGCCGTGCCATCACCACCACTGCTGCACCAGCACGGGAGGGCAGTGTCTTCCTGGGCCTCGAGGGGAAGATGGTCAAGATACAGAGGCAGCAGGCAAAATCCACGATGGCCTGCCAACGCCAGCTCCTGCAGCACAACCTGCAGATGGGAGAAATGGTAAAGGGATTTCAGGCCTTCGTGGAATCAAACAAGGAGGTGGCAGCAGGTTTAGGCAGGCTAACCACTGCCATAACCCAGTTGTGTGGCAGAATGGAGGAGCAGGAGCTGGTGCGCAGGCGGGATGCCCGGGTGCAGAACCGCTGCTTGAGCCGCGTTGCTGCGGCAACGGCACAACTGTGCCAGCGCAGCGCAAACATGGAGTCTAGCCTGAGTCAGAATACGGCAGAGCTCACAAGGGGAATGGCCCGCATCACCACTGCTATGGAGGCCATGATCATCTCGAACACAGCCACAAATCCTGCCCTGGACCTGGGGGATGCTGGGGACAGCAGCAGCCGCAGCAGCCCGGCCAGCGCTGCGTCTGAGCCACGTAGGAGCACCAGGCGCTCCGCAGATGCTGCTGGTCATTCAGAGGGGGCTGAGGGACACCCCAGTGGGGCTGGCAAGCGGGCAAAGAAATAGCCTTGCAAGGGCGGGTGAGGCAACCTGGACCTTGGACTTTTGTTTTCTTTTCCATTACACCATTTTTTTGTTGCACATCAGTGCAGTAACTGTGTTGCAACAGTATTAAAATTTGTTTTTTCCCAACAACCATTTAGCTGTCTTTGCATCTGTACTCACTCAGAAATAGTTTTCAGTAATCTCCTCACGTCTGTATCTGCCATCACTTGGCGTACACACCCCAGCTGGCTGTGTCACTGGCACAGCTTCGTCGTCGTCATGGTCCTCGTAGTCAGACAACTCCACCTCAGTGCCCTTCTTCACCGCAAGGTTGTGTAACATTGCACATACAGCTATGATCTTGCAGCAGGTGATGGGGGTATACTGCCTTGCACCTCCACTCTTGTGCAGGCATCTGAATCTACTTTTCCAGATGCCAAAGGTCCGTTCGACAACATTCCTTGTGCGTATGTGGGCCCGGTTATACCTCCTTTGGCTGGGTGTGGAGGGGTTGAGGTAGGGGGTGAGTATGAATGAGCGGAGGGCATATGCACTGTCGCCTGGAAGAGAAAGGGGTAACATTACACACATGCATACATGTATTCCACCTAGCTACTATGTGTTATGGGGGTCTGATGATGTGTCTCACCTAGGAGGTATCCTTCACCAAATTCGCCAGCCATCAGCCGTGCATAGATGCCGCTCTGTTGGAAAATATAGGAGTCATGGGTACTCCCTGGAAATTTTGCTACCAGGTCTGTGATGGTGCACTTTGCATTGCAGATCACCTGCACGTTGATGGTGTGTGTAGACTTCCGATTGCGGTATATGTATTCGGTGTCCGCTGGTGGGCAAATCGGAATGTGCGTGCCATCTATGCAACCAATGATTTGGGGAAATTGTGCCATCTGGTAGAAGTCAGCTTTAGTTTGTAGCAGTTCTGCGTGGGTTGCAGGGAAAGAGATGTATTGGTCCATCCTGTGTATCATGGCGTCAAGGAATGTGTGGAAGAACCTTGACAGGCTGCTCTGGCTCACCCCTCCTGCCGCTGCAACTCCACTTTGATAGCTGCCAGACGCTAGCAGGTGTAGGCTGCATAGCACCTGGATGTGCGCAGGGATGGCGTGTGCCCTTGGGGTGTGGTGGTCCACGAATGGTTTGAGATCCCTGATGAGCTCAAGTATGGTGTCAGAGTCCAGCCTGTATCTCTGTAGGATCTCTGCCTCTGTGAGCATGAACAGGGTTATCCTCTGTCTGTAGACCTGTTCATTTCTTAGCCATTCCCTCTGTCCTTCCTGCTGTAGCCGTAGCCGCCTCGCAATGACATAAAAAGCTGCCATCCTGCAAGTTGCAATGCATTTTGGGGCTGTTTATATGGGTTGGAGTTGGTTACCACCTGATTGGAATCCATGGTAAATACCGAGTGAATTCTACCGATTCTGAGCCGATTTCGGTGTTTCTGTGCCTCCCTACATCTCCCCATCTGTCGGAATCGGGGAATTTCCCGATCGGCGATTCATACGAATCGGTATGTTTTCCGATTCGGCTCATGTCCGATTCGGTCTATCTACCGAATCGGTACATGGACCGAATCGGTGATTTTCCGATTCGGTGTCACTACCGAATCGGTACATGGACCGAATCTGTGAATTTCCGATTCGGTGTCACTACCGATTCGGTACATGGACCGATTCGGTGATTTTCCGATTCGGTGTCACTAACGATTCGGTACATGGACCGATTCGGTTATTTTCCGATTCGGTGTCACTACCGATTCGGTACATGGACCGAATCGGTGTTTGCATACGAATCGGTGTGTTACCGATTCGTTACATATCCGATTTTCGGTATGTACGTATCGGATTCTTTCCCATTCGGTACTCGTTCCGATTCGGTTTTCACTCCGATTATTAATTTTTTTGGTTCCCTACATCTCGATGGCTGTTTACCGATCGGTAAGGGCCAAAAATCGGTATTTTCGGCCGTTACCGATCGGTAACGGCCTACCTACATCGGGCCCAAAGTGTCTACTTATTTTATGGTTAACTTTTACAATAACCTGTCCTTACTTGAATCTGTCAATGTTTTAAACGACATTTCGTCTTTTTTAATGGAGCAACGGAGTAGATATTCCACTACCCCTTTTAATCTGATTTGGGGTGGTGATTTTAACATCTCACTATGTAAAAATTACAAAAATGTTAATTGTGGTATCCTAGACGAAGGTGGGTGCCCTTTATCCCACTTTACTCACTCCACTAATGGGAAGTGTCTCAATGAACACCTTTTTTCCTTAGAGTTGGGGTTTGCGAATGAATTGCTTGATCGAACTATAGATTTCTCTCCCACATTTTATGGAAGGGGTTGTTTGAGTGTTATCGATTATATACTGATATCAAACAACATGAAGGACCAGCTGTCTAAATTTAAAACGGGAGATGATATTGGTAGTGATCATTTCCCTAACAATTTTACTGGTTCAGTCCAGACTGCAAATAGGAAATCTGGTACTGTCAGTTTATTAACCCAACAAGCCCTGAGTATAGATCAGTTGAACGGATACTCGGTCAAATGGTCCAAAACAGACCCTGATGCAATAACAGCTAACGGTAATAAAAAGAGCTCTTCCCTTATTGGAAATCTGTTTAAACCTGGAGTCGCCTAAGGAGCTGATTTTAACTAGTTTTATTAACATCACCAAAATAATCAGAGAGGAGTTATTCCGTAAGCAGAAGCGTAATAGCACTCTCGATAAAGGCTGGTTTAACCCTGATTGTCGGAAGGCCCTCTCATCCTTAAAGGCGGGTTTATGCAAAACTAACAGAGATCCGACCGAAGTGAGAAAACTGAGAAAGGTTTATAACCTGGCTATAAAGAAATGCAGACAGGAAATTAAAAAAGGGCTGTGGGAACAGCTCCATGAGAGCTGTCGTAAGAAGGATAGCTCTGCCTTCTGGCGAGTGGTAAAAACTCCCTTCCTCTCAGATCCGAACTCGACTCCCTGAATTGAAGTAGCAGTCACTGCAGAGAGCTGGGTCACCCATTTTTCGAGAATGTTTTCGGGAGAGAGTCCACTCCTGACTGACAGCGGGAATGTTGGGCAGGGTGTACCCACGAACCCTCTAATTTATCCCATCCAATTAAGATTTGGCCATAATGAAGTAATCAACGCTTTGTTAACCTCTAAGACTGGCAAAGCGCCTGGTCCCGATGGGGTCCTGCTGGATATTTTTACTCAAGTGTGGCTCACTGGTTAGAGGAGGCAGTCCCTGATGCAGAGGTCAGACCCGGGACCAGGGTTCAATCCCCGACGCGGCAGGGCCTTGAGCTCAAAATGTCCACGGACTCGATAATTCTCGCCTCGGTGCCTACTCGAATCGTAGGTTCACACTCTGCAACTCTGGGCAATAGCTTGCTTAATCTCCACTACGGCCCCACCACGATGGGATGCCTGGTCTTCACCTTGGGGATGCCCAGTTAGGGGTAATCTCGCAGGGAAAGGCCAGGACGGGTTCCCAAAGCAAGCGCCTTGAGACCTTACGGTGAAAGGCGCTATATAAGAACGTATGATTTACGATTTACTCACAATCAGGAACTATGGTCACCGATTTTAACCCTTGTTCTTGAAGCTGCTACATCAAACGGGTTTATTAAATCATGGTCAACATCCACCTTGCTTCCCATTTTCAAAAAGGGAGATCGTTACAACCCAGCATGCTACAGGCCCATATCCCTCCTGTACTCCCTGGGTAAAGTTGCTAGTCGGTTAGTACTCGATTGCTTACAGGACTGGGCTGAAACAAATAACATAATGACCGACTTGCAATATGGTTTCGGGGAGGGTTTGGGAACTGTTGAGCAGGCATTAAATCTCTCCCTTATAATTGGTAAATACGCTGGGACAAAGAACGGTAATCTCCACTTAGTGAACGTGGACCTGACCGCAGTGTTCGACTGTGTTTCACATTCAAGGAAGTGGTCAATTCTCACGGAACTGGGTGTTGACCCTCTTCTGGTCATATTTCTCCGTGAATTATACTCAGATGCTTCAGCTAGAGTCAGATACGGGGTGAATGGCGAACTCACTACTCCATTTGCCGTCACCAAGGGAGTCAGAAAGGGTTGTGTCTTGGCTCCCTTTCTTTTTAGTCTTTACACCAATGGTCTCGAACTGGCCATGTTGAAAGGGAGCCAGGACTTACCAACCATAGATCACCGCCCCATTTCCGCATTACTTTATGCGGATGACGCGGTGATCATGGCAAGAACTCCCATACAATTGCAGTACCTTCTCAACAGATATTGTAAATTTATGGCAACTTTGGATCTTATGGTTAATATTAAAAAGACATTTGTTATGCATTTAGGTAAAAGATCAAAGAAGCCGAATCCCATTTTTATTACAGAAACCAAGCTGGAATGTACAAATATGTACCCTTATTTAGGTATTTTATTTGACAATAAAACATGTTGGAAACAGGCCACCTGTAGCAGGAAACTATTATTTTTAAGAGCTATGACTGCCCTAGTTGCTTTTACACAAAAACTGGGGAAGCCTCCTCCCCTAGAACTGATGAAAATGTATTACACAAAATGTCATAGCGTAGCAGTATATGGTGCCGGGGTCTGGGGCTACGTCCCCATAGATGCTCTTCAGAGAGTAGAGAATGGATTCATTAGATACATGTTGGCAGTTCCACAGAGCTTTCCGACATACGGTTGCCACAGTGAATTGGGTATGGACTATATAACAGACAACATCAGAACCCAGCCCATTCTCTTGTGGCACCGTGTTTGGACGACGGAACAATGTAAACTGACCCGTTCTCTCATCATGGATTGTATGAGCCTTGCAAACTGGACAAAAATACCTTGGTTGACATATGTGAGCAACTTCCTTAAGGATCTAAATCTTATCTCCTACTTCACATAGCCCTTAACTATGATATCCATCTCAAGGAAAAAGCTAAAAATCTTATGCTTATCACACCTTAGGGAGCTGCGCCTATCTCAAGAAATCAATAAAGTCACAAACTGCCAGATTTTAACTGTTCAAACTACATCAGGTAGCCAACCGTATCTCACTTATCATCTGAATTCTTACGAAAAACATCTGTTGACCCAGTTTCGTTTTAACACATTTTTCCGCATTGTTACCTTTCCCACAAAGCAAGACTGGTCAAAAACGCACATTAGGTGTCCTTGTGATAACACTTCGGAACAGTCCACAATCCATGTAACGCTATTTTGCAGATTTTATGAGTCACCACGTAAGAGATGGATAGTCCCATTATTGCAATCCATGGGTTTGAGAAGCTGTCGTCCAGCCTTCCTTGATTTGCAATGTCTAGATTCTGAATTTAGTGCTAAATGTATTGTCTATTTCCTTAAAATGTGTATAAAATATTGTTGTAATTATGACCAGATTGTCTTGTAAAATCTGTTTTTATTGTGTCATGTATAGTCTGCTTTTTAATATATGAACGTTTTTTCTCGCTATTAAGATTGTATAATTAACTCTGTTCGCTTTTATAACTGTATGTTGATTGTTATATGTACTTTTTATGGTTGCTAAAAAATTTTGGCAACCGAATAAAAGATATATGACTACTGACTTATAAAGTTTTATATAGCGCGAACATGATCCCGAAGGATATTCAAGCGCTTTACAATTTGAGGGAGAGGAAGGTAAAAGTTGCAGTACAATCATCAAAGGGATACCAACCCAAGCAAATCAAATATGCACATCAAACAAGAAGGTTACAATCAAAGGAACTACAAAGGATAAGATAATGATTTGAACATAGCGAGCTGGGAGGGGAGCAAGTGATTAGTAGAGCAGAATAATATCAAACGCAGGCCTTAGGGTGCAGGTCCAAAGCATTAGAGCAGGCAATCTAAAACCCTTGTTCATGAGGAATCTACTAAACATTTGTATTGCTTTTGTATGCAATTATAAGACATTTATGTTTATATAAATATACTTGCTCGCATTTTACTTACTGTACCTCTTGACAGTACTGCTATTTTACTAGTTAATGTCTATTTCCCCAGCACCTCTTGCAGAAGCTTGAAAATGGCCTACATGTGCTTTAAGTGACATTTAAGTAACACCTATGTCAAGTCAAGTCAAGTCAGAGAATTTATATAGCGCACTACATACCCAGAGGGTCTCAAGGCGCTTAAGGAGGGGTGGGGAATTACTTGTCAAATATCCACGTTTTAAGTTGCTTTCTGAATGCTAGGTGGTTCTGGGTAAGGCGAGGGTAAGTGGGAAGAGAGTTCCAGGTTTTAGCTGCCAGGTAGGAGAAGGATCTACCTCCCATGGTGGTTTTGTTGATGCGAGGTACAGTGGCAAGGGCTTGGTTGGAAGATCGTAGCTGGCGGGAGGGGGTGTAGAAGGACAGTCGTGTGTTGAGGCATTCTGGTCCGATTTCGTAGAGTGCTTTGTGTGCGTGGGTTAGGAGCCGGAAAGTGATGGTGAGGTTGGTGGCGGCTTGGTCGGGGTTTGAGGAGTGGGCTGGGGGGTTTAGAAAAAGCGATGAGGAGATCTGGTCGATGGTGATTTTGTTCCAGTTTCTTTGCAGAGTTGGTTGGGGGTGGTTGTTGGGTTTGGGCTTGTTGTAGGTAAAGTGAACGCAGCTGTGGTCAGTCCAGAGGAGAGCCGTAGTGTGGCTGAAGGAGACATGATTGCTGGAGGTGAAGATAGGGTCGAGAGTGTGACCTGCGATGTGGGTGGGGGAAGTGACCAGTTGTTTAAGTCCGAGGTTGGCGAGGTTGTCCAAAAGGGTGGTGGAGTTGCGGTCGTTGTTCTTTTCAAGGTGAAAATTGAGGTCTCCCAGAAGGATGTAATCTTTGGAGGGGAGCGCGTGTGGAGTGATGAAGTCCGTGATGTCCTCACTAAATTGTGCGCGGGGTCCTGGTGGCCTGTAAAGGAGGGTGCCTCTGAGTGTGGTCTTGGGGTCGATGTGGATCTGGAAGTGAAGGTGTTCAGAGTTGGCGAGATTGACGTCCGAGCTGGTTGAGATGTGGATGGATTTCTTATGGACGATAGCGATTCCTCCTCCTGTGTGGCCGGTACGGTCCTTGCGTATGATCTTATAATCTTCTGGGATGGCAATGGTGATGTCTGGGGCGGAGGAGGCGTTCATCCATGTTTCTGTTAGGAAGGCGACGTCCGGAGAGATGGTGTCTAGTAGATTCCATAGGTCAATGGCGTGCCTGTGGACCGATCGGGTGTTGAGCAAGATGCATTGTAGGTGGTTGGGGTCGGGAATCTGAGGTGTGATCGTAGCGGAGTTGTTGACGGTGCCGATGAATTTGCAGGAGTAGCATGAGAAAGGGCCATGGGTGTGTCCAGGAGCGGCTTGGACGCAGTTGGGGGAGCGGCCGGGGTTAAGGGCTAGGAGGGTGGTGGCATCGTAGGTAATGCGGGTGGGCTGGGCAATGCGAGGGCTAGGGGATCTGGCGCTGGGCGCGGTCCAGGCGCGGACGGGCGTAGACGGGCTTACCTTTGGCGCACCTTCGGCGTGGATGGGACGCGAACGCTGCGCGTGAACGCTGCGCGCGGGAACAACTGTCATATATGGATAGTGGAGGGGGAGGGGCGAGGGCGGCTCAGCTGGGAGGCGGGGCGGGCTACAGAGGACGACAACAACAAACAAAATGGAGGCGGAGGGGGGAGCACAGCGGAGCGCTAGGGGCAAACGCGCAAACAGAGTGAAATCAACAATATTAAATTAGAAAAGTGCAAATGAAGCAAGGCGGCCACCAGGCAGACAACAGGCAATAATAATTAGGCAGTTTTAGATAGCAATGCAGCACAACGATACCGAATGTCTCAAAGGGACACTGGGGAGCGACCACTCAGCCCGAGAGAGAGGAGCGAGTCACGGCGCCTTCAGGTAAGGGAGCGCTGTTTCTAGTCAGTGGGAGGGCGGCTCAGCTGGGAGGCGGGGCGGGCTACAGAGGACGACAACAACAAACAAAATGGAGGCGGAGGGGGGAGCACAGCGGAGCGCTAGGGGCAAACGCGCAAACAGAGTGAAATCAACAATATTAAATTAGAAAAGTGCAAATGAAGCAAAGCGGCCACCAGGCAGACAACAGGCAATAATAATTAGGCAGTTTTAGATAGCAATGCAGCACAACGATACCGAATGTCTCAAAGGGACACTGGGGAGCGACCACTCAGCCCAATCTGCTGATTAAAGACAATGAGCAAGCTTAGCTAAATTGTGTGAAGCCTTTACTGCTCTTTCACTCCAACCTTGCCAGTTAGTTTCTTACATTAAGTGACTGTATTCCAAGATTTTGGGAGTCAAAAGTTCAAGTGAGCTAGCTTGGGTCTTGATAAAATGTGGGGTACTTCGCAATTATAATTATGCCTTCTTACTTGACAGAAATTTGAGAACAAGAGGATCTCATGAAATGTGCGAGAGAACATGGAACCATCAGATAAGTGCTATTCCAACATAAACAGAGCGTGGAATATACCCTAAAACAAAGATACCTTGATGCATTAAAACCCCTTGCCTAATTCTTAATTTGCAGAATCACGAAGCAAAAGGTATAAGCCCAACAAGAGCTCTTGCGCTACAATGTAACCTGATAAGAGGGAGCAGCCTACAAACAGCCCCGTAAGAACACCCAACACCCCGGAAGCAGAGAAGCTAGCTTAGCAAGAGGCAGTACAACAATGAAGTCCATAGTAATGGAATGCCATGGGGTAGGAGGTGTAGGTAGAGGAGTCAAGAGACCAACTGGTACTTGGTGGGTACCTTTGCTTTGAGTACAGATGTAACAACCTTGTACTTACAACTGGGCATCTCGGTTTATGGATACCACCAGAAATGCCTCTTAAGCAGAGCAGGGGTTTTTAATATCCTGGGTAGCCTTCTAAAACGTGGGTATGACACCAACTCAGTGCTTGTACTTGAAGAGACTAAGTAGGGAGAATTAACCGCCTTGAACAAAAACCAGGTTGTTACTTCTGACCCCGTTATGTTTGGATTAGAGGTTCCTGAGTTCATTTGAGTCATGCGCAAGAGCCACCTCCTTCATAAATGATTAATCTGAGAAGGTACTCCCCAAAACACGATCAGGGTTTAGAATAAGAGGAGGGTCTTGTGTGCTCAGCTAATCTGGGAAGTCAGAGCAAAACTGGGATAGGGCAACAGCCTTACCATGTTTAGTGCCAGCCTGAAAATGAATGACATAGTCAAAGTCACTAAGAAAATGGGTCCATCTCAACTGTCTCATAGATAAGGCCTTAGCAGCCTTCAAGAAATGCAGATTTCTGTGATCGGTGATGACCGTTACGGTGTGCAAGGCTCCAAGCAGGTACTGACGCCATTTTTTGAAGGCTCTTTTTATAGCCAATAGCTCTCTATTCCCTACAGAGTAGTTTACCTCAGCAGGTGTTAGCTTATGGGAATAGTATGCTTTGAGATGTAGATGTCCTGTCTGTCTGTCTCTCTGAGACAGCACTTCTCTTATAGCAACTTGGGAGGCATCTGTTTCCAGTAGAAAAGGCTGTGGAGTGTCAGGATACATTAAAACAGGAGTTGTAACAAAGGCCTCTTTTAAACAAGTAAAAGCTCTTTCAGTATTTGGAGTCCAATGGAACGGTATCCCCTTTTTGAAGAGTCTGGTGATGGGGATTGTAAGAACTGCAAATCTTTGTATATATCGCCTATAAAAATTGTCAAACCCCAGGAAGTTCTGCACTTCTTTTACTGAATGAGGAAATGGCCATCTTGTGATGGCAGCAACCTTTTGGGGGTCCATAGACACCCCTTTTTCTGACAAGACAAAGCCTAAGAAGGTGACTTCAGGAACGTGAAATTCGCATTTGTCTAGTTTTGCATACAGGTGGTTCTCTCTGAGATGGGCTAGGACACTCTTCACATGTTTGACATGTTCTTCCACTGACGAAGAGTAGATCAGGATATCGTCAATGTAAGCGATGGTGTTCTCTTAAAACATCATTGATAAAGAATTGAAAGGTGGCGTGGGCTTTACACAGCCCAAAGGGCATCACTAAATACTCATACAGCCCAAATTTTGTTCGGAAGGCCACCTTCCATTCATCTCCTGCTCGAACGCGAACCAAGTGATACCTCCCTCTCAAATCTAGCTTAGTGAATATAGAGGCCGTTTTCACTTGGTCGAGCAGTGTTTGTATCAGAGGCAATGGATACCGATTCTTAATAGTCACCCCGTCAAGGGCTCTGTAGTGATACAACACCCAAAACCCCCTTTCCATTTAGGTATAAGAAAAGAGGGGAGAATGCTGCAAATCGAAGGAACGAATGATTCCTTTTTGCAGCATGTCATCCAAATATTTCCTCAAATACGTCTTCTATTTTTCAGTTAAGGCATATATGCAACTACACTGTATTTTGGCACTGGGTACTAAGTCTATACGACAGTCATACGACCGATGGGGTGGCAGAGTAGAAGCTTTTTCTTTGTTAAACACATCCTTGAACTCATAACAGTCAGGTAATGCAGGTGCTGTACAGTCAGTGCTACTAGCCACATGTTGTATTTTTGTAGAAGACTCAAGGCAATAGTTCTTACAATACTCAGAAGCAAAATCTATTATATGGTTTTCCCAGTTAATGTCGGGGTTGTGTTTTATCAACCAAGGAAGACCGAGGATAGCCTGGAACTGTGGTGAGGAGATGATATCAAAACGAATAGTTTCATGGTGTTGGTCTAAGAGTATCAATTCTAACTGTATGGTGGTATGAGTAATAGGCCCAGACTTCATATGACTTCAGTCAATGGTCTTAATGATATCTACGGTACTCTTTGGTTTTTTAGACATACGCATGTTCTCTACCCAGGCTGAATCAATAAAGTTTCCAGTGGCACCTGAGTCAAGCATGAGTTGCACGTCAATCCTTTGCCCACCCCAACTGAGCTGAGCAGAGAGAAAAAAGTGTTGTAGAGGATAAGAAGTAGGTCCTAGCCCTACCAAGTGGGAGACCGGTACACCTGTCCCACCTGAGTGGTTTGTCTCCACCATGCTCAGGCGAATCAGTTTCCCGACTCCATTAGTTTTCGGGGTTTAACTCGCAATCCCTCAAAAAGTGACCTGATTTGCCACAGTAAAGACACAGATTGCTGGTCCGTCGTCTTTGCCTCTCTTCCTGACTCAGGGGCCCCTTAATACTGCCTATTTGCATAGGTTCTGGATCCTCAACGGGTTTCTCCATATCAGGTTTCCTTTCTCTAACAGCAAGATATTTGGACTCTGTGCGTCCTTTCTCCTTTTTTCTCTCATGTATGCTGTGTTCAATTTTACAACAAAATCAATCAATGCATCACAGGTTTGGGGAGGGTCGACCACTTGTGCCAACATATCCTTTAGTTCATCTCTTACGCCTTTAAAAAAAAAAGAGCACTACGTTTGGCCTCAGGCCAACCTGCTTAGGCCACCAGTCTGTTGAAACATGAAAAGTAAGACATTAGATCCTTAGACCCTTGCTTAAGGTTTAACAATTCAGTGTCCACAGGCTTCATAAAAGAATGCCTATCAAATAAACATCTTAACTTCTCCTTGAAGGCTCGGTAATCATATAATAGAGGATTGTTTCTATCTACTAAGGGAATCGACCGCGTGGCGGCAGTTCGACCCAAATATGATAAAACAAAAGCCACCTTGGATTGTTCGTGGGGAAACAGGAGGCCATGCACATGAAATGCAATTGCCACTTATTGATAAATGTGGCAAACTTGACTGGGTCAACCCTTAAAATTTTCTGGGGGTGCTAAACGGATAGAAGAAGGTGTAGTAATGTGATAGACTGGAGGAGTAGTGCTCGGAGGGGGAGGAGATGAGGCGAAAGAGGTAATATGAGGGCCTGTAGGCTGGTCATAAGGGTGCACAGCCCGAGAGGCCAGCTTTAGGGAATCAACTTTAAGAAACAGGGCCTGGGTTTCCTTTTGTAGATTACCTATCATACTGGTGAGACCTGCTAATGTTATTGGATGTTCCTCCATGACTTCCAGGGAGCAAAGTAAACGTGGGCTTCGCGTTCTGTAAAGGCTCTAAGCATGGGCCGATTTCGCGGATCCACGATCCGTGAATTTGCGGATTTGCGTATTCGCGGATCCGCAAAATCCGCGAATTTGCGAATTTGTGGATTTGGATTGCGCTCGTGAAAGTCAAGGATACAAAGGCCTCTATCCAGCATCACAGCTGATTTTCGACGGTAGATTTGGGAAGAAGGCACACCTGCTCAGCCTCGACGACTCTCACGATTGTTTTTGGGCTGATGAATGAGTCACTGAATTTGAGCTTCAACTAGTTCCAGCGACCATGTGTGTGTTACTATGCAATCGCCACGAAGGGCGCAGGGTTTCCTTGAGTGTGCTATCATAGCGGGTAAATTGCGGGAAGACGGTGCACACCGCGAGTGTGTGAGCGGGACCAAACGTGCGGGCTTCCATGCGAGTTCACATGCCTCTTGTGTGTATAAAAGGTCAGAGTGAGACCAATCAGAGCAGCAGATCAAGAGAAAGAAGCTCCTGGTCACAGGAACAGCACGAGGATTGCGCTCGTGAAAGTCAAGGATACAAAGGACTCTATCCAGCATCACAGCTGATTTTCGACGGTAGATTTGGGAAGAAGGCACACCTGCCCAGCCTCGACGACGCTCACGATTGTTTTTGGGGTGATGAATGAGTCACTGAATTTGAGCTTCAACTAGCTCCAGCGACCATGTGTGTGTTACTATGGAATCGCCCCGAAGGGCGCAGGGGTCCCTTGAGTGAGCTATCATAGTGGGTAAATGGCTGGAAGACGGTGCACACCGGGAGTGTGTGAGCGGGACCAAACGTGCGGGGCTTCCATGCGAGTTCATTCCTCTTGTGTGTGTAAAAGGTCAGAGACCGATCAGGAAACACTAATAGATAAAATAAAGCAGGTGCTCGAGCACCTACTTTATTTTATCTATTAGGGCTTCCTGTTGAAGCTAACTTAGCTAAACTAAGTAACTATTTTAGGATGGCGCTGGCAGCTTGCCGGCGCCATCCTAAAATAGTTACAACTTCAAGCTTGAAGGCTTGAACTTTTGCCCCCTGAATCCGCCGCTCGCGGATTCGCGGATTTTCTGTAAATTCGCTGGAGTTCGCGGATTGCGGATTTACTGAAAATCCGCGAAATCCGCGAGCGGAACGGATTTTGCGCTCTTGCTTAAAAGGCTCCCCTGATTATGTAATATCCCTCCTAGTTTCTAAGAGATACCTTAAATAGGAGATGCAAACTATGTGGGAGGAAACTACTCCCAGGGATGGTGGGACACCTCTATTGTCTAGACGGAAGAACAAGAGGTTAACAGACAATAGGACTGAGGCAGTAAGCAAGAAAACCAAGAAAAAGAATTAAGGTACAGGCCTAGGTGAGAATCACCGTAGGAATTGTAGGCCCCTTAAGTGACACAAAAATAATGTTCCCGTTACTCCTGTATGCAGGGAACAACAAAAAAATAATTTCCCTTATCAGAAGGAGGTACAGGACAAAAAGAAAAAAATGCAGGGAACTAAACTATATAATTCGTACTAGCGAAGAGCTAAGATACTTCGCAATTCTAATGATGCCTTCTTACTTCACAAAAATCTGAGAAGAAGAGGATCTCATGAAATGCACGAGAAAACATGGATGGATGGATTAGATAAGTGCTATTCCAACATAAACATAGCGTGGAATATACCCTAAAACAAAGATACCATGATGCTTTAAAACCCGTTGCCTAATTCTTAATTTACAGAATCACGATGCAAAAGGTATAAGCCCAACAGGAGCTCTTGAGCTACAATGTAACCTGACAAGAGGGAGCAGCCTACAAACAGCCCCGGAAGAACACCCAAGGACCCGGAAGCAGAGGAGCTCAACAGAAGTCAGCAAGACCAGGAACAACCGAAGACGAAAACCAGAGGGCAAGCATAATGATCAGGTAAGCTGGGAGGTCTGACAAACGGTGGGAGGCCTGGCGGAATCCGAACTGGAACGCTAAGCGCGTTACCAGCGTGGATCACGTTCTTTTATTCCTCAAGCGCCACCCCCGGCTGCCATCAGGGAACAGCGGGTGGGGTCTCGGCTCCCATTTTAAGCCTGGGCACCGTGGGGGGCGGCGTTTGCCATGGAGCCAGACACTTATTATTTCACTGGCACATATGGATCTTACTTTAAGTCCCAGTCAAGTGTTTGGGACCTTTTTGGGGATTTTTTTTGCTTCTGTGCTGTTGATTGTTTCAGTTCACAAGAAGCATTGTAACCTCAGTTGTTTTCACTGTCCCACAGTGAGGCAAGGAGGCTTGGTGGCGTTGGACCATCTTCAGTGGGGCAGCACTCAATGCTTATGCTGTGCGGACCAAGGGTGCTCAGATTTAGCAGTTTCAGAATACAGTTGATTTAGAGTTGAATTGGCCTAGATGATGGTTACAGAAATTCAAGAGTTGTGTCTTTTTTGCTGTTTTGGGTATTATTTTGGGAATGCCTGATCTCAGGTACAGATTAGATCATGTGGTAGTGATTCACAATGGTTGACAGATTACCACTTGAGGTGCTGTTCACAGCATCACATATGGGTCTCACATCAGTGGGGGTACAGGGGCACAACTGTGATGATCCACTGTTTGGTGTGCTTTTCTGAGAGTCACACATTTGCCTCAAGCATCTGGGCACATAGGCTTAAAATAGTAATGATCCCACTCATTATTTAATTATAACCTATTAATTATAATTACATAATCACAGAGACTTGGTTCTGCCCAGACTCCCTCCCAACACTTCTGGCCACCCTCCCCTCCTCCTCTTATGCCATCCGTGCTGATCGTCCGGCCGGTAAGGCTGGTGGTGGGGTGGCTCTCATCGCTCGCACGGACCTTCACTTCCAGATACTACCAGCTCCCCCCCATTGCTATGATTGATTACCTGGTTGTTCGCTCTGCTTCCTTCTCGCCACCTCTTACCTGTCTGCTTGTGTATCGTCCCCCTCAGACCACAGTGCATTTTCTTCACGCCTTCCAGGACCTGTTGGCTACCCTAGCAGTCAATAACTCCTCCATTTTGCTGCTTGGCGATTTTAATTACTGGCCTTCTGATCCAGCTGAAGATCTGTCGTCTAAAGAATTTTCTGACTCTCTTTCTTCACTTAATTTGGTGTCTCAAGTTCACTGCCCCACTCACATCCATGGCCATATTTTGGACCAGGTTTGGTCGCTCAATTGTCCTGTTTCCTCCCTGGTGGTCTCTCCCTGCACCTGGTCTGACCATTCTTTAGTTTCTTTTTCTTTGCACCCTAGTCTTGTTAGGAAATCTCCCCTTCCTAGGAACACATGGGCCCGGAATTGGACTCATGTGGACGTGCCATCACTTTGCTCCTCCCTTTCTATCTCTTGCCCCAACCTTCAAGAACTCCCCTTCCATTGTCAAATGGACTCCCTGAACAATTGGCACAGTAGAGGCTGTGATCGGGTGGCACCTCTCAGACGAGTTTCTGCCAGGCGCAATTATGACGCCAATAGGTGGTTTAACACCGCATTGAAAGAGGAAAAGCTGGCCCTCCGGCAAGCGGAGCGTGCCTGGCGTCGTGCTTACTGTCCCACTCTTAAAACTCAGTACACAACTCTTCTGAACCAATATAAGAAGTCCATCCTTCTTGCCAAAACCGAGTACTTCTCTTCTAAAATCTTGCTCGCCGAAAACCAGCCTAGAGAAATGTTATCTATTGTGCAAGATCTGGCATTCTCTGACAGAGTAATCCTCAAACCCTCCCCTTCCCACACCCTCTGTGATTCACTTATAGCTATTTCTCAGACAAAATCTTAGCTATTAAGTCTAATGTTGTCCCTCCTCCCCCTCCTACTCGGATCCACTGCCCTTTGTCCCTCAGGTGCATCTTGAACACTTTCCCCCTCTGACCACAGAAGCTTTTCTGTCCCTCATCTCGTCGGTTAGGTCAGGTTCTCCATCTGACACTTGCCCTGCACACATTTTAAAACAAACTTATCTGGCTTGTCCTTCCCCTCCGCTCACTTTTCTCAATAACTCCCTGGTTCATGGTGTTGCTCCTCAGACTCACAAATCAGCGATCATTATTCCCATTTTAAAAAAGCCTGGTTCCAACCCATCCTTACTTGCCAATTACCGCCCCATTTCCCTCCTCCCTTTTCTTGGTAAAGTTTTGGAGCGTCACATCACTAGAACGCTCAGTGTTTTCGTGGAGGAGAACGGCTGCCTAGCCTCTCGTCAGGCTGGGTTTCGACCGGCGCACTCTACAGAGTCTGTTGTCCTCTCTGTGATGGACAACCTCAGAGAGGGCATGGATGCTGGCCGGCCCCAGGCTCTGGTCCTCCTTGATTTATCCGCCGCCTTCGACACGGTGGATCACTCCATCCTTTTTTCCCGTGTCGAAGCGGTTGGCATCAGGGGGTCCGCCCTGGCCTGGCTTGCATCCTTTTTAAAAGACCGCACTCAGGCTGTCCATCTGGCCAATTTTTCTGCTCCCCCTCAATTGGTCCACTGCGGAGTGCCGCAGGGTTCTTCTTTGTCTCCTTTGTTGTTTAATTTGTACATTTCCCCTCTTATTTGTGCACTTCAGCAGATGGACGTCACCATTTATAACTATGCTGACGATCTCCAATTGGTTTTTAATTTATCTTCCTCCTCTGAGTCCATTCACAACTTTCACTCTACTATGTTGTTCATCAGGGACTGGATGAGCTTCAATCATCTGAAGCTTAACCCCGACAAAACCAAGCTGGTTTTGACGGTCAAGCTCCTCCAGTCCCTGGTCTTCTGTCTTCTGGCCTTCTTCCCTGGGTCCCCCTCCCACCCCTTCTGTTTCGGCCAAAACCTTAGGGATTAAACTCAATTCGCACCTCTCATTGCACTCTCAGATCAGTTCAGTTGTTTCTTCGTGCTTTCTCACTCTTCGCACTATCCATAAGGTGTCCCGTTTTTTTTCTTTCTGTGCCCTCAAACTCATTTTGTCTGCGATGGTGATCTCCCGCTTGGACTATGGCAACGCCTTGTACAATGGTGTCCCCGCTTACCATCTCCGGAGACTCCAACTAGTGCAGAATCAGGCAGCCCGACTTGTCTATAATTTGTCCAAGTCCCATCATGTTACTCCGCTCTCAAAGCTCTGCACTGGTTGCCTATCCGGGAGCATGACTTGTTCAAGATGGGTTGTATCACCTTCCAGGCAAGGGCAGGGACAGCCCCTCACTTTATCTCTTCTGAAATCAAGGCATACTGTCCTAGCAGAGAGTTGCGTTCCTCCTCACAATCTCTTTAGGTTGTCCCTCGTTTCAAGAAGAAGAGGTCAGGGGGCGCAAAATTCTCTACGCTTGCGCCTACCTTCTGGAATGCCCTTCCTCCCTCCCTTAGGCTTTCCACCCATTACTCAGAATTCCGAAAATCCTTTAAAAAAAATTTGTTTACTCAAGCATTTCCACGTTAGTGGGCCGGTTCCTCACTCCCCCTTGGTTTTGTGTCCTAGCGCCAAGAAACCGCGTGGTGTATGTGCGCTCTATAAATATTTTAATTTCAATTTCAATTTCATAATAAATGTGCACTATTATTGGGGGCGTGGCTAGCCTGCGAACATGGCGAACGCACTTGTATGAAGCTCCGTTCTACTGCCCCCTATTATCCTGCCATTTCACCAACGAGGGGCGCTCACTGGGCCTTAAACGCTGGGGACCGGTGCGTGAGTGTGGAAGGAGCCCCGGGAGCCAAATAGACCCCGCTCCGAGGCCGTAAAGCAGCGGGCGGCTGGTGGCGAGCGGACACGCGGCATGCGTCTGAGTGGCGCGAATGGCGCCAACGGCTGGCCAGACACCCGGCCACGGCAGCGAGACTTGCCCTGTGCCCCGGGCTTCCTTCAAGCAGCGCAGGAGCACAGGCGCCGAGAAGCGGACACGAAGGACCGGAGCTGCTGGGGAGGTCTGTGAAGGGGACGGTAGCTGTGGTAGACGCTGAGGCGAAGCAGGAAGCCCCGCTCCGGGGCCGTGGAATAGTGAGTGGCTGGTGGCGAGTGGTAGCGCGGCCCGGGACAGAGAGGCGCGAACGGCGCTAACGGCCGCTGAGACATCCGGCTGAGGTAGTGAGGCACTGCCCCGTACCCCCGGCTTCCCGCAAGTGGCCGAAGAACACCAGTGCCAAGAAATGGACGCAGCGGACCGGTACGGCTGGTGAGGCCCGTGAAGGGGTCGGAAGACACAGCAAACGCTGGGGTGAAGCCGGAAGGAGTCGGGGGCTGGCAGCGACATCCCCGGCTATCTGAGACAGCGGAGTAGGCCAGTCGGCGAGTGAAGTCCCAAAACGAACGCCGGCCTTGGCTGAAGATCAGAGCGGCCCCAAACGGTGAGGAGCAGGGCTTGGGAAGCTCGGGAGGGGCCCAGCATACGCGGCGAGGTCTGGAGGCCCTGGGAGGGAGATGAGGCCTGCACAACGTGGGAGAGGCTGGTTCTGGAAAAATGTTAAGTCAATTGGTGACTTGGTTTTTTTCCCCCTGAGGAGTCGGGCGGAGCCCGAAGCTGCCCTCGTTGCCGTCCCTGTCAATCCCTGGGCTGGGATCACTGTGGCCAAGCTGTATGCCTGTGGCCCAGCATAGCGAGCCTCGGGCACCATTTGGTGGCCGTTGGCGCCCCCACCCCATTTTTGCTGAGGCTGCTTTCTGAGTGCCAGAACCTGGTGGGAGCCTGTCACCGCGCCGGAAGACAGCAGCGCTGAGACCCCCGGAATAGTCGAGGGGGGAACTGAAGACCCTGTCAGGTGGTTGTGGCCTCAACCGTTGGAAAGGTGCTTGGACTACTGAAAGCATCTGGACAAGGGGAGAGAGTCTCTGAGGGGTTTGGCAGGTGCGCTCCACGGAACCATGAGGAACAGGTTGGCCAACCGCAGAGAGCAAGCGGGTGGGGAGCGTGGTCTGTGACGTCCTGGAGTTTGAACTGTGCCAATATCTAACCTGACTTGGGGGCTCTCCTGGCTGCAGTGGGAGGTACTGGGCTGGCGGGGCGCCTGGCCTGTGGAGACCTTGGTGGTGGCCTGCCGCCAGGTGATGAACAATCCTAATCAAGAGCAGATACATTTGGCACAGCAGCTCGTGATGGGCAGACTTCGGGACAAATCCCAGCAGAAACAGCAGACTGCGAAGGGCCTCGGCTCGCCACATGGGTCACACGGCGATGATCATGGCCTGACGGCGGCCCTTGAGGCTAAGATGGACACGGTATTGGCGGCGGTGGAGCGCATCGGCAGCACGCTGGAACAGACACAGGACTCACTAGAGGCTCGCATCGACAAGGTAACATCAGACTTCACCCTAATCCACGCCGATCACCGTAAGCTGGCAGAGTCAGTAGTCGAGCTGCGCCAGTCATTTCAAGAGTTGCAACCAGTAGTATACCAACATACCGCGGCGCTGCAGGACGTTTTAGACAGGGTCCAGATGCTGGAAGATCGCGTGGACGATGCGGAAGGGCGCTCCCACGGCAACAATGTCCAGGTGGTTGGACTGTTGGAAGGTGAAGAAGGGAAAGACCCAGAGAGATTCACCGAATCCTGGCTGAGAAGGCTCCTTCCTGCGGAGGCGTTGTCCTCCCACTTTGTTGTGGAAAGAGCGCATAGGGTGCCTGTACAGAAGCCGCGGCCAGGAGCCCAGCCCCGCCCGTTCCTCTTCAGGCTCCTCAACTATCGAGAACGGGATGTGGTGCTGCGTGAAACTAGGAAGCTGGACAATCTGGCGGTGGGGAATAGCAAGGTAATGTTCTTTCCAGATTACACAGCAACAGTGCAGCGACAGAGGAGCACGTACCTCGTGGTGAAGAGGCAGCTACAGGACTTGGGGCTGCCATATTCCTTGCTGTTCCCCTCTAGGCTCCGAGTGATCTCCAAAGACGGGGCCCGCTTCTTTGACACGCCGTCAGATGCATGGGACTGGCTGGAGGAAACAGGGCACTAGAAGGGCACCCGACCTGAAATGGCGGAGGGTGATGGCGACTGGCAACTGCAGAGGTCGGGAAGGCACAAGAAACGGGGTGCCCGCCGAGGACGGAGCACAGGCCAAGCGGTGCCCAGCCTAGAGATCATGCGACGTGAGCGGCAAGAAGTTCTTGACGCAGTGGTGAACCTGGGGTCAACACAAGAAGTGAGCCGGCAGGTGTGCATTGAACCGGACATGAGCATTCCGTCATCTCCGGCCACGGTGAACTCTGAAGATGGGGCCATGCCAGTGGTGACACCACAAACTGCAGATCTCCTTATGTAGCACACGCAGTTGTGACCATGCTCACAGACATACACTGGTTTGGACACTGGGCGGGAAGAGGTAACATTGTTTACTGCTGCCCGAGCTGCTGCGATGGGCTGCCTTTAACTCATTCCTAGGGCCCTGATGGGGGAGACAGAGTTGCTGGGGGGAGGAAGTGTAACTCCTAAGATGCATCCGGTGGGCGCTGCGCGACAATCTACCTGGTAGGCTTCCTTGCGGGCATTCTGCACCGACCCAGCACAATAGTGTGCCTTAGATATACACCAGCGCCTCTCGCGCAGTCTAGCGCATCCCATCGGGGGGTAGAGTAACGGCCTATCAGGCAGCGCACACACCCAGACAGCAAACACGCTGTGTTAATCCACTTTTATGAGGTGGATCTAGTTAAAGTTTGGACGCATGCCTCATTTGGGAGAGCGCCCTTCTGGTTCTATTGATTGAGTTCGTTCACATGATTCTAATGCGGCACCGTGATCGACCCACCCTGTGTTGCTGTTCCCGAGGCCCCACTTGGGGTGCTCCCTTGTTATGTTATGTTATGTTAATGGGTAACTTATATAGCGCACGGCTACTCCAAGGAGTGTCCCGGCGCTTTCTGACCCATTACTGAAAAAAGAGAAGGATAACAGACATAACAGTATTATTGATTAAAAAGCCACGTTTTCAGGGCCTTTCTAAAGGCAAGCAGATTGGGGATGTGGCGGAGATCAACGGGAAGGGAGTTCCATAGTTTGGGGGCAAGATGTTTAAAAGAGCGTCCACCAATTCTGGCTTTCTTAATTGGAGGCACCATTGCCAAGCCGAGATTTTCGGACCGGAGAGATCTGGTGGGCTTGTAAAAGGAAAGCCGTTTCCGAATGTAGGAGGCCCCTACCAGATGGAGTGCCTTATGAGCCAGTGTAAGAGCTTTGAATGTGATTCGCTTTTTAATCGGAAGCCAGTGCAGGGAGGCGAGCAACTCAGATGCTCTGGCTTGCCGGGGTAGGCCGAAGATGGCTCTAGCCGCAGAGTTTTGAACAACCTGGAGCTTGTGCAAGAGGTAATCCGGCAAGCCCAGGTAGAGGATATTTGAATAATCAAGCCTGGAGCAGATCAGAGCTTGTACTGTCATCTTCCTATGGGCAACAGGGAGCATAGGAAGGAATTTGCGAATCATTTTTAGCAGACCAAAACAGGTACCTGTGAGACCTGTGATCTGTGTTTTCAAAGCGAGGGTGTTATCTATTTTGACCCCCAAGTTTTTAGCGACCGAAGAGGAGGAAGAAGGGGGGGACATGCTCACTGGCCACCATTCTGGCCCTTACTCCCGCGCGCATACAGACTAGACACACGATGCACACTAACATAGTGACATGGAATATTCGTGGCATGCACACCCTGTCCCGCCGCTACTCAGTGTTCTCCTTCCTCCAGCGACATGGTGTGGGGGTTGCCCTTCTCCAGGAGACGAACATGACATTGGTCGAGCTGGACAAACTGCGCCATCGTTGGAGGGGACAGCTGTTTGGAACCACCTTCTCGGCCTGCGCGCACGGCACACTAATTTGGGTAAGGGCGGTGTCCCCTTTAAATGCATGGAAGCGCTGATAGACCCTGAGGGTAGATACACCCTGGTGCAGGGGCAATTAAATGGGCAGGAGCACCTGCTGGGATCCCTTTATGCCGCGAACACAGACCAGACGGCTTTTCTAGAGAGCCTGAATACAATATTGCACCCATACGCTGGACTCCCCTGGCTAGTTGGTGGGTACTTCAATATTGTACTAGACCCCCAATTAGATAGGTCTTTCCTGCCACTTCGAACTACCACAGCAGCGTCCACAGCGCAAGCATTCAGGGATTGGCTCACGCACTGGGGGGTGTGCGACCTTTGGCACGTGCAGCACCCCGTGGACAAAATTTACTCCTACTACTCCCCAGCTCACGACTTACATGTCCGTCTGGACCGCATAATAGGCTCCCAGTCACTGCTCCCACTCCTGGCCCAGACGGAATACCTCGGGCGGACACACTCCGATCACAATCCCCTTTGGTTTAAGCTTAGCTGGGAGGCAGATAGACCGCCAGTGCACACGTGGAGGTTACAGCCTGCTGCGCTTGAAGATGCTGAGTTCAGGTCCTCGCTGGGCACAGCCATACTAGGTTATTTTGAAACCAACGCAGATACAGCAAGCAGCGCACTAGTGGAGTGGGAGGCACACAAGGCAACTATCCGTGGGCACTGCATGGGGGCCACATGGAACATACCTAAGAGGCTGGAAGCCTCGTTGAAAGAGCTGGAGCTGGAACTCCTCCACTACGAAAGGGACGGTGAAGGGGTGGGTGAGCATGCACGTACACTTAATGTCCTGCGCGATAAACATGCACCACTTATGGAACAGCTGCGATGCCACAATTATGCTGCGCACACGGCCAGGACCCACGCCAAAGAGGATAGAGCAGGCCGGCTTCTTGTCTGGCTGATACAGAGAGAAGGACGCAGACTTCCTATAGGCGCACTGCGGACACTAGGCGGGGATATGGTGTACACGCAACGGGAGATCCATAATGCCCTGACATATCACTACAGGCAACTGTATAAGTCTCGAGGTACGGGCTCGCGGCAAGCACTAGATGTGTTCCTGGACGCAGTTACCCTATCTGTTGTGCCTGAGGAGTATGGGGACGCCTTGAACGCCCCGCTCACATTGGAAGAGGTGGGTGATGCAATCAGAGACATGGCGACGGGGAAAACCTCTGGGCTGGATGGCCTACCCGCCGAATACTACAAAGCGAATCCAGACATATTAGCGCCCCTGCTCCTTCAATTGTATACCACTACCATTGACGAGGGCTCGTTCCCCCCCATCCATGCGGGAAGCGTTCCTGGTCTCCCTGCCTAAACCAGATAGGGATCACACAGCGCTAGGCTCCTAACGACCACTGGCGATGCTAAATACGGACTATAAAATATTTGCGAAAATACTCGCGGAGCGCCTCGCGCAGGTGGTCCCTCATCTTGTGCACCCTGATCAGAATGGGTTCGTGCCGGCGCGTTCCATGTCTCTGAACCTTAGGAGGTTCTTCAGGTAACTTACTGTTACAACGCAACTTTTACGTCGTAATGCTGTTACAACGCAGCTTTTACAACGCTGGTTCCATTACATCGGATGCTATTACAACGCAGGATATTACATAGCAGATGCTATTACAACGCATACCATTACATCGTAAGTATTGGTAAGTATATAATTTTTTTTTATTTTATTTAATATTATTTAATTAATTTAATTAATATTAATTATAAATAAATATATTTATTTATGTTTTTTAATATTATAAATTAAATATATTAATTTAAGTAATTTTTAAAATAAGTATGAGTATAGGAGTATATGTTTTGGGGTACTGAGGTATATGTTTTAGGGTATAGGGGTATTTTTAGGTTTTAGGGCTGGGTTTGGGTTTTGGGGTACAGGGGTATTTTTAGGTTTTAGGGCAGGGGTTGGGTTTTGGGGTACAGGGGTGTTTTTAGGTTTTAGGGCAGGGTTTGGGTTTTGGGGTACAGGGGTGTTTTTAGGTTTTAGGGCAGGGTTTGGGTTTTGGGGTACAGGGGTGTTTTTAGGTTTCAGGGCAGGGTTTGGGTTTTGGGGTACAGGGGTGTTTTAGGTTTTAGGGCAGGGTTTGGGTTTTGGGGTACAGGGGTGTTTTTAGGTTTAGGGCAGGGTTTGGGTTTTGGGGTACAGGGGTGTTTTTAGGTTTCAGGGCAGGGTTTGAGTTTTGGGGTACAGGGGTGTTTTTAGGTTTCAGGGCAGGGTTTGGGTTTTGGGGTACAGGGGTGTTTTTAGGTTTTAGGGCTGGGTTTGGGTTTTGGGGTACAGGGGTGTTTTTAGGTTTTAGGGCAGGGTTTGGGTTTTGGGGTACAGGGGTGTGTTTAGGGTTTATTTTTTTTAAAGTACGACTTTAATTAAATTAAATTAATTAAATAAATTATAATTAATTAAATTTATTAAATCAAATTAATTAAAATTTTAAGATTAATTCAATTATATTAATTAAATAAAATTAATTAAATTTAAATATTTACTATTATAAAATTTATTAAATTAAATTAATACAATTATATTAATTTAATTAAATTACATTAATTCCTATTTAAAATTAAATTAAACTTATTTAAATAAATTATATTAATTACATTTTTACAATTATTTTAATTATATTAGTAAAATAAAATTAATTAAATTAACTTAATTACATTTTTTTTTAAAAGTTATACTTACCTATACTTACGATGTAATGGTATGCGTTGTAATAGCATCTGCTATGTAATATCCTGCGTTGTAATGGCATCCGATGTAATGGAACCTGCGTTGTAAAAGTTGCGATGTTACAGCATGCGTTGTAAAATAACGCGTTGTAACATCATAGATCCGGTTCTTCAGGGTGGCGGCTGAAGCAGCAGCAAAGTGGCCGCAGGCGGGGTGCCTGATAATAGACCTGGAGAAGGCCTTTGATTGCCTGGAGTGGGGGTACTTAGCTGCAGTGCTCTCGCGATACGATCTCGGTGAGGGTTTCCTACAGATGGTCCAACTCCTGTACAAAAACCCTGCGGTCAGGGTGCGGATGGGTCCATACATTTCCGAATCAGTTGCGGTGGGCTGGGGCACTCACCAGGGTTGTCCCTTGTCCCCGCTGTTGTTCGCGCTGTCCGTGGAACCGTTGGCGGCGGTCATGTGGCATACCCTGGGGGCAGGTAAACCCCTGGGAGACGCGACTCACCAGGTCTTGCTTTATGCGGACGATTTGCTGGTGTTTGTTAAGGATGTGGCGGACATTCCGGAGTGTTTGGCCCAATTACTGGAGCAATTCGCAGTCGTCTCGGGGCGAACGCAAACAAATCCGGCCTTTTTGCCTTCAATGCAGGGGTCGATGACCCGGAGTATTTCCTGGGCGGCATGAGGGTCCAGTGGAAGGCGGACACGTTTGGGTATCTGGGTATCCAGATATACAGGCAGCCGGCTGATCTCCTAGACGGTAATCTGGGCAAAGCGGTGACCGCGCTTGGATCCCAGGTACGCTTTTGGACCACTCTTCCACTGACCACGACGGGTCGGGTGGCCCTTGCCAAAATGATCATGCTTCCCCGCCTTCTATATTATTTTGTTAACCTACCCCTTTATGTGCCTCCCTCGTTCTTCTCGCCGCTCCATGCCATGTTGCAAGATTTTATTTGGGGCGAGTCCAGGCACCGACTGGTGCTTGCAAAACTGTACATGCCAACGGACTGTGGTGGACTGGCCGCTCCCTGCTTCGCAATTGCAGTGGATCGCACGCTGGTTGGCTGACAGGGGCAGAGAAGACACGGCTAAAGCGGAGCCGCCGTATTCACTGGGGAGGGTCACCAGGCTCTTCCATCCCCTGGAGAAACCCGTAAGGCCCACCCCGCTACTGCCGGCAGTAGCGTACAAGTGCTACCGTAGGGCACTCTTCCTCACCAGAAGGGTTCCCACATATGCACCTGGGGTCCCTCTGGAGGCTTTTATGGGCGGAGAGGGAGTTCTCGCGAGACCGATGCTGCAGCACTGGAAAGAGGCCGACATGCAGACAGTGGGAGACCTCTTTCGGTATGGAGTGTTGGTGGAGTATGAAACGCTGGTTGCGGAGGATGGGCTCCCGCCCGGGGGGTTCCTGCTGCACCGAGCCATGGTGGCAAGGATGACGGCCCACTGGGGGGACGTACCTTCGGAACCCATGCAGCATTTAACGATGCAATACTTGCATATCATGGGTAGGGGCGGCATTTGGTGTGTTAGTTTGCGGGGTCATTAAGGGCACACACGGAGATCAGCTTGGCCCCATTACGACATAAATGAGAGTGCGATATGGGCAGGCAGTTGACGGATAAAGAGTGGGAGCGCATCCTTAAGAGCCCGGTACACATCCCTAGAAATCTACGCTTCTGCCAGATACAACTCTATGTTATACACAGAGCCTACCTCACGCCTGCACTCATAAACAGATACTTCCACCGTGCTGATGCGTCCTGTCCCAGGTGCCGGGAGCTAGATGCGGGGATACTTCATATTCTGTGGAGCTGCCCCAAGCTGGGCTCCTGTTGGAATGTAATTGACGCACAACTCCGAGAGTGTACGGGGCGTATTATACCCCTCGACAGGCCAGAATACATTCTACATTCATTCCGGAGGCTGCCTAAAGATAAGGTGACGTCCAGGTTCCTGGACCTGGGAATGGTGGTGGCCACACGCCTGCTCACGAAGCACTGGAAGGGGAGCGAACCGCCGAGTGTGCGGGTGTGGATAGCCTCCTTTCAGGCGTGGGCCCGAGTGGAATGGACGGGGTTGCGCAGGGAGGAAATGGTGGGGCTCCATGTGGAGCCCATGGCGGAGCGCTGGGAAGGCTTGCTCAAAGCCCTGCGACCCGCAGGTAAGGCCGACGACGGAGGAGGGATGGAAGCCTAACTGGTGACATCTAAGATGGTGTGTGCAGGGCAGGAAGCTCCTATTCAGTTATTCCGTTAACCACTGTCATTTTCACCATAGATGCACGGACCCAGAGAATGGGTCTAGCAGTGATTGTGGCGGGTGCGCGCACGTGGGGGGGAGGGGGCTGCTGTTAGGGGGGAAGCGGGAACTGTACTACATGGTATCGGTGCCATTGATCATGCTGCTATTGTTTCTTTTGTGCTTCCTTCCTGTTGAGTTCAAGTTGTTATATAATGTCAAGGATGTGCACGGTCTTGGCGTAGGGAAGATCCACCTCCCATTCTGCTACAGTACACCAGCTTAGCGTGTAGACAACTATGGACCCACTCTGAGGCGGTTACCTGACACTCAATGATCTGACATTAATGTGTGGGACACTTTCTCTCTCATGTTTAACCCAATAGTCAAGTTACTTACATGTAAACTGGGGAGATACGGAACAATAGCCTGTTGTGCCCGCTTACTGTGCATTTGATATTGAAATGTCTCAAGAATTGCGATGTCTGTCTTCCTAACAAAATGCCAAAAAACAGATCTGACAAAATAAATAAATAAATAAATGTGTACTATTATTTATATATGTTTAACATTAATTTATACTTATTTATATTTATATTTTAAACTGTTTTAAATAATGTAATTTAATGTTATTTCCTATTCAAGTTTATTTAAGTCCCTACCCCCGTTATTTTGTGTGGGGGGTGCTGCAGTACTAGTGGTTGTCCATGTGTAGTGCTGGACCTACTACAAAAGTGTAAGTTACTACAAAAGTGCAGTTTGTGAGTACTGAACAATAGTAAACATACTCAAAAGTGTAAACGTAGTCAAAAGCGCAGTTTGTGATTTCGGCCTAAGTAATTCAAAGTAAATGTGTTGGGGACCAAATAAATAAAGACACACGGCCTGACCTCGAGCCAACTATGACTAATCTTGCAGATAGTGTGCTGACTTCAGTGAACAATACACTTCTGGCTGCCACCAATGTACCTACATGGCAATTGCACCTGCTGGAACTCCAAGTGGACCTGTTGCAATCCCTAGCAACGTGCATCTTTGATTTTTGAAACTAAATTAAATATGATTAACAACAAATTAAATCTAATAACATACTCACAGCCAGACCAACATTTTTTGAACCTAGAGCCCTAGCCCATATACTTCAGATTTTAAAAATACTATCAGCGCATAAAGACCCCACAGGCTTGAACCTTGAATGAACCTGCGTGTTGTCAATAATGAACAAACTTAGCACGCTTCCAAATCTACTACATTTCCTAATTGAGACACTCAAAACATTCATGCCCAGAGGATTGAGAACCTTGAGAACTGCAGGCTCACCAAAACACTCAGGATGCACACAAGAGTATTCACTGCCGGGTGTTAACAGCCTCACAAACACTTTCCTCAAAGGAATTACAACAAAATCCTAGTGTGAATAGTTGGCACAAAGTACACATCTGAAGCAACAAAGCTGGACAGAGAAGAATGCAAATCTTGTCAACAGCAGGCCCAGCAACACCATCTTGGATGGAACCGGGGTGAATGCACTTCCAAGAGCAAATTACTTCACAGATATTCACCCCAAGGATCTTATTACCGAATGGACAGAAGGCACAAAGAAAATTTCCTATGCTATTCACAAGGAAAAAAAGACAAAACACTAAGAGAAGAGAAGCAAAACATTTAGAAGATCATTGCTAATTCAGATGAAAAGCAAGTCCTGCACCACCCATGCGGAAACATCGTGCTCAATTACTCAATCCTGTTCACAGCAAGATGACAATCCCACCTTTTGAACAATAATGTTTGTCAAAAAATGGCAGTCTAACGTGCAGATAAAATACATCCACTATTTAATTGCAGGATGATGAAATGTACACAGCAAATGGACCAGGAGATTTAACTGCTATTTGACTCTGATCAGATAGAGCAGCAGACATAACAGAATTACATTTTGCATCTGAAATACAGACAAGACAAAGATCTAACTATCTAGGGCATACATTCATGAAGGTAAAATCCGCTCACATTTGGGATGCATCATCCCAAATGCAAAATCGTAAATTAAGAATTTGCTAAATTGCGATTACTTGCATTTAAGGAATCTCATATTGAGATTCCTTAAATGCAATGCATCAAAGTTAAAAAAAATTGCGATTTTGCTAATAGGAGTAGCAAATTACCATGAAGTTCAACTTCTTGGTAATTTGCAACAACTTTGAAAAATGCACTTTTGTGCATTTTTCAAAGTTTCATGTTGCGCACACACATGCCCTAAGGGCATGTGTGTGCGCAACATTTGTGCACAGATCAATTTCAGGGGTGCAACAGAGTGTCATTTGGACATCCCTGCACCCTTGAAATCGCATTCTCAATTTGCGATTCGCTAATTGCGATTCGCAAATTGAGAATGTCTTCCCATTCATTCCTATGGGCCCCTAGGCCCCTAGGAATGAATGGGGAGGTATTCCTTAATTGCAATTTGCGAGTCGCAATTAAGGAATTTTAAGAAATCGCTATTTTTTTAGCAAGTTCTTCTTGCATAGCATTTTGCTATTCCTTATTAGCGATTCCTTATTTTTCGCTAATAAGGAATCGCAAAATGGATGCTTGATGCATCTGGGGGATAGCCTTCAAGTAGCAAAGGGAGCCGGCACACCACATCATACAAGGGCTCCAACAATACAAAGACAGACAAACACAGAAGGTAACACTGCACCAATTATAAGACAAAATACAATCAAAGACATTCAACTAGACCAAACATCTCCACTGTGTGAGCTAATAATAAATAGATCACCATCACGCAGAGAACATCGCCAGAAAGTCAACCAAACTCAGGACAGGGTGGTAAGAAAAGGATTAATTTCATTCCAGAGCAAACCTCATATGGTTTTAGGAAATATATTATGCTTATTAGCACATATTCCTAATTTAGGATATCTCATGTCTAATGACATAAGAATACTATCTGTGTCCATAGAATCAAAGAAAGGAAGAGAAAAAACACTAGTCACCTGGACTTTTCCAGGAATAGCAAAATCAGTATTTAGACACCAAACAGTATTCACCAACTAGAGTATGAGGGCCCAGAGCGAAGAGGACGAAAACTCCCTAACAGTGTTCAGGGAATTGGGTTCTTAGTTGTGTGGCCTGCACAAGTAATAGGGCCACAACTCTCTTTTCTGGAAATCAAGCACCCAACTATAGCACTTGACTCTCTCAGGGTAGCGAAGCAGATCAGTAAAAGGCCCACTCAGAGGAGGTGGTGTGGGCTAGTTATCACCATTCTCTGGCACGCAATAATAACACTCAATACATAATTGTCCAGTCATTGCTTTTTATTTAGAAAAATGAAAAGCACATTTATTACACACACACACACTACTAAACACTTTACAGTAGTTTGCAAATGTGTACATATGCATATGAAAAATACCATAGATGACATTCCATAATAACCTTTGAGCCTCCCTTCCCAAATGGGTAATGCAAATATAAGGGAAGTCTCCTGGCTTGGTCAAAGGTTGAAGAGCAGCAAACTACATGTTAAATACATCATTTTGTAAATGCAATCATCAATAATAATAATCCTGTGTAAATGCACATTCTTTTGTAAATAAAGCATATCTATTGTGATCAATAAGCACTGTCAGCTTCTATTATGCCAATAAATAATTTTACAATGAATAAAACGTGTATGTTTTTTTAATAAACTTTCCAACCATGAAAATGCAATCATAAAATCAGCCTGTAGAGGGCATTCCATTTTGACTACATCACATGCAACCATAGACTTGGCTCCTAGATGGTGCTGTACAATATATACCTGTTTCAAATATGTTCAGGTTACAATAAATGCAACCATAGAACAAGTCCCTAGAGAGTGCTGAACTTCCAGCTGTAGAACCAGAGCACCAGCTTTGGGAGCACCTTAAAAACATTATAAAAAATCCTAGAGGGGTCCTGGACCCTATGATCTCACAGACAGAGGCTCAGGTATTTGAAAATAAACTCTTTGGGGGAAGCTGCTGCTCTCCTGCAGCTCCCTCATGTTTTCTTACTCATGTTAGTGGTGCCACTCTCATCGTGTGGGGCACCATGAGTGAAGTGAAAATTAGGCAAATGGAAAGGCCCCGCAGGGCATTGTGGGATGCTCCAGCTGAGGAAGTGAACACTTTATGAGTGGCTCTCGCGCTGCACTGTGAGAGCCGCTGCCTTGTTTTTTCAACGTGTTCTCTCACAGTGTGGCCTTTCTCTCTGTTTTCCTTTGGTTTTTGGGATGCTGGGTCCAACCCGGGCACACCCCCATGGATCCAATCCTTGGGAGCAGTCAAGGGAGCCCACCCCTGGCTGTCCCACTGGCTCCAGAGTTGCCTGCACCTCTGCATCTGGCCGCAGGAGCTGGTTCATTGCCCGCTCCTGTGGACACGGATTTCTGTACTGGTGGTGGCTTCGTGCTCCCCCCAGGCATGGGGTGTGGGGCAGGCCCACCATCACTCAGGGGTGCAAAGGTCTGGGAAGGGGATCCTATGCATGCCCCCTCCCTGGAGAAATATTATAAATAAGTATTCTGCGCCAACATCCAGGACTTGGCTCATCTCAGGGGGTAACTTCAGAAAAAGGCAGCAGAGCCCCATGTGCTATGTTGCTCTGAGGGGTCAAAGGTTGCCAGTCTTCAAGACCTCATAACTCGGGTACAGTTGAGCCGATATGGATTATCCTGGGCTTATTTTACTCTGTGTGGAGAGCTCAAGCAACACGGTGCAGTTGTAGCAGACCTCCTCACCTCCACAGCGGTGTAATCTATAGTGAGTTGGTTCTCCTGGCTCCCTGCGCCAAACGTACTCCTTGTCTTTGTCTCTGGGATCAGAATTGCTCAGTGGGTATAAGGGGACCAGCCTCACTGGCCATTGGGGAGATCCACTGGTCTAAGGGTCATCTGGGCTGGGTCCTTAGTCCTTCCCGGGTTATCAGGGGATTCCTTCTTTCAGCTGTCCATGGCAGCCCCAGGGCCATTAGCAAAGTGCATAAAACACCAAGCATGAGAGAGTTTTCTCCTTGTGCAAGAGTTTTTAAATGAGGGTGCAAGGTTCCAGTAGCCAGGCACCGCTGGTCAATCCTTGGGTGCCATGTCACCTCTCTCTACTCTGGTCCCTGGCGTAATGGCCACAGCAGTGGTCTTTAAAGCTGGGAAACCAGGTTTGAGCCTGACCAGAGGCTCAAGCATCCTGTGATTCTGGGAAAATCACAATCTCCCCATGCCTAAAAAAGAAAAATTTATGTGTACATCTGTAATGCAACTGGTGCTCATGTAAAGTGCTCTGATACCTTCAGGTTGAGTTTGCGCTATATAAAATTGCAAAAAAGACAACAACTCCGGCCCAGCATTCTGGAGCAGTTCAAAATGACGTAATCCAGGATTCAATAGTCACATCTCCTCTCGGGACCTCAACTCCACTCTTCACTGACATCACTGTCAGGACCTTTCTCATCAGATCTGAAAGGGGGAGCCCTTTCCTTTTTTGGTTCCAGAGGTCTGGCCTCTGGCCTTTATTCAGTGGTTTTGGGAAGGCCCACCAATGTTAGAGTGTGACAGCTGATTGATTTGATGCAAATCCTTCAGCCCCTTTCCCTTTCGTCTTCGGGAAGTGAGTGAACCCCTGTTAAGTGCTTCCTTTGTGTGGGGAGGCCTTTGTTCCTGCTTCTGGAGAGAGATGTAATTAACCTGGCAAAGTAGCGTGACAAAAAACCTGTGCTCTGATCCTGAGCTGAGCCAAAGAAATATGACTATTCTGGATTGCCCATAATACCTTTGTGTAACTTGCAGCTTCTATTTTCTCGCATGCTACTTTCCATTTTGATACAACACTGGTCTCTGTAGGCTAAAGGGAAGCAAAAGTACACACAAAGGTAGTTTTCTCTGTATGTAATAAAACATCACTACAGAAAAAACAGTAAATCACACTGTCTTTCCCTATTAGTGTACGCTAACATTATAAGGCCTACCCCAGCTCAATATCTAATCCAGAAGAGTCCCCACTGTGCTAGGCTACCTGTGTGCAGCTACTGGGCTGCACATGACAGAAATGTCCCACATGCAGCCCACACATGTGTGCCCATGCATGTGTGCACGTGTCCACATGTAAACCACCAAGTGTCCCTTATCCTAGCTGCATCAGAGCTGTCTTATCTTAAAAAGCAGACACTGGTGGTAAACCTTCGAAATCCATTTGTAATTTGATTACCATGAGTCAGACATGTAGTGAGACTGACCGACAGTAAAAAGTCCAAAACCGGGTGTTAGACCTGTCTGACTTTTTGGCGAAGTCCCTCCTAATTTTTATTTATTTTGTCCCCTTTTTGGCCCCTCATACCCTTGTTAATTTTTGTGTCTACTGACTTTTTGTAGGAGTTGGTCAGGGGGATAGGTGTTTTCTCCCCCCCTCATAATCTTTTACCTTAGGCCCAGAGGCCTGTTCTGACAGGAAAGTTGGCACCACCTAAAATGGTGGCCACCAACTGCCCCAACTGTCACCAACAGAACCTGGCCATAGCACAACATAGGGCATTCCAGAACCTTCTGGTCCATTCTGGACCACTGAAGGGCAGCCTATAAAAGGCGGAATGCGGGGCAGCCATTTTGTCTACCTGTGAGAGTCAGCTGGAGGACAGGCTGTAGCTGAGGGTGGGAGGAGGTTGGATTTAGGATTGACCTCCTGGACTGGGAAGCTACCTTATAAGTCCAACCCACTAATCCCCTGTTGGTTACTTGTCTTGGCCCCGCTGTGGGAAGTTCCTGGAGACCCTGGGCGCCTAGCTGACCCCTTGTCTAAAATCATACAGGGACAGCTTCAGGAGAAGGAGACTGCGGCGCTGTGGTGCGCAGTCCTCTGCCCAGTGAAAGGAATTCTGCTGTGATTCCCTCTAGCAGTGAAGGGTTAATTCTTGTGGCCCCATCCTTTTATTTAACTCTTCAAATCATCCTGCCCTGGTCTCAGCGACTGTCTCCTCGTCCAATCTCCCCCAAGTGAGTCATCTCTCACCTGCCGTGAAGTGGGCGCTGAGGGAGCAGTGGCCGGGAGAGATCGGCGCCGCATCGTGACTGAGGAGGCGCTTGGAAGTTGAAGGGTACCGGTTCCCTGAAGCGGCACGGAAATCGCCGTCTGCGGGGCCCCCGGGGGCACCGGTCGCGGCATTGTGCAGTGACTCAAGGTTGCAAGGCCGTCAGCGCTACCGCGCATGCCCCAGGCGTTCCCACTTCCTTGATGTAGGAGGGGTCGAGGGCCGGGAAGGCCGGAAGGTGTAGCGTCTCGCCAGCGGAGCCAGCGCGGAGGTAGGCGGGAGCGGAGGCGGGTCTGGAAGAGAGGAGTAGCGTCTGAACTCCCCGCGCATGCCCAGAAGTGTGCGCGCGTAAGCCCCGAGTGAGGGGAAGCCTTTGAATCCCCTCAGCGGTGGAGCGGAGGAGAAGCGTCTGAATCCCCTCGGCGGGGAAGAGCGAGTGTGGAGTCTCCTCTGTTCTGCTCCCGCGCCCCTGAGAGAGAGCTGGTTTAAATCGGAAGGGGGAAGCTGAGGGGCTCTGAAGAGCGGTGGGTCTCCTCAACGTTCAGCTCCTTTGCCCTGCCTCAAGTGATGTGAAATACAAGTAAGGAGGATTAAGCAGGGGAAGGAGAGGCTAGGAGGGGTCCCTCTTAAGGGCAGAGACTGCCGGTTGACTGAACTAGGACCAGGCTGGTGCTAGGGAGCGACCCTTTGGTCCTGGCAACATACAGTGAAAGTTATGACATTAAAAGTGTAATGGTTATTCAAATGTAAACTATCATTTTAATTCACATGTCTTTAATGCATTGTTCTACTGCAAGAAGTTAAAGCAGAAGGAGGCTAGTGCATCCTTCCATGACCTAAGGTGTGGAGAGGGTTAAGGTTTAGGTGTGACAGAGAAGACCACATCTTCAAAGTGATGAATTAATGTAAAATACAGTTAATGCTGAGTATTGATTTGATTTAACAACTTCAACAGTACTGTGATTTATGATCTGATATTCTGCAGTGCTTTCAATTGAGAATTCTGAAACAAAGAGCAAAGATATTATTTTTATAAAACAGCTCATATTTTTCTAACAAGTTGGTGTAGTGTTGTTTTTGTGTGCTATTGCGTGGAATTACTTTTGGGTGGTCTGCAACCTTTACACTGTGCCTCTGTTATTCTAGTCTTGCCCTAGGCCAGGCTACCTAATTCCAACACCGGGTGATCCAAAAGGCAAAGAATCAGGGTATACTGAATTGGTGAAATCAACTGAAAGATATTGTGAAATCCTTGACTCAAAACACACAGGAACAACAATCTAGGAATGTATTAAGTGCCAAAGGCAGCTCAGAGCTCAAGTCAAGAAAAACTTCCCTACTATTTGCCTTTCTTGACAGATACAGAAAAAAGATCCTGTAATATACATCCAACAGACATAAATTGTAGATTTGAGAATCAGAATTATATTGACCAGCACTCCTAGCAACTCTAGATACTTTGGTCTGGAGAACTACAATGTCTCAAATGGTCTTCTCCTGAATTCTTGGAACATGGTCAGGCTGCTCTGGAAGTATTTGAATGACCAGGAAGCGGTTCCTTTCCTCACCAGTAACACCATCTTATGCCTCCAAGAGATCTGGAGGACAAGCCCTCTTCAGTGGAAGGTTTTCAAAAATCATTTTCTGGTGTGGTACGGACAAAAATATTTGGATGTCTGTCTGGGAGCTCAGGATTTATATCACAGCCGCCATAGATATTAAGATTCAATGTGTCCCATAGACCAATCATTCATTACAAATCGCCATCCTAGATCACTGCCTCAATGGAACCAAACTGCCCTGCCTAATGATAATAAATGCCTACTTGAATGAACATGACTGAAATTGCAGAAGGAAAGTGTCACTTATTAAACGGATATAGAGAACCCAATTTTTCAAGATGCAGGACATGAAGTTATAATGATCAGTGTTTAAAACACATAACAGACAAACATCTGACTGGAGACATATGAAAGGTGAGGCATCTCCACCCTGTGTCCTTAATTATGTCAATCCACTCATAAACTTGTACAGCGTATTCAGATTACAAATGCTATCGGGCTACCATTGAGTGTATCAAATATGAGGATAGACATATGTGTTGGGTGGAAGAATGATGAACATTGATTATTTACCAGTAATATTTTACTGTTAGCTGGCACATCTCTTGAAATTATCTATTAAGATTAGAGCAACAACGATTCAATAACTTAATTTTTTTAAGAACTACTAAAAAGCTGGAAAGATCCCAGGTGGCCAAAGTATGTTCTTGAATTGTATCTGCCGATTGGATACATCAAACAGATGACAAGAAGGGAATGGAGTGGGTTCTAGTGCCTGGGTGACTCATGTTAACACCCTAATTTGCTCACACGAAACAGAGGACAAAGAGCAAACAACTGCCAAAAATCCCTTCTATTTATCGATGGAGTTAGTCATACAAAAAAAGAAGAGAACATCAACAAATACAGGGTCAAACAAGCCATAAGGGCCTGCAGGTCGACAGCAGACTGGAATTCCTAACTCAATGCATAAGTGGGACTTAGATAACAGAGTCACCAAACTGCATCCTTCTTTGTCCTTCTCTTTCCAAATAGCATGTGTACCAAAGGCTCCGTTTAGTTTCTCATCCACAAAAAGGGCAAAACAACTAACCCTGAAAACTATTAACTCATTGCCATCTTAAACACAGAAGCAAAAGCCTATACCAGAATTCTTCTACAAGACATTGAAAGCAATGCTCTTGAGAATCAAATAATACCCTATTATCAAGCTAGCTTCAAATGCAATTGCATTACTATTGACAACATCTGCACATTGTCTTAGACGCCATATTTATCAATCAACACCAATGGCACCCCTCTATTTGCTTGCTTTGTGGATTATTTGGCAGCATTTGACAAAGCAGACAGGGTATACCGTGATATAAATTGTCCAACTGGGGTATGCTGTCATCACTATTAAAAGCAGCCATGTCTCTTTACACAGACACCTGGGTCATGGTTCGAATCGACCCCGGTAATCACGTTACAGATCCTACAGCAACCAATACAGGACTCTAGCAGGGTTGGGTGCTTGCCCCATTGTTGTTTTCTTTATACACTGCTTGCATCGCAGCAGCACTAGCCAGAGAAAGAACTTTTCCACCGCGGAGGACATCTTAACCCTGAACAGACCAAGGTAGAGCGCCCACGAGCTCAGAACGCATTAAACATTCACAAACAACAGAAAAAGCTCACAGCAAATTAATCCAAATCTAAGAACATGACTATTGGGAAATGAAAGAATAAAGCAGTAAATAAATGTTTTGTAGGGCCAAGGAAATTGGATTACTAATCTTTATACAATTAATTTGGAATCTGGATATCTGATAATGGCTCCTGGAGATATCAGCCCTCACGCAAAAAAACAGTATCTAGGCTTTGACGTTTGCACCCTGCTGATTTATTTCAAAACTTAAGAGCCAGTCACCAGACACAATCCTTAAGGTCATCAGGACAAGGTTCTTGCCTTCGCTCTCTCTCTTATGGGCTATCCATTCCTTCCAGCAAAATTTGGTCTATTAATATACAAAATGCAAAGCAAACTCTTCTGAAAACTACCGTCAAAACTCTGAAATGTTTTCAGATCCATTTGGAGCTTGGGCTACAAATACAAGAGCGTTTTTATAAAGCAGCTTTCCAAAACTATTGCCATAGCATAAAACATTCTACTGCTGAAACTCTAAAGCCCAACTCAGTAACGTAATTGGAGATAAAGATTCAATCAAAACACATGAGCGCAACAATTGGAAAGAGCAATGAAAACACTAGGAATACATCTGTAGTGGCCAGAACTAATCTCCAAATCAGCAATAAAATCTCTGTTAAACACAAATCTGATATTACACTTTTGAACAAAAGATCTCAACACACTGCCACTTTTCAGTAAAGCAGCTATTTCCAGTGGCGGCTCCTCCGCAATGGAGGAGGAGCATCGCCCTACTGCCTGGTTCAGAGCCAGCAAATGAAAAATAAAAGATTTTCCAGGATCGCTTTATTTTTCATTTGGCGGCCCTGAGTCAGCTTGTCCAGGGAGGTACGTGGCGGGGTATGAGAAGAGGAGTGCTATGTGCACTCCCTAAGTGCGCATATGTGTCTGGCCAACCATCTCAGGCCAGCCAAACACACATGTGTACTTAGGTTTCTCCAGCATTGAAAAGCCAGGCTGAGAAACTCCACAGACTCCCTGGCATGTGTGGAGCATCTTTTCAGTCTGCTCGGCCCAATCCCTGGGCTGCTCTCACGGTATGAAAGCAGCACAGGGTTTGGATGGAAGTCTGTCCCAGGGGCTGCTGAAACCAGGAAGAGGAAAGGAGGCCTGATGTAGGAGACGGCCAGCAGCCTTCTCCTGCATCCTACGTCTTCCCCTTCCCCCATTCCCTCAACCCTCCGCACCAGCCTTTGTTTGTGGCGGCCGCCACTGGCTATATCACTTGGCCCGTATGATACACCAACGTGTCAAAATACTTCAGGTGCGTAATGAAAAGGACCAATTGGAATAACATCATGTTCATGAGGTTTCAGCTGTAACAAATTAAGGTATACAGGAGACAATAGGTCACATTCTTACAAGTCGGCAGAAGGGGCTTATAAAATGACGTAAAACACTAGTGTGAATAGAGAAAGTTAACTCACGTAATTTTTGCACTAGACTCAGATTCACTTGTAAATATTGTATTTTCAATTGTATGTTAACGCGCACTTAACGAACGATGTTATGAACTTGATGCAATATCCACGACTGATAGGTTCTTTTCTATTGGTTACTTTGTAGCGACCCCTGACGAAGGGCTGGTGACGCAGCCCGAAATGCATTGGGCTTTAAATAAAAACATGCTGCTCGGAACTTTTTGTTGCACTTGGAGCGTATTTTTAACGAACGTCTGGATGGACACGTGAAAATATGTGAAGCTTCCGAAGAGGCAAATGGGTTATGATGTGGAAATTATGAAGAAAAAGGAATATTGAAAAAAACATGGATTAAACTTGACAAACAGGAAGGAGTAAAAAAACTGTGGTTCAAACATTTTGGTATGCAGTGCACCTGGGAGTGGAGCATAATGTTTATGCTCCCCATAACGATGTATTTTAATGAGTGCATTAGGGCAAGCACTACCTGGGTAGCACGCAAAGAAAAGTAATAATGGAAAAAAAAGTAACGATAAAACTTTAAATACTGGTGTGCAGACCACCTACTCTGTACTTATTGTAAAAATGCCCCCCGTTGGTTCTTGCACCCTGGACAAATAAACAAGTGTATAATGAATCAGTTAACAAGTAACATACTCCACACTTTGAGTTCCGAACAACGTTCCATCAAAGACGATATTGCATGTCGAAAAGTTTTTATGTTGGCACAGTAGCAGATTGCAGAATGTTTAATTTCATGATATTCACAACTGAATGCCGGGAGTTGTAGTGTATAGGCAAATAATTGGGAGGAGTTAATAGGCCGAATGAGGGGGCGGAGCACGCTGGTGTTAAATGAGGGTTGTCAGAAAGGGTCTTGATGTACGAAATCACTTTGGCCGTTGGCAGCGGTAGCCGCGCGGCGCACAGAGAACATAATGAGCAGGTACGATGAAAATCAAAGTTCTAGAGGACAAGCAAAAATGTTTCTAAATGCCTGTTAGTTTAGAATAACGGGGTAGAGCTTTCCTGTTATTAAGAAGACTGAGCGCACGAGTATCTTTATAACATTTGTTAGTGTGTAATAAATTGGTGAAACGGTGATGCTATCTGGGAGGGTGGTGAGAATGTCATAGATATGAACGTAATCGCGCAAAGGGATGTTCAAAGCAAAGTTAGTGTGATTTGGTCGGCAGAAGGGGCTTACAAAATGACGTAAAACACTAGTGTGAATAGAGAAAGTTAACTCACGTAATTTTTGCACTAGACTCAGATTCACTTGTAAATATTGTATTTTCAATTGTATGTTAACGCGCACTTAACGAACGATGTTATGAACTTGATGCAATATCCACGACTGATAGGTTCTTTTCTATTGGTTACTTTGTAGCGACCCCTGACGAAGGGCTGGTGACGCAGCCCGAAATGCATTGGGCTTTAAATAAAAACATGCTGCTCGGAACTTTTTGTTGCACTTGGAGCGTATTTTTAACGAACGTCTGGATGGACACGTGAAAATATGTGAAGCTTCCGAAGAGGCAAATGGGTTATGATGTGGAAATTATGAAGAAAAAGGAATATTGAAAAAAACATGGATTAAACTTGACAAACAGGAAGGAGTAAAAAAACTGTGGTTCAAACATTTTGGTATGCAGTGCACCTGGGAGTGGAGCATAATGTTTATGCTCCCCATAACGATGTATTTTAATGAGTGCATTAGGGCAAGCACTACCTGGGTAGCACGCAAAGAAAAGTAATAATGGAAAAAAAAGTAACGATAAAACTTTAAATACTGGTGTGCAGACCACCTACTCTGTACTTATTGTAAAAATGCCCCCCGTTGGTTCTTGCACCCTGGACAAATAAACAAGTGTATAATGAATCAGTTAACAAGTAACATACTCCACACTTTGAGTTCCGAACAACGTTCCATCAAAGACGATATTGCATGTCGAAAAGTTTTTATGTTGGCACAGTAGCAGATTGCAGAATGTTTAATTTCATGATATTCACAACTGAATGCCGGGAGTTGTAGTGTATAGGCAAATAATTGGGAGGAGTTAATAGGCCGAATGAGGGGGCGGAGCACGCTGGTGTTAAATGAGGGTTGTCAGAAAGGGTCTTGATGTACGAAATCACTTTGGCCGTTGGCAGCGGTAGCCGCGCGGCGCACAGAGAACATAATGAGCAGGTACGATGAAAATCAAAGTTCTAGAGGACAAGCAAAAATGTTTCTAAATGCCTGTTAGTTTAGAATAACGGGGTAGAGCTTTCCTGTTATTAAGAAGACTGAGCGCACGAGTATCTTTATAACATTTGTTAGTGTGTAATAAATTGGTGAAACGGTGATGCTATCTGGGAGGGTGGTGAGAATGTCATAGATATGAACGTAATCGCGCAAAGGGATGTTCAAAGCAAAGTTAGTGTGATTTGGTCGGCAGAAGGGGCTTATAAAATGACGTAAAACACTAGTGTGAATAGAGAAAGTTAACTCACGTAATTTTTGCACTAGACTCAGATTCACTTGTAAATATTGTATTTTCAATTGTATGTTAACGCGCACTTAACGAACGATGTTATGAACTTGATGCAATATCCACGACTGATAGGTTCTTTTCTATTGGTTACTTTGTAGCGACCCCTGACGGAGGGCTGGTGACGCAGCCCGAAATGCATTGGGCTTTAAATAAAAACATGCTGTTCGGAACTTTTTGTTGCACTTGGAGCGTATTTTTAACGAACGTCTGGATGGACACGTGAAAATATGTGAAGCTTCCGAAGAGGCAAATGGGTTATGATGTGGAAATTATGAAGAAAAAGGAATATTGAAAAAAACATGGATTAAACTTGACAAACAGGAAGGAGTAAAAAAACTGTGGTTCAAACATTTTGGTATGCAGTGCACCTGGGAGTGGAGCATAATGTTTATGCTCCCCATAACGATGTATTTTAATGAGTGCATTAGGGCAAGCACTACCTGGGTAGCACGCAAAGAAAAGTAATAATGGAAAAAAAAGTAACGATAAAACTTTAAATACTGGTGTGCAGACCACCTACTCTGTACTTATTGTAAAAATGTCCCCCGTTGGTTCTTGCACCCTGGACAAATAAACAAGTGTATAATGAATCAGTTAACAAGTAACATACTCCACACTTTGAGTTCCGAACAACGTTCCATCAAAGACGATATTGCATGTCGAAAAGTTTTTATGTTGGCACAGTAGCAGATTGCAGAATGTTTAATTTCATGATATTCACAACTGAATGCCGGGAGTTGTAGTGTATAGGCAAATAATTGGGAGGAGTTAATAGGCCGAATGAGGGGGCGGAGCACGCTGGTGTTAAATGAGGGTTGTCAGAAAGGGTCTTGATGTACGAAATCACTTTGGCCGTTGGCAGCGGTAGCCGCGCGGCGCACAGAGAACATAATGAGCAGGTACGATGAAAATCAAAGTTCTAGAGGACAAGCAAAAATGTTTCTAAATGCCTGTTAGTTTAGAATAACGGGGTAGAGCTTTCCTGTTATTAAGAAGACTGAGCGCACGAGTATCTTTATAACATTTGTTAGTGTGTAATAAATTGGTGAAACGGTGATGCTATCTGGGAGGGTGGTGAGAATGTCATAGATATGAACGTAATCGCGCAAAGGGATGTTCAAAGCAAAGTTAGTGTGATTTGGTCGGCAGAAGGGGCTTATAAAATGACGTAAAACACTAGTGTGAATAGAGAAAGTTAACTCACGTAATTTTTGCACTAGACTCAGATTCACTTGTAAATATTGTATTTTCAATTGTATGTTAACGCGCACTTAACGAACGATGTTATGAACTTGATGCAATATCCACGACTGATAGGTTCTTTTCTATTGGTTACTTTGTAGCGACCCCTGACGAAGGGCTGGTGACGCAGCCCGAAATGCATTGGGCTTTAAATAAAAACATGCTGCTCGGAACTTTTTGTTGCACTTGGAGCGTATTTTTAACGAACGTCTGGATGGACACGTGAAAATATGTGAAGCTTCCGAAGAGGCAAATGGGTTATGATGTGGAAATTATGAAGAAAAAGGAATATTGAAAAAAACATGGATTAAACTTGACAAACAGGAAGGAGTAAAAAAACTGTGGTTCAAACATTTTGGTATGCAGTGCACCTGGGAGTGGAGCATAATGTTTATGCTCCCCATAACGATGTATTTTAATGAGTGCATTAGGGCAAGCACTACCTGGGTAGCACGCAAAGAAAAGTAATAATGGAAAAAAAAGTAACGATAAAACTTTAAATACTGGTGTGCAGACCACCTACTCTGTACTTATTGTAAAAATGCCCCCCGTTGGTTCTTGCACCCTGGACAAATAAACAAGTGTATAATGAATCAGTTAACAAGTAACATACTCCACACTTTGAGTTCCGAACAACGTTCCATCAAAGACGATATTGCATGTCGAAAAGTTTTTATGTTGGCACAGTAGCAGATTGCAGAATGTTTAATTTCATGATATTCACAACTGAATGCCGGGAGTTGTAGTGTATAGGCAAATAATTGGGAGGAGTTAATAGGCCGAATGAGGGGGCGGAGCACGCTGGTGTTAAATGAGGGTTGTCAGAAAGGGTCTTGATGTACGAAATCACTTTGGCCGTTGGCAGCGGTAGCCGCGCGGCGCACAGAGAACATAATGAGCAGGTACGATGAAAATCAAAGTTCTAGAGGACAAGCAAAAATGTTTCTAAATGCCTGTTAGTTTAGAATAACGGGGTAGAGCTTTCCTGTTATTAAGAAGACTGAGCGCACGAGTATCTTTATAACATTTGTTAGTGTGTAATAAATTGGTGAAACGGTGATGCTATCTGGGAGGGTGGTGAGAATGTCATAGATATGAACGTAATCGCGCAAAGGGATGTTCAAAGCAAAGTTAGTGTGATTTGGTCGGCAGAAGGGGCTTACAAAATGACGTAAAACACTAGTGTGAATAGAGAAAGTTAACTCACGTAATTTTTGCACTAGACTCAGATTCACTTGTAAATATTGTATTTTCAATTGTATGTTAACGCGCACTTAACGAACGATGTTATGAACTTGATGCAATATCCACGACTGATAGGTTCTTTTCTATTGGTTACTTTGTAGCGACCCCTGACGAAGGGCTGGTGACGCAGCCCGAAATGCATTGGGCTTTAAATAAAAACATGCTGCTCGGAACTTTTTGTTGCACTTGGAGCGTATTTTTAACGAACGTCTGGATGGACACGTGAAAATATGTGAAGCTTCCGAAGAGGCAAATGGGTTATGATGTGGAAATTATGAAGAAAAAGGAATATTGAAAAAAACATGGATTAAACTTGACAAACAGGAAGGAGTAAAAAAACTGTGGTTCAAACATTTTGGTATGCAGTGCACCTGGGAGTGGAGCATAATGTTTATGCTCCCCATAACGATGTATTTTAATGAGTGCATTAGGGCAAGCACTACCTGGGTAGCACGCAAAGAAAAGTAATAATGGAAAAAAAAGTAACGATAAAACTTTAAATACTGGTGTGCAGACCACCTACTCTGTACACATTCTTACAAGAGCCATAATCAACGTGGACTCCTACCGTCAAGAGACAATTCTCCACCTTCTGTGTTGTTGCACAGGAGCTGAAGAAGAGAGAGGGCTGTTAAAAATTGTGGATGTCTAAGGACACTATAAGATAGTGTTTGAACACTGAGGACATTTCTGAATTATCCAGTTTTGCTAAATTCCTAAAACTTATCTTTACAAGGTTAAATGTAAACACTTGATTTTATAACGTTATCTTTTGCACAAAGTGTTTTTATTTTTGTTTGGATTAAAGGACCATGCAAAACCCTATTTTTTTACCAATTTAAATTATTGAACAATACAATTTACTCACTTATTTTGCTCCCTTCTCCATCTCACTGCTCCCTCTCTCCGTCTAGTATCACACCACACATCTCTCACTACCTTGCCGTTCTCTGCCTCCACCACATTCTAATTAAGCTTTTTTTTTTTACTTATCTTGTTTCTTGAACATATAACATGTGATTCAATATTTCTGCCACCACCAAGGATTGAATGAGCTGAAAATGGTTAATCATTTCCAAGTTGTTGGGGGACCTCAAAATCCATCTTGTCAGAGCCTCAAGCATAGTTTAAAATGGTACTGTTCAGCACTGGATATTTCAGAGGGGCTCACTTATATCCAGTCTTTTGAACAGTTGGCATTTCCAATTGTCCAATCAAATTTTGTTGAAGCATGTCTCAGCTTTTGCAGGGATCCACTCCTTGTTCAATACATTTCTCTTTCTCATAACCATAGCACCCATGTTAGTGCTACAACAAATATAAGAGGATGCAGAGGTGGGGACTAGTTAATTCCTGTCTGTGAGAGACATACATTCTAGCCAAACCAAAGCCTTTGTCTGTGCAATGCTCACCCACGGGTCACACCTTGACCTGCTGGATCAGATTCATAGTTTCTGTGATAGCCTGAAGGTTGCTTCTTATGAATCGGTACGAGAACCTAGACAATGTGTTTGGCTTTACAAATATTCTAGAGTGATGAGGGCTATTCAAAGGAGAAGGCCAGGGGACCATGCTGAAAAAGGAAGACTTGTATTGCTAACTACCACTAACCATACAGAACACCCTACAGCTTCATGGGTTTTAAAACATACAGAGGAGGAATCACATCCTGGAAACTCACCTCATCTGCACCCAACACTCAGATGCATGCCCAACATATACTCAGCGGGGAATAAGGGATTCCACTTATTAGCTACTATTTGGATTGAGCAGGACGCTCCAATAGTTAAACCAAACAGGGAGGTTCGGGTACAAAGGAGGACGGTATTAGTGCCAAACATAAGAAAATGCATGACTCTGCACTGACAATGGAAGTGACAGATCTATTGAGGAATTTGATTGGATTCACCCAACAATCACATGCTAGTTCTCCTTTAAAAATGTACATTATTTACTGACTAACATTTGAGAACCAGTTTGAAAGAACAACTTACTTTAGCAATTTAGGAAAGAGGTCTTTGTATACTAAGCCACCCAAATTATACCAGGACTGCAGTATCATGATAAATGTGGCCACTGTCGCAGTAGGTGCTGGAAAAGTGTATTTGTTTTAGAGGTTAGGGCAGTGTTAGAGAGTCATATAGACATATATAGAGATACTTTATAAGTTTAGCCTGGACTGTAGGAGGGCCAGACACCTGGAATGTGATCTGGAGATTGGGTTTGAAAATTCAGATTTATTTATGCCTTTATATCTAGTCACTTAAGTTACAGAGCAATACTACTCTTACTACACTTCAGCATTCTTTTAGACATATCATTGTGATATTGACTAACACCTTATCAGTTATAGCTATAACTTTAAACAAAATAGATATAAATGGGTAAATGATAAGCAGAGCAGACCTCCCCTCTGTAATATTAGGCGTATCTGAAAGAACAGTGACGGAGTACGTGAGATCCAAGTTATACAAAGTGCTATTTGGATAAAATAGTGCTTGGGTCTGCGGCTTTACTTTCTGACTATAATTTGAATGAATTCTCTCAACACCTCTCTGCAACACTTTTACAGCAGCATGCACATGGTAGTAAATCTATCCAAAAGCAATGAATATTCCACAACGTTTACCATTTTCTTAAATGGTTTTGCGAGGAATAGAACACTTGGAATTGCACCAAAGAATATGTATTTTCATTTCAGATTCATGCCATAATATTTCATGCTAATTACATTTTAAAATGTACGATTATCTACTTTTAGCCTGCTTTGCTTGTAATAGGAAATTTAGGTTCAAGCAACATTGAAAAAATAAGTGAAATTCTTTATATTGAAGCAGCAGCTGCCAATGCCTTTCAGAGGTGAAGGGCATTTCATTTTTAGGTTTCTCCTTCAGATAGCTTTATCATACTTTTAGAAATTGGGTCGCTGTTTTCCTGCGATATGCACCCTAGTCAAGCAGCAACCACAATCTTGGTCAGGGTAATAGGCAAGTATCCTTAAATGAACCTTTGCTCACCCTCTGGTTGCTTGGCACAGAGCAGTCAGGGTTAACTGTGAGGCAATGATGTAAATTATTTGTACAACACTTCAAACAAAAGAACTGTGGAAACACCACACAAACAGATCCCATGCCAGGTCTAGAACAATAGAGTAGGTTTTAATAACTAAAACAAGACCAAAACTACAAAAATCCAATCAGTAGAACAGGTGATATTGAATTTTAAAGTTTATAGTGAAATATAGCACCAAAAAGGACTTTGAGCTAGAGGTGGAATGTCTGGTTGCACCGCACCAGGACAAAATCACAAGTTCAGGACTGACTGTGATGGAGTGCTGGATGGCTACAGGGAGCCAGTTAGGCTCACAGAACAAAGTACCTTAAATCCTGATTGCGGACCATTGTGTGGATCCGCATCGAAGAGGTGTCACGCAGCCGAAGCGATGCATCGATTTCGAGAAGCAACGGGGCATAACTTTAAATTAGTAGAGATCTACTGAGGTTGAATCTGCTGTTTTCTCCTTGGCAACAGGGGTTAATGCAATCTGCCAGTAACAGCTTATTAGAACAAAAGTACCAAGGCACTTTGCGGCACCCAACCTATTCACCAGTTCATCAGCTCAGGGAATAGGATGTGCGTCAGTTTTTGTTGCAGTATCTAGACCGCAATCGCCCACACAGAGGCACAGGTCAGCTGACCCCTGCTTAGGCACCAACACCATTGGGCCGCCCCAAGGACTACAGGATTGATCAACAATCCCTAGGTCCAGCATCTTGGCCACTTCAGTCTTGATGCACTCTTGGACCTGGTCTGACAACCTGTACGTCTTCCTCTCAACAGACAGCATGTCCCGTGTGGCTATGTTATGTACACAGACAGGCGTCAGCCCTGGGATAACTGAAACGAGATGGAAAATCTCCACAGCAGCTCTTTACATTCCACCTGTTGTTCAGGTGTCAGTCCAGAGACAAGCTTAACACCCTCAACTGAACCATCCTTCTCATCACCTTGCAATAAGACAGGAAGTGGCTCGCTCACCTCTTCTACTTCCTCAGCTATTACAAGTAAAAAAAGGGTTTTATCCCTGTGAAAACATGTCACTCTCTTAAAGGGGACCCTCATGACAAGTAGGGGCACCAAGGGTGCCTTCATCTGGCCACCAGACATGCCACTGGTCTGACAGACCAGACAGTTACAGCAAAACTTCTCCACATCCTGACCAACTCCTGGCCAGTAAAACCGAGGTGTTATCCTGTCTTTTGTCTTTTTGATGTCCAAGTGACCAGCTTAGGGTACTTCATGGGCTAACTGCAACAGGAAAGTCTTGTGCACCTGAGGAACAACCAACTGTTTTTTGGCTACTGGCTCTGGATCAGTGGGCTCACTGCAAATGAGTCCATCTTCCCAAGCCACAGTGTGCTTTTCATGGTATTATTAGACATGCAATTTTAAATCTGACTTCATTTTCATTTTAAATTAGGTTTCCAGAGACACCAAATTTGAACCAGTCATATTTTCCCATTTAAAAATTACATTTATAAGCTGTAATAAGGTAATCCCAATGTTATCCTATGGGAGATATAGGCCTTGCAGGAGTGAAAAAGGAATGAAAGAGTTTTTCACTACCAGGGCACGTAAAACCTAAAAGTACATGTCCTGCTTTTTAAAATATATTACACCCTGCCATCTGGGCCATCCATGGCCTACCCTATGGGTGAACTGTATGTATTAACAGGAAGGTTTAGGCATGACAACATATTTATTTTGCCAGATTGAAATGGCAGTGTAAACTGCACCAAGGCTTTGTGCAGTGGCAGGAATGTGACATGGTTGGAGGGCTCATTAAGTGGTGGCACTAGCAGTGCTGTGGGCCCCGTCATGGTACAAAAGGGGGTGGTGATGGACGGAGCATCTGAATCAATCAAACACTCACACCCAGTCAAAAGATCTGGGTTTAATCCATCACCGTTCTTTAGCCCACTATGCCACCCCAGTTCAGACAAGGCCCCGTCGTAGCATTTACTGTACAGGTCCTGGGCACATGTAGTGTATTTTACTAGGGAATTATACGTAAATTAAATATGCTAATTGGGTATGAGCCAATATTACCATGTTTAAGGGAGAGAGCACAAGCCCTTTAGCACTGGTAAGCAGTGGGAACGTGTGCAGAGTCCTAAGGCCGACAGAAATGAATTCAGCAAAAAGTGGAAGAGGAAGGCAAAAAGTCTGAGGGTGACACCACAGAGAGGGCCATTTCCCACATATACACACAACATAACACAGACAAAAAGATACATATGCAGAAAGGGCTTGGCTACTGTGGTTCAGCTGGGTTTAGGCTGTGCGGCTAAAAAGGTTGTCCATCAGTGTTGGTATCTGCCCACAGCATTTCACACATAAAATAGGATAAAACAGTAGTTCTGCTCACATATACTAGCATTCATTTTTAGGTCTCGGCCTGCGTTGGCTGCGCTTGCGCAGTCTTGCTGGCCGAGACATTTTGTTTTTCAGTGTGGGGGCTTGAACCCGCCCCTCTTCTCCATTGGCTGGCTTCCTAAACGGAGGCCAGCCATTGGAGGAGAGGGGCATCACTCCGTTCAAGGCCGGTGTATTTTTTAGGTTCTTTCTCTCCTCTTCCCATTGGCTGGAATCTTACATTCCAGCCAATGGGAAGAGGAGAGAAAGAAAAACATGCCCCCCAGTCGTGAAATGGCGGCGCGTTTCTCCGAGGCATTCCTGCCTCGCCTCGGAGAAACATGGTGGCTCTTTCTGCAGCTGTTCGGCTCCGCTCGCCTCCCCCCTTCCCCCTGCCTGCAGCCCTCCTCCGTCCCACCAACTCCACCAGGACGAGGTAAAGACCCGGCGACGGGCACCCTAATACTTACATTTTTATTCATTTCAGTCCTCGCACTTGAAGACTCAACTCCCTATTGTCGCCACCCCAAATGATTGTTTATGGGATCCTGGTGTGTTTTTTGCATTCATAGTACACACATAGAGCGGCCATTTTAGAGTGGTTGGGATGTATTATTAAAAAACAGTTGCACCGAAAGTAATGGCATACAGAACTATCTCGGATCTTTAAGTATGCACTGAGTGAAGACTACGTGTTTCTTATAAAGAAGCAATGCAATATCAATAAAAATGTTTTGTAACAGTAGCGTATGACAGAAAGATATAAGCATCTTATATAAGCATACGCGTTAATATTTGTTATAGACATGACTGCGTCTTTACACTTTCTTGTAAACTGATGCTGTGGATACGATTTCAGGGTGCGACTTTGCTATTCCCGAAGGAGTGCCGATGGTTTAGTCTGTTGTTTGTACCATTGGAATTTGCCAATTGTTCCTTTTCTGGTTTGACGGTGACAGCAGTTCCGTGTCCACGTCCCTGATACTGTTGATGAAAGAGGGACGGTTTGCCAGCTACGGAGTCTGAAGCTTCCCCAGAGTAAGAGCACAGGGCAGGCACAATGATTCTCAACCCAGACGAAATCCCCAGCGCATGCCACAGTCTTCTTTTGGTGTGGAGATTTAGGGACTTGAGGGGACCACTTGGAGGGGTATTATGGTGAACTGTGGGTGCAGTTATAGGGTGCCTTGGATTGGAGAACTGCAGTGCTACAAAGGACGGATTACATGACGAGAGGCCGTTAAATGGGCCCTGGAGGATAATTGAAGGAGCCACTGGGATGCTGTGACAGATCCCTGGGTGAGGAGGAGTAGAGATGGGCGCTAATTACCAAGAGATCTGCAGGTATCTGTGAGTGGTGCTCGGCTCCGCTCGCCTCCCCCTTCCTTCCCTCTGCCTGCAGCACTCCTCCGTCCCGCCATCTCCACCAGGATGAGGTAAAGAGCAGGCGACGGGCACCCTATTACTTTCATTTTTATTAATTTCAGTCCTCGCACTTAAAGACTCAACTCCCTATTGTTGCCACCCCAAATGATTGTTTATGGGATCCTGGTGTGTTTATTTCCATTTATTCTAGGTGTCCACAAATTAAATTACCGTGCTGATACACACACCCCAATAATACGTATTACAGCAGTTTACAGAGCACGAGGCAAAATCAGAGCTGAGGGAAGAGGTAAGAAGACCGCAAGAGGGTACAAAAACTATTAAGTTCTGGAAGAATATTATATTTAGAAAATATGGATATTTTGGATAAGAAAAGTAATTTTAAAATATCATAGGTTTTGAATAATTATCGCCTTCCTCATGTTCGGAAAATTGCTAAAATTGAGAACTTTTTCCAAAGCTAGTGTACAAAGTGACAGAGGTTCGCTTTAACAGTGCAAATCCTCCCTCCCTCACATTCGGTTGGAAAGTGTTTAACATCTGCAGATCTCAAAGATGGCCACAATATTTATGCACAGCAGAGAGGGAAGTCCCTTTACACCTTCTTCTGATTCTATTTATCTCAGTACTTTCGGGCTCGTTACTTCGTCCTCTTTTTATTTCCATAGTCGTGTTACTTTTCTAAGCTCCTCCTACTTTCTATCATCTTCCAAAGCGTGCTGCTGCCTAGGGCTTGTTTCACCGATTTTTAGGAGCTGCTTACCGCAACGCCTGTGGAGCAGCCAGCATGGTGAGTCCGCTTGGGAGGGTTGTGCTTACTCTCCTGCCACCTCGTTGGTTGTGTTTGCTCTCCTGCCCCCTCATTGGTTGTGCTTGCTCTCCTGCCCCCTCGCTGTGCTTGCTTTCCTGCCCCCTATTCCCTTGTTGTGAGCGTTTTTTCTGGCCTCTGTTCCCTGTGTGTGGTTGTGTGTGTGTGTGGCTCTGTGTGTGTCGCCCTGTGTGTGTGGCTCTGTGTGTGTTGCTCTGTGTGTGCTGCTCTGTGTGTGTGGCTCTGTGTGTTGCTCTGTGTGTGTGGCTCTGTGTGTGTGGCTCTGTGTGTGTGGCTCTGTGTGTGTGGCTCTGTGTGTTGGGCTCTGTGTGTTGGGCTCTGTGTGTGTGTGGCTCTGTGTGGGTAGCTTTTTTTGTGGGTGGCTGTGTGTGTGGGGGTGGCTCTCAGTGTGTGTGGGTGGCTCTGTGTGTGTGTGGGTGGCTCTGTGTGTGTGGGGGGTGGCTCTGTGTGTGGGTGGGTGGCTCTGTGTGTGTGTGGGTGGCTCTGTGTGTGTGTGTAGCTCTGTGTGGGTGGCTCTATGTGAATGACTCTGTGTGGGTGGCTCTGTGTGTATGGGTGGGTGGCTATGTGTGTGAGGCTCTGTGTGGGTACAAATGCAATAGGTCTTGCATTTGTGAGCGATTAAGCTATTGGCATTGTAAATGACAATGCCATTTATTTATGTTTTAAAAACAAAAACATAAATAAAAATAATGTCATGAGCAATACCAATAGCTCTAACTTTAAGAATGCCGAGACCATTGCATTGTAAATGCTTGTTTTTCATGAGATGGGGAAGGTAGATTTGGAAGAAGCACACAGAAGGGACACAAAGAGAGTGAGGTCGAGGGAAAGTAGGCATAACAAGGGAAAGAAGAATGGGAGAGGGGTAAGATGCAAAGGGATGGAAAAGAAGAGAGGATATGTGGGTACAACAACAAAAGACAATATAGAACTGGGGAAGAGTAGGATGATGAAGAGGTAGCTAGAGGGTACAATAAGTAGCATTATGGCAAGTGACAACACGTGCTCAATGGGGTGATGTGAAATGTGCCTGATGTGTTTTTACTATTACCTTACCTTGTTGGCACCTGTGATGTCACTGGCCGAAAGATTATTTTTTAATGCTCTTTTGTACACTTGTGTTTCCTAACATTTTACAGAAGACAACCCACCAGACACTCTCCATTTTGCACTCCTATAATAGTACTAGTTGAATCCTATCAAGCTGTTGGCAATCTTTCATTCACAATGTGCTTTAGAACTTACTTTTTGCCAGTCATTTCCCAAACTTTCCTTGGTAAAAACCTACATTTTTACACCCTATCAGAATCTGTCTGTGCTCTAAGGGTGGGATACTGGCATATCTTTAATAATCATCACATTTTTGTAATTGAACTTTAAAATATGTCAGTCACACTCTTTGAACATTTTCCATGGCTATATTGGTAGCTTGGAACTTCGTGTGAGATCACTCTCAATGTCTTCACCTCGACCAATGGTTGTACATCAAAGATGCCCCCACCCTGAAACAATGTAGAAGTGAATATGGGGGTAGATTTACAAGCCCCTTGCACTGCCAGTACGTCACTTTTTGTGATGCACTGGCAGTGCATTTCTCTGCCCCATATTAACATGCAGCACTTTGCGTGAAAGGGGTGTTCCATGAGTGTTGCTGTTTCCAGATTTACGAGGAATCGTACACCTGGAAATGCGTCAGTATGCGTCAGTGGCGAGGCACATTGAAGAGAAATGTTTTCATTTCTCCGCGTTTTATTCCTCTTTCAATGCGTGCTGCATTCTACAGCACGCATTGAAAGTGGAAAATGCCTGTAGTGATTGTTTTCGTGCAGGAAGGTGCCCCTTCCTGCCCAAAAACAGTCTCCCCATGACGCAGGCATCCTTGCACCATGGTGCAAGGGTGCCTGCGTCGGCGCATGGCAGCTGTTTGTGCGCCAGTGCAGAGGAGAGCACAGGAATGCAGCATATCATTGTAAATATGTCGCATTCCTGTGCTCTGAAAGTGCCGCAGCGTGGCGCAGCCAAATGGCTTGTGGTGCCACGCTGCGGCACGTTCTTGTGAATCTGCCCCTAGGTCTTCAGGTATTATTTTTTTAAGGTAGGGCATCACTGTCTCATGATGTATGCTGCTCTGAGACGCGGCTAAAGCCCTAGCCCACACAGCCTCCCATTACTGAGGTCATATCGTGTTAAATGTAGTCTGCTTGATGGCAATATATTTATTTAAGCGTACTTTCACCTCCCTTCAGCTCTGACGAGCTACGTGACCTCGGCGGTATGTTACTGTTACATCGCAACTTTTACATCGGAATGCTGTTACAACGCAACTTTTACAACGCTGGTTCCATTACATCGTATGCCATTACAACGCAGTACATTACATAGCAGATGCTATTACAACGCATGCTATTACATCGTAAGTATTGGTAAGTATATATTTTTATTTTTATTTTATTTAATATTATTTAATTAATTTAATTAATTTTAATTATAAATAAATATATTTATTTATGTTTTTTAATATTATAAATTACATATATTAATTTAAATAATTTTTAAAATAAGTATGAGTATAGGAGTATATGTTTTGGGGTACTGAGGTATATGTTTTGGGGTGTTTGGGTATTTTTATGTTTTAGGGCTGGGTTTGTGTTTTGGGGTACAGGGGTATTTTTATGTTTTAGGGCTGGGTTTGGGTTTTGGGGTACAGGGGTATTTTTAGGTTTTAGGGCTGGGTTTGGGTTTTGGGGTACAGGGGTATTTTTAGGTTTTAGGGCTGGGTTTGGGTTTTGGGGTACAGGGGTGTTTTTAGGTTTTAGGGCTGGGTTTGGGTTTTGGGGTACAGGGGTGTTTTTAGGTTTTAGGGCTGGGTTTGGGTTTTGGGGTACAGGGGTGTTTTTAGGTTTTAGGGCTGGGTTTGGGTTTTGGGGTACAGGGGTATTTTTAGGTTTTAGGGCTGGGTTTGGGTTTTGGGGTACAGGGGTATTTTTAGGTTTTAGGGCTGGGTTTGGGTTTTGGGGTACAGGGGTATTTTTAGGTTTTAGGGCTGGGTTTGGGTTTTGGGGTACAGGGGTGTTTTTAGGTTTTAGGGCTGGGTTTGGGTTTTGGGGTACAGGGGTGTTTTTAGGTTTTAGGGCTGGGTTTGGGTTTTGGGGTACAGGGGTATTTTTAGGTTTTAGGGCTGGGTTCGGGTTTTGGGGTACAGGGGTATTTTTAGGTTTTAGGGCTGGGTTTGGGTTTTGGGGTACAGGGGTGTTTTTAGGTTTTAGGGCTGGGTTTGGGTTTTGGGGTACAGGGGTGTTTTTAGGTTTTAGGGCTGGGTTTGGGTTTTGGGGTACAGGGGTGTTTTTAGGTTTTAGGGCTGGGTTTGGGTTTTGGGGTACAGGGGTATTTTCAGGGTTTATTTTTTTAATGTACGACTTTAATTAAATTAAATTAATTAAATTAATTACATTTAGTTACATTTATTTAATTATATTAATTACCATTTTAAGATTAATTCAATTATATTAATTAAATTAAATTAATTAAATTAAAATAATTACAATTATTAAATTTATTAAATTAAATTAATAAAATTATATTAAATTAATTAAATTACATGAATTCCATTTTTAAATTTAATTAAACTAAATTAAATAAATTAAAATATTTACAATTTTAAAATTAATTTCATTATATTTGTTAAATTAAATTATTAAAATTAACTTAATTTCCTTTTTTTTAAAAAGATATACTTACCTATACTTACGATGTAATGGTATGCGTTGTAATAGCATCTGCTATGTAATGTCCTGCGTTGTAATGGCATCCGATGTAATGGAACCTGCGTTGTAAAAGTTGCGATGTTACAGCCTGCGTTGTAAAATAACGCGTTGCAACATCATAGATCCGACCTCGGCATATTGCCATGCATCCTTGTTTCAATAAATAAACTGATTGTGTGTTTTACTTCGGTGGTGCTTTATCCTCTAGCATTCCCCAAAGCGTGTGCATGTGTTCTGAAGTTGCAATACATTTAAAATTATTGTAAAATCGCTAAATTCATCAGCATTTGAAAAGCACTGTAAACCGGGACGACCATGTGGTCTTATTTTATTCTTACTTTGTTTCATTCACTGAAGTGAGCTCCCACCATATTTCTTTTCATTCAATATAGTAACAAAAAGCACCAGAAATCATTTAATATATTATTATAAGTTTGAGCAACATCCAGAGGCGCATTAGGGGTATAGTGAACAAAGTTTTGTCAGGTCTAATCAGTACAGCCTTGCTTCATTCCTGCTGAGTGTTTGTCCCCAGTTCACACAGGAACAGAAATATGCCAGAGACCAGCTCTACGGTTAATTATGTAGAAGTTGCTTTTCCGTTTCATTTGTAGTGGTAAAGCCGCTCTATTCCCCGTTGACGTTTACAAAGGGAATTCCTGACTTGCTGAAAAATGTCCTTCAACCCGGTGATCCCCAGGAAACGTGTAAATTATTTCCTACACAGTATGATTGCCTGCGTTTTACCGCTAATAGCTCTAGCTCTAGGAAACGAGCACCTTTAAAACCTGTCCAACTATGGTTCAACAACAATTCATTCGTTTATTTTAAAGTCTTTCTTCTTGTTTGTGCAGAGTTACAACTTCATTCAAGGGGCCTGTGGAAGGAATGGTTTGCTCAGCGCGTGAATCTACAAAGCACTATGGGGCCAGATGTACAACGGTTTTTGCATGAGCAAACAAGTTTGCAAACCAGTTTGCGCATGCAAAAAAACAATAGGGGTATGTACCATACCAAAATAGCGAGTCACAATTTATTTACAACTCGCTATTTCGGAATTGCAAGTCGCTATTAGGAAGGGGAGTTCCCTTCCTAATAGCGAGCGCAACCTCATTTACAAATGTTTTGCGAGCGCAATTGCGGTCGCAAAACACTCGTAAATTACCACCGTCTTCAAGAGGGTGGTAATGCGGTCGTAAAAGAGATGGGGTCCCCTGCCCCTTCCCCTTTGCAAACACAGGGGAAAATATTTTATAACTACAGGCAGTGGTCACAGGGACCACTGCCTGCCCTTAAAAAATGAAACAAAAACGTTTCATATATATTTTTTAAAATGCATCCGTGATTGGCTGCATTTAAAATAGAAAACTGCTTTATTTCAAAGCAGTCCCAGACATGGTAGTCTGCTGAGCACAGCAGCCCACCATACCTGGGAGGGCCTGCTCTTCCCAATGGGGCCGCAAATTGCGAGGGGCTTATTAATATTCATGAGCCTCTCAATTTGCGACTCCATAGGAAATCGCTAACAGTGTGTTACACACTGTTGTGCATCCAAAATAGAGCCTTTCAAATTCCAAGTCGCAAAAGACTCGCAATTTGTGAGGCACTGTTTTGGGCGTCGTACATCTGACCCTAAGTGGTGTCATGGTATTATATCATTATGCATGTGACGTAAACGTTAAATTGGGGTGTTGATCATAACACATGCAGACATACCGTCGAAAATGTAAAGTCGTCATTGACATAAAAAATGTAAGCACTTATGCGATACCATAAAACAGATAAACATTTTTTTTAAATTACATCTCTGGTGTCAGAGGTTAGCAACCAAGGAGTCGTTAGTACAAGATGATTTTAGGATTTAAAAATGAAAGAAAAGAGGTTGTGATCTCAGTACTAGGTCTGCAGTGTTCCAAAGATCGTTATGTTTTCCATTTAAACCTATTTTAGCAAGTCAGGAAAGCTCAACGAGGACAGAGGTTCTGGGTGAGGGGGTTGAACTCTGAAACTAACTGCTTGAGACCTCGGTTCAGTAACAAGTGTGGGTTTTCAGGGATGTTCATAACCTTAACATGACAGAAGAAAGTTTTGATCAAGGTGGAGATTTAATGGGCCAGTGTTGCTTGTGAGCACCAGTCCAGCACTATGTTGGATTGCATTGTATGGCATTAAGCTTTGCTTCGTTATGCTATTTGTTCTATTTGAGCAAGGCTCATTGGTTGGCAATGCAGTCAGTGTGATGTTTGGTTCTATTTGGGGAATGAGGATTTTGACAACCTCACCTGTCTACCTAGGGGCCCACTCTACTTGAACAGATTCAAAGGAGACCAGACTTGACTCATTTAATAGCCTGAGTATCAAGGCAATTCTCAGTAAAAGTAAATAGAGGTGTTGTGCATAACAAAATCAAAAACAATACATTTGGAAATACAGAACATAAATGTCTGCAAGTAGTTTAAGCCAAATATTCAAAGAGATTACAAAAAAATAAAGTAAAATTTGAAAAACGTTTACAAAGTTAAGGGGAAATAAACATAACAGTTAAATCAACAGGATGAGAAACTGCATTCAAAATCAATTGAATCTTAAAAATAGTTAAAATACCACTTTAAAAATAAACTGCTGGGGCGTGGCCAAGATGGAGGAGTAGGAAGACGTGTCCTTCCCGAGCTCCCACTCCCGGCCAGGCCCGAAGCCCCTAAATTGAGCTATTTCTCCCCCCCTGCCTACCTGAGGTGGCGGAGCTGACTGGGGAGGCTTCCGGTCGCCGCTGGACGAGGGTCCGGACTCTCCGTCGTTGTACGAGCCGAGTGCGGTGGAGGTGGCCTCGGAACCCCGAAGTGCTGCAGGAGAGCGGGCCGGAGCTGTAGCACGGCTGCTGGTGTCGCGGCGCCTGGCGTCCCCAGGGTCCAGCCTGAGGGCCGGTGAACATAGGGTCGGTGTCCCGGCGGAAGCGAGCGCAGGAGTCCGGTGGCGGAGGAGCGGAGCCCTGAGGACGGCGCAAACCCTGGAGACTTATTGCCTGCCCCTGAGCCCGCCCCTCGGCTACTTGAGGCCGCGGCTGTGGCCTAGCCGGAAGGCGGCAGTGGTCGGAACTGCGGAGGGGCGGCTCCGGCGGCGGAAGAGGACCCGGCGCAGTAGCGGTGCCTGCAGACCAGTGAGCCCGCCTGGGACCCCCCCTGCAGTGCCCATACCAACGCACCCGGAGCGCAGTGCCAGAGAGGACGGGAGAGCTGCAAATCGGGCGGTGACGGAGCGGGCCCCCCCCTCCCCCCCAGGTCATTCGGAAGAGGTGAGGAGGCAGCGAGTGGGGTGTGGAGCCGAGCCGGGGGCCCTGGTGCGGAGGCAATTGCCCCCGTGGACTGCATGGAGGCAGAGTGAAGCACACAGGAGGCGAGGCGGCACTGACGAGGTTCCGCGTCTCAGCGAGGGTGATCCAGGGCGGCTTGCGCAGTGCGCTCGGGGGCTGGGTCGGTGAAGGCCCGAAACTCGGGACTGTGCTGAGACGGAGCGGGGCCCTGGACATTTCCCCCCCCTGGTTTCAGCAGTAGGGGTGGGGAGAGAGCTGGAGGGGCGTGGGGTGACACGGAGCTCCCGAGGCACTGCGAATCGTAGCCTACAGCGCACCACACCGAGGGAATCTGGGAGCTGCGGTGGCGCCTGGCCTATAGCGCCTGTCCGAGAGGGGGAAGAGGCCCTGGGTGCGGTAACTGAGCAGAGAAAGGCTCCCCAAGAGTGAGCGGACATTGGAGGCATAGTAGGTTCTGCCGGATGGTGCAGTAGCAGTTGGTGGAGCGGCGCGCTGACCTTGGGCCGCAGCTGCGTAGCCTCGCAGACGATTGTGGAGAGTCGCTTGACCAGTGGCGGAACAGCGCTTGGGGAGTGCAGAGAGGCGGCGGCTGCTGCTGGCGTGGTGGGGCACCCGACCCGCTGTCAGGCCGGGCGGCTTGCAGGCCCGAATTTGTGTAGCAGTGGACTCTTGGGGCGATCGACGGAAGAAGGGGCTCCTGGTGACGGGCACTAGCGCTCTGGGCCTGACGTTGAGTGTCGGATTGGCTGGTGCTGAGGTGCATAGCACACGTGCTGCGGAGGCCCAGGACAAATGGCTGGACAGAAGGGTGGCAAAGGGAGCAGTCGCACTCTTCCGGAGATGCTTAATAAATCCCAGGGGAAAGGAGACAAGAACGCAACCCCGCCGGGAGGTGCCAGCAGCTCTCACATGGTGGGCAGTGGAGAGCCCCCAGTCACCAGATCCTTTTTGGAATCACTTTTTGGGACGCTGAGGGAGGACTTTCAAGCGTTAAAGCAAGAAGTGGCCGGTGAAGTGCGTGAAATACGTAGAGAAGTGGACGGACTAGGCGAGAGAGTGGCCACGGTCGAAAGCTCCACGCAGAGGCAAGATGAGGAGATCACGCACCTGCAGCAGGAGGTGCTCCGCCTCAGGGACCAACACGTAGATCTACAACTGCATAATGAGGACTTGGAGAACAGATCTCGGCGGAACAACATAAGGGTTCGGGGAGTGCCGTCCTCGGAAGAGAACACTGGCATAATGGACTATCTGCAGGGACTGTTCCGTGACATCCTGGGCGAGTCTGCCGACTTCCCCATTAGGATAGACAGAGCCCATAGGGTTGGTCCGCAACGGCGTGCGACGGGGCCTCCCCCAGACATTCTAGCTTTCCTACCCGATTTTCCGCTAAAGGAGAGGATTATGACTGAGGCGAGGAGGAAACAATCGATCACTTTCCGAGGCCATCCAGTGGCATTGTATCAAGACTTGGCAGCGACAACTCTCCAGAAGAGGCGGGCGTTTAAGATTGCGACGGACTTCTTGAGGCAACACGACACGCCCTACTCATGGGGGCACCCTTTTCGCCTTATCTTCCGATGGAATGGGGAATCACATCAGCTACGGTCTCTTCTGGATGTGTGCGAAGTGCTGGGGATCACTGCGGAGGAGGAGGAATCTTCCACGCCAAGGAGAAGAGATCCCCCTAACAGTGGCTGGCGGAGAGTTTCGAGACGCAGGTCGGCCACCGCTCCTCGAAGGCCGGGCTCGCCCATCATTAGGGCAGAGATGGAGGATGCCATTCGAACTGTTTCCAGGTCTTCAGCGGTCGAGGAGGAAGTGGCGTTGACCGCATAATTTGGCTCCGGGGGGAGAATGACAACGCATCACTGTTGGAGCAGGCGCAGGGGTGGGCTGGAGGGCGAGGGCGGAGGAGGGATGCCTGTGGCAGGTCGCCCACGAAGGTCATTTACCACAGACTTGTCCGGTGAGGGCAGGACTGGGACTATCAGGACTGGGGGTCGTGATTGGGAGGGAGGGATGGGGGGGTGGGGGGAGTTTGGGGTTCGAATTGGGGCGCGGGAGGGGGGTGTGTTGAGGAGTTGGGAGATGGGGAACAGGGGAACCGGGAGGGGGGAGTTGGGGGCGGATCTGTCCGGTGCTGTCGCTAAGTCCATTTGGCACTGCCGGAGCTCGCAGGCCTATTTGTCCAATGGTGTGGTACTCTCTGCTAAGACCCGGCCGCTGGGAAGCGGTGACTCTGTTTTGGTATGGCCGGGCTGAAAGTAGTGACCCTGAATGTGAAAGGGTTGAACAACCCCACGAAACGAAGAGCAATTCTCTCTTTACTGGAGGGTTCTCAGGCAGACATTTGTCTGCTTCAGGAAACACACCTGCTAGCCGGGGACTGCCATAGGTTGCAGTCCCGCTCCTTTCCCACGCAGTTCTTTTCCTCCAATACCACAAAAACGGCTGGAGTGGCTATCTTAGTGTCTAACTCTTTTAGAGGGGAGGTCATACACAAACTCGTAGAACAGAAAGGGAGACTGCTAGTCTATAGGTTTAAGCTGGGCCCCCTTCAGTTTACAATAGGATCAGTTTACAGCCCAAACGAGCACCAGGACCGTTTCCTACACTCCGCATTAGTGGATGTCACAGCGTCACCAGACAGACACATCATACTGGGAGGGGACCTAAACTTAGTATTCGATTCCTCTCTAGATAGGTCAGCGCAGCGTCACCCACAGACTGGGGAATTGTCGAGCATAGTGCGAACACAATTAGCTGATTTGGATCTGCATGACCTCTGGTGGGGGATTCATCCCTTAGATAGGGACTACTCTTATTACTCACACGCACATAAAACATACGCTCGGTTGGACTATCTGCTGGTCTCAGGGCCGGTTCGGGACATGGCCACTGCCTCCGAGATAGGGGTCATCTCTCTTTCGGATCACGCGCCGGTCTCGGGGTCCTTCCTTCCCCCACCGACCCCGGTACATCGAGGGGTCTGGCGACTTCGGGACACTCTCCTACACAAAAAGACGGTGGTGCGGCGCATAACGGAGTCTGTGCAGGAATTTCAGCTGCATAACTCTAACCCCGACACTACTTTGGCAACTCAATGGGGAGCACTCAAGGCAGTTCTGAGGGGGGACTTCATAGCGATTTCATTAGCCGAAAACAAAGAGAGAAAAGTTAAGCGGGAGGAGCTCACGCAGAAAGTCAGGGAATTGGAGCAAGTGCATCGTCGCACTGGGGCTCCCAGGATTTGGAAACAGCTGAAGGCGGCAAGGAAACTCCTTTCGTCTTTGGATTTGGACAGGGCTGAATACGCGGCGCTGCGTCTAAAACACGCTTATTACTCGGGGGGATCGCTGTGGCCGGTTACTAGCGGCGAAGCTTAGAATTGCGCACCAGAGCCGTCGAGTGAAAGAAATTGCGGCAGCGGGGGGGCAGTTAGTCACCGAAGATGTCGCTATAGCTGAGAGTTTTCGCCAATTCTATTCTGAGCTTTACACGGCAGATAACTCGATGGTGGGTGAGCCCGATGACTACCTGGATTCAGTAGCTCTCCAGTCCCTGGCTCCGGCACAGGCCGATTACCTAGAACGTGAGATTCGGATTGAGGAGGTAGTTGCGGCGATTTCCAGGCTGAAGCAGGGAAAGGCCCCCGGCCCGGACGGCTACTCCTCCCTTTTCTACAAAACGTTCTGCACGATCTTAGCACCCGTACTGACCAAACTGTTCAATTCCTTCGCCTGCCCCGGTGCAATCCCTCCAGATCTCCTGCAGGCGACCGTGTCAGTTATACCTAAACCGGGGAAGGATAGAACTCAATGTAGCTCGTATAGACCAATCTCTCTCCTAAATGTAGATCTCAAGATCTATACGGGGATCCTGGCTGCGAGATTGGCGCAGTATCTTCCTGGGCTGATTGAACCGGACCAGTCCGGCTTTGTCCCTGGCAGGCAGACAGTGGACAATACTAAGAGGCTGGTGCATATACTGGAAAAAGCCTCGCGGATCCCGGGGGAGAGGATGCTCCTCTCGGTTGACGCCGAAAAAGCGTTCGACCGGGTGCATTGGCCATATCTGGAACGGGTGATGGCGCGGATGGGTATAGGAGAGAAGTTTAGGAGCATGGTCTTTAACTGTTACAAATTCCCGTCGGCTATGGTGCGTGTCAATGGCTGCGGTTCAAGGCGCTTTGATATTGAGCGGGGCACTAGACAAGGGTGCCCACTATCCCCTCTTCTCTTTGCACTCTACATGGAGCCCTTTGCCCAGAGAGTGAGGCAGAATCCGGATGCGATCGGGGTGCGGATGGGAGGGTACGTCCACACGGTTAGTCTATATGCGGACGATGTCATTTTCACGCTAGAGGACCCGAGGCGGGCCTTACCCGCATGTATGGCGGAGCTCGAAGCTTTCGCGGAAACAGCTGGGTTTCGAATGAATGTAGGGAAATCTACTGCATTGGATATCTCCCTGGCGCCTGCGACGAGACAGGACTTGCAGAGGCGTTTCCCGCTTCACTGGTCACGGCAACACGTGCCATACCTAGGTATCCTATTAGCACCCACGTTACAGGGGATGGTGGCGGCTAATTACGAGGTGTTAGGCAAGAAAGTTACTGAGGAGTTGGGGAGATGGAGCAAGGGGACGATATCCTGGCTAGGAAGGATAGCAGCAATTAAGATGACAGTCTTGCCCCAAATTCTGTATTTATTCCATGCGCTTCCGCTGCAGCCCCCTCGGGGTTGGATACGGCGGATGCAGACTGACTTGTCCCACTTTGTCTGGCAAAGCCGTAAACCCCGAATGAAAAGGACGCTGACGACTCTGGCGCCGGAGGCAGGTGGGCTGGGGGTCCCTGATCTTCAAAAGTATTTCCAGGCGTCGCAGCTAAGGTATCTGGTGGAATGGAGCAGGTGGGAGTCAGATAAGCACTGGCTCTTCCAGGATCAGGCGGTGGCGGGCCGGCCCCTTCAAGAAATACCGTTCCTGCGCAGACAGCACCGCCCCCGAACCTTTACACATCCCATATCACACGGGTGCCGCTGCGGATTTGGGACGGCACTTGCAGGCCTTTTGGCCTCACCACATTCCCTTCACCGTTCACGCCCATTGTGGACAACCCGGACTTCACACCAGGGACAGAACCGGGAGCCTATACACACTGGCGGGGGAGGGGATGCAGAGCACTCTTTCATGTATACGGTGAGGGGGGAGTCCTCCCCTTTGAGACTCTCAAAGAGACTTACCAACTGACCTAGGTAGATAGGATGAAGTATTGGCAGGTTCGGCACTGGGCCCTGCAGCCACAGGTGCGGGAGTCGGCAGACAGGAACCTGTTGCCCTATGAACGGTGGCTGGCGACACGTAAGTTGGACACTAAACTAATATCTGATCTGTATAAAATGCTGCAACCACCGCCCTCTCATCTCTATAACCCCGGTAGGGAGAGGTGGGACAGAGAATTGGGGAGAACACTTAGCCACAAAGAATGGGAGCAAATCTCGTACAGGGCACGACATTCTGCTTATCATGTAGGACTCACCGAAACCTTCACCAAGGTCTCTACATATTGGTACCGCACTCCGGAGCGCCTACATGAAATGAACCGCCTCCTAGACACTGCATGTTGGCGTAATTGCGGGCAAGTTGGCACACTGACACATATTTTATGGGACTGCCCAATGCTACAGGATTACTGGACAGAGGTGATCAATGAGATAGATGCATGTTTTGGTATCGAACTGCCCCGCCTTCCCGCCTACACCCTATTGGGGCTCCCCAATGACTTAATGTACCCACTGAAATCCAGGAGGGGGAGGCACATTGCTATTGCACTGGGCTCAGCGATCCAGAACATTTTAATACACTGGCGTACACCCACCATCCCCTCCATTACGGGTTGGCTACATAGGCTGTGGCATGTCCTTGGAATGGAAAAAATATCACTTACACTGGCTGGGGACGTAGATCAATTCCAAGAGCTGTGGCTACCCTTCCACACATTGCTGGCCACTGAATTCAAGGAGCTTACCTGCCCGAGATACTTGAGACTTCTGAGACTCACGCCACCGATACAGTGAATGGACAGGCTGAGGGGAGTGAGTCCTACGAGTGCCAGTAAGGTTTCTGCGAGTAGGAGATGCGAGTGTCCGAGTTTTATCTGATGCAGCACCGGACGGGAGGGGGGTGGGAAAGGGGGTGGGGTGGACGGGGGGTTGTTGGGGTGTTTTGTTTTGTTGAAAGTGAAAGTACAGCAGGGTTGCTCTACGTCTATAGTCCAAAGTACGAGTGCCCCGTATTAGCGAGACACCCAGGGTGGCTCTGACACGGAGGGGACTGTTGACCGCTATGGGTAGCTGCGGCCCAGGATGAAGCATTGCCTCATTTTGTCATGGATTGTCTTTAATCGCCTTTTCATTTATATCTTCACTGCTGTACTGTACTTAATAAAAATACTTTAAACATAAAAATAAACTGCTAAATGAGCTTTGATAACATATTAAAATGGTGAAAATACAAGCAGCATTCTACCTTAAAAACTATTATGAGGCAACAGATGGCCAATGGGATAAACTAATATCCTGTATCCAATTAGGGCTCCCGGTGTCGTACACATCGAGAAGGATCTCTCAGACAATCACAGACATATGGTTAAAAATACTTTAAGGAGTATAAAGTATCACAGTGTAGGTACACTGAGAGTACGTGCTACCAGCTACAAGTTGCAGTCAGAAATGTACCCTATAGAATTAGATTAAAGTGGCTTATTCACAAACTGAATTTTAAAGCAGGTAAACTAGAACTACAATTGTTCTACTTATGTACTACAAAACACTATTTATAAAGATACAGGTGAAAACCTCCCCCAATAAAACCCATTGAAACAAATTTTAAATAAAATAAATATGTGACTGGCCCAATCACTGACACAAAGAAAGAGTTCTTCCTAGAGTGCCACTAATAGAGAGATAGTATATATTCTAAGGGTTTTTTCAGTGGGGAAAATATATATATACACACAGACACAGACACACACATAATTTTTCATTAAAAAAAGGTTAAAGTGATGTTATAATTAAGAATTGTACTGATGTTTTACTACTCATTACAAAAAGCTCAGAAAACAAAGGTTAAAGGGATGCTAGTTAGGGAAAAATATCAGTTAAAATGTACAGTTTTAAACAAACAAACCACTGAAATCTACCAGTTACAGTTATCTCAGGTAACATTAGTTTGTGCGCTAAAATAACCATAACCTAATTTCACAGTTTTGTTATCAATGATGTAATTTCAGATGTTGCAGTGATGTTATCAATGATTGCATAGAACATGTGATGAGTGATGTAATATGGAGTGCAATTAGCTGTGCATATCAAGAAGTGCTGACTCTGTACAATGCTTTGGTCTAAAAACTGACTATAAGGATTGCAAAAGCTTGAACCTCTCCAGATATTACACAAGTTGTGTATTTACTAACTTGTCCAACATATTGGCTAGAGCAGGAATCAAGGAAATAGGTATAAAGGGTTAAAGTTAGTAATCTGGAATCTGCTGCTGGCCTCTTCAGCAGGTGTTTGACTATCACCAATTTCCATATTCCAGCGCTAGGGCAAGTGTTAGCAACAAAGTTAAAATCAAATTCAAAATTGGATTGATGATGTACGTAGCTTTTATGAGAGTTGCTGGAGGGCAAGGGTCAATAGGCAAACCAGATTTCCAATACCAGTTAGCACTTTCAGTTTGCTGCAATGTTATCGATTAAAGCTCAGCAAGCAAGCTTAGAACTAAGAGGGGTTATAACTTGGAGTCTCTGCTTCCCCAAGTGAACTCTGCTTGAATAGCTTCTATCTTCTGTTTGAAAAATTCTGACAATCTATCACACAGTTCTTGAGTAGGCTGATTTTCCACAGAACGAGCTCAAGTATGGAGAAAACTCTTTCCAATCGGAAAAATCTCCAGATGAGCATTATTTGCCATTTCTATTTTAATAGTGAACTAATTCTTTTTAGGTTCCTTAATCAAATTATGGTAGCTTTTAGTGGATAGTTTGTAGCTGGCTTCATCCTCTGGAAGATAGTGAGATTTCCATCTTCTTTTAAGCCTTTACTAGGCTAGTCTCTCCCTGGCCAAAGAGGGTGAAAACCAGGTGCTGATGAGGCCGGTTGTTTACGACTGTGAAATCTTAGCAGTGCTAACTCATATTTACCATCAGACAGCCATTTATTTAAACTATCCATATCTTTATCTAACTCCCCAGTCACAGTTGGTGTGAAACTCGCCAGAAGATTTCTAAAGCTAATATCTTGTAATGTACTCCAGTGATGAAACCCCATACCATCATAGACTTTAGGCCTATTTCTGTCTCTATTTGAGTCACCAGACAGCATAAAAAGAAAAATATATGGTCTGGCCATGCCTGTAGTTCTAATTAGTAAGTTTGAAATGAATGATGATTGATAAATTTTAGGTCCAAGGTTGGCCAGATGAGTGTGTAGGACCTTACATGCTCGTAGAGATTCAAGATGGATAAATTATCATTTAATGTCTTGTCTGCAAGACTTTTCTATCATCAAGATGACAATTGATATCCCTCAATACTGTAAATTTGGTGTACTCTAGCCAAAGAGGGGAGAGATCTTATCCTAATGAGTTCAGGACCTTTGAGCTCTGTCCCGGGGATGATAAACGCATTCATCTGCGAAAGAACTTTGGTGAGAAATTCTAAGATAGAGACCAAGACTCTGAGCTACATCCAGGTTATTCTTTTAGTATGGTGATCTATTTTTCAAATGTAAGCAGTTGTTTGCATTTCACACGTAATAATGGGCCCACAACATTCCTAACATCCTGTTCAGTCTCACCTAATTCTCTGAGCCGCATGGAGGAGCATCCTAAGGAGGTACAAGCTAGCTTAAAAACAGTGGCATGGCAGGCGCAGGCCATGGAATGGGTGCAGACTGGCTTGAATTTGTTGCGCCCGCTACACGTCCGTACTACAGGTCTGCTTATGGGCCTGATCCTCCCAAGGAGTTCCACCTTGATGGATCACCCAGAAACTTTTCAGGAAGGAGCGGAGATGGATCAGACTTTTTGTTGAGAAAATTTAGAGAAGATTTTTCAAACTGCTCCAAAGTGATAAGCAGAACAAACAAAAGTTTTTTCTACGAAAATGTGGTCCTAACTATACATTTGTCAATGAAGAAGAACACAGGCCCACATGCATCATTCATTTTTGGAGTCGCAAACGGTGCGATTCCTTAAAATCGGCCGTTTGCGATTCCAAAAATGCTTTTTGGAATGCATGAAGCATTTTTTGAAATCGCAACATTTTTGCGATTTCCAAAAATGCGATTGCTTTTAGGAAATCGCAAATTTGCGATTTCCTAAAAGCAATGCATGATTAATTTTGAAATTGCGAATTCGCAATTAGAGGGACAAATTTACCGAGTAGTTGAACTACTCGGTAAATTTGCAAAAAGTGTAATTAACACTTTTAACGCATTTTAAAAGCATTCATGTTACGGACACACATGTCCTTAGGACATGTGTGTGTGCAACATGATGAGAAAAATACATTTCAGGGGTGCAGGGGGGGGTCCTTTGGACCCCCCCCTGCACCCATGAAATTTTCTAAGTGCCACTCGCAATTTGCATTGACTCCTATGGGCCTTTTGGCCCATAGGAATCAATGGGAATTGTGAAAATTAACTTAAGAATTCGGTATTTCTTTGGGATTCGGTAAAAATTGCCATTTTTACCGAATCACAAGGAAATACCGAAAAAAATGATGCATAGCATTTTGCACTTCTTAATTTGCGATTCCTTATTTTTCGCAAATTAGGAAGTGCAAAATGTCACAATGATGCATGTGGGCCATAGATCCTTACGACTGTGAACATCTCTAAACTTCAAACAGGTGGAACAGCTGGAAAAGCAAGTCTGCACCATTGTTACAGAAGGGGTGATTAAGAAGAAAGGTGAAGTTTTATCTTTTTTATTTAATTGAAAAGTTTTATAGAGCGAGAACTTGACCCGAATAGGGTATCAGAGTGCTGCACATGTAAGCAAAGTATAGAAGAAGGTAAGCAGACATAGAGTGATCAACATAGATATACCATAGATACAAGGAGACAAAGCAAAATATGAGCTAAAAGTTAGCCAGGTGATTTCAAGTCTATAGTTGCAGGCAGCTTTTCAAGAACAGCCCTTATATTTCTTTTGTGAATGATGTGATAGCGGGGTTATTTCTGGGGAAAGAGCATTCCATATTCTTGGAGCGAGGCCGAGGAAGGCGCAGTTGTAAGTTTTCTTCCTCTTGAATTTATGGGGTTACAGTAGAAGAGTAATTGAGCTTCTTAGTGTTCAATTCAGACCAGATTGTTCGAGGTTTGTTTTTGCCAGATAAACTGGAGTGTTACAAGGAGTGCTTTGTGCATCATGCAGGCTATCTTGAACTGGATCCTTGCCAATTAAGTTGGGTTAAATCAGGTGTGATGTGATCTTGTTTTCATGAGTCTGACTGCTGAGTTGAAAGTTGCTCTCAGGGGAGCCAGTCGAGCTGTCGGTTGTCCCGCCAGGGTTGCAATTCCATAGTCTAGGCAGGAGATGGCTAGGGATTGGACTGCTAACTGCATGTCATCCATTGCTAAAAAAAGGTTTTAGTTTCCATAATGTGTTGAGTTGGTTATTGGCTCCTCTGGTGCTTTCATTGATGTGGTTTTGCATATTCAGGTGTTTGTCCAGAGTTATGCCTAATCATTTAGCAGAGTCTACAATGCAAGGAGTGTAGTTGAGCGCCGTTAGTAGTTTGAGACAGTCATGAATGGGGGCTAAGTGATTTTTGTGAGTAATCAGGAGGAAATTGGTCTTAAGTATGTTTAGCATAAGGTGATCATGAGTTAGCCAATGTTGGGTTTTCAGCAGAACTGAGTTAAGAGTTTTGATGTCATTAGGTGATGAGATGTGTAGGTATAGTTGAGTGTCATCACCGTACATGTGATATTGGATGTTTGTGCACTTCAGAATATCAGTGAAGGGTTTCATGAGTAGGATAAAAAGCGTGGGTGAGCGTGCAGATTCTTGGGGCCCTCTGATTGGTACCCGTGTACTGTTAGATATAGACTGTCTGATTTGATTCTTTGCATTCTGTTGTGAAGGAATGAGGCAAACTAAGTTAAACCTGGACCGGATAGCCCCATCCTTTTTTTTGAGGAGATGAATTAGGTTATCATGTTTGACTGTGTCGCATGCCGAAGAACAGGTCATGTAGTTTGACAAGGCAGAGTTTGTTTTGGTCAAGTAATCTCAAGGCGTCATTTTGAGTCAGTTAGCAATCAGGCCCTGTATGAGAGATTGATGGACATTTTTAGAGCAGAGTGGGAGCACAGAGGATCTAATCTCTTTGAAGTACTTGGTGGGCAACGGATCATTGAATTAATTTGATGGTTTAAGGGTGGTTATAATTTTTAATAGTTGGTCATCATCTGGTAGTGAGAAGGAGTCCCACAACTCCATGCATCCTAAGATTGGGGAACTTACCAAGGGTAAACATGGAGAGGGAGTCGGTTGATTTTGGAAATGTGTGTTTGGTATGGTGAGTTGTAGTTCTGGCTCAATTTTTCTAGTTTTGACTCTGACGTGTGTAGAGAACTCCTCCTCGCTGGGGACTGAGTTATTAGGTGAAGAGAGCTGGTTGGTTGAGTGGTTTGATTGTTGCTTGATGATTTAAAAGAGCTTTTTGGTCTGTTTTTAGCATTGTCAGGTTGTGATTTAAAGTGATTGGATTTGGCGCACTGGATGTCTTTGTGATATGCACTTCTTCTTGTTCTCAATTGCTCAAGGTTTAATAAGGAGGAAGAGCTTTCCTTAGTTTGTATCTTTCATTGTTGAGGGAGCAGGTAAACCAGGGATTGGATTGTTTGCTGGGGATCCCTTTGAGCTTTTTTTGAGCGATTTTGTGAGGTAAATGTGTCATGGAGTGGATGTACAGTTCGGTAAGATCATCAAGGGAAGTCACGTTAGGGGGCAGATAGAGGAGGTTATTGCTTGTGTGGATGAGATCATTGATGTTCCTTAGATCTCTATCCTATATTTTTATTTATAAAACATACCATAACATGTACATTTGTAAAGCACACATATCACCTGACGGTCTCAGGCGCTGAATAATAGATGTATATTGTTACCCAACTCAGTTGGTACTCACTTTATCGACCTCAGATGGACGAACGACTGAGTGGACCCCCGGGATTAGAACCTGTGACCATGAGGCCGAACACAGGCCCGTACAGTGGATGCATTCGTCCACTGCGCCACCAGACCTGGCTGGGGTTGACCCTGTCTGATCAGGACCCGACCCAGCCGGGGTTGACCCTGTCTGATCAGGACCCTTTCCAAGATGAGAAAAGAGATGAGGTACAGTCACATGGTGATATGTTGTCTAGTTGTATAACATTGTTTGTGGCGATGATTAAGTCAAGGGTTGCACTACTGTTGTGAGTGGTTTTGTTGCAGGAATGGGTGTACTTTAGGTCAAAGAGGAATACCTTGAAAGTGCAGAGCATAGGGTCATTTGTGTCGTTCCAGTGTAAGTTGAAATCCCCCCAAAAAATGGGTTTAAGGTGTTGCTCAGAATTAGAGGAACTGGTCTCCATTATTTGTTTGATAAAAAGATGATTGTCACCTGGGGGGTGATAAATTGTGTGGAGTGTGCAAATTCTTTTGTCACTGTTCAAGATTTCAAAACCCAAGTGTTCGCAGGTGAACATCGGTGCAGTTTGTATACGTTTCAGGATGAGAGCGGAGTGAAAGATGCATGCAATACTGCCCCCAACTTTAACCGGTCTAGCCATTCTGATGATGTTATATTCGGGGGGCACTAAGATGTCCAAAATTGGTGAGGAGCCATTGAGCCAGGTTTCGGTTAGGATCAGTAGGTCCAATTAATGTGTAAGTATGAGGTGGGCCATATCGGCTGCATGCTTCACCGCTGATCTGCAGTTAAGGAGCCTTGATTTATCCTTGTTCACAGTTCTAAGTTTGACACTTGGTTCTCTAAATGTGCTAAGAGGAATAGTCTGGTTCTTGAATGAGGCTTGTGATGAGTTATTAAGGGAGGAGTTGTATGATAGGAGAAGGGAGTGAATGTCAGCTTCAGTTTGATGGTCAGTAATTCTATGTGGCCTGAATGGGCGATTGGGGTGTGGCTGTGATTTCCATTTTAGTTTCTCCAGGGAAACTATGTGCAAGGTTCTATTCCTGTTGTGTTTAGTTATCGCAGGGCAGCATGGTTGATTGGATTCGGAGGTGGTGTTCAGATTCCATAACTGCTCCACCTTTCTAGAGAAAAGTAACAGGTTCTGAATGCCCTCTTTCACTAGTAGGAGATCATGCTTGAGGTCTGCCAGCTTATCTTCGATGGATGGGGGTTTGGAAGGGTTGATGGTCTATCAGTGGCAAGTGAGTGAAATCCTTTAGAGGAGGGAGTGGTGGTTTGCAATATGCAATCTTCAGCTGCAGGGAGGTGAGGTAAGTCGCAGGTAGGGTGATGGGGAGTGAGAGGAAGTTAGTTGATGGTGTTAAAGGTTGCTCAAAGGGCCTATTACAATCAGTGATTAATTCTGCTGTAATTTATATCTGACATAACCACAAACAGGTGCCCAGGATGATTTGACTCACATCTACTCTGAATCAAGAATGTTATTTTATTCAAGAAACTTCAGGAGCTATTTAACCACTGCATTCACCAATACATGGGCTGAATAAGCAATGTTATATAATTGTCTATTGTCACCTTGTTCATATAGAGTTAAGTTAGAAAGTTCCAGGAAAGACAAACCATAGGATTCCCTGAGGGAAACATTTATTTTACCTAAAGTACAAGCCAATAAACCAGATGAAATGAGAATTTGAGTGCCAATTGATCAGGTGATCCTGATTTTTTTTAATACCAGAATTGTTAGTTGGTCACATGCAAAGGAGAAAATTGAATTATGATGAGTCTCAATGGAAAGGGAAGCACACAAATGGATTGTGTCTCTGAAATGACTCCTACAGGAGCATGAGAGCTCAAACTTATATTTTTTTGTAGCTATCTTATGAAAGACAGTATGTATGTATTTGATTTATTTATTGAATTTGTAAAGCACTGGAATCACCCCCGGAGGGGTTTCGCCGTGATGAGTGGTATATGCAGGGCTAGGAAGGGCAATTACTGAACAATTCAGTCTTTAGGAGGTTCCTGAATTGGAGAAGATTAGTGCACTTCCATGATTTGATGGGCAATTGGTTCCACTACACGGGGGCAAGATATGTAAAAGCTTTGCCCTTTGCCCTACGTTTTCTGTAATGGGGCAGAGCTAGCAGAGCTTTATCTCCCGAGCAAAGAGATCTTCCAGGCAGATAGTATTTCAGTTTTTCAGCAGGATAACTAGGTCCTCTGCCATGTAGTGACTTGTGGACTAGATTGCAAATTTTAAACTTGATTCTCTGGCAGATGGGAAGCCAGCAAGGCTGCCGTAACAATGGCCAGGGAGGGGTTCTGAGGGGCAAGTTACGAGTCAAACAGGCTGATGTATTCTTAACCACCTGCAGTCTGTTCAACATAGCGCCATTTGCGGACATGAGAAGGGCATTGCAGTAATCGAGACAGCTAATAATTAAGGCTTGTATTAAGGTGCTGAGGACATTTAAGGGAAGGAGGTGGAACACTCTGCGGAGGAGGCTCAATGTGTGAAAACAGGTACCAATGCTGGCCAAAACTTGGTCTCTCATAGTTAGGGAGTGTTTCAGTCGGACACCCAGGCTTTTAGCCACAGATTTAGGGGTGCGGGCCAAACCCAGCTCTGCGGGCCACCAGTTGGGAGACCACAGGATTTGGACTTTACCAAACAGCAAGATTTCAATTTTGGCTGCATCAAGCTCAAGGAAGTTTTGTGTCATTCACCCGGAGATAGCTTGCATACCTTCCACAAAGAGAATTTTAGTAGAGATCTTGTTATTGTCAAAAGATAAAAAGAGTTGGGTATCGTCTGCATAGGAATATGGGGTGAATACGTGGTCCCTGATGATCTTGGCAAGAGGGGTGACATATACATTGAATAGAGTAGGGTTAAGACAGGAGCCCTGAGGTACCCCGTTATTTAGCTGCAGAGTGCATGACCGAAAAGGGCCCAAATTGACAGTTTGGGTTAGCTGGTTCAGGAAACTGGCAAGCCATTTGAGCGCCAGTCCTAAGACACATATCTCACTCAGTCTATGGAGTAGCATCTGGGGGGGCATGGTATCAAAGCCATGGACAAATCCAGAAGTACCAGCAGCGCCGCCTTATTTTTGTCCAGGGCAAGTTTAATGTGATCTGTGATGAGTATGAAGGTGGTTTCAAGGTATCACTTTTCGATACCAAACAATGAACTTTTCATTAAAAAACCTTTGCAAAAAAGTGATGGCTTTATTTTAAGTCTTAGGTTTGCAAAATTCTTCAGCAATATTTAATTATTAATGTTATGCTGACAATGACTGAGATACATTTTGGGTAATATCCCTTATGAGAAGAGCTTATTAAAGCCTGATAATATCTCAAACATCTTCTATAAATGCATTTGGCACCAGTGTCAAACTTTTTACTCCCCTTCCATTATATATAGTGCTTGAGGAAGTTAAAGTTGGTGAATTGAGGGGTTAGAGCATTTTGGTTGTTCATTTTTGGTATGCAGCAGAGAATCAATAACTTAAATTAAATTTGATTATGTTTGCCAGTGCTTTAGCATGCCAACCATTAAAGGCTTCCATGTCTATGGCTGGTTTGTTGGTACTATATATTCCTTGGTGAATGCATTAAAAGTAGACACTAGAATGTTTGAGGGTTAGAATCCAGAATCCACATTGCCACACAAAGAGTATTTCAGTGAGACAAAAGCAACACCACCTATAGCACAGTTTGCCTCAGTGCTAGTTTATCCCAGGCTCTCTGTCGAGGCTCTAGGCTGTGAGTAGTTCTTTGATTACCCATAGCCTCACATATCTTAACCAATGTATATAACCTTGCAGAGTCTTTGTGATTATATTTCAAGCATTATCAAACCATTCACTTAATTTTTATCCAAAACATTCCCAGAGCTAAAGGTTCTTATCGTACATGACAAAAATTGGCAGATAAGACAAATGTACAAGAAATAGAGTGATTACTGCAAGTAAAGTAATTTGGAATCGGCAGTATTACATAACCACATATCCATTTGGACTTTCAAGCAAACTACTGGCTTGATGGACTACTTTCTTCACTCTGAGCAACACATTTGAGATGTAAGGTAAATTACCATCAACTTTGGCTACAGCAGAAGGTATTTACCATCGACTTTGGCTACAGCAGATATCTAGCCAACCCAAATCTGTAATGGGCAGATATGGAACGAAATGGGGCACAGTGATTAGGGCATGATATAACCTGAGTAAGGCGAACCTGGATATGTTGGCCAGTTTGAACCAAACTTTAGAAAAGTATGGAATTGACAAGAAATTGGTGGATTTCAATCTTCTAGCAAGTCATAACATCTAAGCATCCATTTATTTGTTCATCCCGTTTCATGGGAACTACATTAGCTAAACTGCATTCAGCAATATGTGAAGCATCTTACCTGACCATGGTACAAGCCTCTGTAGAGGGAGAGGTAAGGAACGGGCTAAGGGGAACAACGTATCAAAACCATCTTAAATACTAGCTAGCACAATTTGAAGACTTATCTGGGAGAGTACTCTGAGATTTGTCTGTCCTGTGTGTTTCTGTTTCTTTGGCTCAACCTCATTTCAATTATATTTGGTGTTGTCCCTCCAAGATTTTTCAACCGATCACCAAATTTCATGAAACCCTTGCTGGTGTGTTTTTGTTGTTGCTTATTTTTATTGTTGAACATTGAATTCTTCCTTCGATTAAAGCAACGCCAGGCCAACCAAGTAGGGGAGATGATTTTTTGTAACATTCCATTTGGTCATTATGGACTTAGATGCTATGAAATGTAATCATGGCTGGTAGGAATTCTTCTATTATGGCAAGGATATTGTAAAAATATCTGCATAAGCTGTTGCATAAAAACATCACATGCAGTAGATTTGACTATACTTAACTGTTACTGTGTGCATCTAAGGGCAACAGAGGTCTGTTAAATACCCACTTGTGCATTCATGCACATAAGCCAGATATGAAGGCCTTAAAGAGGAATGGGTCACTACTATCACTTAAAGTTGTTCAGCTAATGGTGATACATTAATAATAATGGGGTGTCTCAGTAACATGCAGAACCTGGGGAATTACAGCAGTATAGAAGCAGAGGTTCTGCCATGGACAGGTAATTGCTTTTGATCAGTGGAATATATCCACATAGATAAAAGACTATCAATTAATGCTACATATAAACACCTTTTAAACAAAAATGCAGAAATGACAACAACACTGTTTGCTTGATAACAGTTAGAGATGAACTATATATTTGAAGTCATATATCGTCTGTGCTTCAGACCAAATACAGACTGTGGACAAGGTTTTGTAAAAGATATATGCATGTGTAAGAATGTGCCTAAGAAATAATACAGATACTATGACAATAGACAATAAAAGACAGTCAACACACTTAACATATATACACATATTTGTTTTAGCACCCAAGTACAGTTGATGGCCCTAATGAAGAGATGTGTTTTTCATCGTGTCTCATATATCTCTATTTGGGTATGGTACGTACACTTTGTTCATATCATGTCTATGTTTCAACCCCACGAAAGAGAGTGTGAGTGGGTAACATCACACTGGGGTCTTCATCAGGACTAGGAACACACTATGCACAGACGATATACGACTTCAAATATATCATTCATCTCTAACTGTTATCAAACAAACAGTGTAGTTGTTATTTTTAAATGTTTATTTAAAAGGTGTTTATAAGTAGCATTAATTGATAGTCCTTTATCTATGTGGATATATTCCACTGATCAACGCAATTACCTCTCCATGGCAGTACCTCTGCTTTTATACTGCTAATGGCGATACAGCTGTTAGTCAGCTGTCTGAGATATTGTGATTTGCAAAACAAAAAATTGCAAAATTGATATTTTTGGTAAAAAAAATGTTTAATGATGCTAATCCACCTTTTATTGGTTCTGTGCGTCAACTGAGCCAGTAAGAAAGAAGATGAGACAAAGGCCAGCTGACAGCACAAATGTTAAGCTCCTTGGTCGCCTGCCTGTGAACAGTTTGAAAATGCACCCTCTATCTGTCCATAGCCCATACGATTGAGTATCCTGTAGATCCTAATGTACCTCCTGCTTCCCTATGCACCTTTGGGATGGGGGTTGTCGAACGCCAGTGAGGGCAGAAATTTAAAATGTAAACATGGACACTCTGGCTCCTACCTCCTATTCTGAGGCACAGTGCTGTTGGACTCTCTGCTAGCTCACAGACTGTGACTTGGCAGAGTGTGCAGGAGTGACCAACCAAAGTCTGGGTGGTATTTGTTTTGCCTCCAACAAAAATACCACTAATGTTCGGATTTTGGACCACAAACTTAGGTTTTTTGTTACAAAATGTATCATTCCAGGTTGCACAATCCTAGGGTCCGATTAATACTCTTTTCCCAGAAAGCCAACCAGGGCCGGACTGGCTACCGGGCGTTTTGGCATGCTGCCGAGCTGGGGGCTGATTTCATTGATGGGGACCTGCAAGTGCTGAATGAAATTCGTTTTGCTTTGTTTATTTCGAAGCACACGCAGGTCTTCATCAACGAAATTAGCCCCCACCACAGTGACATCAGCCCCCAGCTCGGCAGCATGCCAAAACGCCCGGTAGCCAGTCCGGCCCTGAAGCCAACTCTCAATGGAACCCAGCACATAGTACTGCTGATGCTCTTTGACCACCACCCCAACTGCCTCGATTCCATTCCAGAATATACCCCATAACCTCCTACCAGAACCCTTGTACTCTACCTAAATTAAGGTCATGGGTGTTCCAAGTATCATCTGTGTTGTGTGGTCTCCTTCTGATCCAACCAGCAAATACTGGTTGAGCATCATGGATTCTACCATTTAGGAAAATTCAAAGAATAAGGTGCACAGGCAGAGCGAGTTCCACGTCAAAAAGAAAGAAAAAATACGTAAAGGAAACGGGAAGTGTAGATGGTCAGACGCAGGGGCACGTACAGGGCAGGACATATTGACCCCTCTCTGGGGCAGAGATCGGCAGTGTAGAATACCAGTGTCTGTTCAAATTTGAACGTTCCATCAGCGTTCTCATAACAAGGCATAAAATATATCAGGTTTTACTTAATCTTCATGAATATAGAGGAACAGGCCCTAATTTTATTCTTTATCCGCTGAGGATATGGAAAGGCTATGGTGTTATTTCTTACCCGTTTTATTTCATATTAAATAATAAAACGTGATTTTTATGTATCATAAATCGTTATTTTATGCATTATCAACGGAGTTTAAATCGGAATTAATCTTAACTTCCTTTCTTCAGATAACTTTCACACCTTTAATTATAGATAGAAGTTGTTATAGTAAGCGTTCATTTCCAATGAATGTGAAGGAGTTTTCACATATTCTGCCATAACTCATCAGGTGCCTCCACCCAACTGGCATGTTTGCAAAAATGTGGTCATTGTTTTAGTTATTTAAACAGTTTTACAGCTCCTTACGCAATTATCTGGCATGACATTTATTGTAAAAGGCCACATATTACGTTTTGGTGCATATTTCTTTTACATGAATATAAAAGATGTGGCTGAAACAGTCATGCTGAAATACATTATAAATGACAGCATAATTACCACCTGTTCATAATATCAAGCTGTAAAATTGTTGAATTGTGGATGCATAAAAATGAAACAGCGAGGAGGTATTACAGAAAATAAACATGATATTTTATTGTCTACATACTGAATTTACAAGCTGAAAGAGTTATGTGTCGAGATTCTATTTCCATACACGAGAAGTACAATTGATTAATCTACCCGGGTTGGAGGACGAGCAAGGTACAATTATGTATGTGTAACTCCCTCTGAATTAAAAACTGGACAGCAGGAGTTCGGGCACCTCTTTCTTTGAAGTCAAGCATCTTGGTTGGGTAAGCAGCTATGCTGAAAGACATCAAAGTAATAAAAGAAGCAGTTCTTTATTAAAAATCGTTATCACAATAATGTGCTCCAATAATGTAATCTACTTGAAAGATATATATTTAAGAACCAGCCGACAAAGATATTATGTAAGCATATTGCATGAAATACACACCTGCTTCTGAATTTTCTGTTTTTCCTCATCACTTTTACCAGTTCTAATAGCCATAGCATGTGTTTGTATTGCCAAAATATAAGTAGTATCTGAAATAAGCACTTGGAACTTTAAGAACTGAGGACCTGATGAAGAAAAAAATAGGTTGCAAAAAATGGTCACGAATTGCGCACCAACATTTGCGACCATTCTCTGATTTATTAAAGCAACCTATGTGCTAAAAAGAATGGGTGCTGCATTAAAGATAAACATTAGAGATCAGCGGTCTAACACGAGTAGCTCGGGAGCTACTGATAGCTCGCTTTAAGCCACAAAGTAGCTCTCAAAGGTGAAGACAAGAGCAGCATTTCATTCAGAGAGTCTATGCATATTAAAGATGGCAGCACTGCTCAAATCACCACCATTAGAATGACAGCCAGCCAAACCAATGACACTTATACACATACTGCGCTGTCTATCGGGTATGCCACATGACCCCTTGTGTCAATTCTCAGTCTAACTAAAGCAGAATGAAACTGGCCAGGTTGTAGGCGCTGCTCTATCAGTTGCACCATATGTGTAAACAATGGAACGAAGAATGGCAACAGTATCTTGAGCTGTAACCAGGGTTGAAAAATGGAAGCATCACTATTTTACAGTGACAACATTTGCTAGTAGCTTGGGAGGATTTTCCTTGAATAGAAGTAGCTGTCACTACAGAAAAAGGTGGAGACTCCTTTTATAGATAAACATTTCCCATTAGAGAACACATGAGAGCATTGAATTCTCCCTTTGAGGTCACCTGACACAATTCTTAAAAGGGAAGCTGTCCAAAAGAATGTGCTACCAACTTCTTGAGTTTTCAATGGTTTGTGACCACATTTGCTGGCACAAACAAATAATGTGTTTCATGTTGATTCATAATTAGGAGCGAAAATCCCACTTATGCACCTCTCAAATTGTGAATTAAAATGAGTCTGTAAAGTCATTTTGCAATTCGAAAAGCCTTTATAGAATCTCAAATTGAACTCAGTAGACACCAACCCCCTTTTTAGGGCGATTTTGCAAATTTCAGGTTTTGCCACCACTAAATGTCTTTGACATCTGGCCCTAGAGACCAAAAGCTCTACTGAATAAGCCAATCACTACACACAAGTATATTTGACAATACTGTTCCAAGACATGACAAGGACAATCTCAAATAGAAACATCACCTTAAACAAACAGAGCTCTTGATGAATCTTAAGTTGTGAACTGAGGTAGGAGCCTCTCAGAACTCACAGATCTCAGGCCCTTGTTCATTGTACTTTGCACGTTTTGTCAGTTCCTATTTGTAGGCTGTTAATGGGACTAGGGACATGATCTTTTGCAACGAAGTAGTTCTACCATATGTAGAATTGTAGTCAGAGGGTCTGTAGGCAAATCAAAATTCCTTTGACATGCGAGCAATTAAGTCCATCATGAGTTTCCCTGTGATCTCTGTGTTTGCAGATCCTCATCCTGCAATCCAGAGTGAGTACATATCCAGGAGGTCAGCTGCCCATCCCCACCCTGTGGACCACTCATGGATTTCCTCTACTGTCTATCAAGAAACATTTAAAAAAAATGCCAGTCTCTGATCACTAGTAAAAACAAAACAGCATCCACACTAGCCATAGGTAAACTATAAATAATTAACAGGCTATATAAAACTTATATATATATAATAAATAAATAAATAAATAAATACAGAAGGAATTGAGAACATGTGCATACATTTCAAGATCTCCATAGCGTTAGAGGGTTATTTATTTTCCTTGTTTGTATTGTGATGCACTGATAGGTTATGAATCATTGTGCTGCAGGCTGCTTTATCTTTCAGGTATCCGAAGCCACCCTGCTTCTTGCTATTGATGTAAAAAAGGGACGTGAGCCAATCATGTACGAGGCGTCTAAGTATGATGTCATGGTGACTGAAGGGAATTTTGGAAAATGTAGTGTCGAAGTCCGCTTGTCGTGATGTTCACAGTTCTTTCTTTGGCTATGTCTTGCTGAAAGCTCTAGAGTCCAGATTGTTGCAGATTGCATGTTTTTTAATCGAGAGGGCATTAATCATTCCAAGAGGAGACACCAAGGGACGGCGTGCTGTTTCCTACAGAAACTGGTGCATGTTGGTGTACTATTTTGTAGCCACATTGTGTTGAGGCTTATGGTGCAAAGCCTTCTGGTATTTGTAGTTTGATGGAAATTTCTTAAGAACATATTGCTAATTTTAGACAGACCATTCAGGCCGAACTCCTTGGTATGCAGTTCCAATATCATGTGTGCTTCTTGTAAGAATAATACTGTCTCTTCATTGCCTTTAATGGTTATTTATGCCTTATTACCATCCACTTTAAATCAGAGACTGAGTATTGTTGTTCCATGCATCAGAGACTGAGTATTGTTGTTCCGCGTAGGCAGTCACATTTTTCCATCTACTTCTTTACTTATTCAGGTCGATACGCTTTCAGACCTCTCATTTAGTCTTTCCTATGTACGTTTTGTTGCATGGATACAGGATGCAATCTTCTATGTTTTAGTGTAGCAGTTGATGAATTCAGAGTGTCTTATGATTTGATTGTTGTATAGTACTATCAGAAAGTGTACAATTTCCATATTTGTGCTGGCCTTTAGAGCTGGGCATGACTTGTGTAATTGAGTGTATCGTAACCACACAATTACCTGAGAATTCTGTGAGATTGCACACAACTATGTGAGAAGAAAGAGTAATTTTGCATTTAGCGCTATTTCTGAGTGCAAAAATGCATCCTCGCATCCAAAATGAGTGTGAGAATGCATTTTGCGCTAATGCAACAGAACACAAATAGTGAGCGTGAACAGCCTTGCTAAACGCAATCCTTAGGAACACGTGACTGGCCCTACTAAAATTAGATAAACTACTAGACACTAGCGTCAGACAAACTCAGCTAGAGTCGCTCTGGCACAACCCTAGAATTAAGTATAGAGATAAATCACTAGATATGCACACTTGGTACCAACAACGGTGAGCCAGCTACAGGAGAAAGGGATTCAAACAGCTTTTGACACACTCAGAGAACAGTACAACTTTGACAGCGTAGAGCTCTATAACTTCCTTAAAATAAGAGTGGCGATAGCCAAAGCAGACATAAACATGCTCACCCCATCAATAACACAATACGCTAACAGCCTGAACATAACAGGACACCAAATAGCGCACATATACAGAGCCATGAGCCCCAAAACCTCCAAACTAAATAACAAAACTTTAACCCAATGGGAAGCAGCAGCAGGGAGAGAGCTAAGTGAGAAGGAAAGTGCAGATTTATGGTCCTCCACAACAAGAAGGAAGGTGACAACAACTCTAGATCAGACAAAATTCTGGCTAGTACACAGGGCCTACTGGACCCCAGCACGCCTAGCCACCATGGGTATCAGAGAGACCGACTCCTGCTGGAACTGCAACAAGCAGAAGGGAGACCTGGCACACCTCCTCTTCCAATGCACCAAAACCAGGAAGTTCTGGAACTCCATAAACACTCTAATCAATGACGTAACAGGAGCCACACTAGCAATGGACTTTCACCACCTAATTCTGGGATACACCGACCCATCCATAACATCCGATAAGGACAGAGACCTGATTGACCTCCTGCTCACAGCGGCGGTCAAAACGGTGTTGAACAACTGGAAGGACACAGCAAAAGCCACCTTTAAAGCTTGGTTCAACTGGGTCATTTTCCTAAGAGGAGCCGACACCATCACAACCAACAGCCAAACGAACTCAGGGAAAAAGAGCGAGATATGGCTGTCGCTAGACAACTACCTGTCCTCTCATAAGCCACCCTAAACGCCCAGACTAGGCAATACTGCATAAACAACACACGCATCCTACTCTACAACACAATGCGCCTCTCTCTCTCTCTCGTCTCTCTATACCCTCACACCTCTCTTCTTTTTTTTTCTCTCTTCACACCACCAGGGGTGCGAAAAGATAATCAGACAGGCTGTAAGGGGGCAAGGGGGAAACCTGGAAACGTGCAAGCTGGATGAGAAGAAAATGAAGCAAGCTGGGGAATGGACTGTCACGAGCCAAACTGATATAAGCCAATCGAGACAATGCTGCCCCCCCCCCCCCCCCCCTGGGTGCGCTTTTTCTTGGTCCCTATCTTTTTTCCTTTCCTTTTTCCCCATGTGATTCACCCTGTACCATGTAAATATGCTCTTTATTTTCAATAAAAATTACTGAAATAAAAAAAAAAATAACTTAACATACTGCATTACTAACGTACGTGCGTTACCTTCTCTGACTCAACGACTAACCTCTTAACAGTCATTCAGCCGATCACAGCATGACGGCTGCCTTTGAATCCGGTACCCAACCCAGGTTTAGCACACCAAATTTCCACCGGGTCAGACATCGGCTGCTGCTTCATCTTCCATAACGGCACTGCTGGCCGTCCCTCACTACCCGTCCCCAGAGACCTCCACCTGCGAATCGGGGACCCGATCCAGGTCTTTGGCCTGCTTCTAGGCCTCTGTTACTCCAACTGGCACTGCCACCCCCCCTCCCCCGATTCCAATTGAACGGTGTTCGCCTCTTTCTTCACATCCATTGATGATGATTCACCACACTGATCTCATTTATGAAGATCTATCTTACTGATCAATCTCTCCTCGCTACACCTTCATTCAGTAACCTGGTCCTGATGATGATCCTCAATCGCTAGGATCGAAAAGTCGTCGATAAACCAACACAAACACCGGCGCTTTTTCTCTGTGTTTCACTAAAAATGCTGAAAATCTGTTAAATTGATGTAAACAACTGCGAACCACAAGTTCCTTTGTATGTATTTTTTGTCACTTATCCACTCTGCCCCACCACTGTTTTTTCGCTTGTCATCTGCGCCATCCACCTTTGAGCGTCACAAGCACTTCCGTGCACAAAGTTTTCGGGTTACTTACGCAACAATTGCTTTCAGTGCTGATACAACTGTTTCCAATTTTCACAACCCTCGTCTTAATTGTTTTTCCAGTGCCCTGTACTCTTTTAAATATATGATGCCTTTGGCACATTCAAAATCTCTGTTGAGTCTCCCGACATTCCTTTCTTGCAATGTTTTATGCATGCTTGATAACTAGTTTTCTCAATAACACGGTTGAGATATTGTTGCTTGTCTATAGTTAACATACTCAAGGCAGTTAGTGCTAATCACTAGTCTCCAAAATAGATGCAAGAATACATTTTGTTCTAAGAAATAGCGCAAAAAGCAACAGAACATCAAAAGCGAGCGCAAGCAGTGCTCGCACTTACTAAATGAGGTTTTGTTGTAGGATTTTTCCTCCAAATTACTCATAATTACACGAGCAGGAGTAATCACACAATTCTCTGTAATTCTGCATCAAAGATTAATGCAGAATTACCAAAATCACTCTGATTTCTCTGGCGTGAATGACCTTCCGCTCGGGCATAGTTACCTCATGAAAGTGGGAGGCCCAGCATGCTTTGCAGATTGGATGTAGAGCCTTGTTTTTCAGTATTAGAAGGTATCAGCCTATCTCTCAAGTTTCGATTTTTTATTAATGCTAACAAGAATTGATGTTTCAATTGATCAAAGCAGGAAATTATGTGCCAACGCTTTCTAATGACTTTTTTCAACTGATTGGTGTTGTTGTTAAAAGTTGTAACACAGACAACCTTATCCCATTCCTTACTTTGTTTAGGATCCAGAAGGCACTCCCTTGGTGTGTACTAGAGCCTCTTCATGGCTCTTATTAAAAGCTTATACAGATATCTTCTCTTGCTCAGTTTAATGAATAATATTCCTGCATTCTTGAAGTGATCCTCCTTTTTGAAACAATTTCTCAGTATGTACATAAATTGACTAAAGGAGATGTTATCTTTTAGATGTTCGTATAACACTGTGCATTTTCTTGAAGAATCTAGTGGAAAGGACACACAAACAATTGGCTCTGAGGACAATCGGTAATGCAAAACACCTGCCTCTGGGACCCCATTGACTGTGTGGATCTAACCATCCACAGAAAGGACTTAAGGAGCCATGTTATTCTGTAATTTACTTTTGCAATACACTGGGTTTCCATTATTGCACTTATGTGATGTATATATCTTGTCAGTCAGTTAAATGTTAGCTTTTTGAGTTGCGTCAAACATATTTGTTGATTATTATTTATTTCAATATGTTCACCTTCTAACTTGCTTTGTTATGTTTTTCAAATATGTTTTAGCTCAAGATGTGAGTGGATTGCTTATAAACAATTAATCCTTAGAGAAAATTGCAAGAAATACATTTATGCACAGTAATTCAATTCCTTGTGTATGTTAATTATTTATAGTTTAATCTATAGCTACTAGGGATACTGTTTCTTTTCTGCTTTCCTACTTGATCCTTACCCCAGGTGCATGCACAGGATTAAACCCCATCTAATGTACAAAAATCTCTGCTCACTGGGCGGGATCATTGCCCCAGATGCTGGCATAACTGAAAGTCTCAGAGAACAGCAGTTTATCTCCACCCTGTTAGAAACTGGGTCTCTAGTTGGCAGAGGTTTACACCTTGTCCAAGTAGGGAACACAATCCTAGTCAGGGTAAGCTAGAGCCACACTTTAAACTAACCTGTGCTCATCCTCTGATAGCATGGCACAGAGTAGGCAGGTTTAACTTAAGACAAAATGTATAAAGTATCTGTGCAACCCACATATATTAACACAATGAAAACCCCACAGAAAGATTTTGAAAAATAGAAAATATTTATCTGAGTAAAACAAGACCAAAGCAACAAAAATCTAATAGGTAGATGTTGGGATATTCATTTTTAAAGAATAAACCAAAAATAGTTCTTTGAAGTCACTAGTGGTCATAAGACTAATGGAGGCCGCAAAGGACCAGTACAAATCCAAAGTTCAGGCTGACCATAATGAAAGACAGACCGGCTGCAGGACCTAGACAGGTCCTGCTAACGAAATACCTTGTTTGGAGCTAGTGTCGACCTCGACAGCCTACTGTGTCATCATCGAGCTCCGAAAGGGGATCCTGCGCCGTCGTCGAGCTCAGTTGAAGTGAATGCAATATTTAACATTGAGCCACATAGGCTTTGGATCCATTGTTGTCAAGCAGCCTATGCAGCAGTGTCACAGGGTAATGTGGTGGAATTTCTCCCACAGTCAAGGCGATGCATCGATTTTTACAGAAATCAGCTGCAGAACCAACTTCTGGGGCCCAGGACTGGCGAGGGCTCCTCGAGCAAGGGTATGACTCACAGATGGTAGAGTCTGTTGTGGCCTTCAGACTTCAGAAAGCCGAAGGGAAGCCAGCAAGCCCTTGAAGTTACTCTAGATTTAAGTAAGATGGGTCCAGTCCTTGCTCTCATCAGCGGAAAGGTCAGCAGGCAGCAAGGCAGGTCAGCAAAGCAGAGAAGCAGTTCCTCAGAACAGTTAGTCAAGGCTAAGTTGTAATCTGTGCAGCACTGCAGTCTTCACTCCAGCAGAGTTCTTCCCAGGTCCAGTAATGTACTGATTTTGTAGGGTCAGAGCCCCAGTACTTATCCTCAAAAAGTGCCTTTGATGTAGGGGGTGACTTCAAAGCAACTCTCTGTAGTGCACAAGGATCCCTTTCATCCCAGCCCTGTCTGTCAGGCTATCTGTGGGGGGTGAGTCAGTGCTTTGTGTGTGGACAGGACACTACCTATTGAAGTGTGTCAGCCCCTACCATTCCTCCGTGCCCAGTAAAACTCATCAGAATGCAGATGAATGCAGATGAGTGCTCAGAATGCAGATGAGCCTCACCTTCCTGTGTTTGTGGCTGTATAGAGGGAATGCACTAAGTGGAACTGTCACCGAGCCCAGGTATGTATAGGAGAATTATGCAATTCTTGTGGTAAGTATTAGAACTGAATTAGATATTTCAAAATGGCCGTTAAATAGTGAGTAAATGGCCTGACTCTTTTGTTAGATGTCTTCTTTTGATGCCCATGCATCGTGGGGAAAGCCGGCATATAGACAACTTCAACAAACATTTCGCATATGTCTCATACTCTTACCACATCACAGAACGATGTTATGGTATTCTACACTACGAATCCAGGTAAGAGATTGGCAGTCTTGAGGACGGTCACGGTGTGATATTCGAATGTATGGATTGCGTTGCATAACATTGTTAATAGCACTATTAATGCTTTAAAAGCTTGAATATGGGCTGGAGTCTAACTTTACATAGGCTCTTGTATTCAGTAGTTGGAAGAGTTGTCCCATGATGCTCACATTTACATAGCGTTAAAGTAAATAAATGTTTTTTATTGACAGAAATGGTTATACTGCTTTTAGGGCTAGAATTGTGTAGGGCGTGTGAGAGCACATGAGCATTGCTTTACGATGCGCAAATAACAAATGCACATCTGATATTAATTAGCTGTGGGATATTAGGTTGAGTTTTAAAATCTAGCACTAATTGAATGGCCTTTAAATTTAATGTATTATTTATAAGTGTATAATATGTATGGATAGGATGACTGACTGAACTTTGCCCACTCTTTTTACAATTTCATTATAACTGGAGACTGGGAGGACATATCTGAATCCCTTTGGCATACACACTGCCACGTTTTAAACGTCGTTTGACACAGAACCCCTTTGTGGGTCGGAAACATCACCACAAACAAAGTAGGTCCTTGAAAATTACACGTATTTCTGAGTAGTAGAAACTCGATTGATAGCTGGACTTACATGCCGATTCATTATCTGTCTTGATTTATATTTGTTTAGAGATTACATCTCAGAAAACCTAGGTATTTATGGCGCCATTTTTTACTTCACGACTGGGGATATAAAGGGATAACTCATAGTTACTTTTGTCACGTATACCATCATATTTTTCACGCTCACTGTTGCCTTGAAATTCATGGCTTTACAAATCAGTATATGAAGACATAATTAGGCTGATTCAGACACGAGTCCTACTTTTTACTCCATCCTCCTCAGTCGGTAGTCTGGATACAATTTTATCCATTGATTACTTTTTATGTCACATACTGATCACTTCCACCTTGTGCATGCCTTTACATTGGTTCTGACTAAAAGGTATTTCACCTGTCACCCATGATTAAGACTCTTTTCTTGGAATATTTGTGCACCCGATTGAGTGTAAGGTTGTACATTCGCTTGTTCTATTTGTTTTTGTACAGCCTTGATAAAGTTGCGGGATGATATTCCATGTATGCAACAAAACACGTTTAGGCTGTTTGAATCTCTTGAGCTTAAAGAAACAAGAAAAGAACTCACTTGTTTATTATTTATGCTCACACTGTGCATTAAAAAAAAAAATACTTGAGACGCCTTTGACGTGTGCTGGAGATTGCTATGTTTATGTATTTAGCTGACTTGGGTCACTAGCTTGGGGGGGGGGGGTCAGTGGTTCTCCTCACCTTGCAGCAACAACACCATTAGTAGGTTTTGAAAAATTACGAGTGCTATTATCCTGTGTGGCACCATCTATACCAAATAAGTATACCACAGAACTTTATTTCTCTGTATTGGAGACTGGTTGCAAGCACACAGAGCAAAGTTTAGAGCAGAGAAATGTCCATTGTCTAAAAGGATTATACAAGACCAAAACTTGACCTGCTATTCATTGATGCTGTTCAATAATTAAACAGTCTGAGGCCTTAATCTAGTTTGAATGGTTTTATGTAATTAACTAACAGCCCGCCCCAGCGTTGCCTGGGGCAGAAGGGGGCTGGGGGCAGCATTTCAGGCTTGCGTGCACTCCCGCCCCGGCCCCCACCCGCCACGACATTGTCCGTGTCCCGGAGCCTGAGCCTTACCTCAGCTGCCGTTGTTCAGGGCCAACCTCCCACCCTCCTCCCCCTCCCCCCCCGGCCCCCTCCCGCCCGTGTCCCGGAGAGCCTGAGCCTTACCTCAGCCGCCGGTCCCGCTCCAGGCGCTTATCCTCCTGTAATTCACCGTTTGCTACCTCCCGCTCCCCGCGAATGAAGCAGCGCCAGTCATTCCAGGACTCACCCCGTCCGCGCTCTAAGGGATTGTCCGGTCCCGCTCTAGGCGCCTCACCCACACAGGCCGCCACTTCGCCCAGCAGCAAGCAGGGCCGCGGCAGTCCTCCCAGCAGGTCGCGATATTCCGTCAATGGGCACGATCCGCAGAGATGCACAGCCTCGGACACCCCGGGCAGCACGATTCACCGCCGTTTCAGGAAGTGTTGCCAGGGAGCGCAAATGATGTTAGCACGCACGTGGGCACGATCCGCAGAGCTGCAAAGCCTCGAATACCCCGGTCAGCACGATTCGACGCCATTTCAGGAAGTGTTGCCAGGGAGCGCAAAGGATGTCATCACGCAGACGTTGCGTCCGGCGCTACTTGCAAGGGACTACTTTTTTTTTATTTCTAAATTTTTTAAACAACGTATATTTTTTATTTTTAATAGCCTATGTCCTTCTGCTTGCCCTGAGGTTTTCAAAGATGTCTTGGGTGTTTGGATTGATGGTGTACTTTTCGAGTTTACCTGGCTCAAAGGACACAGTTCTCTCTTTATAATAGTAGTATAGATGAAGTGTATCTTTTGAAAAGACATGGTTTTACAATGTCATATTGAGATAAAAAGTTTTCTTTTTGAACTAGATAAAGGTCTCAGACTGTTTAATTATTGAACAGCGGCAATGAATAGCAGGTTATGTTTTTGTCTTGTATAATGATTCAATAGGTCCTTCCTCACCGAAGTAGGACCGAACCCCCCTTTTTTTTACACCTTCTAAAAGGGGCATTTCTAAAATAGTAATGTCAAATTCAATGTTACCACTAAAGAGGGTTTTCCATTACTATTCCAAAGATATGAAAATGATTTAGATTCAAAGTGTTTTAAGGAATTCCCAATGTTAACCTATGAGAGGAGTAGGCCTAACAGTACTAAAAGAAAGTGTTAGCCGCTTTTCACTACCAGTATAACTGAGTATGTGTCCTACCTTTCACTTACATAGCACCCTGCCCTTTGCACTACCTAGGAACTACTTTAGGGGTGACCTATGTGTCATTAAAGGTGAGTTTAAGGCTTGGCCAGAGGTTTTAAATGGCAGGTAGGATTGGAAGTAAGCTGCATACACAGGCAGGACTGAGATAGGTTTGAAAGGCTACTTTTGTGGGTGGCACGACCAGTGCTGCAGGCCCACTAGTAGCATTTAATTTACAGGCCCTGAGTACCTTATATAACACTTTAGAAGGGACGTATAGGTAAACTAACTATGTCAATTAGGTATATACCAATGTCACCATGTTTAGGGAAGAAGCACATGTGCTTTATCGCTGGTCAGCAGTGGTAAAGTGCTCAGAGTCCCAGGACCAACAAAAAGATAAAGCAAAAAGTGGAGGTAAGCAAGCTAAATGTTAGGGGAAGACCACCTTAAGGATGACAGGTTTAACTCACCCACTCAACCAATAAGGGAACTCCTTCTTATTCCCTCTTCAGGAATTTTCACATGGCATCTCATTTCCGGATGTGCATATCTAAGGGTGGTCACATATAAGGGAATCTAATGCTTGGGACTTTTAAGCAATAGGATGAGAACAATTTCACTCTGGTAAGCCAACCCTATAATTGGTCACAGATCCTACCCACCTCTCCCCAGGCCAGCTCTTATTTCCTGACCACACATACATTCATGCACAAACAATCTACAAAACACTCTACAAAACCTCACTCACATTTTCACTTATCAACATAAAGACTTCACACAACAGCACATTTTCCTAATCATGCTCATTAATTCTCCCTATTCTATGCTCCGGCCCCCTCACATTACAGGAATTAACATACAACTCAACCTGGTGCATGACAAAAAAACAAGTCTGTTGATCACAACACACAGCTGACTCCAGAGCCACATGCACCTTAGATATCTACATCCCCTTAAACTAATGCTTTGAGATGATCAAATGGACACACAAAAACTAGCCAAACACTCTCAGTGAACGAGGCACATTCAGATCATCAAGATCATCTCCTGTCATGTATACCTGTGAACACTATAGGGAGCAAGCTTCAACCCATTAACAAACTCCGGGCCCAATAATAAATTCATTTAAAAAAAATTCTCAGACCTCTTCACCTGACTCCAGACAGCAACCCTCATTCCCACTTTTCTCAGAGCCGTCAATTTTCCCTTTGATTGAAATACTAAAATAATGAAAGCAATCTTGTATATTTGCCTACACTCACTGGAAATCAAGGAGCTTATTATAAAACCTACCCATTGTAAATTCACCATAATTTACATCAAGGCAGCCTAAGCCTAAATTCAGTGCAAGGCTTGATATACTGGATTGGTTGGACCATTTCACCGTACCATCGCCATCCATCATAAAACAGTAACACTACAAAGTCAACCAAAAAGATAAAATCAAACAAACCACCTCATTAAAGACCCACCATGTAAACTCTTAAGGAAATACTCCTCAACTTCTCCAAATCCCAGCAACCCATATCAAAAGTTAATGCACTCCATGATGTAGCGAATGTCACTTTATAAAACTATGTGGCATGAGACACACCAATGAAAATGTGATCCTTCAAACCAACATGTCACCAACGCAGTACTCTCCTAGACTATCAGAGAACAAGTATTCATTACACATTCAAGATATGTATAAGGACAGACCGATACCTTCAACAACCTGAGCCAACAAAAAAACATTTCATTTCCAAAACAGACCTTTCATTACCACAGCAGAATCCACTTTCTACAAGAGTAAAAGTAGTGTAATAAAAGGGAAGCATGCCTCAGTATTGATAAGCACAGCATTAAACCACTCATGGACCTAAGAATTCCCACAATCAACTAACAGTTGTAATGAAATCAACCACATCTTTACAGAGATCATTAGAATCTAGTCCTACATCAATGACATTAAAAACATCTTCCAGTTCATTAAAAACACGTTCCAAGTGGTGGGCGTTTAACCAACCCTTGCACACTAAACTCACTGGTATTTGAACTCATTCTAGCTACCTGCTACATAAACAATATTTTTTGATCCTCTTATCAAGAAATACCTTTATGGAAATACCATCACCCATACCAGTCAATATTGGTAACGCCTCCCCGAGCAAAAGACATTTTTTACATGGACACATTCTGCTATTTCTGGATCCAGATGATGTTCCCAACTACTGCCTCATCACCTACCTACTTTTCATAAGGCACATCAAGATAGCAGACTTCATATATCAATAGGCGTAGCAGCAAAATAACTCTCTACATGTATACTGATCTGGATTCAGACTACAATGTGTGAGGAAGACTGCTTACCTTCAAGTAATCAATGATCATCAATGATAAAAATTGCCCTTGTTCAGCCAGATTTCTTTACAGCTTTCAATAGTCCATCACCAAGCATTGATCCATATCTTGGAAACATATATTAAGTGCTGCGAAGGATCCCCTCCTATCTTAATAACCACCACCAACTAGTTCAAATGTGGATAGACTTCATGATCTGAGAAATGTGCCATCTCCAGCAAAATATGCTAGTGAACCATAATCTATATAATGATCTTTAATGTCTACATGAAGTCTCTGGAGTGACTCCTAATTTAACACATCAAGATCCATTTATACTATGACGATCATCTTACTCCAGGTTGTTACTGACACTGTATCCATTTCTGAACTTTTCATCGACAATCATTGCTTTCAGGCGTGTTAGTCCAATTAGATAATCGGAAGCAAAACACGACTACAACACGCTACCCAGAATGCATTAAGCGATACAAATAAAAGTCCAGGACTGAAAACAGTGTCCATAATGACCTAGATCAAGGTGGTCACACTAACCATAGACAGACAACACTCAACTTTACGTCAAATTTGAATTGGTTCATAACATTCAGAGATTCAAACCCATTCTCAAAATGGTTTATCCAGACCTTGATATCAATCATCTACTAAAGCCCAACCCAAGCAAGACAGAATTTCTCCCATTTGCCAATAACACCACAGGTCCAGATTTGACGGTCTGACAAGAAACTAGACATTTGAGAATAAACACAAAACTGCTATTATTCACAATTGGCACAGACATTTCCTTGAAAGACACATTGCTAAGAAAACAGCTTGATGCCATCTCTCCCTCAAAAAAATAGGGAAGTCCTCCTTAGTTGAAATCTATTTCAGAACAGCATTTCATGCTTTAGTCTTTTTTTACCAGGATCGAGGCAAGTCTCTAGTCAGATGCTTACTTGACACCACACAAGCAACTTGGAAAAGGATCCCATGCACTGCAGCAAATCTCATCAATGGTCTGAAAAAATTTAACAACATCACCTCACCACTGAAGGAACTATACTGGCTCATCTCTATTCCTCCATCATCTTCAAAACCTGTTTTATCACCTATAAGACCAATAGAAATAGCACAACGACATATACACCTCCAATAACCTCTTCAGGCAGACAGTGCAACCAAAATAAGCCAAGACATCTCAACACTGGATATTAAGGTGCATGAAGGAAAACACTAGTGGACAGGCCTTCTCATCTTTGCTGCTCTGATTAGGAACAGCATCCCAATCAATAGCAGATATTCCTGTTGACCTCCTACAATGTATACAAGTATTGAAGGCATTTCTTGAAAGAGCAGTAGAGCCTGTTATGGAATGCATCGAAATTAAACCTGGTTTTGTTCATCAATCCATTGCTCTACAGGTGTGCTCATGCTGTATAAGTACCACTACATCTTTGTTTATATTTGTTGTTGGCAAGATTTCTATTCATGTCTTTCATTACTGAATGTATATTTGGGTTTCCCTTTGAACACTGTCACTTGCTACTCTTCATTTCATAATTCATTAAACTTTGTTGACATCAAACTCCATGCCTTTATGTGGTTCTTGTGCATTTCTAGAATATGTACTGTTGCTTCTTCCCTTGCCATACATTTGTCTGTGCATGTTAGTTTCTATTGATCGTGGACTTGCTTCTCATGCTGAAACTATTTTAGTAAATAAGACACTGTGTTCTGTTGTTAACTTTGTTAATGCAGTGCCATAGAGAAGAATGGCAGCACAGACGCACAGCTCAAGGCAAGAATCAGCAAAGCAAGGCTATCTTCATTCAGCTAAAGAAGATCTGGGGCTCCAAGGACCTAACCCTGCATGCCAAGATCAGGCGTTTTCAAACAAATTGAAAATTGGGCATTCCGTATCAAGTAGAAATTTAGAGGACAACAGTAACTACCGTAACAAAGTCCAGACCTTCATTAACATCTGTCTGAAGAAAATCCTCCAAACCCACTGGTTAAACATCATCAGCAACAACAACCTATGGCAGCAGCCTTCCCAACTCTCTGCTCATGAAGAAATCATGGAAAGACGCTGGGCTTGATAGGTCTAGTATGCATCAAACACCACCAGGCAAGCCCTGACCTGGAACCCTCAAGAGGTAAGGAAAAGAGGAAGGCTAAGAAACACATGGAGCCATGGTATCCAGGCTGACCAGAAGGTTACGGGATACACTGGAAGACAGATTGAATAAAAAGTCCAGGACAGAGATGGCTGGAGAGTCCTGGTTGATAGCCAATGCCTCAGAATGGGTAATAGGCATAAGTAGATACGTTTTGTTGTTAAGTTGTGTTTACTTTTGGAATATTAACACCATTTGAATGCTTTCTCAGAGAAGGTCTGTTTGAAATACAAGATGTTTTCTTCATTTAGCATTCTGAGTGAAAATTCCGGTCTTTTTTGTGGGGTTGTAGATGTTTGCCAGCACCTTGAAATTAGGCTACTTAAAGATCTACATTTATTACAACTTGTGTGAAAAAGTGTTACCACCTATCCTGCTCTGTCAACCGCTAAAGGCAGTGATCATTTTAAAGGAAACCTAAGAGCATGAGATGTTCATAAGATCAAAACCTCTTCCATAGAAAAGGGCATGCCCTCATTTTAGAATATATGACAGAAATGCACAGTGCATTAAACAGGGATCTTGTACCTATAGGTCGGCAACAGAATGGTCTAATTGTATGTGAAATGAGCTCTTGAAAAGGGGCCCTTGTAAGGAGATGGCCAACGCTATTCTGGAACCACTACAACTGTTTCATCTAGCATTCTACTATGAGATAGGATAACTGTTGCAGTTTAGGGCAGTGACTTTATACAAGAGTCTGGAGCTATTCCTGGAGGAGGTAAGTTATGTATTTCATGTCAGGCCTTTAGGTGACAGAAACAACACCTAGGTCAGGTCAGAGATCCAGTTTTCCTCTATTTGTCCTTATCTCGTAGCTTCCACTCCACATACACACCAACATTTATTACATCATTCGCTCTTAACATTCCAGACCCCAGCTCAGACATTCAAGGATGTCATGAACTTTAGGATTGGCCTTTCATTTATACCCCATTCTTCATACATTGTCCATCCACATGACATTAACAAAGCTTGCTCCTGTCTCTTCTACACCAGGCTCTCAGTACTCTATCATAATCCCTGCACCTGACATACATAAACAAGTCCCCATGCACAGCAGAATTAGTCTGTGTAAGGATCTCCACTTGTTTCATCCTTGGCCAACAGCCAAGTGTGCATGATCACATTTGTTTAGAAAAGAATTGGTGATGGTTTTCAAAACATTTATGATTGTTTTAAAAGCATCCATGATTGTTTTAAAAGCATATTGATTCCAGAAAAAACCTTGAAGTGACCATTTTGTATAAAAGACCCTCACTCCCCCCTACAAATTAGAGGAGGATTCCTTCCAAGCTGACACGGGGTCCTGCATGTTGAATCTTTGACACGCAGCGGTCTGACATCCATTTGTGGTGTCATCCTCGAAGCAGAGACGGGACCTTCTTTCAACACCATCAGGTGAGGGGACTGGTTGTTCCCTAAGGGATTCTTGGCTACATATACACATAGCTACACGCATATACATGCTGCACATACATATCTAGGCTAGGTACATTTAGACAAATTACTTAGGGCACACATTTTAGGAATATGCAAGTGCTATTGTTTTTATCCGAGCTGCTTATGTTCATCTTGTTAACACTATGGTAGAAATGTACCTATTGGTTACCATATTAGTACTTGCAATCTCTTTTGTATGCTTCTATCTCCTGATTGTCACTGTAAATATGTTTTACACAAGACTGACGCTGGACCAATAAATGCTTATTGAAACGTCCTAATCACCAACCTGTGTATTTTCTGAGCCAGAGAATCAAATTATCGCACAAGGGAACTTAATAACCCTAGTTTAATCCTCATTTTTGTCTTGAAATAAGTTTCATGGCTGGCTCCAATTGTAGAGAGTATTTGGATAGGTTGGTTGTGGATGTAGGGAGTATCGGTGTTGGGACATGGTGGTGTGTATGTCTCACTATTTCTTGAAAATATTATACTTCGTAATTCATTATCGACGTATATGCTGTGAGTGGTTGATTATGACCACCTCCCTTGTATGAGTGTTCTAATTAGTATGAGAGGAACCCAGTCATTAATAGCTATAGAGCGGCGACTAGCCTGAGCATATTACTAATACCTGGGAATAAAGAGAGATCCCCTTAGACTAAACTTCATGTAGTGGGGGATGAGTTCTCACTCTCACCTATTTTCTTTTCTCTTTACTCTTCCCTAGTGATTGTTTTCCCATGATTCATATGGGGATAATTCCTCCACTGAGTTAGAGATACACGCAGCAGAGTACGGATCCTAGTGACCTACACCTAGCGGGGCTACCCAAGGATCTAATTAGGACACGGGTAACCGGTGGATCCTACTACGACAGTCCTGAAGAAGACCAGGGTGACCTTTCGGGGCACAAATCTATGGTCGAAACATGTTGACTCGAGCAGTGGTAGGAGGGAAGCCTTGAGAAACCTCATTTTCCCAATAAGGCATTTTCCCATCCTTTCTTTTCTTTTAATCCTGATAAGGGTACCATAATTGGTTCTAATAAAGTAATTCTTTCTTTTGGCACCCCTAATCAGTTTTAACACACGTCCTTACTGCACTTATTTGTGTCACACATTTGATCCACGAGGTGTTCCTCTACACATGGTATCACTTATATATGTTACTCGTTGTACGTACTTACGTATTGTGTTGTACGTCTTGTAACGTGGAGATTTATTATTTTTCCCCTTCCCTAATGCTCCGCCCTGGATGTGGCTACACCAGGGCATTTGTAGCAGGCCCTATGATGAAGCATGTCACATACTTCGGTATGTGAGTAAGGGCAGTTTTTTCCCAATTGGGAATTTCCCCTTGTGTATATTGATGAACTCTTCATACCCACTGTTGTTGTGAATATAGTCCTTTCAGGGGGTCTGGGGTATTGGAGTATAAATAATTTGGCCCTCTCTCCTTGTGTGTATCTATTAGTTTTAGAGCGGCAGCTTAGCCGCAGGGGTTTTCATCCTATTTACTCTGTACTTGGCGTATTGGCAAGTTTGGGACACATATCACTCCACTTTACCACATTGACCTCCACTTATCCTATACCTTCTTTTTCTTTATCCTCTCACAATTTTGCGACACCCAGACAGTACTGGAGTAGGACAAGAAACAACTATCTCACTAACCTACATCCCTAAAACAGTACATCTGAGTCGTTCGATCGGACCATAACCATCATGGCACTGATTCCGGGTTTATTATTTGGTGATGATATTGTCACTGACATCCTCGCAGGTCCCTCACTTTTGGGAGATAGTACAGTTACAGCAGTTTTAGCACAAGGAGAAGGTTGGGACACTCTCTTAGAGCTTAAGAAAACACAGGTTAAGACCATCCTCCATGGGGCCATACTCACAGAGTACCTAAGAGTGAATGCAGCCCCAAGGGGCTTGCTAGTTACCAATGAACCTCTCATCTTCCTTGAAGATGAGGACTTTCGACGTGATTGGGCTTTAGTGTCCTGGAAATGCACCAGAGACTGGCTGATCTTAATTATTCGAACAGCTAAATGACTAGCTGACGCCCTTCTAATTAAGATCCAGGCTACAGAGGCGGACCTACAAACTGACATCGTGATGACATCTTTTAGTCAGAAACTTGAACAAACTAACACTGAACTAGGGGAATATAGAGACCACCTGATACACTCTAAAATCACAAAACTTCAAAAAGACCGCAAGAATTTCTCAAGAGAGAAAGTTTACCCATATACATCGAATGAATATGCCAAGCAAAAGATGTCAGAGGGTAATAGGAGTAACCAACAGGGTCGCCCCCGTCAATACACCACGAGTAGCTCAAGCGAGGAAAGTGCTAATGAACATCAACCTAAGAGAAGAGGACGAGGTCGGGGAAACTGGCGAGGTCCTAGACCACCTTTCTTCCACCAGCCTTTTCAACCCTACCCTAACCAGGCTTACAATTGGCCAATGATGGGCTATCAACCCCCAGGTCCATTCCAAAACCAAGCATTTGACAACCAAGGATTTCAAAATCCGGAATTTCAGAACCCTCAATTCCAGAACTTCTAGGGGCCTTTTTTAGGGAGAGGCCGCAGAAAGGGACGTGGCAAACAGAAACCACCAACACGGGTGAATTGGTCCGACCAAGACCAAGAAATCACCCAACGAATAACCAGGAGCATGGCGCAAGGATCGACCCCGAGCACGAGCAGGGAACAAGTTTAGTGGTGAACTTGTCGGGACATCTCCTCACTCCCATGGAGGAAAATCTGTTGAATAAGGGATTGGGTTTCATACCTACTCACCACCCAGATCTCTTTAAACTCCGACAAGACCTTGCAGTCTTTTTCCGGAATCTAAGGCTGAAGGTATTTTTTGAAAACCGAGACCCCGGTGAAAATATTACAGGGGACACTCCTTTTCGCCCTCAATCCACATTTACACCACAATTGGCGTTACATCCCCCACAAATTGCTACCTTTGAAAAAGCAGTGGTCCACGACCTGGAAACTTCCAACCTGCAAAATTCAGGCCATTATTCAAATCTATCCAATTGTGAGAGGGAAACATTAAGATCGCTAGGCAACAACAGAAATATTGTTCTGAAACCCGCTGATAAAGGGGGAGCGATAGTGATGATGGATGTGGCTGCTTACCACCAGGAATGTACTCGCCTCCTTTCGGATGACAGGACCTATCAGAAAGTCGGAGAGGATCCCACTGAAAAGATTTCGAGAGAAATTTGCATCATGGTGGAAGAAGCTAGGACCAACGATTGGATCACTGAAAAGGAAGCTGAGTTTCTTGTCAATAAACATCCGAAGATCCCTTATTTTTACTGTCTTCTGAAAATACATAAGACAGTAAGGCCCCCTCCCGGCAGACCTATTGTCTCCCGGATGGGGTCATTACTTGAACCCCTTTCGCAATTTTGCGATTTTTTCCTGACTTATTTGAAGGACACCCTGGATATTCTAAATGTACTGAAAGATGTCACGTTTGATCATGATCAAGAATACCTGATAGGGCTAGATATAGAGGCCCTCTATACAAATATCCCTCAACGTGAAACACTAAGGGTCCTCGAAAAGCTATTGTTCGGAAGAGATTGGTCCTTCCAAACCCCACGTGCCTTCATTTTACATCTGGCAGAAATAGCCCTTACAAAAAATGTCTTCGAATACGAAGGGGGGATTTACCTCCGAACCCATGGCACTTCCATGGGGAGTGTTTTTGCCCCTAGCCTTGCTGGACTTTATGTGGGGGCTTTTGAAGACACCACAGTGTTGGATACAAATGGACCTTGGTTCAACAACCGGAAGCTATGGAGACGTTACATTGATGACGTCATAGTGATTTGGAGGGGCGATAGAACATCTGCGGACCTTTTTTTGGAGTGGCTTAATGCCCAGAATCCGTTCCTCCATTTCACCTCTACCGTCACCAAAACCAGCTTGCCATTCTTGGACCTTACCATTGAACCCTGTGATGGCTTTCTGAAAACAAAAGTCCATCATAAGCCTACGGACAAGAATGCTCTACTGGCCTTTGAGAGCTTCCATCCATGCTCCCTAGGGGAGAACTTACCCGTGGGACAATTTTTCCGTATTAGACGGAACTGCTCTGATAGGGTTGACTTCGTGGAGGAAGCTAAACATCTTTCCTCTAAATTACAACAGAGGGGGTACCCCATCAGAGTCATAAAGAAAGCCAAGAAGAGAGCACTCAATGCCAATCGGGAAACCCTTTTGTCTATTAACAGGAGGCCCCAGACAAAGAAACCTGTGTTTGTTTCCACATTCAACACAGCATCCCAACACATTAGAAAGTTGGTTTTAAAAAACTGGAAGATTCTGAACACAGGGGGGATGAAGATCGAGATACCCCTTTTCTCCTTCAGATGGAGCCAAAACCTTAGGGACCTCCTGATACACACCAGACCCAGGGACCCAGGAGGATTGAGAGAGAATCTCACAGCAGCAGGCCTACCTAGAGTGACTGGTCATACTCGCTGTGGCTCATGCAGTGTCTGTCATTTGACGAGTAATTCCAACACAATTGACCTAGGACTTCCCACTCCCTGGGAACAGAGATCACACACTAATTGCAATTCCCAGGGAGTGATTTATCTCCTTACCTGCCCCTGCCAAAAATTGTATGTAGGGATGAAAATGAAAAAGTGCGAGTAAGGATCACGGAACACCGCAGCACTATCAGATGTGGTAAAACCAACAACAAAGTGACATCACACTTCGCTGAACAAGGACACAGCATCGAAGACATTAGATGGTCCGTGATTGAGAGGATAAAACCCAGTAGACACCATCTAGAAGACCAGAGAATACTACTACAACGTGAACAACGTTGGGTCTACCGCTTAAAAAGCCACACAGTGGGTTTAAATGATGAGATCCCGTGGCAAACATTAGGGAGACAACTATGAAAACTATCATTTTAAGACTGACGTTTCAATCCTAACTGGTCTGTGACTCCTTCACCACCCTTGTATACACTCCTGTGAATCAGTATGATTATTTACCATTTCTTGTGGGAGTACAGGGTGATTGAATGTGACACCAGTTCGACAGACGTATCAGCCAGTATTATGTTAGGGTTCCTGGGTTCTCCGAACATGAAGGAGTCAGTGAGGTACACTCTTGGGTACTCTGCTAGTCTGCATGCCCTGTTCGATCGGGCTTGCTCCACTCGACTGTTTAAATAAACTAAGCTGGTACATTATAGAATCCACATCACTGGCAGGAAGGGGTGGATAGTGAGCAACATACGACCGCGCAGTATTGGTCCTCAGGGTACTGCCATGGTCTGATAAGACTGTGATGTTGTACATAGGATTTGTTCCTCTCTTTCTCTTGGAGCGACTGTCTCCGTTGTTTGTTTCTGGAGGGGCGTATGTATGATACAGTATTTGCCAATGCAGTCATGCCTCCTGCTTCTGATTTGTTGTTATTATTTCTTACCTGTTGACACTATGCACGGCAGCTTCCTTGGGGCCCCATTCATTTTCCCGTGAGTTGTGCCGTTCCACTCCTCATGGGGGTTTGTCAATGTTTATGGGTCTGCCCTCTCGAGTTCCGTGGGGGTCGAGCAACATTTTTTGTGCTTGTGCTGACTCTGCGTGAATGTCGGTGATTGGCCTCATGTTCTCTGAAGGAGGGGTTAGTAAAAAAGACATACATCGGACTGCTTTCCCGCGTAAACGGGGCAGTCCCGCTGGTAATACGGACTTCATACTTTGACATATGAGTCGTTGGGTCGAGATCGTCACGATCGAATGGGTGCATAGCGTGAGTGAGATCGGACTGTATGGGACTACAACTCCCGATAGCCTAAGCTGCCGACCACGTTTACGTCGCTACGTCGCCTCGACGACGACGTCATCTTGCAGTGACTGGGCGCATTTTATAAACGGAGTCAGGAATAACGCGTCTTCCGACTACGCGGTGGCTCGGAACCCGACAGTGTAGATTTGCGGGAACTGCCGTACGGAACGGTAAGAGTAGCGGGTGGGTTGCTTTATGCTACTTTATTTCACTAAACTCCACAATACCTCCATTAAGGATCATTTAACTATTGCGAGTCTCCTGACTCTCACTATCTCTTTAAGTTATGCAGATTGTGTTCATGGGCAGGAACCCCTCGGGCGGCCATCAGTTCGAGTTTTTGACTTATATAAACTCAGTGAGTTCAGCCAGAGAATCAAATTATCGCACAAGGGAACTTAATAACCCTAGTTTAATCCTCATTTTTGTCTTGAAATAAGTTTCATGGCTGGCTCCAATTGTAGAGAGTATTTGGATAGGTTGGTTGTGGATGTAGGGAGTATCGGTGTTGGGACATGGTGGTGTGTATGTCTCACTATTTCTTGAAAATATTATACTTCGTAATTCATTATCGACGTATATGCTGTGAGTGGTTGATTATGACCACCTCCCTTGTATGAGTGTTCTAATTAGTATGAGAGGAACCCAGTCATCAATAGCTATAAAGCGGAGACTAGCCTGAGCATATTACTAATACCCAGGAATAAAGAGAGATCCCCTTAGACTAAACTTCATGTAGTGGGGGATGAGTTCTCACTCTCACCTATATTCTTTTCTCTTTAGTCTTCCCTAGTGATTGTTTTCCCATGATTCATATGGGGATACTTCCTCCACTGAGTTAGAGATACACCCAGCAGAGTACGGATCCTAGTGACCTACACCTAGCTGGGCTACCCAAGGATCTAATTAGGACACGGGTAACCGGTGGATCCTACTGCGACAGTCCTGAAGAAGACCAGGGTGACCTTTCGGGGCACAAATCTATGGTCGAAACATGTTGACTCGAGCAGTGGTAGGAGGGAAGCCTTGAGAAACCTCATTTTCCCAATAAGGCATTTTCCCATCCTTTCTTTTCTTTTAATCCTGATAAGGGTACCATAATTGGTTCTAATAAAGTAATTCTTTCTTTTGGCGCCCCTAATCAGTTTTAACACACGTCCTTACTGCACTTATTTGTGTCGCACATTTGATCCACGAGGTGTTCCTCTACACACGGTATCACTTATATATGTTACTCATTGTACGTACTTACGTATTGTGTTGTACGTCTTGTAACGTGGAAATTTATTATTTTTCCCCTTCCCTAATGCTCCGCCCTGGATGTGGCTACACCAGTGCGTTTGTAGCAGGCCCTATGATGAAGCATGTCACATACTTCGGTATGTGAGTGAGGGCAGTTTTTTCCAAATTGGGAATTTCCCCTTGTGTATATTGATGAACTCTTCATACCCACTGTTGTTGTGAATATAGTCCTTTCAGGGGGTCTGGGGTGTAGGAGTATAAATAATTTGTCCCTCTCCCCTTGTGTGTGTCTATTACATTTGAAGCATATCACATGAAAATGTGGGCGGATTGTGGAAAGCGTTCTATGTTTATTATCTCTGTTTATACCCTCTTTTTATTTACTTCCAAAGGTCCACAAGAACACACAAACCCCTCCTGGCAGACCTATAATTTCTGCAATTAACAGTTCCACGGAAAAGATGTCAACTTACATAGATTATTTTTTACAGGACAGTGTTAAGGGCTTGGACTCCTATATACAGGATTCTTCAGATTTTATTAGAAAATTGGACAATTGTGTTTGGAATGAAAATTGTATACTCATAAGTTTGGATGTTACATCCCTGTATACGTCTATACGTCATTTGGACGGCATCAGGGCTGTGAATTATTACTTGAATAGGAGACCTATGAATTTTTCTGCTCATAATTCCATGCTCACTGCGATGATTAAAATTTGTCTAGAGCAAAATTATTTTTTGTTCAATAGTCAGGTATATCAGCAGGTTAGAGGGGTAGCTATGGGGGCCTGTTTTTCTCCCAGCCTAGCGTGCTTGCACATGGGCTGGTGGGAGGAACAGGTCCTCATGGTACAGCATCAGGCCACCATGGAGAGGAATGTACCAGTCTATTTGAGGTATATAGACGACCTCTTTCTCATTTGGCAGGGTACCTTGCTGGAGGCCCAGGAATTTGTAGAAAGATTAAACAGAAATGATCTGAACTTGGAATTTACATCTTCCATGAGTAAAACCCAACTATGCTTCCTTGACATAGAAGTTTATATACATGAAGGTAAATTAGCAACACGACTTTATAGAAAGCCAACTGCTGGCAATTCTATTTTGCACGCAGGAAGTCAGCACCCGCATCACTTGATACAAAGCATCCCCTTTGGGGAGATGCTTCGCATCAAAAGAATCTGTAGTGATGAGAGGCAGTGCACTAGAGCTATGGATGAAAGCCGTTTGCGCTTCTTGGCACGTGGATATTCAGCTAAAACGGTCACTAGGGCCATGGAACGAGCCAATAATCTGATCAGGGCAGAGATTCTAGTGCCCAAATCTAAGAACGATATGGAGTCAGATACAGTACCCAAAGATAGCTCGAGAGTCGTGGTTACTTATAACCAACAACATAGGGAAATCAGGCGGATTTTCAGCCGCAACTGGAACCTAGTGACGGGGGATCCCGTCATTAGGGGGTCAGTGGGCAGAAGGCCAGAGTTTTCCTTTAGGAAATCTACCTCCATGTCAGACAGGCTAGTGAAAAATCATCTGGAACCCCCAATATCTAAGACCTTTATGAATTTGAGGAAAGGGTTTCTGAAATGTTCCAGCTGCAAAGCCTGTAAAAACGGATGCAATACAACACGTTATTTCATTCCTTTCAAAGAAGATCCAGTTCTGATAACTAAACAGTTATCTTGCAAAACGGAGTTTGCCGTTTATGTGCTGCAGTGCCCCTGTGAACTCAGGTATGTAGGGAGTACCCGGCTGCCGGTTCACAGGAGAATACTGCAGCACTTGAGGGCAATCACCAATAAGGAACAAGCCTACCCTGTGGCACGCCATTTTCAGGCGGTACACGGGAGTGATCCCAAACATCTTGTCTATTTTGTTATAGATTGTGTGCCACCCCTGAAGAGAGGGGGTAATAGGGATGGGCTGCTCAGGGTACTTGAAACTAGGTACATCTTAGAACTTAACAGTCGTGCCCCTGGAGGTCTTAATGCCAGTGAGGACCTATACACTTGTTTGTAGTTCTTTTCAGAAAATAAGGTGCACCTATACCAGAGCTTGACTTAATTATACTGTTTGGGTGTGAGAATGGACTGTTCCAAATTTATAAATTGCAAAATGTGCAGTCAATAGTATTGTTTTGCATTTTTTGGTTGCTGCCGTGTATTTACATCTGTCAGATTGATGAATATGAAATAGGGAGGGGCTCTTCCCTTTTTAAAGAAACTGAGATACTTGCACTCAATCACTTTTAATATATTTTTTATTTGCAATTTTTGCGATGATGGCTGCTCCTTGTTACAAGATGGGAATTGGATATTTTCTAATATGTGTGTTTACATATAGTCTTTGTTTACATACAGCACATGACACTTTACTGGAAATTCCCACTTGGGATATATTCTTTGAACGTTTTTTCAAAAAGGGTTGGTGAAACATTGTCCTCTTGTAAATCATGAAATTTAACAATGGTTTTAAATGAATTGTATATTTATATATTTATATGTATATATTTATAAAGTTTTTTTGTACATGTTATTTATTTGCGTATTTGCACATGTATATACTTCAGTTTATTTACCCACTATGGGTTTTATTCAAGATGGAACTGGATTATACAAAAATAACGATAGTCCCTTTGTTGTTTCCATATACCCTTTTGAAAGAATGCTATGTTTTAAATGTGGTGGTCATAATCTAGTCCACCTTTTGTGTCTATGATTAAATGGATAAAATCCCATGTAACTTTGCGATCACATCATGTGATCAAGACAGTGGATACTGTCGAAACGCGTAATGGCGGGCATGCTGAGCGAGATTGAGCTGAAATAAAATCACACTTGTTTGGCACCATTCCTGGGTTCCTCTCTTCGTCTGTCCGTAGCTGTGCAGGATTTTTGCAGTCTCGGTGGATTTTGGGACGAGTTCGCTTGAATATATATATATATATATATATATATATATGAGTTAAGAAAATGAATACATAATGTATCATAAAGGCATGATTGCATGAAATAGTGAGAATAACTGTAATAAGTGGGGCATGATTACATTTCTTTGAGCCTTTCATGTTTTAAGCAATACAGTTTAAAATCATTAAAATGTTTGAAAAGCATTATAATAAGCATTTTGGTTGGTTAGAAATGATGTTGGCATAAAGCAGATCAGGTATGATACTGAATTTGACAATTAATAATTAAGTAGCTTTAAAAGCAAAAATAGTTGAAAAATCTTAAGCTCACGACAAAGTATCTGTGGTGGGTTAGAATTCTGTGTATGTACTTGGGGAAACCACAAGTGACTTTTCAGTTCTCGTCTGAAGACTTATTGATGTCATCAGATTTACATGAGACATGTGTGGTCACAGAGAAAACCAAAAAATGCATTCTTATTAACATTAGGTCACACATTAGATGGACCAGCAAGCGGTTGCAGTGCCAAAACTCTTAGCGATAGTGTGAGTACTGCTTTTAGAGGTGCAAACTTTAACAGTCAGTCAGGACAGTAATTGAGCAACTCATCAAAGAATGACAATGGTGTAGTTGATCCAACATAGTTAGCATTTTGTAGCAGGGACAGATGTATAGCACAGCATTGTCTCAGGTGTAATTGCAATAGTTGCTGCAACATAGCCATGTATAGGAATCTACTGGAGGCTCCACTAGATGTAGATCCAAGATTATTTCAGCTGGGCAGTTTATACACCAGAGCACAGGTTACACTTGTGTAGCTTCAATGTTACTAAAGATCAGCATCCAGTTCTCACAAAGTTCTCAAAGCGAAGCATGTCTCAAATACAGTTCTAGGGTATTTCTGCATCTTTGTTCAGTTGAATAAGTGTACTCCATGTTATTGTTTTCTGTGTCGGATCAGGAAAAAAGTGACAATACCACAGCAGGGGAATGTTGGAAAACCTCTAAAAAGACTGCAGGATAGGGAATGAAAAAATTATGGTATCGGTTCAAATACAGCTTTAAATCCAGTCACCAGATCAGATTCAATGTTCTTTAAAAGATGCATTATGCCAGTTTTTGACAACAAATTAAAAACCGAATGCACAATATCAGCAAAGTGAGTATGCTATTACGTCTGTAACAGCCTCTGAATCTCTGAACTAGTTCTGACTGTCTGCAGGTTGTACATTTATGCTGCAGAAGTTACAGAGACTTCTTTTTGTAGTAACACTACAGCCAAGTTGTTGGTTACATCAAAATGCATGCCTCTCATATCAATACTAGACCAACTGACATTTTGGGTTTCATGTTGAGGTAGTGGGTAAAAGATACTTCCACAACACTGTATTGTTTTCAAATCCGTTATCAGATATAATTGGCCTGGTGTCAAGTCACAAAAATTAACATTAGTTAGCATTAAATAGGAACCATTGTATATTAGTTCATGGGCTGTGGGGATGAATGAAGCAGGAGCAACTGATAAAATACAACTTAACCCTGGCCCAAAGTGCTACACATTCCACGCAAGGAAATGGTATCACATGGAAGGGAGTGACCACAGGAATTTATATAGCTGGATTTGATAATAAACACAGGGTCATCTTTATCCAAACACATGTAAGAAAAAGGAATGGTACAGATGTGAATTGTGCATTGTTTCATACCAGCCTAATGATTTGTACTTCGGACAGTCATGGAAGTGAAAAGTTGTGATTGGTAAGGAAATAATACTATTTATTAGCCAGGTAATGGCGAATGTTTACTAACTGAAAATTTTGCTTTTTCCACTTGTTTGATACTCAGCAGAGTATATGTGGATTCTTTTTTCACCAATGGTTTTCTGTGTTAAGGTTAAAATATGAAGATTGAAAGGACTATCTCGTACAGAAGTTGCCAATGTACAAAACCTGATCTGAATGTTTGTAATGCCCAATTTAATTATGTTTCAGTTCTTACCTGAGCCTGTAACAGACTTAAGTCTCCGTTATGAAGTTCCAAGTGTGAGGACAGAATGTGGTTTAATGAGTACACTTTTTATAGACATATGCATGCCATTGTCAATAACTTTAAAACTGTTTTCAGGTTTTCCTGTTCTGTTGTCCCAATTCTCTCTGCAGTTTTTTTCTCAGTATTTGTTCCATTTATTATAAATCGCACGTTTCTGTTGCTATGAATTGTTTATTTTGAGTGGGATGTGGTCCCTGAACAAAGTCAGAAAAAGCTATGCTTTCTTTGATTGGAGATAAAGTTCTTTAATAGCTGCAAGACCTGAATGTGCTAACCACCATTGGCACAGTGTTCCCAAACTATGTGTGGTGACTATTACTAGGGTATGTATGTTGTATCAGTATCAGGGTGATTAGCTTTCAGGCTAGGGGTGTTCGAAAGAAAACAATGCACACGTGTCTGAATCATAAGCTAATAAGCAAACCTTTCAGTTGGCAAATGAGTGGAACTATAGGTTACGTTCTAAGTCATTCCATTTATAATACAATCAGAAATGTTTCTTTCTGATTGCCAGTTATTCAAGAGTCAAATTAACTTTTGGTATAGAAGTTTTTAAGGCCTTTTATAGTACCCATTCCCAGAGAATTTGTCTGCTGGATGGTTTTGTTCAGAGAAATAACTTTGTTAGGTATAATGCAGGTCCAAAATAAGGCTTCTCTGCCTTGAATCTACCACAATTTTGTTCCTCAAATGCTTTTCTCATAAACATTTTCTTTCCAATACTCATATCAAAGTGTTGCCAAATTCTGACCAAATTAATTATTTCACTAAGTTAGCTTGTTAGTGGTGATTAGATTTTTCAGAGTTCATTGTGGACTTTGTGAAAAATAGAATACTGAAGGATGTGACCTTTCCTTGCTCTGTAAGTAAGGACATTTCTTCAAGAAATGTAGGTGAATATTAGCATGTGGAACTTTACAATGCTCCCATTGTGTGTAGTTGTATATTTCCCCAAGGATAGCTAGTTCTATGTAACTAATGGTGTGCATAAGGATGATAATACTTTTCTATATAATTGGCTTCATTGTTCAAAGTGGCAAATACCTGTAAATCAGACATCATTCACTTTACCGTCTCAGTCATCTAAAATGGAGTTAGGAATTATTTATATTGGTAATTGAAACTTTTAAAACATATAGCAATAGCAATTTCTCAGTGGGTCCCATAATATAATAAGGAACCTTCTCCCAAGATATGCCCTTTGGCACAGGATAAGCTGTGATGTTTGCAGTGTATAGAATACTTTGAGCTCTGTGGAATGAAAGATGCAGCTGTAGTTCGCAAACCACATGTTGTGCAATGTTTTTTTTTAGAAACGTAGTGTACATTCAGTAGCAGTAGAACAATGATCATAGTTGACAGTCATATGATGGGAAAAACATTTCTAGAGAGGTCAAAACAAAGTACGAAGGTGGAACTAAGTATCTGTCACAAAACCAATGATAAGCAAGATGTAGTTTGTGGTGTATGGTGACATTGAAATGGGATGAAAAGTTCTCTGTACAAAGTTCAGAGTCATTCTCATAAATATTTGTGTCTCAAAAAGGCATCATTGGAATTGATGTACACTCAGGTTGCACTTCATAATTAATCATGGAGTTGCGTGAAACATTAGCAACTGTAGTGATGGCAGCATCAGATTTGTTGATAAAGTTCATTATTCTCTGTAACATTAGGGAAGCAGGGTGCTCAAACATCCTGAGCTAGGAACTCAAGCTAGTGATGTTACTGATCTTTTAAAGGGGTATTTAATTCATAGTAGGGAAAGGCTGAGGGTGTCTACTCTGAATCCTTCCTAATGTCTGCAATGGCCTGCTGTAGAGAATACCAATGTGAACAACAAGGACCCCCTGTTCAACTACTGGGTTCGTAATGCAGGGAAATAACAATGTGAGAAAAGAGTAGAACATTTGATAATACAACCAGGGAAGAGACCAATATGTAAAGCACACAAATCAATTAAAAATATAACACTTCAGATTTATTAATAAAATTACATTCTCAAAAGTTTATACAAGAACATATTCATCACAATGTTAAAAAATACACAAAAATCTGTATAGCTAAAATATTTGTAACACAAAATCACAAGAAATTACTTAAAACATAGGTGGCAAACAATACACTTTGTCGACGCGCGTTTCGGCGTTGTCAAAACGCCTTCATCAGGAGCCACATACAATCTGTAAAACATGTTTTTTTTAAAAAGAGACAGTTAGAAACATTTCTTAATAAAAAACTCTTAACCAACAAACAATTGTTAAAAATAACTCTTTGTGCTTACATATCATGGACAGCCCTACACAAGACAGTTACCATATGTAACTGCAACTGATACAAACTAGTTCATTTATATTTATATTTGAGCAGTAATCATCCCCAAACTCTGTTTTATAAACCTACGGGGGGAAAAAGGGGGGGGGGGGCTTTTGGAATGGGGGGCGAAAAGCAGATAATAAAGTTGAACCTTGTATACAAGTTCTCACTTACATTTGGTATTTATGTCGTTTATTCACTAACAAGTAGACAATGCGTACAATTTATCTTTATAGTGATTATTCTAATCGTTAAATGGAGATAGTCTACATATAGCTTCTCCATTTCTTCTTTGTATTTGATTCTGGGATCATCTTACCTAGTAAACACGGTATAGGTGATTTCTAATAAATCTGGATACGGTCCAACATCTGATTTCTTGGCCGTAACTGACACTTTGGTTAGTCTTATTCGACTATTATCGTCTGCAAAAAATATACTAATTAATCATGTGTTGTCCTTCTATTTAAACGATAGTTTTATTCATACACCTTGATTTGCAAACTTATTTTTGTGGGTAAGAGATCTTTTAAGGATAGTTCCTCTTTTACATTTACCACTAGGTATAATTGCTAGTGAATTTCCGCAAATGGGAGAGCACTCCTTTATTACATTATCATGGAGGAAGAGGGTGTTCAGATTTACTAAAGGATTCGATATGCTTTCAGCGATAGCACTTAACAAACTAGTTTTGGCGTATATTTAAGAGTTCGATATGTTGTCTTTAATTGCACCTAACTACGCCACTAGAATGTCCTCATGTAGTTGATGGACACCTGTCTCTTTCTCCTTGAACCAGACAAAGGGGGTAGAGGTAGAATGGTTGTTTGTTTTCCTTTCAACCCAAAGGACTGTAACATATGGTCTCTAAGATGGTTCAAAAGCTTACTTGTTGTGGATCTTTACACAAACTAGGTCCCCTAATTTAGCGATCCACTTATCAGCAATGGTTACAACCTTCTCTTCTGATTGCTTTAGAATGGTTTACAGTAGACAGTTTATTTCTGACCTCTTGAATACTCTGTAAGACATTCAAACTTTTTTCCAGGTCCACATTTCTTCATCCACCACCTTGCCAGGTTTACCTAGGCCAGGTACATACAGAGGAACCCAGAAGAGAACCTTGTATGGGGTGCATCTTCCCAATACTCATATAGGCAAGTTATTTAATGCTCTTTGGACTCCATACAGATTATGGTAGCAACTAAGACCTGAACTTAGTACCCTAGAAGTCAAGGTTTGTTTAATCATGCCGCTAGCACACTCAGCTAACCGAGTGGACACTGCTCCAAATGGTTTTCTAAACTGCAGACAAACTCCCAGTACAGACATGGTATCCCTGTAGGCAATGGAGATGAAAGCAGGGCCATTATCTGAGTAAAATGAATGTATTGCTCCAATCGCTACCAGACATTGTAAATCATTTACGACTACTATAGCACTTACATTTGTCTGTGGCCAAATCCATAAGTATCGAGAAAATGAAACAATATATTTATGTATGTTAACAGAAGTTATTGGGCGTATATGGTCAACTAAATTACCCTGAATGGGATGTTGGAGAATGTGAAGGGAGGTGGCAATGGTCTCTTAATAGTAGATAGTTTGATCCTATGACAAATGTCACACTTCCTGACATAGTCTCTAGGCTGTTTATACAAACAAGGCCACCTGTACCATTGGTGTGGTTGCATTACCCCTACATGAGCAGATGCCAATCCTCATGTGCTTCCCTGATTAAACCTAATCTGACCATCTTCTTATTAATTATCCTGTCTCCAACTCTTGGTACTGTGACTACAAGAGTGGTGTCTGAATTAAGGGTATAGGGATATTTAGGATTAAAACCAGCAGGAGAATTTCTACCTTGTTTGTTTTTATGTATAGCTGTTAAAATATCTGTCTCAATCTTCATCTGAGATCTAGTTAAGGCTGCTACTCTGATAGTCTGAATTGCAGCTTGCCAGCTAAGTAAGTCACACCCTGCATGCCCTTTGGCATGAAATACTTCTCGATGATGGCCCAAAGTATGCCTCACATGGACCACATGGACCAATGGAAGCTTATCTTATAAAACAGCTACCTTTCACTAAGGCTGTTTATTCTTTATAGGCTTTCCCTAGAATCCTTGAATCCATTCAAGTGCCAATATTGCAAGTCAGCATTGTACCCTTGCACACAGAAGGGTGATTCAAACACTTTGAATTTGAGAACTGATGGATAAGCCTTCTGTAAAACAAGTTACCAGGTATGAAGTTCTGCATTTTATGCAGTGCTATCACCTATGATCTTAGTGTGGGTGTGCGGAGGACAGATTTTACCATCTTTCACTAAACCTTGCACTGCCACGCAGCCTGCAGAGTACTTATATTTTGTTCCCAAATGCTGGTTGAGCAGAGCCATCTGTATAGAATACACTGTGATAAGACTTAATGGGTAAGGGTTTTCGAGTTGGAGGAAAATGTTCATATCAGAGAAAAGCTTGTGTATGTAGAGTGGGATCATACTAAAACTTTGCATCCACTGTACTTAAAAAAGAGGCCCACTTCCCCCACTTGGGGTGTAGGGCACACGCATTAGGAATGCTTGCCTTCGTGGCTCCCTCTACTGTTGGTATGGGAGAAACCACAATTATTTGTTTTCCCTGTAACATACGGCTCGCCTTCAAAACAGCAATTTGCACAGCTGAAAGAACTTTTTCCAATGACAAAGTGGAGAATGGAGAATGGAGAATGGAGAATTGCATTCTATTGGAACAGTGTGTCCCTAATTGTAGGTCACATAGGTAAAACTGAATGTCTTAGTATGACTCAAAGAACTAGGGTTGTCTTACTGTCCCTAGTTTGTAACTATTTTGTCTTTAGCATGTCTGCCTCCAGAGCATGCAAGATATCAGTGTGTTTATTCATCACTGTTTTGCTGGAAATGTGGGAGAAATCAAGTCATACAAGGGCTTCACTCGCTCAGCATAGTGAGGCAAGTAGGTACACCCAAAGTTAAGAAATCCCAGCAGGGATTGCAACTTCTTCTGTGTGTTAGAAGACTTCAAGGTAGCAGACTTCTAAATAAAATCAGAAGTCAAGCCCTTGCTCTCATTGGATAGTTTGTATCCAAGGAAGGTCTCCATAAGGTAAGCAATCTTCAATATTTTAAAGGTAATCCTGTAACAATGTGATGTTAATGGTGTTACAGCCTTGCCCACCCTAGTTATGTGTACATCTAAGTCAGCATCAGTAAGATAGCTATCTTTAATGTATGACAATACCTCCATATCTGGTTGTAAGATCTCCATGATGCATGCTGATAATAAGCCAGGGATGTTCTTATGTTCTATAGGTAAGCATCAGAATGAGAACTGCACCCTGTTGAAACTAAAGAAGGTTAGATACTCACTTTCAGGCACTATGGGGCCCATTAGGATGGCGGGCGGATTGCCCCCGCCAAGCTGGCGGTAGCCACCGCCAGCCTGGCGGGGGCAATCCGCCCGCCATCCACACCTAAATTCCCCCTGCCATATTAGGATGGCGGGGGGACCGCGGCGTACGGAAAGACCGTCAGCCACTTTTCTGCCCCGGTCGCCTTGCGGCCAGGGCGAAAAAGGTTTAATATGGTGGCGGTGTCCATTAGAAAATAGGGGGTATGGGGAGCACTCCATTTCTTTACATTTTCAACTTTGTTCCATCCGGTAATCACAAAGTTCCACATCTGCGTGCTGGTCGGATTAGTGCCTAAACCCTATGGGACCTGTGATAAAGTCCATGGAGAGGGCAGTGAAGTGCCCCGACCGACCACAGAATTGCATGGCGCCTATCTGGCTCACATTATCTTCATCTTATTTCTTTTTATCCATAGTTTTACTTCTTCAACCATTGTTGAATCTATTTGTCTGCAATAGTCATCCAATACTGCCATCCACACTCCGGGTATTAATGCCATTTTACAGGTTTCTAATTAAAATGCTGTGCCCATCCGGACCTCTTGCAAAATCATGACAGATGCTAAGGTTCTTTGAAAACAGCGTTTATTCAAAACCAATGCATTTCGAGCTTCAGGTGCTCTTCGTCAGAGTACGCTGGAAATAATACAAAAAATTACATATTTATTGACTGCATTAAAGTGAGCAATATATAACATGATCAACCTATTATCTATACTTAGAACTCAATACCTGCTCTAAGACTAAACTAACTATCATTGCGGTCCGTTAATATCATACAGTTAGTAGTCTCTGAAGACATTTAAAACTAATCTTGTATTATGAGGGGTAATTCCACTCCATCATTCCATTTAGCTAAATATGATCTCCCCCTTACCAAGAGTTTTTATTAAACTGCTACTCTCGAAGTGACCGCCCTCTGTACTCTAACATGCCGTTTCGTGTTAACGCCCAACCTTCCTTATTCCATATGGCTGAGATACCCGCCACCCCCTCTCAACACAATCCCCAAAAGGAAGGGAAACCGGAAACTGTTCGTAAAGTTTTTGGATGTGGGATGGAGTGACCATCCCGGCCGTATTTATTAAAACAAAAGATTAAAACATTAAACGTTTTCATGTTATGTACAATTTCATTATCACATTACGATGTTTGGCTAACCTTAACATAATCTCTAATACAGAGGTTCTCCTAGCCGAACTAGCATCCTACAAAACATTCTCTAAGAATACTGAAATTGTACATCCTAACGTTTAAGGGCCAACGGCAAGGTCATAACCGGTGTCAAGATCCCTAACCAGACTTACCCCTCCCACTTAGGAGGGGCGATGGCACAGGGGCTTACCACAAGTGCAACTACTAACAATTTCCCTTGACTTGACGGGGGCACTTAAGACTCGACGCCATTTAAAGGTCGTTCGAACACTTGTGTGTGGTATCTAGAAGGTATCGTTGACCTCTCCCCACCCCACACAACTTACCGCATCTGCCGTCGCAGATGACACTAGCCCCGGGAAATTCCCCAGGAGGGGGCTGTAACCCCTCCTACAAAGGAAGGGGCCTTGACCGCCTTTCCTTTACTTCCGGCGACCCGCCCTTAGACGGGACCGCCTCCCCACTGAGGGGCCAATGGCCACCTCTCCCGAGCGCTCCCATCCGTGTTGGGTGACGCCCACTCATAGGGATCTACCAATTAGTGCTCACCGATCATGACCTTACCGCCTACCAAAAAATAAATACGACAGTTCTTCAACCTATGAAAACATTGGTCGCTACGACCGAAGGAACATGCTAAAAATGCAACATCACATCAAATCACTTTAATCATAACAACCTAAACGATATTCACCATCTTTATTAACTACAAACTGCTACTGTTATAGCCTGTAAACGAAACGGAAAAACAAACTTATCAATTCACTTTATTGCACAACAACTTTGCTGTCCTCAGGGGCTGGTGGGTGGGTCAAAACTGGCTCTTCGTTCCGTCCCGAGCTCACGTGTAGCGAGGAGGTGCAGCTTCGGAGCACAAGAACAAGAGGACGTCTTCTGGTCTTGCGCCTTCTTTTATCCGTCTTCAGGGCGGGCGAAAACCCGCCCCTGCCCGCCCCGGGGGCGTGGCTGGCTGCGTCAGTGTCTAGGCCAGCCCACTCTAGGGCGGGAAAAGGCGCGCCCCGGCTACGCCGCTTCGGGCATACCAGCCGAGACGCGCCTCCCGCCCAAAAATGGCTTCCCGGGGGGATCGAGGCACTCATCCATACGTTCGGGGGGACCGAGTGGTCGCCCCTTTCCATATGGCTGAGATACCCGCCACCCCCTCTCAACACAATCCCCAAAAGGAAGGGAAACCGGAAACTGTTCGTAAAGTTTTTGGATGTGGGATGGAGTGACCATCCCGGCCGTATTTATTAAAACAAAAGATTAAAACATTAAACGTTTTCATGTTATGTACAATTTCATTATCACATTACGATGTTTGGCTAACCTTAACATAATCTCTAATACAGAGGTTCTCCTAGCCGAACTAGCATCCTACAAAACATTCTCTAAGAATACTGAAATTGTACATCCTAACGTTTAAGGGCCAACGGCAAGGTCATAACCGGTGTCAAGATCCCTAACCAGACTTACCCCTCCCACTTAGGAGGGGCGATGGCACAGGGGCTTACCACAAGTGCAACTACTAACAATTTCCCTTGACTTGACGGGGGCACTTAAGACTCGACGCCATTTAAAGGTCGTTCGAACACTTGTGTGTGGTATCTAGAAGGTATCGTTGACCTCTCCCCACCCCACACAACTTACCGCATCTGCCGTCGCAGATGACACTAGCCCCGGGAAATTCCCCAGGAGGGGGCTGTAACCCCTCCTACAAAGGAAGGGGCCTTGACCGCCTTTCCTTTACTTCCGGCGACCCGCCCTTAGACGGGACCGCCTCCCCACTGAGGGGCCAATGGCCACCTCTCCCGAGCGCTCCCATCCGTGTTGGGTGACGCCCACTCATAGGGATCTACCAATTAGTGCTCACCGATCATGACCTTACCGCCACAGGTCCGGATAGTTGACCGGCTATCCGGACCCCCCACAAAACTCCTACCTAAAGGTCATGTTCCAAAGATTTTAACCAGGCTAGGAAGTCTCCTATGAGTAACTCATTCCCCGCCCTCGACAAATGCACACCATCCCCCAGATACATACTGTCATCATTAATACAATTATGCGAGATCGAATGCAATGCCTTGGAACGGAACAACCTACTCACTTTGTTATTCAATTTTCTAACCGAATGATTCAAAGCAGGGATCGAGATAGCCCCCCGCCACACTTTTCGTGGGATCATATGAGACCATGCGATTAGGCACCCCGGAACTCTCCTCGCTAACCAACTTACCGTGGAAAGCATAGCCTCCAGGAGAAGTCGTCTACCGGTGGTGACCAAATCATTGCCCCCCAAATGCACTATGACTATGGACGGCGGTGACCTCATCCGCTCTAACAAGCCCTCAAAAAATTCCTGAAACTGGTCAATACAGAGACCGCCCCTTCCGTAGAAGGACACTCTGTACCCGTATTCCTCAGGTACGTGAACCATGTCACCTGCTTTGAATACGTCTGCAGCCCGTCTCACGTATGAGTGGCCCACGACCCAAACCTCCTTCCTCACAGCCGGTGACGTGCGACCGCTGACCTGGTGTTGGGTCGACTGCTCAGTCTGCCCTGCCGCGTAGGCTTGCGCAACTGAAAACAAACAAAAACAAGAGGCGTGAGTACATGATTACAGTTTCACAACATGTGCAATCGCACGTACCTCTTATAACAATTGGAGGACCAGCGCCCCACACGTTTCACTTGTTCTACATTAAGACCTCTGGCTGTAGCTTCAGTGGCAGCCCCTATACGAAAGGAGTGGGTCCCAAATTCGCCCGGGTCCAAGCCCGCTGCAGCAATGGCCATTGCAAGCACCCGTTGAAACTGAAACCTCGTCAGCGGGGTGGCGTCTGCATGCCTCAACAATGTCCCTCCCCATGATGCCACCCTTCGTGCTAGGTAATCTTCTAAGCACTGTACCGGACACATGGATGAGTCGAGGTTCCTGCGGATGATCGTGCAGTCCCCTCTCCCATCTTGGTCAGTCTTGGACCTGAGAAAGGAGACAATCATCGCATCACCCCTGATCTGGACATGCTCCCTGCACAAGCCCCCCGTCACGTCCCGTTTGTTCCTTGCAACCAGCTCACTAACTCTCATAGCCCCGTGAAATGCCAGCGTAAATGCAGTCCGGAACAAACAGGTCTCGAACGGGGACGAGCATGTGTTCGGGAGCGTGACCAGTAACTGGGACAACCTGTCTAGACCTATCGGTCGTCGTACATCTACTCTGCGACCCTCTAGACGTTGCCACCCACGTAGCGCTTTTTGTACCGTGAAAGACGCTGTTGGGTCCAGGATGCCATGGGCCCTGGCAACAAAGGAAATGGCGGCACGATGCCTTTGGGCCGTAGCCACCGATTTCCCAGCCCTACGTAAGGACATCAGAAAAAGTACTACCAACTCCTCCTGACCCCAAAGTCCTCCTCTCTCTGCCCCCAAAAAGGCTAAATAGGCCTGGAACGCCCCTTCATATGCCATCCTTGTCCTGGGTGCTAGACTCTCTCCCACGAGGTGACGAAGTTCGGGGCACCGAGAGACCAGAGAGCTTCGGGGAAGGGTGCCGGCTCCGGGTCCGCTGAAGGAAGGAAACCCGAGAAAGCCTGCATGTGAAAACGAGACAGTGCATCAGCAGCCTGATTCATCACCCCTGGGACATGTTTTGCTCTGAATACTACGTTCAGTTGCATACACAGTAAGACAATTTCTTTGAGGAGCCTCAAAATCAACTTACAACGGGCTGCCTGACTATTGATGCATTCTACCACGGTCATATTGTCGGACCAGAACACAACAGAATGATCTCTGAACCCTTCTGGCCAGGTTCTCAGGGCCACCAGAATGGGAAATAGTTCGAGGAAAGCGATGTTACTTGTCAGCCCCTTCTCGTGCCACCATAGGGGCCACTTTTGTGCCGACCATTTTGTGCCGAAGATGGCGCCAAAACCTACGCTTCCTGCTGAGTCTGTCCATAGCCCAAGCTCTTCAGAGGAGACGGCTGGCTTGTTCCAGACGACCCGGCCATTGAAGTCCGCCAAGAATGCTAACCAAATCCGCATGTCCTGGCGGACCTCGGCCGATAACCTTGTGCGATGATGACCCTCCTTTAAGCCAACCATCGCTTGGGCAATTGAGCGGGAAAAGGGGCGAGCCATTGGTATCACCCTCAAGGCAAAGTTCAACTTTCCCACTAACTGTTGCAACTGATGCAGTGTAACTTTGGATGCCTTTAAACATACTTGGAGGGCTGCCCTGAATTTCGACACTTTGCTAGCTGGTAAACGGAAGCACCCCTCCCTTGAGTCCAACTCGATCCCCAAAAACTCGAGGCAAGTCGTGGGACCCATAGTTTTACCTGGTGCCAATGGCACGCCAAGATGATCCATTAACACACAGAATTCAGCTAAGGCCCGGGCACATTCGGAAGTACCGGCGGGGCCAAGGAACAGAAAATCGTCAAGGTAGTGCATTACATTTCGGAAACCCGTTTTCTTAGTGAACACCCATTGCAGGAAAGTACTGAATTGCTCAAAGTAAGCACATGATATAGAGCATCCCATTGGCATACACCTATCCATGTAAAATGACCCCTGAAACCCGAATCCCAGAAGACGCTGATCGTCTGGGTGTACCGGAAGCAACCGGAACGCTGACTCGATATCAGATTTCGCCATCAACGTCCCGTGCCCCAGGCGATTCAAGATGGCTACCGCCTCATCAAAAGATGCGTATCGCACCGAACAAACTTCTGGCTCAATTGCGTCGTTCACCGAAAGACCATATGGAGAAGATAGATTATGAATCAAACGAAACTCACCCGGGTCCTTCTTGGGGACCACCCCTAACGGAGAACAAACGAAATCCGGTACCGGGGGCTCACTAAACGGGCCGGCGACCCGTCCCCGGCTAACCTCTTTCCGAATTTTTTCTTGCACTACAGATGCATGTTGTAAAACGGAAAGTTGATTTTTGCACATCCCTACACCCTGAAAGTCCCCTACCGGGATGCGGAAACCATGTGTAAAACCGTTCCGCAGCACCCCGGCAGAAGTGCGATCCGGGTATTCGCTGAGCCAGGGAATCATTGCCAAGGTATCAATCGGGGTTGGTAAAGGCGCCCCTCGGCCTAGCTTAGACCTGTTTGGCGCCTCCCTTACCCCCATTCTCACTCGTTCTGGCTCTGCACGATGACTCAGGATGGGACGACCCACACGTACTACACTCATGTTTGAATTTACACGATCCCGGAGGCCTGGTACACTTCCCCTTGTTAAAATTAAAACAGAAACCCTTTCTCCCTGTATTGCCTGCGGGCCTCGACTGGTCGTCGGTGCTCGTACTTGGTCGAAAGGGCGTCCCCACATTTTGGCGGGAGTAATCAACAACAGTGCTCCCGACCAATGGCATTCTTAACATTCCCGATTCTTTCATCTTATCCCATGTTAAAGAATCGTAACAATCCCAAGTCAAACCCTTGTTATGTTCCTTTTCTTTCCTGAACAAATTGTCATAACAAAACCAATGGTTACCTTGATACGCTGTCGAGTAACCCATAATTCGTGATTGATAAACGGGAAACTCAGGAAGCAACTCGGGCCTACGTTCCCCCAAAATTGATGTGAAAATACCCCATGCATTGCCCCAGTTGCCAATGTTCTCATTTACCTTAAAGGCGGCCATCTTTGCGCGCCAAACACTCGGATGCATTAAGTCCTTCTGACTTTTTACATGTTCCACATCATAATGATCAACAAGCAGGGAAAAAATATTCACGTACTCCCCCGCCCAGATCTTTTCCTTTATAGCTAAAGGCACATGTTGTCCTAATCTCTCTCTACGAGAGGGTGCTGACTCGTCCCTTGCAATCGGCAATGGCCGCTTACCTGCACCGGACGCAGCTTCTGCCGCTTGCGGCTTGTCTATCCCCGCCAACGGCGTAGCCACTCTAGCTGCCTCTTTCTTCTCACGAAGCCCTTTTATCAGCGCCTGTGCTTCGGCAGCCGTGGCGCCATCACTACTATCCCCCAACCATGCTGCTAGCTGTGCTGCCAGCTCGGGGGGCATGTCTTCCTTGGATGTCGGGGTGACGACAACGGGGATTGGATTCCCCTCCATCGGTACTGGGGTCGGCGCCTCGAGCGGGGCAGAGGGAACCGGGACGGCCCCACCGGCTGGAACCTTTCTCGGCCTCTTAGGTCTCCCTCCAGCCGGCGGGGTGCCCGAACCCTCCTCCCCATCTCGCTCCGCCAACCGTTTCTTTATGTCGGACACTTCTTTGCAAAGGGCCCGCACCATCTGATCGGTCGTCATTCTTTTTGCGCCTTTCTTGGGCATCTCTCCGAGGAAGTATCTAGAAGACAAAGAAAAAGATCAAAACGCTCAAAACTGGCTCTTCGTTCCGTCCCGAGCTCACGTGTAGCGAGGAGGTGCAGCTTCGGAGCACAAGAACAAGAGGACGTCTTCTGGTCTTGCGCCTTCTTTTATCCGTCTTCAGGGCGGGCGAAAACCCGCCCCTGCCCGCCCCGGGGGCGTGGCTGGCTGCGTCAGTGTCTAGGCCAGCCCACTCTAGGGCGGGAAAAGGCGCGCCCCGGCTACGCCGCTTCGGGCATACCAGCCGAGACGCGCCTCCCGCCCAAAAATGGCTTCCCGGGGGGATCGAGGCACTCATCCATACGTTCGGGGGGACCGAGTGGTCGCCCCTTTCCATTCATTCCATAATTATTTTACACATTTACATCCTCGATCATGCTCTCCCCTTCCATACTCTCTCATGTAAATTCATTACTCGCGTACTCCCTCTCTTATTCAAAAAGGTCCTCCCTCTCTTATTCTCGCAACACTCATTACTCAAATGTCAAGATAATCACCCAGAAGCAAAAACGAATGAACCAATAAATAACCTAATGACTCATGAACCTCTCAACCTCATTAACAATGAGGTTCCGTGACGATTTGAACCCGTGTTTTCAGCATTGTCGCAAATACATAATTTTGGTATCAGCGAACCGCAAATGGTCCATTTAGCATATCCTGGTGTTTTCGCTATGCTACGAGTAAGAGTACTCCTGTTACAAACACATTTCTGATCTACCCATGGCATCCATCTTAGATTATGGCAGCCATTTTGTGTTTCTTGCCCTCACATAGACAATGGACACGCAATGACCTCTGATTACTTCATTTCGATTAAGGACACGTGGGCTTTAGCCGGAGATTCACCTCTCTAGTGACACGTGCACCTTAGAACAGAACACGCCATGGCTGCATGACTCGACAGAAGCTGCCTCCTCTGCCCGAGGCCAGTCCTGCTATACTGGTTCTCGTGTTCGTTGGCCTGATCATGATTAGGCGGCCGAAGCTGGTAGCCTTGCCCATTTACGACCCACAAACATCTCTTATCCTACTTTTCTATCTTCTGCACCTGGCTCTGCTCCTTTCCTTCTGGGCCTTTATTAGGGGGAGGTAACGAAATTTACGATGAGGCGGTCCGGGTCTTGAATGAAAAGTTGACATGAGATTATGATGGAAAAGTGGGAACCCCTCGTTCGTAATGTTTTGACATCAGATATTGTCGACGATTCCTGTGCAACGCCAAATATTTATTGTTTAGGACACAAAGGTTTGGGAATGTATTACATGTAAAGAATTTGCCTCAAGCCCAATTTTTGGTATATAAGGAGCAACCCTTTTTGTACAAATCGAACAGGCTCCTAGACACTGCCCGTGTGTAGTTTCTGTGACTTCTGTGTCCCTGCAGTAATAAACCTTTGGTATTTGACGCCACCATCGAGAAGCCCGTGTTTCTGTTTATTTGTGCACCGAGACAGGTAGAACTCCGGGGTCTTCGGGTGTTATCCCTGACACCTCTGGACGGAACCAAAAAGTCCAGAAATCCAATTGGCGCCCAATGTGGGGCGACGTCATTCGGTACCGGTCCAAAAGCCTGAAGAGTTTGAGAAGCTTCGTGTGAAGATTCCTGAGGGAGGCGCCCCACTTCATCGATCCCGGCATATCGCAAAAGTGGCCCGACGTTCTCTTCCACGAGGGTTCCCGTTCAGGACGGCTGCAGTGGTCCGTTGCCTTGACCGTCGCCCTGTCTTGGACCCGAGGTGCAGTCCTTAGTACGGCGAGACGTGACGGGTTTCTCCTTGGTGACGTCTTCAGTGCCTCAGTTAAGTATTAAGTGGTTGATAGTTGGTTACTTCGTAAGGGTTGTTCCTGTTTGGATAAGATCCTTTTAGTTCTTGGTTTGGTTTGGTTTCGTAAGATTATCACTGGTTGTTCTAGTTATGATAATCTATTGGTTTAGTTTTGGGTATCGATACATTTGTTCGCTTTGGTAGGCCTAAGTTCTTGGTTCGAGTGCACATTTCTGTTCGTGTTTTTGTTTGTTCTGTGTTCCGGGTTATAAAATGGTAAGTCGGAAAAATTGTATGTTGTCGTGTTTTGGTTGCAACAATGATTCCCGGTTGGAAGACTCATGTCTGGTTCCTCCGATCGGAACTCCTCTTTATGATTTATATTGTAAGTTTGGAGTGGGTCCTATATCTTATAATGAGGTATGGGTCCGATATACAGAAAAAGACGGTGTCCTTAGTTGGCCACTGCATGGTAGTTTTGAACCCCAAGTCATTGATAATTTAGAAACGAAATTGTTCAAGAAGAAAGCCCGGCCGGCAATGTTTGATTCTCTTCGTTATTGGCGAAAAGAATCTAAACAGAGAGAAATTAAAAAGTTGAAGAAAGAACAGAAAGAGCAAGAGTTGACTTTAGAGCAGTCTGTCAAGCAGCTGCAAGTCAACGAATCCGAGAAAGCAATGGAGGTGGCCAATAGAGAGCGTAATTTAGCGATAGACAAGTGCTATCCTGCCTTGCCATCGAGTACAGCTAAGTAAGTAGAGGACCCAGAAAACGATCCTCTGTTGTCTTACTTGTTACGGTCACCCCCACCGTATGCACAGGGTGCTACGGCTCCACCTTTACCGAATGTTCAAATACCAGTTGCTGGACAACCTGGTATTCCTGCTCCTGCTCCCCAGAATCAAGCTCCTGTACCTCCTGTTGTCAATGTTAATGTTCCCTCGGCACCCCCTCTTCCAGGGTTGCCAACTTCTTTGCCTATACCTGTATCACTTACACCTGCTAGTTCACAGGCTACTCTGCCTGCTACGCCAACTGTTCCTGTTCTATCTGTTCCAACTGCTACTGTGTTTTCTGCTTCTGCCAGTATTATGACTCCACTTTCTGTTCGTCGAAGAATCACTGATTCTGTCTCGAATATTCTATCTCCCTTTTATAAAACTCTGATTAAGACTCCTACCTCTGACTCTGTGCAGAGACGTAGTCAGCTTCCCAGTACTGAAGAACGGGGAATATTAGATTCCACAGCTCTTAGATGGATTTCGAAAAGTGGAAGATATAGTACTAGAGATGTATTAGATACATTTATGCAATGGAAAGAACCAACACAACGATATGTGTTCGACGAGATGTGCTCCCTCTTACGTGACGAATTAGAAGAAGATGACTCTGAATCGAATTTAGAAGAATTAATTAGTGTTCAGAAAGAGTTTGCTGATGGTATGATAGTTGGTCAGGATATAAAAGAAGCGATGGAACTAATTTTAAGTTATAGGAATGATCCATCGCTTCGTTCACCAAGGGAGTTAGAGAAACGTAGTACGAATCAGAATCGCCAATATCCAATGAGGGACGTTCCTCCAATTTGGCGTGAAGCTGTGCAAGCTGATGCAGTCCTTGGTATTGCTGCCGCTCCGGCCCAATTCCAAAGAGTGTGGATACACATTCCGTGGAAGCGAGCCGAAGTGTTAGCAGTGAAACAGGCCTTGCCAGATCCGCGTAAAAATCCAGCCGGATATTATAAGGAGTTAGCACAGACAGTTGAAGCTTGTGTGATGAATTTAGCGGACATTGACATGTTATTTGGGAATGTAGTTCCGCAACCAATTTGGGCTAAAATTCGTAAAGAAAATCATCCAGTTGCTCTAGGTGGTGATTGGGCAGCTATAATTGCAGCGGATGGTCAGCAAATAGGTGGTTCCAAACCCGAACCTCTAATTGCTAACCTACCAGGTAGAATAATTGACTTAATGAAGACTCTGATGCCAGCATTGCGCGTTAACTGGGACAAGTTGTCCGCATGCAGGCAAAAGAAAGACGAAAGTGTCTCCGACTTTTTCACAAGGTTCGAAGAGACTTTCGTAGATCACAGTGGTCAGGATATGAGCACAGAAGGAGGACAGAGACTATTCGTTGATAAATTTGTACACAATTTGTTGCCAGAACTTAGTAATAAATTAAAAGATTCCGAGAGTGCGTGGGCTGTCTCTACGACTGCGCATATTCTTGCGACTGCCCAGTACTATGAAAACAGGGATAAAGAGGAGAAGGAAAAGTCAGAGAAGAAAACGAAAGATTTAAAAACTAAAGTTCTGTTGCAGCAAGCATATCCGCCTCGCACAAATCAGACTAATACACAGCAAGGGTCATATCAAAGGACAGATTATGGTTCTCAAAGACCGCAATACCAGTGGAATCAATGTGCGTATTGTAAGAAAGAAGGTCATTATAAGAATGAGTGTCCAGTCTTAGCACAGAACCACGCTGCAGCAGCTCAGAGAGGTCGTGGTGGTTTTGTGCAAAATTCTAGGGGACGAGGACGAGGTGCTATGCCTCCACAGACAAATGATCGCCCTTCTAATCATTTTGATCAGCGAAATGGACAGTCTGCTCAACAGAATAGATCTCAGCAATATCATGTTGAAGACTATTGTGAAAATGATGAGGGATTTCAGCAAAGTGAGTACTAGGACAGCCATGGACAAAGAGAGGGATTAGTATCAGTTCCAGTGGATCAGAGTGGGCCTTATGTCGCAGTAGCAACATCAGGTGTAGTCGAACCGTTTCTGTTGGATACTGGTGCAGCAAAAAGTTCTATCATACATAAGAAACTCCCTGGCGCACCTTTGTCTGGCTTAACAAATGTTTCTGTAGGTTTTTCAGGCGCCCCTGTTTACAACCCTGTATCTGGTCCTTTGTCTATTTCTGTTGGACCCCGTCAATTGAAAGCACCTTTGATTTTGACGACAGGTTGTAATGAAAACCTGCTTGGTTTAGACTTGTTAAAACGACTATATGCGACATTGTACTGTTCTCCGGAAGGAGTACAGCTTACGTTGGGTAAAAGAATCACCTCTCCAATGTACTTGTCGATGGATGCGCTCCCACCAGAGCTGCGTTCTCTCCCTGATACTCTTTGGGCGACTGGTCCTAATGATGTAGGTCTTTTAGAAATTCCACCATATGTAGTCACTTTGAAAGCAAATGTAAAATTTCCACGAATCCCACAATATAAAATCTCTAGTGAAGGTGAACGTGCACTTTTATTGATTGTGCAAGATTTGATTAAGAAAGGCGTGGTTGAGGAAACTAGAGGAAATGTCTGTAACAGCCCTGTATTGCCAATTCTGAAACGTACTGATCCTTCAAAACCTCCAGTATATAGGTTTGTAATAGATCTCAGAGAGGTTAATAAAATTGTGATTCCACAGTTTCCTGTGGTTCCAGACATCACTGCATTGTTAACATTGATTCCTGCAACAGCCACATGGTTTTCAGTCATCGACTTGAAGAATGCCTTTTTCAGCATTCCGATAGCCGAGGAAAGCAGAGATATTTTCGGCTTCTCTCTAGGAGGTCGAAGCTTCAGATTTAAACGTGCTCCATAAGGCTATTGTCAGTTAGATTCCTTTGTACTTCCTCCTGGTTCTGCTTTAGTGCAGTATGTAGATGATCTTCTAGTGGCTGCCGATGACAAGGAAACTTGCAAAGCAGCTACAATTTCTTTATTGCATCATTTGTCCAATTTGAATCACAAGGTGTCACCTTCGAAAATGCAATATTGTTGCCAAGAAGTAACCTACCTAGGTCATCTCTTGTCAAAGGAGGGAAGGAAGTTGACCCCAGAGAGAATAAAAGCAATTACACAGATGAATGTTCCTCGCACACAGAGAGAAGTACGTGCCTTTCTAGGTATTACCTCTTACTGTAGGCAGTGGATCCCAAATTTTTCTCTTTTAGCAAAACCATTGGTAGCTTTGACTGGGAAAAATGTTCCGAGTCCGGTACCATGGTCCGATGAATGTCAGGAGAGTTTTTCTGAGTTACGAAATGCACTATGTTCAGCTCCTGTATTGGGTACACCCGATTACAGCAAGCCATTCACGCTCTATGTTCACGAGAGAGAAGGTTGCGCGTTGAGTGTTCTGACACAGAGATTTGGTGATAAACAACGCCCTTGTGCGTATTTTTCATCAACACTAGATCCGGTAGCTAGAGCGTTGCCTAGTTGTTTGAGAGCTACAGCAGCAGCTGCGGCTTCCATTCGACAATCTGCTGGCTTGGTGATGAATAACATGCTAGTGGTCATGGTTCCTCATGCTGTGGACACACTCATGAATCGAACTAAGACGCAACACCTTACCAGTGCTAGATTATCTGGCTACGAGCTGACACTGCTAGCAAGTCATATACAGATCAAAAGATGCAATGTATTGAATCCAGCAAACATTGTTGCCGACTAATCAGGAGCCGAGTGATTCTGAACCCGATAATTGTTGTTTCAGAACTGAGGAAGAGACAAAAGGACGAATTGATTTAAAAGACACTCCGTTGTCAGATCCAGATGGCACGTTGTATGTTGATGGGTCTTGCTTTAAATTGGAGAATGGTGATGTGACTGCTGCCTATGCAGTAACGACTTTGAGTACGATTGTGGAGACTGCAAGAGTGAGTCAGAATTCTGCCCAAGCTGCAGAATTAATCGCTCTAACGAGAGCGTGTGTTTTAGCAAAGGGAAAGAGAGTGAATGTGTTCACAGATAGTCAGTACGCGTTCGGCGTGGCCCATAGTTTTGGCCGTTTGTGGAAAGAAAGAGGTTTCATTACGTCCCATGGGACTAAGATTCAACATGGTCAACTAGTTAACGACTTGTTGGAATCTCTAACCTTGCCGACTGAAGTTGCGATTGTGAAATGCAGCGCTCATAAAGCAATCACAGATGATGTTGGTCGTGGGAATGCTTTTGCTGATGAGACCGCTAAACAGACAGCTAGGAATATGATGAGTAGGATGTATGTTGCAACGTCTGCAAGATGGATTTCGGAGTCTGGAATGTGTGAGGACACAGTGGAAAGCATGAAAGAAATTCAGAAGGAGGCGACTGAGGAGGAAAAGCTTGCGTGGAAAAAGAGTATGGGTAAATTGGACTCGAGTGGGTGTTGGATTGATTTGTCGGAACAACAGCGTTGGATGTTACCTGATGCGTATGTGCTTGCAGTGGTTACAATGGCGCATGGAGCAGCGCATATTAGTTCTAAAGGGATCTGTAAGATGTTGGCTCCAGTTTGGAAGAATGATGGGATTAGTAAGTGTGCAGAGAGAGTGGTGAAAAATTGCATGGTATGCCTGATGCATAATCCTGGCAAGGGAATCCCTACACCTGCTGGTCACTTCGCTCCCCCTTCTTGCCCCTTTGAAGTGATCCAGTTAGACTTCATTCACATGGATCGTTGCAACAATCTAAAATACGTCCTAGTGGTAGTTTGTGCTTTCTCCAGATGGATCGAAGCATATCCACTGAAGGACAACACTGCCTTGTCAACTGCCAAAATTCTTCTCAAAGAATACTTCCCTAGGTATGGAATGCCACGGATTGTATGGTCAGATAACGGAAGTGAGTTCGTAGGGAAAGTTATGCAGAGTGTGTGTGCCGGTTTAGGGATCAAGCAGAAATTTCACAGTGCGAACCACCCCCAGTCTGCTGGTTTAGTTGAGGGTTACAATGGCACCCTCAAACTAAAACTTGCTAAAATACAGGCATCCACAAGTTTGTCCTGGCCGGATGCACTACCCTTGGCTTTGTTATCCACGAGAGCAACTGTACATTCTAGAGTAGGGCTTAGTCCTTATGAAATAGTCTTTGGTCGTCCGGCTAATGTTTGGGGAGTGCCAAGGCCAAAAGAATTCTGTTCTCTGGAATATCCAATGTTGATTGATTACCTTTACGACTTGACTGCTAAATTGAGTCTTATTCACCAACAGGTTTTCGATGCATTGCCAAAGCCACCGGAGAGTCCAGGTCATCAGCTGAAACCAGGGGACCACGTTGTTGTACGGAATTTTGCAAGAACGAAAAATCTTCAACCCAGATTCGTTGGCCCCTTCCAGGTGCTGCTAACGACGAGAACTGCTATTCGTGTGGCCGGTCGGAAGAACTGGATTCACACGACGCACGTCAAACGTGTGCCCCTGCCACTTCCTTACGATAACTGGGTGAAGAAGGGAATCGGTGCCTCTGAGTTTGAACAGATTCCTAGGTTCATCCCTTTCAGCGATGCCGAACTAATAACTGACACATCGAACTCTGGCTCTCCTCCTGAAATTACTCCTTTGAATTCTGAACATTTGTCCTCTACATCAGAAGAAACTTTGCCATCTGCGAACTTAAACAGTGCAACACCTGCTGAAAATACACTGTTTCCAGATCAAACAACTCGTGCAAAACTGAGATATAATTTACGGTCTCGCAATATGGACAAATAAAGCAGGAAACTGCCTATTTTACATATTTGAAATTTTGACACTTTGCCTCCAGCCAGGAAGTTTGCTATTATTTTGTTGTTTTAAAATTGCCTTGCCGTCTGGGTAGCCGTAGGGTCGTGGCTGTGTGCCTAGTTGAATCTGCGGGGGTCAGACACAAGGTCGATCTTTCTGTTAGTTCTGGGAACTCCCAGGGCTGATAGAGGCATTTTCATCTACGTACACATCATCAGTGGTCGCGAGCGGATTGTAGAAGATGGAGCTTCCTGAGCTGCAACGAGAAAATGTAATTTATGTTCGCAGAAATAGACTTTACAGAATTCTTCATAGCAAATGTTTTCTGATGCAATGTGCTATTACATTTTTAATTGTTTTGATAACGTTGGTGGGTGGAATCGTTTTTGGTGTGAATTTAATTTTTATGCCGGTAACTACAGTACCTCCCCTTGATCCTGCTACATCTACTGTTTCTTCTATGCACTCTTTTCACTCATTTCCTGAACACGAACAAGCTCGACGCTCAGAGTTTATCAATAACACATTTGTACAACTCTTACACCAACACCAACTGGTAGTCAACACTACAGACTGCTGGGTGTGTGGCTTGATACCCCACACTATGGATAAAGGCATTCCCTATCTGGTTTTGCCTTTTAGCTATAATGGATCATTTCAGGCCTTTCAGACCATTTTTGCCTATGCCCTTGAGACCTATCCTCCGCGTCCACCACGTTCCACTAAATACAACTCTGCCAACAAAGCTTTAGTCCAGGGAATTATAGACATGATAAAAGACGTCAATAATACTCCATCTTACCCTAGAGATGAATTACGGGTATATTTGAGTTGGAATTCTACAGAGTATCGCCTTAGTTTGGGAGAAAGCAAGCGTAAAAGCTCCACTCCAGTCTGGGTCGTGCCTCACCGAGGTCAGGTCTGTTTGCAAGGAAATGGGAGAAATCCGCGAGCTCGGCTAGGGAGGAGTGAGTGCATTGAGACTTACGTGTTTCCGTCTAACTCTTCCCCTGCCTTTCTTACTGCTAGGGGTACCTACTTCATTTGTCAAGACAGAGCGTATACATGGTTGCCTGCTGACTTTTCAGGTTCATGTTATATTGCTCGACTGTTGCCTCCAACGTACACTGCTTCTTCAGACTATCACAAGACCAGAGTAGCAAGAGGTGTCTTCAGTAAGGAGGATACCGCTGGTCAGGAAGCTGGAGACTTCTTCAAAGGTTTCCTTCCGTTCTGGGGGCCTATGGCCAATAGTAGAAATCTACGTCAGCTAAGACGGGTAGTTGAATCTACTATTACCGAAACTGCTGGTGCCCTTAGCAACTTGACAGCTGAGCTTCAGGCGGATCGACTCATGACGTTGCAGAACCGTATGGTTCTAGACGTAATACTTGCAGATCAAGGTGGGGTATGCAGAATGATCCAATCGAGCTGCTGTGTCTTTATTCCCAATAAATCTCCAACAGTCTATGAGGCGATCTCTAAGCTACACAAGATTTCCGATTCTATACACGTAGACAAGGGAAACTGGTCCTTCATGGAGTGGTTTTGGACTCTGATATCAGCGTGGGGATGGAAGGTTCTGATGGTCATTGGTGTCATCTTAGTATTCCTATTCTCATGCTGCCTGATTATCCAGTGTGGTCCAGCTTTGTGTAGTCTCTGTGCTGCAACCTGTTTCAGAAAACCACCTGCGTTTGGAGAAAAGGCACGAGAGAGGATGATGATACAACAGCATGTCACTGACCTGATGAGCATAGAATTAGACTCTGACATAGACTGAGTAATTGCCTATGTAAGGGCAAAAGGAGGGTCCGAGGTTCCGTGATGATTTGAACCCGTGTTTTCAGCATTGTCGCAAATACATAATTTTGGTATCAGCGAACCGCAAATGGTCCATTTAGCATATCCTGGTGTTTTCGCTATGCTACGAGTAAGAGTACTCCTGTTACAAACACATTTCTGATCTACCCATGGCATCCATCTTAGATTATGGCAGCCATTTTGTGTTTCTTGCCCTCACATAGACAATGGACACGCAATGACCTCTGATTACTTCATTTTGATTAAGGACACGTAGGCTTTAGCCGGAGATTCACCTCTCTAGTGACACGTGCACCTTAGAACAGAACACACCATGGCTGCATGACTCGACAGAAGCTGCCTCCTCTGCCCGAGGCCAGTCCTGCTATACTGGTTCTCGTGTTCATTGGCCTGATCATGATTAGGCGGCCGAAGCTGGTAGCCTTGCCCATTTACGACCCACAAACATCTCTTATCCTACTTTTCTATCTTCTGCACCTGGCTCTGCTCCTTTCCTTCTGGGCCTTTATTAGGGGGAGGTAACGAAATTTACGATGAGGCGGTCCGGGTCTTGAATGAAAAGTTGACATGAGATTATGATGGAAAAGTGGGAACCCCTCGTTCGTAATGTTTTGACATCAGATATTGTCGACGATTCCTGTGCAACGCCAAATATTTATTGTTTAGGACACAAAGGTTTGGGAATGTATTACATGTAAAGAATTTGCCTCAAGCCCAAAGTTTGGTATATAAGGAGCAACCCTTTTTGTACAAATCGAACAGGCTCCTAGACACTGCCCGTGTGTAGTTTCTGTGACTTCTGTGTCCCTGCAGTAATAAACCTTTGGTCTTTGACACCACCATCGAGAAGCCCGTGTTTCTGTTTATTTGTGCACCGAGACAGGTAGAACTCCGGGGTCTTCGGGTGTTATCCCTGACACCTCTGGACGGAACCAAAAAGTCCAGAACTCCAACAACGAAACGAAACATTTGATCTTTCTTTCCTTCCTATGCCCTTATTTTACAACTAACAGCGTCCCACATCTAACCGCATACCTGCTTCTGGCGGTCTCGTTACTTTGTCAGCCCAATTCGTCTCACTAAATGGCCATAGTAATCACCCTTATTGAAATCCCTCCCTCTCAAAGTCTCTCCTACCAATTAAAGTGGTAATTGCAAGTTTCCGGCCTACGTGACGCTTTTTACATGAACCTGCGATCTCCTTAGGGACTACAATTCCCATGACTCACTTCCTCCTGATATTAAAAACATTAGTTACTCTGCTTTGAAATACAGTTCTTTCATCTATATTACATGCACAATATTCCCGAGTGCATAAACACTCTCCAGCCATAATGTCCCAATAAACATAGTTTCTTCCAAGAACCCAGATGTATGCTCCGTACGTGTGGAAATTCACCTCCGTTTCTTTCCTCTTCTGTGATTGGTGGGTGCTACCCCAAGTTGGGTTTAAATTTAGTAATCAGAAAATAGGGGGTATGGGGAGCACTCCATTTCTTTACATTTTCAACATTGTTCCATCCGGTAATTACAAAGTTCCACATCTGCGTGCTGGTTGGATTAGTGCCTAAACCCTTTGGCACCTGTGATAAAGTCCATGGAGAGGGCAGTGAAGTGCCCCGACCGCACAATTGCATGGCGCCTATCTGGCTCACATTGTCTTCATCTTATTTCTTTTTATCCATAGTTTTACTTCTTCAACCATTGTTGAATCTATTTGTCTGCAATAGGCATCCAATACTGCCATCCACACTCTGGGTATTAATGCCATTTTACAGGTTTCTAATGAAAATGCTGTGCCCATCCGGACCTCTTGCAAAATCATGACAGATGTAAGGTTCTTCAAAAACAGCGTTTATTCAAAACCAATGCATTTCGAGCATCAGGTGCTCTTCGTCAGGGTACGCTGGAAATAATACAAAAAATTACATATTTATTGACTGCATTAAAGTGAGCAATATGTAACAAGATCAACCTATTATCTATACTTAGAACTCAATACCTGCTCTAAGACTAAACTAAATATCATTGCGGTCCGTTAATATCATACGGTAAGTAGTCGCTGAAGACATTTAAAACTAATCTTGTATTATGACGGGTAATTCCACTCCAACATCCCATTTAGCTAAATATGATCTCCCCCTTACCAAGAGTTTTTATTAAACTGCTACTCTCGAAGTGACCGCCCTCTGTATTCTTACATGCCGTTCCGTGTTAACGCCCCACCTTCCTTATTCCATTCATTCCATAATTACTTTACACATTAACATCATCGATCAAGCTCTCCCCTTCCATACTCTCTCATGTACATTCATTACTCGCGCTCTCCCACTCTTATTCAAAAAGGTCCTCCCTCTCTTATTCTCGCAACACTCATTACTCAAATGTCAAGATAATCACCCAGAAGCAAAAATGAACGAACCAACAAATAACCTAATGACTCATGAACCTCTCAACCTCATTAACAACGAAACGAAACCTTTGATCTTTCTTTCCTTCCTATGCCCTTATTTTACAATTAACAGCTTCCCACATCTAACCGCATACCTGCTTCTGGCGGTCTTGTTACTTCGTCAGCCCAATTCGTCTCACTAAATGGCCATAGTAGTCACCCTTATTTAAATCCCTCCTACCAATGAAAGTGGTAATTGCAAGTTTCCCGCCTACGTGCCGCTTTTTACATGAACCTGCGATCTCCTTAGGGACTACAATTCCCATGACTCAATTCCTTCTGATATTAAAAACATTAGTTACTCTGCTTTGAAATAAAGTTCTTTCATCTATATTACATGCACAATGTTCCCGAAGGAGATCGCAGGTTAGACAATAATAAAGGTTTCCCAGAACATCATCCAGGCCCAGACTTGGTGCCAATGTTGCATTAGCTGAGTCTATGACTCTGCTCTACAAGGCTTCTTTTCACACCCATTGGTGACACGAGTGAACATAGTATAATGCACCAATGCTTGAATGTGAAAAGACAGGTTTTTATAGCCTTGCAGAGCTCCACCCAGTACATAGTTGAAGTGTTGTTGATGCTTTAGGGTTAGTAATAGTCCCTAAACATGGATCATGGGACACCATGGTGGCTGGAAACAAACCTAGGGCCCAGTTCACAAAGGCAATCTGAGACAAAAATATAACTTTACGACTTTGGATATTCACAAAGGAAATTTACAAGTTGTTAGAAACGGGACCCTGGCTGGCCAAGACTCGCGTCGAGGTCAGTCAGGGATCGCCATTTCTAAAGTCAGGGCAAGGGAGTCACACACCAAGGTAACCCCCCCTCGCCCTCTAGGTAACGTGGCGCGAGCAGTCTAGGCTAAACTTGGAGGCGGTATGAGTTAAGTATTTGCGCACGCACCCCAGCAACAACACCCAAGGCCCACCACAAAGAAAGACTCCACACAAGGTTATATATAACAAATAGTCTTTGTATTATAATAAACAAAACACATTAGATAACACACGCAAACTGTACAATGTGCCAGAGGCACGGGCAGAATTTACAAGGGGAATTATGTACAGGACAGGGCCACATGGACCACTGTCAGGGGTAGGCACTTGTCAGAAAATAATACTGGTAGGTACACACTTAGGACATAAACATAGAATGATTAGCACCAAAATTATAAATGCAACACACATCCAGTAATCACTGGAAAAGTAAAGACCTCCTACGCAACCCTAAAACACTGTAGGTAATCACGCAGGTAACAAGGACCTTATCAGCAGGACCTAAGGAAGGAATACCAACACCTAAGCAATTCACTCTTAGCAAAGGGAAGGAAACCTAAACATAAAATGGGACATCAACAATCTACTATGCAGGTCACATTTAGCATAGTGGATAAACATAAAATGGGACATCAACAATCCTCTATGCAGGTCACTCTTAGCATAAGGGGATAAACATGAAATACCTAATCAGGTCACTTTTAGAAAAGGTAAGCGGACATAAACAATTGCACATGAGGCAATAAACACAGAGGTGCAGATTAGAACACATGCGCAAGAATTACATAGCAAGAAATTACAATGCGCGTGGTGCACAAAGCACAACACTCACAATGTCCCTCAGGCCAACTGGCCTCGAAAGGGGCGGAATGCCCTGAGTCTCAGTGTCAGGGAGGTCTGCGCAGGCAGCGCAGAACACAAAGCCTAAACGTGGCAACTGTCCACTAAGTGCTGGACAGTTGTAAATATGGACTGGGCAAACGTTGGAGCCAGGAGGGCTCAAAAACAAAGTGGGCAAGGAGCCTCTCAGGGGCTCACAAAGCAAAATGCGCAAATAGAGCTCCAGCGCTCTTAAAATAAGGAAAGTGCCCCCAGAGCCTCTCTCAGGGCTCTCAATCGATGTGGGCAATGAGCCTCGTGGCTCGGCAACAACTGTGGCTCTGGAGCCTCTCGGGGCTCGAACAGAACCAATGCGGGCAGAGCCTCTCGGGCTCAAGAACAAAGGTGCCCCGGGTCGTTGGAGTCCCTCACGGGGGACTCAAAAACAAGTAATGCCCCCAGGAGCCTATCGAGGCTCCAATCTCAATATTGTAGGCCTCGTTGGAGTCCCTCACGGGGGACTCAGGATCCAATAATGCCCCCGGAGCCTCTTGCTCCCACAAAGAAAGGTAACACACGTTGGAGCGGCCCTCTGACAATCGGGGCCGCTCGAAGAACAAAGGACCCTGTCCCCGCACTCACCGGTACCTCGCTGGTGCTGCGGGGGCAGGAACACTGCCGGCTCTCCTCCTCTGCAGCGCGGGGCTCCTCTTCCTCGGAGCCTCGCTGGCGGCGCCTCTCTCCTCGCTGCCTGGTTGCGGGGGCGGGACTTCCGGTCGGCCTCGAAGGGGCCGCGCAGCTATTGGCCGGTCGGCCAAATACTTCCGGGTCGTCGCGGGCAGCGCGGCGGCCCGTTTTAGGCAGGCAGGCGGGCTCCTTCTTAAAAAATAAAGTATCCAAGGATGGGGCAATGCCGGGTGGGCACCGGCCTTCAATTAAAAGATAAAGCGAGGTGGGCACTCGCTAATGCCGCAAATCGGCAAAATCAGACGGGCAGATGCCGGGTGGGCACCGGCTGCACACAAAGCGCTCCCAAGCGCTTAGGGACTAAAGAAAGCGCGCCTAGCGCTAGAAATAGAAGCAAAGCGCTATTGAGCGCTGGGGCACCAGGAAAGCGCTCCTAGCGCTATAAATCCAGTAGAAGCGCTTCCAGGCACAGCAACAGCTCCAGCAGGGTCTGGAGGCAGGCAGAGGGGCAAGGCAGGGCCAGAGCCAGCACACTGGGTCTCCAGGCAGGGAGACAGCCAAGTGGCGGTCCTCTTGGCCCCTGCAGCAGCAGCAGCCCCCTCTGGCAAGGTCCAAAGCAGAACAGAGAACAAATTGTCTGGGGACACAGCCCCTTCTTATACAGCAAAACCCCTTTGTCTAAGGGTGCAGGGTGGGGGAGAAACCAGTCGCAGCTGGTTCTGAAGTACTCTGTTTACCTCAACCACCCTCTCTATTCACTGGCAGGGCTAGGGCCATCAGTCGCACTACAGGGGGTGGAGCCAGCATTGTCCGGGGAAAGTCCAGGCCCATCAGGGACCAGGGCCACTCCTCCCAAGCCATCAAGCATGCTGATCTCACACTCACCACCGGGCAGACCCATCCAGCCTTCCTGGAGCCAGGCTCACAAGCCAGCTCCAGCCAATCACACTGCAGACATATTTTACAGTAATATGCCAAGTCCCAGAAATGGCATTTCTACTCATGACACACACATGCCACATACACCATTGCAAAGCATTCATTCCCACAAACACGCACATACCAAATTCGAGCATGCACTCCCCACACATCAGGAACTACTAGGGACACAGACATTCCCCATGCATTCCTATGGGAGAGCAGGCCAGCCTAACTACATGCACGCACTTTACTCTGGGACACAGAGAAAAAGTGCGCACAGACCAGAAAATCATCCACGCATATCACAGATCTAAAGCAAAAAGATTAGGGGTGAACCTGCCTTAAGGGCCAAGTCCAACACAAGTTGTATGTTTACATCAGCAGTCGGGACGGAATCTCTGGCTTGGGCCATACTCTCTGGCTCGGGCCGTACTCTCTGGCTCGGACCGGATAAATTTAATCAATGAGCCAGAATGCATTTTTTATCCCAGAAAAGTTTGTTTCTTTGCATCATGGTACATGGTACATGCAGTCCACAATTTGCGCTCCCTCAGTGTTGACTGTAGTGTGAGGGGAGCGCAACTTGTCCATCATTGTTCTTTAGCTCACTTTGCCACCCCAGTTCTGACCAAGCTTTATGCAATCAGTCTTAATCCTGTGCCTCATGGGAACAGTCTAACCCAAACTGCTAAGCAAGGTCTACCCTGGACCGGAAACCAGCATCCAGGGACCGATTTTGGGGTAACACCCCTCATTAGCTAGGCTAGCTTGAATCCAGTGGCAAAGTGAGAAAGAGATCCATGTCTGAGCGTACCCAGCCAACTTAGGGCAAACAAAGCGAACACAAAAAATGATGGATGGAGCGCTGAAACTTTTCAGACACTCACCCCGTCACTATTAGATCTGGGTTGAATCCATTACTGTACTTTAACTCACTTTGCATCCCCAGTTCAGACCAAGCTATATGCAAATCAGTCTTGACCTTGTGCGTCATGGGAACACTGCAGTGCTAGCGGCCAAGCAAGGTCTTTCCTGGACCGTAAACAAGCACCCTGGGACCAGTTTCAGGGTAATACCCCTCATTAGCTAGGCTAGCTGAATCCATTGGCAAAGTGAGTAAGGGACCCACATCTGGGCATGTGAAATGGAGTAGTGTAAGGGTATTTGAAATGGTACCATTTTTCTCATGAAATTTTGCTAAATTCGATGAAGGATTCACAAATTTACACTTTTGAGTGGAATGTGGTTCACTGGTATTTTGCGTCACTTTTTTGTTTACTAAGCACTGGCATCATGTTAAAAAGTCTTGCAAGAGAGCAACATGAGACTGGTGTGAACAGACAATCTTTTGCTGGGTTTTTGCAAGACTTTTTTATGCAAGGTGTGTGCCCGGGTAAATAAAGTTACTTGAAATTGCATAATGTGGCAGTTCAATAAAGGTTTCAGATTACCCATAATGTGGAATTTGGTAACTTTGCAAATATTACTGTTTCGGGCACAGAGTCTTACGAGTTAGGTACTCCTTCCCCATTTGTGATAAATCTGTGAATTTCAGAACGTTTGGATTTGAAGAAAATTAGGTCTTTGTGATGTTGTGGCCAGTGATTGCTTTTCAAAGCATTCGGTTAGACATTTTCTGATAGGTCATAAAGGTTTTGACGGTTTGGTTGGGTAGATCATCAATGTTTGATGAAAAAAATATTTTTGTCTCTCTTCATCGCTTTATAAGCTCCTCACCTAAGACAATTTCTTTTGTCTGCTTTGTGTTGCTGCATGTGTCATTATAGTTTTTGGGTGAGTCTTTGAAGTTCAACACGTTCCTTAGCAAACCACCTAGTGGATTTGAGACCACATTTTTATTCTGGGTTCAAGGAAGCAAGAGTATCTACAGCAGATGCTACATTGAGGTTGTTGAGTAGTGTACTGGGGCCTCTTGTGGTTTGACAAATTTTGGTCTGAAGAAGGATGACTCAAATGACTCAGTGCTTATGTTTTTTGAAAGACTTTAATGGGAAGTGGAGAGTGATTAGTTTATAAGTTAGATTTTAGAGGTTGAAGGGAATGAATGATTGCAAACCATGCCTCTGGTTGCATTGTCACATTTGAGGATTTTAGGATCTAACTAGAGATGAGGTCAATTCTGTAACCTGCTGAAAGCGTTTGATGTTGTGCTGGGTGATAAACAAGGCCTCTATGCACTCAAATGCTGTAAGTTACAAAGCATGTAACTTCTCACATCTAGGCAAATGGTAACCCTCTTCTCATTTCTCCTCTGGTTTTCAATAGAATTTTGGGGCTTTGGGAAGGAAGGTTGTCGAGAACGATAATTGCTTTGTCACCAAGCCAATTTCAAATTCAGGGAAGAGTTCCTGGGTGTCATGGAAATGTTTCTGGGCTGATAGAGTGTTAATTTGACCAAGATTTAGGTCGGGCATACAGCTACTGTCAGAATGTGGTCCACAGTTGCATTAAGGTTAGGCAGGGTCAGAGATTGTGTAGGTCAAGTCAAGTCAAGTCAAGTCATAAAATTTGTATAGCGCACTACATACCCAGCGGGTTTCAAGGCGCTTAGGAGGGGAGGAGGATTATATGTCAAATATCCACGTTTTAAGCTGCTTTCTGAACGCTAGGTGGTTCTGGGTGAGGCGAAGGTAAGCGGGGAGTGAGTTCCATGTCTTAGCAGCCAGGTATGAAAAGGATCTGCCTCCCATGGTGGTCTTGTTAATGCGAGGTATTGTGGCGAGGGCTTGGCTGGAAGAACGTAGTTGGCGGGAGGGGGTGTAGAAGGACAGTCGAGAGTTGAGGCAATCTGGTCCGATGTCGTAGAGTGATTTGTGTGCGTGGGTAAGCAGACGGAAAGTGATCCTCTTATTGACGGGTAGCCAGTGGAGGTCTTTAAGGTGACCAGAGATGTGTTTGTTGCGTGGGATGTCTAATATGAGCCTGGCTGAGGCGTTTTGGATTCGTTGGAGTTTCTTCTGGAGTTTAGCGGTGGTGCCTGCGTAGAGGGTGTTTCCGTAGTCCAGCCGGCTCGTGACCAGAGCGTGGGTGACTGTTTTCCTTGTTTCGGAGGGGATCCAGCGAAATGTTTTTCTGAGCATGCGAAGAATGTTGAAGCAGGAAGAGGATACTGCGCTGACTTGTCTGTTCATTGAGAGTGAAGAATCCAGGATGACGCCAAGGTTCCGTGCGTGGTCTGTCGGGATGGGTGCTTTTCCAAGGGCTTCCGGCCACCAAGAGTCGTCCCATGCAGAGGGGGATGTACCTAAGATGAGGACTTCTGTTTTGTCTGAGTTCAGTTTCAGACGACTTTGTTTCATCCATTCGGCAACTTCTTTCATTCCTTCGTGTAGGTTAGTTTTGGCGGTGCTGGGGTCATTGGTGAGAGAAAGGATCAGTTGAGTGTCGTCCGCGTAAGAGATGATGTTGAGGTTGTGTTGGCGTGCGATGGCCGCGAGGGGGCTCATGTATACGTTGAAGAGGGTGGGGCTGAGTGAGGATCCTTGTGGTACGCCGCAAATGACTTCAGAGGCCTCGGACTTGAATGGAGGAAGGCGGACTCTCTGGGTTCTTCCGGTGAGGAACGAGGTGATCCATTCAAGTGCTTTTCCTTGAATTCCGATGTTATTGAGGCGTTGTAAGAGGGTGCTGTGGCAGACTGTGTCGAATGCTGCAGAGAGGTCGAGGAGGATGAGGGCGACTGTGTCTCCATTGTCCAGTAGAGTTCGAATGTCGTCTGTTGCTGCGATGAGGGCGGTCTCAGTGCTGTGTTTTGCTCGGAAGCCAGATTGTGAGGGGTCGAGTGATTTGTTGGCTTCGAGGAAGGCGGCGAGCTGGTTGTTGACGGCTTTCTCGATGACTTTGGCCGGGAATGGAAGAAGCGAGATGGGGCGGTAATTTTTGAGTTCGGTGGGGTCTGCTGTTGGTTTTTTCAGAAGGGCGGTGAGTTCAGCGTGTTTCCAGTCTTCTGGGAAGGTAGCGGAGTTGAAGGAGCAGTTGATGACGTCTCGGAGGTGCGGTGCTATGACGGAGTCTGCTTTGTTGAAGATGTGGTGAGGGCAAGGGTCTGTGGGGGATCCTGAGTGGATGGAGTTCATCATGCGGATGGTGTCCTCAGTGGAGATTGGGTTCCAGGCGTTAAGGGTGTTCACTGGGGGAGGAGGTTCTGCAGATGGTAGGGTGGGTTGGTTTCCGGGTTGGTTGTCAAAGCTGTTGTGGATGTCTGCAATCTTGTTGTGGAAAAAAGAGGCTAGGGAGTCGCAGAGGGTTTGAGAGGGGGTGATGTCGTTGGAGTTGGCCGAGGGATTGGAAAATTCCTTGACGATGTTGAAAAGTTCCTTGCTGTTGTGGGCGTTGTTGTCAAGTCGATCCTTGAATGCTGTTTTCTTGGCTTTTCGGATCAGTTGGTGGTGAGTGCGGGTGGCGCTTTTGAAGGCGTCCTTGGTGTTGGTGGTTGGGTCTTTTTTCCAGGCCTTTTCGAGGGAGCGGCAGAGCTTCTTGGACTTCTTGAGATCGTCGTTGAACCATGAGGCCTTCTTGCTGCCAGGTTTGCTTTGACGTTTTTTCAGTGGAGCTAAGGTGTCGGCGGTGTTGGACAACCATAGGGTGAGGTTGGCGGCGGCTTCGTTGGCGTTAGAAGAGAGGGCTGGGGAGTTTCGAAGGAGCGATGCGGAGATTTGGTCCGTGGTGATTTTGTTCCAGTTTCTTTGCAGGGTAGGTTGAGAGTGGTTGATGGGTTTCGGCTTGTTGTAGGTGAAGTGAACGCAGCTGTGGTCGGTCCATAGGAGATCTGTAGTGTGGCTGAAGGAGACATGATTGCTGGATGTGAAGATGGGGTCGAGTGTGTGACCTGCGATGTGGGTGGGGGAAGTGACTAGTTGTTTAAGTCCGAGGTTGGCGAGGTTGTCCAAGAGGGTGGTGGTGTTGCGGTCGTTTATCTTTTCAAGGTGAAAGTTGAGATCTCCCAGAAGGATGTATTCTTTGGAGGGGAGCGCGTGAGGAGTGACGAAGTCCGCGATGTCTTCACTGAATTTTGCGCGGGGTCCTGGTGGTCTGTAGAGGAGGGTGCCTCTGAGTGTGGTCTTGGGGTCGATGTGGATCTGGAAGTGAAGGTGTTCGGAGTTGGCGAGGTTGACGTCAGAGCTGGTAGAGATGCGGATTGATTTCTTATGGACGATAGCGATTCCTCCTCCTGTGTGGCTGGTACGGTCCTTGCGTGTGATCTTATAGTCTTCAGGGATGGCAATGGTGATGTCTGGGGCGGAGGAGGCGTTCATCCATGTTTCTGTTAGGAAGGCGACGTCTGGAGAGATGGTGTCTAGTAGATTCCATAGGTCGATGGCGTGTCTGTGGACCGATCGAGTGTTGAGAAGGATGCATTGTAGGTGGTTGGGATCGGGACTCTGTGGTGTGGTCGTAGCGGAGATGTTGTCGGTGCCGCTGAATTTGCAGGAGTAGCAGGAGAAAGGTCCATGGGTGTGTCCAGGAGCGGCTTGGACGCAGTTGGGGGAGCGGCCGGGGTTGAGGGCTAGGAGGGTGGAGGCATCGTAGGTAATGCGGGAGGGCTGGGCAGCGCGAGGGGCAGGGGGTCTGGCGGCTTCCAGACGCGGATCGCGGTGTGCCTGAGACTTTATTTCCCGTAGGGCAGTGCAGTCTCGCGTGAGGAGCGTCAGCCAGTCACCGGGCCTACAAGACTCCTCGGGGGCTCCCGCAGCGTGGGACGCCTTTACCTGCTGTTCTTTCTCTGCCACGGTTTGTGCTGCTGTTTTGGGACACTGTGGGAGCGCCGTTGGACCCTGCATTAATTACGCCCTGCTCCTTTCGCTCCCAGACACGGACCGCGAACTTCCTGGGACTTCATTTCCCAGAGGGCCGTGCTGTCTCGTGTGAGAAGCATCACCCAGTCACCGGGCCTACAAGACTCCTCGGGGGCTCCCGCGGCGCGGGACACCCTTACCTGCTGTTCTTTCTCTGCCACGGTTTGTGCTGCTCTTTTGGGACACTGTGGGAGCAACGTTGGACCCTGCATTAATTCCACCCTGCTCCTTTTGCTTCCAGATGCAGCCCGCGGACTGCCTGGGACTTCATTTCCCAGAGGGTGATGCAGTCTCGCGTGAGGAGCGTCACCCAGTCACCGGGCCTACAAGACTCCTCTGGGGCTTACGCGGCGCCGGACGCCCTTACCTGCTGTTCTTCCTCTGCCACGGTTTGTGCTGCTCTTTTGGGACACTGTGGGAGCGACGTTGGACCCTGCATTAATTCTGCCCTGCTCCTTTCGGTTCCAGACGCGGATCGCGGAATGCCTGGGACTTTATTTCCCAAAGGGCAGTGCAGTCTCGCGTGAGGAGCGTCACCCAGTCACCGGGCCTACAAGACTCCTCTGGGGCTTACGCGGCGCGGGACGCCCTTACCTGCTGTTCTTTCTCTGCCACGGTTTGTGCTGCTGTTTTGGCACACTGTGGGGGCAACGTTGGACCCTGCATTAATTCCGCCCTGCTCCTTTTGCTTCCAGACGTGGACCGCGGACTGCCTGGGACTTCGTTTCCCAGAGGGCGATGCAGTCTCGCGTGAGGAGCGTCACCCAGTCACCGGGCCCCCAAGACTCCTTGGGGGCTCCCGCCGCACTGGACGTGCGCTGGTTCACCTGGGCAAAGCACGGGCCACGGGCGGGCCCATCCTTGCCTGTCTGTGGCCAGATGAGGCTGGGCTGGGCCCATTCTATTGGGTCTTGCACCTGTGAACTGGACACACACCGATAGTAAGAGTTTGAATTGCCTGTTTCAGTGACTGAACTTAACTCAAATTCTGTAACTCGTCAGTATTGATTTTGGATTGAAGGGGTTTGTGTTTAGTATTTATATCAATACTATACTACTTGAGTTGACTGTGGGCTTGGCAATTAGGACGTGGGGTAGAAGAATAGCACGCCAAGTATTTTTGCCCCCCTTACACTGTATTCAACTTAGATAACATAACTAGACATGGGTAAAAGGAAAATGCCAAGCCCCAAGCCCTGTGTAGCAAAAAGAGTTTCTAATGACTCCCAGCAAACCTTATTGAGCTATCTCACAGGGGCATTGGGGGCCTTGGACAAACAGATATCCTCTGTAGAAGAGTCCCTAGAGGCAGGTACCTCGCGCTCAACTTCTGAATTAGAGCAACTTGAAGATCAGGATTCTCTGAGGCATGGCATGAAGTCTAAATTCATCCCAAATGGTTGCATTCAACATATTTCCGAGGATTTTCTACTGAGTGATTCTGATTCTTCACTACAACCTCCCCAGAAAAAACAAAAGAATCCTGCCCCTGCAGAGAAAACTAACGCTGACCAATCTATAGACAATGGTGGAATAAATACATTGGAAGCCATCGTGCCTACAGCAATGAAACTGGGTCACCAAGGAAAGAAAAGGGCAGGGTCAAGAAAAGGCTCTTGTAAAGGCAAAGATGAGGCCAGTAGAAGATCTGACGTGCATAGTAATGATCTTAAGAGCCTAACGACTTTGGTAGAAAGACTAGGGGCCAGATGTAGGTAATCCCAATTAACCTATTCTTAAATACCGAATTTTACCGATTCGGTATTTAAGAATAGGTAAATGGGATGTAGATACATTTTCGGTAAAAATTGCCGAATCGGTAAGATTCTGTATTTACCAATTAGGTAAATCGGGGTAAACATTCAAGGGTGCCATGGTGTCCCTTTGACACCCTGTTGCACCCCTGAATCATGCTTGTGGGCAGATGTGGCACACATACATGCCCTGTAGTTCCATAGTTTGTGGGTGAGGTTCGGTGGTTCCGAACCCGTTCAATAAAGATCGTCAGAAATAGATGATTTTGGTGTCAGCAGACCGCAAATCACGAGTGTAGTGTGTACAAGTGTTTTCGCATTAATCAATCAATAAGAACACTACGTATTCAGGGATTTCGTTTGAACCTTCAGGTTCCATTTTGTGTACAGCAGCCATTTTGTGTGGTTGCCCTCACATAGGCCGATGACTACGGCCGTACGAGTCCTTGGGACACGTACACCTTAGCTGATTTCTGGGTGACCTGGCCGAACTGACTTCCTTGCCCGAGATTGACCTCGCTTAGCCAGTTCCTTGTTAAGCAGCTAGTCAGATAAAGATCAAAGAGCAGGACATGCCGAAGTTTATGGTACACTGCACCCACCTTTCTATCTTGCTCCCAATCTGTTTCTGCTCCTTCCTTTACGACATAATCACTGATTTGGGTTGAGGGTTTTATGATGGGTTTTCCGGCCTGATCGAACAAGAATATTGGAATGTGCTTGGTCATTTCTGGTGGGCTGGACAACGGAAAGTGGGATTGTCGTCATACGCTACCTTCAAAATGTCACATTTCTATTGGTCAGTTTTTATGAACCCAATGCTAATTTTGAACGTTGCCTGAGGCTTGATTTTTGGCATAAAAGACCATGCTCCGCTCATTGAATTTGTGCAGTCTCTAGCGAACCACCCATGTGTGCTTCGTAGACCTCTGTTCCTGGTTGCAGCCAATAAACTTTGGTCTTTGACGTCATCAAGAAGTGTCCAGTATCTCTGTTTGCCAAGGCAGGGGAACTCGAAGGCATCGGGCGGTTTCCCTGACGCGCTGGGTTCTAAAACCCGGTCCTTCAGCCCTAAGGGCATGTATGTCTGCCACATGGCACAGTTGAAAATGCACAGATTTGCATTTTCGAAGGTATTCCTTATTTACCACCAACTTATAGTTGGTGGTAAATAACGAATCCTAAAATGGGAATAGTGCTCATTTGAGTGCTCCCTACATTGCAAATTCTCCCTACATTGCAAATTCGGTAATTTACAGATTCGGTATTTTAATGAATCAGTAACTTACTGAATCCTTAAAATACCAAATCTGCAAATGACCGAATTTGCAATTTAGGCCACCTACATCCCAAATGCCCAATACTGGTCGGTGACGGACGAAATTCAGTAATTTCTGCTGTTACCGACCGGTATTGGGCCACCTACATCTGGCCCTAGATCTCTAATTTGAGAGTTAAGTTAGACCAAATGGGTGCCAGACTCTCATCGAAGATTTTATTTCTAGTAAGATGAAACAAGGCAATGATTTTAAATCTATTTCTGCTGAGTCAGGAATGGTGAATAAGGGTAAAAACATGCAAAGTAGGCAACTAAGTATCCTGGATAAAGGTACCCAAAAAATCAAGGATAAAAAGCCTTCTCTGGTGGGAGTGCCTAATTCAAAAGACAGTGTAAATTTTTCGATAAAGGACTTTTCTCCAAAGATTATAACAAGCAAATTAACAAATAGTATAGACTCCAGCGAAGGGAATAGGGGCTCAAAGAGGTTATTAATCCCTCTCCACGCGTGCCACAGACCTACCAACATTTAGGGCCCACTTTCTCAGGCCAAACTCAGGATAGTTTTGGAATAGACCAACATCTCGACCTACCACCTGATGCTACTCCTTACATAATTATATTGGCAAACGCACCAAAAAAGGGCCTTTCAGAAATTGAAATGTGGGAATCACTGAGAAATAAATCACTTCATTGGTTAGGCAGGAGGACTGGTTTAACCGAACAGCTTTTTAGTGAGTTTAAGATGGTGAGAAGGGTCCAGTGGGTTGGCAATCGTGGGAAAATGCTGCCGGGTGACTGTATTGTTCTAACATTTAAAACAACCTAGCTTGTTAAGAAAATTCTTTGGGAGGAAGGAAACAATTCATTGGCAGTGGGCGGGATCAATGTATTGCCGCTTGGTATTTTCTATCCTCCCCGTAGTAGGGATCCGAGCGAATACAGCACTAGAAATGCTGAACTAATCCAAGGTCACTTTTATAACGTTCCAACTTTTAATAGGTACAACATGCTATCTGGCCTGGAAGAAATAGATTGACTGGCAAAGCCAAATTTTAATTATCTTGGGACACAGGAAGCTCCTAACCAGTCGGGTCAACACTCAATAGATTGTCCTCCAAATCCTAATCAGTCCCTCTGTACTATGGCTGCCAGTAGCGAATCTGATCCCCATATTCTATATCATCGGTGCGTATTAGAGAACATAGGTCCAGTTTTACATAGAAATGATGCATCAAAACAGGAAAGAACAAGGATTATGATAAACCCTGATTTTCATGGCGGGACTATCGAACAAGGTATCGCACAGTCCGAAACTCCCGGTGAATCTGGACTCAACATAGTCTACTGGAATGTAGCAGGTCTGTGCTCCAAAGTTGTCAACGGCATGTGGCTCAGATTCGCTGGAAATTTCAACGTGCTTTGCCTTCAAGAGTCTTGGGCCACATCAGTCATACACATCGAGGGATACAAAACGTATTTCTCGCCTGCGACTCCCTCTACTTCTGGGGGAGCCAAAGGAGGCCTGAAAACATTTATCTCTAATCTTTTAGAGATTAAGGAAATCGTCCCTCTTAAACTGGAACCTAATTTTCAAATAATAACCCTCACTATGAATAAATGCGACACCTATGTGTTGGTCAATTTTTACAACAATATGTACATGGTTGAGTTTATAGCAATCCTAAAGGATATTTGTCTTTCTCTACAGGAATTAAAAAATAAGAAAATTAAAAACATTCTAATAATATGGGGTGGTGATTTTAACATAACACTATGCGGGCATAATGATAATCTAACCTGTGGTCTGCAAGATGAGAACAAAAATAATTTAACACACTTTCCCCACACAATAATTGGGGATTGCCCGAATGAAACACTATTTATTTTGGAACTTGGTTTGGCTGATGAATTAGTGGTACCTTCAGTTCCACTCACTCAGGCTTTCAATGGCAGAGGAGCCTCCACTTTTATAGATTTTATATTTGTTTCAAGTAATGCTGCGTCTCGTATATTGAATTTTAAATCCCACGACAATGCTACCAGTGACCATTTTCCAAATAGTGTTACAGTATCCTTTCCGTATAAATCAAATAGGAGTAACTCTGTGAGAACATATGGGCAAAAAAATCTGATTTTGGATAGGTTGAATGGGTACTCGCTCAAGTGGGATAAAGTCGACCCACTCGAGATTACAACAGCAGTAGTGCAAAATTCCCTAACATCTATAGAGAAATTATCACCCCTCATGAAGAGATCTTAAGTAGTTTTGCGGCCATAACCAGAGCAGTAAAAGAAGCCCTGTACATTAAACTGAAAGATAGAAAGGGTAAAACTAAAGGATGGTTTAATAAAACTTGCACAAAAGCATATTCCAACTTAAAAGCAGCTCTTCATAAAACAGAAAGGGACAAACAGGAAATAACCCTTCTCAGAAAGGCGTACAACCAGGCCATAAAAGCAAGAAAAGCTGAACTAAAAAACGAACTATGGGAACAATTACATAAGAGCTGTATGACGAAGGATAGCACAGCTTTTTGGAAAACCATCAAATCTTCTTTTCTTTCGGAAGCCAGGGATAATCCTAAAATAGAAATAGCCATAGATGAAACATTGTGGGTAGAACACTACTCACAGATATTTGGATTGTCTTTCAAGGAAAATAGTGTCCTAAAAGAAAAGGAGAGGATAAGTCCCCACCCTACGACTACAATTTTCCCCATAGCCCTTGAAATTACTCATTTGGATGTGGAACGTGCTTTCATGGCTAGCAAAGGGGGAAAGGCGCCTGGCCCTAATGGGGTCCCAGTAGACCTTTTTACATATAATTTGGATCTGTGGACCCCAATATTGACCTGGGTCCTGGAAGCCTCTTCTACAGTGGGGCTTGTAGAATCGTGGTCAGATTCAATCCTGGTCCCGATATTTAAGAAGGGGGATCGCCAGTGCCCTTCTTGCTACCGTCCTATATCCCTGTTAGATTCTTTGGGTAAAGTAGCGGGACGTATTATCCTTGACCGTTTACAGCAATGTGCAGATGACAAAAAGATACTGTCAGACCTCCAATTCGGGTTCAGAGAGGGTCTGGGCACCCTGGAGCAAGCCCTTAATGGGTAAATACGTAAATGTAAAGGGTGGGAATTTGTATATGTCTTGTGTATATTTAACTGCAGCCTTTGACTGCGTAAGCCATTCTAAACTATAGACTATTTTAACAGAGATGGGGTAGAGCTTTCCTTGGTAAATTTTCTATGGGAACTGTACTCAAATGCTATGGCTAGGGTGAGGTTCGGCTTAGGAGGGGAACTTACTGTCTCAATCGGAGTGGAAAGGGGGGTAAGGCAGGGCTGTGTCCTGGCGCCCTTCCTTTTCACACTCTATACAAATGGCCTGGAACATGCCATGTTGGAAGGGTGCCAGGACCTACCCCTTATGAAAAAACGCCCAATACCCGGCCTGCTCTACGCCGATGACGCTGTGATTATAGCGCGAACCCCCTTAGAACTTCAACGTGCTCTTAATAGGTACCATAGTTATATGGCCAATTTAAACTTAAGAATCAATATCAAAAAAACATTCGTAATGTCCTGAGGACCTAGACATAAGAAAACGAGGGACATTTTTATTGAAAATACTAAATTGGAGAACACTAACACGTACCCTTACCTAGGAATTTTAATTGATGATAAGTGCTCATGGATGCAGGCAATAGAGGCTAGAAAATTGCTTTTTACGAGGGCCACAACAGCATTAATTAATTTCGCACAGAGGCTAGTAAAAAGGCCCCCGGTAGAAATGAGTCAAATTTATCAAGCAAAATGTATAAGTATTGTGATCTACGGAGCCGGGGTGTGGGGTTATGGAAAGGTGGATGCCCTTCAAAACGTAAAGAACAGTTTCTTGAGATTTCTCCTCGCTGTGCCGCAAGGCTCCTCGACCTTTAGCTGTCACTTGGAATTGGGTTTGTCATATGTTACCGACAAAGTGAAGCTTCAACCTATTGTTTTGTGGCATCGTCTCTGGTCCTCTACTAAAACAGCTTTTAATCAAGGGCTCCTGAATTATTGTCTTTCCCTCGCAAATTTGCATAAGATTGGCTGGCTTCCATACATTAAAAATGTCTTGTATGATTTGGGTTTGGCAAGGTATTTCCACAACCCCACAACGATATCAGAAATATCAAGAAAAGGGCTCAACAAATTATGCTTGACACATTTGGAACAATTACGATTGACTACTGAGGCAAGTAAAAGTTCAGTTCAACACACCTTATCAATTCAAACCATTTTGGCCATACAGCCCTATTTAACTTTTAATTTGAATGGTTACGATAGGTGCTTGCTAACACGATTCAGGATGAACATATTCCACCGCCTGGTGTCTTTTCCTAAAACAAATGATTGGTCAAAGAAGCTATCAATTTGCCCCTGTGATGAAGTATCTACTCAATCATCAATTCATTTGGTCTTATTTTGCAAATTTTATAAAGAACCAAGAAAGCACTGGGTAATTCCGATATTAAAAATCTTGGGTTTTCGGCAATGCCGCCCAGCTTTCCTTGTCTTGTAATTTTTGGATGAAGAGTGTATTGCAAAAAACAATGCTCAATTTTTGAAGTTCTGTATTAGACACAGGTCAAGTTTAGAGTAGGATCTGTGTTGTATAGATTGTGTAAGAACATACCTGTTTTCTTTTTGCTTGCACTCCAATGTAGTTTTTGGATATCTTTTAACATTTAGTATGCACTTTAGCACTTTATATTGCTGGCATACTTGTCATTGATCAAACTCTTGAAACTTTTAAGGGATGAATTTTCAACTATCTCTTTTAATGTAAATTGTAATAATGAACTTTTATGGTTTTTCTAACTTTGAAAACCGAATAAAGGATTTTTGAATTTGAATTTGAATAGTGGAGAATGTTCATAAGACTTTGGAGTGTAGAGAGGTGTGAGGTGGTGGAGAGGCAGTTAAAAGTAATGTATTAGCAGAAATGAGTGGCAAAGATTGGTGATGACAAGTAGGTAAAAGGGTGAATGGCAAATGTGAGGAGGCATTTCATAAGTGTATGGAAGATGTAGGTTTAATAGATTCAGGAGTACTAAATGTTGTTTGTTTGAGGCTTTGGAAAATCGTACAAAATGCTTGAATAATGATTGTTCTGCTGTTATAGATGTTAAAGGTCTCTACGAGCCATATTAGAAATAAGTCTGCAGCAGCATTGAATTTATGAAATCTATCAAAGGTGAGCTTAAACTAGAATATGTCAATCCATGATTCAGGGTTGCCTGCAAATAATGTGTGGTCAGTCTTGGTAATTTAAGTCTTAAACATTTGCAGACATCAGCAATAATAGTTTCTGATTTGATCGCTTACTGGTAAGTAAATAGTTTATTATGTAGTTAATTAAAACCATTACAATGTTCCATGACAAAAAATACATTACATATTGCCTTCATGAACTGTTAAAAAAGACAGATGAAATCAATTAATATCAAGCTTAAGAAACATTTTGCAATTTTTACAAGATCCGCTAATATTGCAACATTATTCTTTCTTCAAATTCTCAAAATAAGTTAAAAATTTGATTATATAACAAATTAATTTTGGGTCCTTTGAGTCCATACTCATTATTATTGCCGATCTGCAGGTACGTATGCATTTTTCATTAAACTTTCTCTTAAGCAAATCCTGACAGCAGCGCCCTAGCTCTGGGCAGATACATATCAGATGTGTAAAATCCTGTACTGCTGCTCCACATAGATCGCAATCTTTTCAGCCTGGGGCCCTCCAGATCGGTTGATCGGCATTGGACGGCAATTTCCCCATGCGCTACTCCATATACTTAGTTTTCAGATACGGCAGAAATGTTAAGGCCAGATTTGCTGCTGGCTCAGGCCTTGTATATGCTTGTAGGACCATCCATGCGTGCGCACGTCGGCTTAAGGTTCCTTTATTTTCAATTAATGAGTGAGCTTTTGACGCTTTTTTTATAATCATCTGAAAAGATGTCCATGGCAGTTTCCTTTGCCAGGGAGCTTCCATCTTGGTTATTTTCAATGAGGAATTAAAGTACTTTGCGTAGTATGATTTTGAATCATTTTTGCAGAGTTTCCCAGAGTGCAGAGTTGATAGCTAGATACTGATTCAGCCATATTTTATACCAAAATGTGATTGTCTCGTACCTTTTGTGTATTTCTTGTTGTAATGCAAACTCAAGGCGTACTTGGGCTGGCGAGGCATCACATGGCAGATGGAATACTCTTTTGTAGACTCGTGTTTGTATTTTGTCTAATAATGGCGCACTTTTCCCATGATGAACCACACTTCCATATGCAATAGTCGGTAGTAGTTTTGCTTTCATAACAGCAAGAAGTGGGGCGAACGATGGGCCTTTTAGTCGTTTTACAATACTGCAAAAAGCAAACAGTAGAGCAGTTCCCTTCTTTTCAATTGTTTCCTGATGCGTAGCAAATGAAAACCTTTGGTCCAAGTATAAGCCCAAATATTTGTAGCTATCAACTACTTCCAACTTGGTGTTGTCAATTATAAATTTTGGCTGTTTCGGTCGACAGTTTGTTATAATCATGACCTTTGTTTTTTTAATGTTTATTTCCATTAGATTTGTTTTGGTATAATCGGCTAACTCATGAATCGATTGTTGCAATCCAATCCTCGTATGGCTTAAAAGTAAAACATCATCTGCATAGGACAAGTGTGTTAGTGGCAGTGTACCCAGCCGTGGTGGGTGGGAGTTGACCCCGTCTAGCCTTGGTGTTAAGTCAGCCATAAATAAATTGAAAAGGTACAGGGCAATACACAGCCTTGTTTAAGCCCTTCATTAGTGTGGATCCTCCGTGTGAGCCTCTGACCATCGGCAATCTTAACCTGCATCCAGGTGTTAGTGTAGAGGTCGATTATTGGGATTAGAAGAGTGTCTGGTAAGCCCTGATGCTTAAGTTTGGCACATAATATATGTCGATTGACGCGGCCAAAGGCCGCTTCAAAATCCACAAAGCATAGGTGGAGTGCCTGTCGCTGTCCTAGGCTTTTATCGGCAATTAGCCCTATTGCCAATATATTTGATATTGTACCTGTGCTGCATCGAAAGCCCGACTGATTCATGGGAATTTTATTGTTTTCATCGGACCAGTTTATCAAGTCAGTTAGAATTAAGGATGCATAGTATTTGGCCTTTGCATCTATCAAGGCGATCAGGCGATAATTTGCAGGATCTGTGCGATCTCCAGCTTTATATATTGGATTAATAATTGCACCTCTCCAACTTTCTGGGATTCTACTAGTAGTGCTGATCATCTGAAACAGGCTACCGATCTTGCATGCCCAGAAATTGGGGTCCTGCCTGTGGAACACCATTTGGACCCGTTGCACTGTCAAGCCGACTTTTCTTTATGATCTGTAGAATTTCTGTTTCAGCATAGGGTGCTGTCAACTGAGATGCATCTTCTTTCTGCTTTTCATTTGGCTTCGTCACGACTGTGAACGGATGGTCCGGAGTATTTATTGAGAAAGTTGAAATTAAATGCTGTACCCATGCGAGCTCAGTAACGCAGGACATGTCGCTTACTGGTGCTTTCATTGTTTCAGTCAAATGAATAAGCACTCATATTCAAGTTCCCATACATCAAAAATTGAAAACAATAGAAACATTTTAGGTTGAGTGTTTTTGTGGGTATGAACTTTCATTTGAATCTTAGTTGATGTTTACAAGAGGATATAGAATGACTCTTTCAAAATCTCATTAGCCTGAATTCCTATTTTTTTCTGATTTGTTTGTGCTAGCTTTTAGGATTAGATCACATTATACAAAGACGTTTGCTCACTTTTACAGAACTCTATCATGCTTTGTTGAGCTCCACATGAAAGACCAAGTGTGCATGAAAATCTGGGTGGATAGGAAGAGTGGTATCGTGCATGCACAGCTTTATCTTCATCTGGCTTCCACAAAGAAATATTTTCAGGTTAGTCACCAATACTTTTTGACTCCTGATGTAATTATTTTCTATAATTCCCAGATCAAGGATGAAAAACAAACAGGAGATGATTACGAATACCTGTGACAGAAACATAATTCAAAGCCTCCTCTTGAAGTTAGAAGGAAGGGGGATGAGGTTTGTGCAATGATATTGAGCCTTAATATGAAAAGCATGAACTGCACAACACTATAGTAAATAACAAATACAACACTATGTTATGCTAGTTAGATATGGTCCCATTTTTCATCCTGGAGGTCAATCTCAGTGTTTTGTTCCTGTTGTGATTTTCCAATCTGGGGACTAGAATGTCACATCTAAAATGTTTCTACTGATGCTGACAAAAATAACTTAATTACCTGACCTTTACAAATATAGGAAAGGAAGACCAATCTGTTCATAGGTTGTTTCATCTGGAAGAGCACAAACAAACCTCTGCATTGATTTCATCAATAGCTAAGCGTTTATTAACATTAGAATATGCCTTTTATGGTTTACTACTAGCTGGTCCGTCAGTCTATGCTACATTGTTGTAAGCTTCAACTGTACGATGCTGCAAGGTCTACAATAAATATTAAGTCTAGTCACAAAGCTTATCTAAGGTACATTTCGATAATATGAAAAAGTATGCATAAAATAAACAGCTTGACTTACTCTATTTAGATTGGAATGTAATGGATAAAAAATAGTTGTTAAAGAATATCTACTTATAGATACAGTGTACATACGTTTAGACAAAGCGAAGGTGGACATCACTCCAAATATGCTGAAATGTTTGGGTATCCTCACTCATTTTGAATTAGGGTTCACTCAGTGAGGGTCCGTTGCAAAAAAAATTAAGCGAGGATACTGTTCTGAAACAGGAAGAGGATTTCCAGCTCGTGCTATATTTTTTGCCATCATTATGTTCCGGAAAATCCATCCTTACTGCGTTCTGCTTCACAAAGGTCATGCCCAAACATAATTGAAGAGAACAAATCTCTGAACATTCTGAATAAATGAATATCAAGAGAAATGTATTGTGACCCCCCCCACCCCCACCCTCCAGATAAATAGAAGGCATACCCAAATAGATTTCCTTAGCCGCAAGGGGTATTTGCTTATTGTCGTACCTTCGCAGAAAAGGAAAACAGAAAGGTGTGTCTCATTCTTCTTTGTAACGAGTTATGGTTCTCTAGATGTAGGGTATTGTGAGTCAGACAACCGTGTCAGAGTAACCTTTATATGCAGGGGTTATTTGTACTTGTGCGGACCCTTCTCCTGATGCCTTAAAGCAGTAGACAATCACACATCAATTATTGTTCATAATGATTAAGCATTTATGATGTTAGATCAGTAAACCTTGTGTATAACTATGATAAGAACTATTAGTACTTCAGCAGTCATCATATAAAAAATAATAGTAGAAAAACACATAGCATTTTATGTTAAACACTCCTACAATGTAAAAGCCTACCCATCTTTATATTTGCATTACTGTCAGCCTGCAAATTATGGTCTTGGCTGAATTTTTCACACCATCTGTTACTATATGTTAGAAAGGGGGTTTCTGGTTGCCAGAGTATGCACCCTGTACAAGCAGGAACCACCACTCTAGTCAGGATACGCTAGATAGATACTAAAAGCTAACCTGTACTCACAATCTGGCAGATTGGGACAGACCAGCAAGGCTTATCTAAAGAGCAATGTGTAAAGTATTTGTGCAACCAGCACACAGCGACACAATGAAAAAAACACAAAAATACTCCATACCGGGTTAGAAAAATAAATTTTATTTTTATGAGAAAGACAAGACCAAATAACAAAAAGCCAATAAGTAGAACCAGTGTTATTAATTTTTTAAGAATAAATAAAAAAATAGTGCTTAGAAGCAAATAGCAGTTAGGGGTGACTTGAGGATGTGCTGGACCTGGAAAAATCCAAAATTCAGGCCGACCACAATGGAAGGTAAGGAGTCAGGCGGGTACCGTTGAAAAAGTACCTTGAATGAAGCAAGTGTCGATATTGAAGACTCGATGTGAGGCGCACAGGAGAAGATGTGTTGTTGTCAATCCTGTGGATACAGGCGATGCGTCGGTTCTGATCTCCACAGTTAAGGAAGACTTTGACGATGAAGCCCTTTACGGTGCAAGCACTGCTGCAATCTGTCAAAGTGATGTCATTGATCGGCTAATGCTTTAAAGGGCAATGCGGCAGATCTTATCGGTGCAAAGTCCTCACTGCATCGACTTTGGATTGGATTCTGGACAATAGAAAGCAACTTGCAAGGGCCCAGGACTAGATTGACACCACTTGGCAGGGAAGGACTCACAGATAGTAGAGTCCATGTGGTGGTGTAGAGTTGAAGTAAGTCTTTGATGGACCTGAGACTCCAGAACAGGGGGCAAGACAGCAAGCTCTTGGAGTCACTATGAGTTCAAGTGAGATGAGTCCAGTCCTTGTCCTCAGCAGGGCACAGATCAGCAGGCAGCAGGGTAGCACAGCAAAGAAGAAACACAGTTCTTTAAGAGCTGCAGTCTAGCAGAGTGTCAATCCTTCAAGCACAGCAGTCTTTACTCCTGGCTGGTGTTTCTTCACAGGTTCAGTAGTGTACTGCTTTGGTAGAGTCAAAGGTCCAGTACTTATACCCAGCTGTGGCTTAGAAGTGGGGATGACTTCATAGCAGGCCCTTGAAGGGCACTGGTCCCTCTGTCATTCCGTCCCTGGCTCCAGACTATCAGTAGTGGTTAATCAGCTCTTTGTGTGGGAAACAGGACATCTCCCCCCTCTCTTCCTGCCCAGGAAGAGCTATCAGAATGCAGATGAGTTCTCTGTCACACCCACCCTTCCTGTATTTGAGGCTATGTAGAGAATGCACAAAGCAAAGCTGTCATCCACCCCAGGCGTGTATTTAAGGCAGGCTACAAGGCACAGAGAGCAGTAAAGAAATGGCCACTTTCTAAAAGTGGCATTTCTAAAATTGTAATGGTAAATCAAACTTTACCATTAAAGAGGGTCTATGATTACCATTCCATAGATATAAAACATGATGCAGCTAGTCAGCTACTCTTTCTGATCAGGAATTACTGTTTTAAGTGTTTTTAGGATTTCTCAATGCTATCCTATAAGAGGGGTAGGCCTTACAGCAGTAAACAATTAATTTAGCTGTTTGTCACTACCAGGACATGCAAAACTGAATAGTGTATTGTGCAACCTTTTAGTTACACAGTACCCTGACCTTAGGACTGCCTAGGGCCTACCTTCGGGGTGCATGTATGTAACAAAAGAAGAGTTTAAGGATTGGCAAGTGGTTTTCAATGCCAAGTCGAAGTGGCAGTAAACTGCACCCAGGGGTCTTATACTAGCAGGCCTGAGACGAGTTTGAAAGGCTACTTGTGCAGGGGCACAATCAATACTAGAGGCCCACTAGTAGCATTTAATTTACAGGCCATAGGTATGTGGTTAAATACCAATTTGCAAGGGGCTTACAAGTAAACTAAATATGTCAATTCCGTATAGACCAATGTTACCATGTTTAAGGGAGAAGCACATGCACTTTAGCTTAGATCAGTAGTGGTAAAGTACTCCGAGTCCTTCGGCCAACTAAAAGATTTACCAAAAGAAGAGGTAAGCAGGCAAAAGGTTTGGGGGAAGACCACCCTAAGGATGACAGTTCTGACACTATATTATACCAAGCCTTGCATTATTATCCCCGCAAACCTCAGACTGGAAATCTCAGATTGTTTCCCAAGCAACCAGTTTTTGAGTCTGCCCGCAATAATTCTTAGGACACCTGAAAGACCTGCACTGGCTCCCGGTCAACAAGAGAATCACCTTCCGACTCCTCACCCACGCACACAAAGCCCTACACAACCAAGGCCCAGGATACCTCAACAGCCGCCTCAACTTCTACGCTCCCAAACGCCAGCTTCGATCGACCGGCCACGCCCTCGCCGCCATCCCCCGCATCCGAAGAGCCACCACAGGGGGACGGTCCTTCTCCTACCTCGTCGCCAAGACATGGAACTCCCTCCCGACCCACCTCCGCCTGACGCAGGACCACCTCGCCTTCAGGAAGCAACTCAAGACCTGGCTGTTCGAGCAATAGCGGACCCCCTCCCCTAGCGCCTTGAGACCCTCTGGGTGAGTAGTGTGCTATATAAATGCTTTGATTGATTGATTTATTGATAGGTCTCTTTATACCTTTTTCAATGATTCTCTATGGAGAGAGGAGGAAGAGGAAGCTGTGTGTCAAGCTTTTTGCATCTATATTGCTGCATGACCAAGTCTTCAGATAGAGGCTTATCCCAAAGGCAGACAATTGTATCAAAACATTCTTTTTTCCACACTAGCTCTGCACTCATCCAAACGATCTTGTAACATTGCTTAGTGCCTGTAGATTCCCAAACAGCTGAATGGAAGATTTTCTTTTTTATGCATTTTCATAATGTTTGTTACAGTTCCAAATATTAGTTTTGTAGGCCCTCAACCTTCCACATGCACACTCTAAAGGATTCTTGCGGTCACATCTAACATATAAGTAGGACTAATTTGCATGGAACATGCACAGGTTGTTAGGAAGAGCCCAGACACTATGGCAGGTTGACAAATTAATTATTTCAGTTAATTTTATCTATTAGTGAGTAATTTTTCTGCTGTCCATAATCTTGAGTATCAGATTGGCATTTGAGCCCTTGCATCTTTAGCAGTCACATTTTTTCATAAAACCCAATCAGAATAGATTAATTGGTGACCAATAAAACATAATTATAATTTTCAGCTGGATTTAAACGTTTTTCATATAAATGCTTATTTTCTAAACTGATGGCATGGAAGTGTGATAAACAGCTAAAGGAATTGCATAGTTTATTAAAACATTCACAATTATGGCTGTCCTTCTCCTGTAGTTGAGTGCTACACCGGTCAGCCTTAGGGTGCTCTTCCCCCAAATATTTTGTCTTCCTCCTCCATTTTTGCTGACCTCATTTTTGCTGGCATTAGGACTCTGCATATTTTACCATTGCTAACCAGTGCTCAACCCTTAAAACATAGTAACATTTACTATACCCTATTGGTATATTTAATTTAATTGGAAGTTCCTAAAATGGCACCATATGTGCTCAGGACCTGTAAATTAAATGCTACTGGTGGGCCTGCAGCACTGATTGTGCCACCCACCTAAGTAGCCCTTTGAACATATCTCAGGCCTGTTATTGCCCCCTTTGTGTGTGCCATTTTAAACTGCCATTTCGACATGATAAAATAAACCTTTTGCCAGACCCAAACCTTCTTTTTTAATACATATAAACAACCCTTAGGGTAGGCCCTGGACAGCCTTAAGGGCTGGGTGCAGTGTTCTTAAAAAGTCGGACATGTACTTTTCAGGTTGGCATGTCTTGCTAGTGAAAAACTCTTACATGCCATATTCACAACTGCAAGGCCTACATCTTGTAGAGAATAACATTTGAGTTACCTTATTATATCTCATAAGTGTAATTTCCAAATAGGAAAAGGTAGCCAACTCATGTTTGGTATCTCTGGAATTGGAATGTAAAACCCTCATTTAGGAAGTCAGAATTCGAATTATAATTTTGAATATGCCACTTTTGGAGATTTGGCATTTTCCTGCTGTAGCCATAAAGTGCCTTTAGACTGTACCTGGGTGCAGCTGTTAGTTGAGTGTTTTGTGTTCCTCCTAGAAAGCCACACACAATAGGGAGCTTAGATATGTCTCGATGCATCATCCCTGGCAGGATGGGAGGGGAGAGCTGGGCAGAGCCCACCTTACACTTGAATAGGCTCTGTCCTGCCTTTACACAAATTGCTGCATACCTCCTGTAGTTAGTCTGGAGCCAGGCCATGGAAGGCAGGATGCCTGGGGACTTCAAATGGAATCCTCTAGAAGCTTTTTCCTCACTTCAAAGGTACAACTAGATATAAATACAACACCTCAGACACCAACCATTCAGTATACTTCTGGACCTGTGGATACTCTGCAAGGCAGAAGGATTCTTATGCTGCTGATGGACTGCCACTCCGCTGGACTGTACTCTGCTTTGCTTTGCTTTGCAGTGCTGTTTTGCTGTGCTAACCTGCTGCCCACCTGTCTAGGTGAGATGGACTGGACCTGCATCTCTTCAATCCAGGAACCCAGAGTGACTACAAGGGTTAGTTTGCTGGCCTTCTGACTCAAGCCTCAGGGACATAAGGCTCCACAACATTGCACCTGGGATCTGCCATCTGTGAGACTAGCCTGCCAAAAGGTGCCTCCCCAGTCCTGGACCCTTTAAGTGGGCTGAGGTGCTCTGCCAGCCTCTGTGATCCCTGCGGAACTGACACATTTCTTCTGCTGCGTAGTGCAACCCCAAGCAGTACCAAAGCTTCATCCCTTCTATGAGGATCAAAACAAGAGCAAAGACCTGTTTCACATTGGAGCCTATCGCCACGTCAGAACTGCCGCTGCATGACGAATCGACAGAACTGGCCTTCTCCTCCCTGGTTGACAGAAGTCTGGACAGTGGACTCCACATCTCAGCTTCTCAGAACCTACACATTGCCCGATGGCACAACGCATGCCTGATTTCAGACTTTGCATCACAAGCCCTAATCAGTCGAATCAGCAGGACCTTGCACCTCATCCTTGATGCATATTGGATCCGATGTATCGCATCCGCTTCTCAGTTTAGGAGTAGTATAGTTAGGACTCCTAACTTCTGTGAATAGTTAGGACTCCTAAACTGAGAAAAAGCCTAACTTTAAGAGTTTCGGTATTCACAGAAAGCATTTAGGAGTCCTAAAGTTAGGCGTCCTAACTTTACTACTCCTAAACTGAGAAAAATCCTAACTTTAAGACTTTCGGAATTCACAGAAGGCATTTAGGAGTCCTAAAGTTATGAGAGAAGCAGCAAATAACTAAGTGCCCAAAGCCTTACTTCAGCGGAGAACAGCACACGGAGAGCCACGCACAGACCGGAGAACAGAGCCAGGATCCCGCCACCAGTCGCGCCGCCGCCCGGGACTACGTTTCCCAGCAGGCTTAGCGGCGGCGCGTTCCCCGACGCGGGAGAAGCGACGGGAGGGGCTGCATAAGATCGAGAGCCCTCGGTGGAGCGGTGGGGAGAAGCAGCAAATAACTAAGTGCCCAAAGCCTTACTTCAGCGGAGAACAGCACACGGAGAGCCACGCACAGACCGGAGAACAGAGCCAGGATCCCGCCACCAGTCGCGCCGCCGCCCGGGACTACGTTTCCCAGCAGGCTTAGCGGCGGCGCGTTCCCCGACGCGGGAGAAGCGACGGGAGGGGCTGCATAAGATCGAGAGCCCTCGGTGGAGCGGTGGGGAGAAGCAGCAACTAACTAAGTGCCCAAAGCCTTACTTCAGCGGAGAACAGCACACGGAGAGCCACGCACAGACCGGAGAACAGAGCCAGGATCCCGCCACCAGTCGCGCCGCCGCCCGGGACTACGTTTCCCAGCAGGCTTAGCGGCGGCGCGTTCCCCGACGCGGGAGAAGCGACGGGAGGGGCTGCATAAGATCGAGAGCCCTCAGCGTCGCGGGACGCGAGCGGGACGCCCGGGGCGAAGCCCGGGCAAAGGGTGGGCCCTCTGTGGCCCTCCGAGGACCTCAGAGGACGGGACGGGCCACCCCGCTGTCACCCATCAACGCAGAACACTCCCCAAGTAAGTCTTCTACGCACGCTGTCCCTATCGGAGATTGTATCGTTACTCTTTTACAATGTCCACAAGGGGCAGTCGCAGTAAGACCGCTGCAGGAGCTGGGAAAGTCACCGGGCCAATTGACAACTTCATCTTTAAGGCCAATGAAGCAATTGATCACGGCATTTCATTATTGGAGCGCAGAGTATCCCTGGAACTGGCCCAAGCCAAACGCTCCTCCTTGGGTCTCCTTGCCACAGCAAATACACCCATTAGACACAACTCTGCTGATGGCGTCGCCATCATTAATGCCAACGCAGAGATCCACACCATGCCTAACACCGTGGATTTATCTGTAACACAACTTCTCTCTGACTCCTTACGGAGTCTGGAGAAATCACCTAACTTAGATGTTACTGATAACTTTACCACAGAACTGGATCGCGTTACAAACTCTATTCCTGCAATGAGTTTTCCTGAGAACTCGGATATCATACCCATTGTAGAGTCTCAAGTACTTCTTACCTCACTAACTGAGACCACACATGATCATGCTATTGACCCAATTTTGTTTACAGACCTCGACCCCATGGCTACAAATTTTTCCCCTCCACGAGCTTTAGCTACTACACATATACTCGTGGATTCAACCCCTAACTCAAGAGCAATGCGAGGGTTAAGGGAAGGAGCGGTACAGAAGCAGAAACCACCCCAAGGCCCAAATATATCTACATCCAATAGAAGCCCTCTCCCTCAAAGAAAGCAGGGGAAAAACCCACCTAATAACCAAAAAAAGGCTTGTAAAAAATCTAACGCAGGATTAAGTAATAAAGGAGATCCATCCTCTAAGGAGGGGTCATATAAAGACTGCTCCTCAACAAATCAACTTATAACAAAGGTTGGGGAAATTATATCTGCCCACCTTGCCACCATCGAAAAGAGACTAGGGAATATGGAAAAACAACTTAACGAATTAAGCGCCCTAGTTAAAAGCCCACTACCCAAAGATACTCCAGTCTTAGTGGCAGCAAAACCACACAGTCAACCTCCCTCGGGGCAAGCCGTGAAAAAACCAGCCCCAGCCCCAGCCCCTAGTATCACACATAAGCAAAATTTACCTCCAAAGGGAGTCACGAATAAGCCAAACACACCCACACCCACCCCAAACACAATCACACAGGGGAAACAACCTAACCCAACACAATCAAAGGGGGATACCACTAGCAACTCTAAGGACAGGAATAAAGGCAATCAAAGAAGATTCCATGCTAATTTGCCACCCGGATCTAGTCCATATGTAGTGGTAATGACGGGTGTCCCTGAGATACCGGACAACACCGAAGAGCCACCCTGGTCTCTATTAAATAAAGTCAGCTTCTGGTTGAATAACAACAGACCCCTACCCTCATACTGTAGGAGTAAAATCCTAACAGTCAGAAGAGTACCATGGGTGGGCCGAGAAATACAGAAAACACATGGTGACTGTGTGATTGTTAACTTCGATGACCCACGCACTGTAGAACATATCTGTTCATGGAGAAGCGAGGGGCATAGCGAAGGCATAGAAACAAAACATCTCTCCTTTTTCTATCCATCTAGGAGATTCAATCAGCACCATAATGCCTTTGAGAGAAACTGGTGTCATACGGGGCAAGAAGTTGAGGGAAACAACTGGGGTGAGTGGGGGTTAGATAATAACTATAGACATCCCTATAGGAACATACCAAGCAGAGATGCTTATTGGGGTATACCAGTTTTTAACAGATTCAGCAGTCTCGATATGGTTGATTGACTTCCCCCATCTCTTTCGGGGCTGCTGAACACTGAACTGGAGGGAACAAAACAGGGCTGCCCCGCTGAGTTGGTTAAAAACATAGAGATGGTCGATAAGGAAACATTTGGCACCCAACTGGCCCAAAACCACCCGACACTGCCACTAGTAAGGGAAGACAAACTAATGGATAACACTGTAGGATGTAAAACAACTATCCTTCCAGACCCACATATTCATAAAAACCCTGATAGTGTACTAACGATTGTTAGCTGGAATGTAGCCGGACTCCAACAACGGGTATTGGACCAGGAATGGTTAAAATTCATATCTAACAAAGATATTATAATGTTCCAAGAGACATGGGCTACTTCGGAAATAACCATAGAGGGCTTTGAATGCTACAGCATCTGTGCTCAAAAGCCAGCTTTTGGTCGCCCCATGGGAGGCTTGCTGATTGGATTCAGAATAACTCTAGGGGGGGCTATCAGGCCAATACCAACTAAGAGCCTAAATATTCAAATCATCGAGTTTACTTGTAGATCATCGGTACATCTGATCAACTTTTATAATAATGACTTTCACTCGACCCCCAATAAAAACTATATAGAGCTATTCGAGAACATAACAAGGATAACTGAATCAACCAAGAACTGCGCAAGCAACGGGATCATCCTAGCTGGAGACTTTAATGCTAAATTACCAAGAACTAAAGCAGGTACAAACCAACTAGATAGGGCCACCAAACGCGGGAATGAATTGAAAAATTTCATAAATACCCACACCCTATCAAATATAATGGACACATTTATACATAGTGATACTGCTTATATCCCAACCTTCAGAGGGAGAGATTTTTCCAGCACAGTAGACTACATCTTCACTTCTGTGGAACTACTAGACAAAGTCATCCAAGCTGGAGTAGTAGAAACAGCCTTTGGCGACCATAATGCACTTGAACTCAGCCTAAGAATGGGCCCGACCCAAATACCTCCCCGCACTTTGGGAGCAAGAGATATCACGACATCAACAGACAACCTTAGGTTAAAGTGGAAAGGGGTGAACTGTGAATCCATTATGGATATAATTACAAACAATCACCAACCAACAGTTGCTTCCTGCCTACTTACGGATGGGAATTACCATAGGATAATTGAAGACTTTGAAAATTTGTGCCATGTCATTAAAACTCTTCTGACAGTCCCCCACAGGAAAAATAACGACGAACCCAGATGGTTCGACAGTTGTTGCTCAGCGGCAAACAAGGCACTTCGCAAGGCACTAAATTCCAAACCGAGAGACCTTGCTGATGTACGGACCGCCAGGCATGCCTACAAAACAGCCATAGGGATAAGGAAGGCTGCCATGGTAGAGGATCAGTGGAAAGATCTATCAGTCTCTGCTACTATGGGAAATAGTGCAACTTTCTGGCCCGCTGTAAGGAAGATGCGGGACATGGGTAAACAGCTGTCACCAATCAGCTGCACCATTTCAAGTCAGAACTGGGAGCAACATTTCTCCAATATATATGCTAACCCCACTGCTCCTGTAGAAAACCAAAATTTTGATAAGCTGAGCCCACTTGACATAACCCTGGGGGAGGTCCTCTTGGCCATTAATCAAAGCCTGGGGAACAAGGCACCTGGGCCGGACGGCTTCCCAATTGATTTAATCAAACATAGACCAGAATTTTGGGGGCCCATTCTGGCTAATGTTTTCAACAGCGTACCGCTGGGCACCATCCCTGCTACCTGGTCCACAAGCACAATAGTGCCTATTTACAAAAAAGGTGAAAGATCTGACCCTGCAAATTATAGGCCCATCTCACTCTTAGACAACACCCTGAAAATCTTGGGCCGGGTGTTGTACAACAGAGTGAATGATTGGGCCGAAGAAACAGGGGTGCTAGACAGATGTCAGATGGGCTTTAGAAGTAGGGTCGGGACAACAGAACAATGCCTGAATCTCAATCTTATAATAGGCAAATACACCATAGCCAAGGCTGCTCCTATTTACCTAGCCTTTATGGACTTGTCGTCCGCATTCGACCTTGTGAATAGGTCGAAATTGTGGGCGACACTTCTCTCCTATGGCCTTGATGAACCCTTGGTATACTTCCTAGCCTATCTACATGCGGACACTAAAGCTCGGGTACGAATCGGAATGGAGGGCGAAACCTCGGGGGCAATTAAGGTAGAAAGAGGCGTCCGACAGGGGTGCGTTTTAGCACCCCTGTTATTCATCATCTACATAAACGGTCTGAGTGACTCCCTGAAAGAGACGACAACGGATGTCCCGAAAATCCAAGGGAACCCGCTACCCGCTCTCCTCTACGCAGATGATGCGGTGATCATGGGCTTAACACCGAATGCTCTCCGTGCCCTGGTCAAGAGCTTTTCCCTTTTTATGGGGAAACTGGACCTGAAGGTGAACTTTAAAAAATCATTTGTTATGACATGCGGGCCAGGGGCTAAACAACTGAACTCCATCTCAATTGGATCAGAGAAGCTATACTCCACCAAATCATTCCCATACTTAGGTATGGTCTTTGCTGCGAACGGCCTGTGGAGTGGGCATCTCGCCCACGCCACAGGCAAGTTCTCAAAGGCCATAAATTCCATCCTTGCCACGACCAAAAAGGTCAGAAACAACCGGGGCAATTATGAAAATCTACAAATTGCAATGTGTTCCGGTTGCAACCTATGGAGCAGAAATTTGGGGGATAGTGAGCCCATCTAGCCTGCAGACAGAAGAAAACCGGTTGTGTAGAAAAGTTTTAGGAGCTCCGATTTCCTCTTCTGGGTACATCTGTCACGCCGAGCTCAATCTGCCCTACATAACCGACTTCATTGCCACGCGACCCGCAATATTTTGGCTGTCGATCTGGGCTAATGAACGTGCCACCTTAACACAGGACATTGTGTCTGAATGCCTAAACTGTGACAAGGGTATGAGCATCCCGTGGCTCCGGGCAACAAAGGAAAGCCTGGACAGTATTGGGAAAATCAATCTTTTTAACGACCCTGCCCAGATTAAGAACTCGGATAAGAAGGACATACAAACCGAACTTTATGCCCTCTTTAGGGAAAAGAGGTTGGAGATAGAACTACAAAAACAAACTGTTAAATCTTATGTGACTAATATAAACAATGATCTATCCCCACAATGAATACCTTTATACCTCAGACTCCCTCTGACCAACTGGGAGAGGTCGCTGTTATTTCGCCTAAGAGCTGGATCTACAAAATACTCACTCTGCTTTCCCATGGGCTACAGCACTTCGAACTTTGGGCACGAGCTAAGCCCCTGCCCCTGTGATGGTCACAGTAGACAAAATGAACTGCATTTCTTTTTTCATTGTAAATTTTTTATGAAATATATCAAGTGGTTTTTAGCTCCATATTTTAAAAAACAAAGGCCAGTTTCCCTAATTCAATCATATCTTATGTTTTTAAACTTAGACAATGTAGATCTGATTTTTCGTGCAACCTCATTTCTGAAAGTTATATTCCATGCACGGAAATCTATGGAACCTCCCTGAAATGCTCATGCACCCAAAAAGAATGTCTCCTACGCAACAGCACTTTGGTCACCTGTAATGTACAGTGGAATGCACTTTAATAACCTGATCTTGACTGTTTACATCATCATTGCTGCTTTCTTTCCTTTTAACTATTTTATGGTAACTGTGTAAAACTATTTTTAAAGATGTATTTTTATGTTTATGTGACTTTTATGGATTTTTTGCAATCCGAATAAAGTTTTCTTTGAATTGAATTGAATTGACTCCTAACTTCTGTGACTACCGAAATGAGTAAGTGCCTTCTGTGAGTACCAAAATGAGTAAGTGCCTTCTGTGAATACCAAAATGGTAGTAAGTTTAGGATTTTGTCTTAAGTTAGTTCTGTGAATTGAGCCCGTTGTGTGCAGACCCTCAGCCATGGGGGTGGAGTAATTTACTCTGTCCACTGGGTGGAAAGACCTTCCACAATTTAATTTAGGACCTAAGCTGAGTTGCAGCACACAGAGTTAGTCGAGAGTGTCGTTGATTTGCTAAAGCCTAGGAAATGTATATTTTACAAAATTCAGATGCAGTCTATGCCGCCCACAGCTTAAAGTTGATAATAAGCAAGATGATTACTACTGTCTGGAGGTACATAATACGTTAGATCATTAGCTTCAGGAATGATTGGACTGATTATGCTGATGGATAAATCACTGTTGTAAAGTCAGAGCTCTTTGGATTTGCAGCATTGCAGAGCCATGCACTCAGGAGAAGTCAATGGTGTGGTGTATTTGAGTCTGCCTACAACCACTGTGGACTGGGTGAGTGCTCTTTTACAATCTCCATTGGCTGCTCTGTGGGTGAAATATAACTCCTACCATGTGGAGGACGGAACTGTTATGTCCTCCACCACAATGGGTGTATGCAGAGGACCGAACCGTTTCTTCCTCTGCACACGTCCAGCTAAACAGCAGAGGGATTTCTTTAATAGGTTGAGCCTAGCAGCGCATGCATTCCTCTGCAAGGCAAGATGTGTTCAGTATGGGGAGTTTCACTCTGCTCCTCACTGCCGATTTGGTTTAGTTTAGTTTATGAGCTTATATAGCTCATGAATCACTCCTTGAAGGGTATCTCAGCACTCGTGGATTTGCAGAAGAAGTTGTTGCAGAAGGATGGTCTAAAAGTGGGCAGTTCTCAAGGTCTTTCTAAATTCCAGGTGGTCTGGGCATTTTCTTAAGACAATTGGAAGTTGGTTCCATTTGAATGGTGCCTGATATGAAAAGGTCTTTCCTCCTATTCGTGCTATTTTGATCCTGGGGATTTTGAGAAAGGATTTCGAGCCTGATCGCAGGTCCCTTTGGGGGATATATTAATGAGCCTCTCTGCCAGATAGGAGGGTTCATTTCCCCATATTGCCTTGTGTGTCAAGCAGCGGACTTCAAACTTCACATGTTTCCGCACAGGTAACCAGTGTAGTTGGTGTAAAAGAGGGAGTGAAGCTGAACTGTGAGGGGCGTTTAAAAATAAATGTGTTGCATTATTTTGTACCTTCTGAAGGCGGTTTAGAGAGGACGCGTTGGCCGTGATCAGTAAGGCATTACAATAATGTTATTTACTCAGCACCAGGGTTTGAATCAGGGTCTTTCACAGGGGTTTGGGGAGATAGGGAAAAAGTCTCAGCAGGCCCAGCACATGGAAAAATGAGCCAACAGTGTGGGTTACATGCTCTTTCATTGTTAGAGTCTGTTCAAGATGCACCCCTAAGTTTCTTGCCGTTGTTTTTGGAGACAGAGTGGTTCCCAATTCTTTAGGTCATCAATCTGGTGCCCATAGTAGTGGGGCTTCTCCAAAGAGCATGACTTCAATCTTTCCGGCATTCAGCTGTAAGAAGTTGTTTCTCATCCGTTCTGAGATGGCCAGCATGCCTAAAGAGAAGGAAGATTGGGCTGTCTGAGATGTCTTATTGAAGGAGAAGGTAAGTTGGGTGTCATTAGCATAGGATATTGGGACAAACCCATAGTTCCTCAGTAGAGTCGCCAAGGGGGCTATGTAGATGTTACACATGGCTGGGCTTAAACATGAGCCTTGAGGTACTCCCTTGGTCAGTTTTTTCGAATTGGATCAGTATGGGCCCAAGTTACTGGTCTGGGTACGATTAGAGAGGAAACTAGTTATCCATTGCAGTGCCACTCCCCCAATCCCGGCTTCCCTCAGTCTCATGAGCACAGTCTGGTGGTCGACTGTATCGAATGCGGCGGGAAGATCGAATAACAGCAGGAGGGTAGGTTGGCCCTGATCTGGTGCAAGCCTGATGTTATAGGTAACCAGGGCAGTTTCGTGCTGTGTTTGGGATGGAAGCTCGATTGAGATGGATCAAGGTAGCCTGCCGATTCGATATGGTCAGATAGGTGTATATTAACATGTTTTTCCAGAACTTTGCTCAGATAATGTAAGAGGGAGATAGGGCGGAGGTTTGAGACATCTTCCATGGACGATTTTTGTGTTTTTGTGGATAGGGATGATCTGAGCTGCCTTCCATGTTAAGGGTAGGTGGCCTACCTTCAGAGATAGGTTCAATAGAGAACAGATGGTATCTGATAGTAATTTTACAAGAGAGGCTAAAATACTTGCAGGTAGGACATCGAGAGGGGAGCCAGATTTTACCTTGCACATTAATGTTTCAGTCTCTTCCCATGATAAAAGGGTTTTTTGCCTTGTGCTAGGAGGATACTCTGTTATGATGTCTGCCGACTGAGGACAGCTGGCCGTGGCCATCTTATTATAGATGGTGTCTATTTTCTGTAAGAAGAAAGCACTTATTTTGTCACAGAGAGATTGAGAAAAGCTTTCTTCCAATTCGCAGGCTTTAGGACTGGTGAAAGCTTTCAGAATTTGGTATAGGGCTTCGGGGGTGTTTTCAGCTTGGTTAAGTTGTCGGGCTATATAGGTTTTCCGAGTACGCTTTATCGTTTATGATAGAGGGAGAGAGCTGACCTGTACTTTTCTTTGTCAACTTTAAGATGGGTTCGGCGCCATCTTCTTTCTACGTTTTTGCAGTGGCTTTTTACCTCATGAAGTTCGGGGGTAAACCGCCCTGCCTGGGATTGTCTGGATTTGTTTGAACATGTTTTCAATGGGGCAATCAGTTCGATAGCAGCTGAGGCTGATATATTGAAGTGGGCTAAACCCTCTTCAATATTACTATGTGGTAAGCCCCTGGGATATGTGAACGACCTTCCAAAAAGCTTGCTTTCGCGTGGTTTATTAATGCTATTTGTCCCACCTTCTTCTGTGTTACTCCTCCCCTGGCATACCTGCCTATTACTGGTATCCTTTCTTTCAAATGTTTTTCCTTTGGTCTTTCTGCACTACTTTGTGCTTTGTTACACATTGCTGCAGTCTTTTGGTGGCTTTGCGCAGTGCCTGCTTTAAGGACTCATGGCTTTAACTTTTAAATACTCGGCCCAGTGCCTGCTTTGTGGTCTTAAGTCTGACTTTAACGTGACATGATTGCCCCATCCCTTAAACCCTTCCCACCCTGCTGCTTCAGCCATCCCGGTCCCTTTACATGGTCATTGAGTGAGGCAGCAAGAGGCCCGAGCAGCCCCTCAGCCTCCGATCGCTTTCAGTTTCCATTACAGCTCTGCTCTCGGTTCAACTTCTTTCTTTAGGAGATCAGACCCCAAAAAACGCAGAGGTACAGGTCAGTTTACAGAGCATGGACAGTGTTTGAGGTTGTAAATAATGCTTCTGATCTGTTTGTGCCAGAAACAATTTTTTTTTTTAAATGTGCAGCTTATGCTGAAGATGATTATGTGTAAAGGAGGCAAAACCATAATTAAGCAAAAACGGCCATAGAATTGCATAATTCCAGGGGCCACAAACAGATCTCTAAACCAAGACGACTCTTGACCCAAAAGTTTACGGCATCCAGCACCATTACAATTTATGTGCCCTTACTTTAAATTGACATTTTTGTGTTAAATCTGTTTCAACCATACTCTCCAAGGCAAACATACCTTTTGCCCTTAAAGTCACTGCTCACATTTATCTATTCACCAGTAACTCATTTTCTGAATACCATCCCTCATTAACTCTCCTCTTCATTCGCTTCACCCCCTATCCTCAACCCATTCAGTAGACCCCTTTTGAAAATGTTGTTAAACATGCTTAACGTAAAACGTACAGCCAAAATGATTTTTGGGCTATGGTTCTTAAGCCTTTCTGGTACATGTTGATGCAGTTCCTTGTAAAATAACCTAATATAAATTGGTGAAGCTCCGATGCAGAAAAAAACGTAAAAAAATGAATAAAGAACATGAAGGATACGGAGGGTGTGTCATGGCTTAAGTAGTACCTGACGTATGTGCAACCTTGGTTAAATGTCATGACAGAAAGTGTTACCCAAAACCTTTATAGAGCATGAGAAGCACATGTATGGCAATTGTTAGAATACCGTAGTGCCAGTTTAAATGTGGCGTACGTACTTAACTGAATACAATTCAACTGCTTTATCGGTATGTATGTGATTAAACTGCCTATCCTCCAATATTCACTCAGGACAGTGGTGGCTGGTAACATTTGAAAGTGGTGGGGCGGAAACTGTCTGTCGAAGAGCACTGTGGTGAGTGAGTGCAGCAAGCGAGCCCGAACATCTTAAGAGGGATTCAGGGTGTCTCCCCCAAGAACATTTTGAAAAAAGAGTGGGTTATTGGCGCATTTCTAAGCAAATTTGAGAAGCAAGAATGTTAATAAATCAATTGTGAAAGTGCAGTTATTACATTAATAAAGGGATGATATATAACAACATGTAGATAAAAATGTTTCTGAAGCTAGGCCCTGCAAGTGCCATGCACCGCTGGGCAATATACAAGACAATGTTATTCTGTGTGGCGCCACAACTATTTTCTGACTTCCTGTGGTTTGTCATGGAAGTCTATCCCAAAATTATAAGCATTAAAATATTTTGAATTGAAGAAGAATTACTTACACAATTCTAAGCATGAAGTTTTACTAATTATTTTCAAAGTTAACTGAATCTCTGTCCATGTGATCCCTGCTTTAATGCTTCTGATGGTTAGTAGTTTTGTTGTTACAATCACCGGCAGCATGGTAGGGGCAATGCATGGTGCAAGCTGCAGTGGTCTCCTGAAGAGAGCACCAGCACTTATTTATTTACAACCTAAGCACTGCTGGTACCAATCCCATGCCCTACTCAAACCCCCCCCCCCCACAGCCTGGAGCGAGGGCTGAGCTATGTAAACATTCCAAACACTATAAAGCAGAGAGATGAGCTGCGCGCTTAACACCTCACCTGCTTTGTGCAAGCGTCTTTGCTTGTTTCTTAACCTACCTTTTAGGCGCTGTTATTTTCCTGAAAGGGCCATTTACTCCCAAGCGATAAATGAATGTGTTGTTTTCGTTTACTGACCGAACTGTGGTGTATATGAAATTTGAAATGTATGAATTTTTAAACGAACATTGTTAAAGCTTTATCTATTTTTTTCAAACTCCTGTGGTACTTGGCTGGATTGGATGTGTTGTGATTGATGAGTAAGCGATTTCTAGGAAAATTTAGTTTTTTACCTCGGGGTAAGCATGGGCGAATTTTGCGAATCTCGCGTTCGCGAATTTTGCGGATTTGCGAACTCGCAATTCGCAAAATCCGCGAATTCTCGCGAATTTGCGGATTTTTTTTTGTGTGTTCGCGCGGGTTTCTGCCAGTTCGCGAGGGTTTTGTACAATATCGCAAACGCGAACTTACCTGTCGGGTCGCAAGTTTCGCGAACTTGTTGTTTCTACGTGTCCAGCCTGTTTGGGACACTCTTCTTCATCACTGCCACTCTCTGTCACCACTGCCACTCTCTGACTACTCATGCCACCCTCTGGCCCACCCATGCCACCCTCTGTTTCATCACAGCACCCTCTGGTTGTCCAGTCAGTGTACATTATTGTGGCAAAGCAAGCACACCTTCCCTGCCTCAAGTGACCTGAATTAATTTGGGGCTGTTTAATGTGTCACAGAATATTTTTTTAGCTGGCACCTGCTTCCTTAGTGCTTCCTGATTAGTGATCTTTTGCACTTGCTAAGTGCTTTCATTGTTGCAAAATTAGTTACAACACCTGCCCTGCCCCAACTGACAATAATGAATTAGGGGCTGATTAATGGATTTGAACTTCCAGCCTGGCTCCTGCTTGTCTCCCTTAGCTGTAATTCAGGACCTTTGTGGCATATGTGTAACTATTCTGAGGTTCAGAGCAGGGTCACATAATAGTTGCAACTGGCAACTGAACTCTGGAGGGGCCCCTCAGGAAGCACTACAGGAAATGGCTACTAATAATGAGCCTGAACTTTTGAACCTGGTAAGTAGTTTCAGTTTTGCTAAGATCGTATTTCTGCAATTTTGCGCTTATTCGCGGGGCGCGAAGTTGTACTGGGAAGCCGCGAACTCACGCGAACAGTGCGAGCAAAATCCGCTGCTCGCGGATTTGCGGATTTTGCGGGAGATTCGCGAATCTCGCGGATTGCGAATTTACCGAAAATCCGCAAAATCCGCGAGCGAAACGGATTTTCCGCCCATGCTTACCTCGGGGTAAGTTTGTGGTTTTTGGTTTGTAGTACCCAGTACCCTTGGTTTGAGGGGTATTTCTCATTGTTTTAATCTATTATTGTTGAACACCCTTGAGTGGCGTCTGGATATCCACATCACATTTAAATGGACACTTTCTATATCGATTACGACATTGTCATTGAGTTTTTTTGCTGAACAAAAAGACGTTGGTTATTAAAATATTGCAAAAATCAATGAGGCGAGGTGCAATAATTCTATTAGAAACATCTTGAAAAGCAAGTGCTCTTTTCTGCACTGGCTGCACCACCTTCCCCAGCCTCCCCAAAATCTGCAGCACGTTTTAATGACACCCTAATGTAAAGAGAGCAGGCTGGACCACTGCGGTAGAGATTAGGTGTAATCCGGAGGGACGTGATTCCAAGTATGGCTGAACTGACTCAGACTTTCATAACTTCACTGTCGATAAAAAAAATGCCACCCGGGGGAGCATGAGCTGCGCAGAGTGATCTGCAAGTTCACTCTCGGTTCAACCCGTCATGGGGTTTGTCTTTGAGTTCTGGTCACTGTAATTTTGCACCAATTCCCGGATTGCAAGAGAGCAGAGTAGGAGCGAAGTGGGAGGAAGGACTGATCCCCGCAACTGCACAGTTGGCCCCTGAGTCACAGAGCCAAAGAGGCTTTGGTTCAAATGCTTCACAAGGCCAGGCTCCAGGCATGCACAGGGTGTAAAGTTAGGCTCTAGAAATTGTTATTAAGAGTAGGTTGGGAAGGACAGCCCTGCTGTCAGCCAGGGGCAAGCAAGCCCATATATGTGACCATAAGAAACCTGTGTGCCAGGCAAAAGCCCGAGATGAAATATATGTGCCACAGATATAAGAAACTGCAAATATTCAACATAGTGTACCTGCTAGCGAGAAAAGGAATATACTTTGTAAACCCTGTGACACTGGAAACACCATTCAATAAATATCTGATGGCGATGAACTTGCCAATTAGCTGCCAATAATGGCAACAGGGATCTTGCTCAACATGCCAGGGGGCTATCAGTAAGATCCGGCTGCAGAAGAGTGCACAGTTACAACCTCATAACTGCACAAGAGCCCTTCGTCAAGCATTCCAGGTGAATTTGTGATGCTTCTTTCAGACCTAATGGAGAGGGAATGGTGGGGTTTGGAGAATGGATGGTTCATTGGAGATATTATGATGGATACACATACAGGACCCTACACCCGGATCCAGTCAGCATATGGTTTCCATTCACGCACTTGACACCAGACTACCAAAAGCACTGCGATGCCATACTGATGGAAATGGTGCACTATCCAAATGCCAGTAACATAGCATGCTACCAGTTTTCCCTACACCAGGTAGGAGTCTGGCACCAGGCAGTGCCGTAGCACGCAGATAAAAAGTGCACCAATTACACAAGTGCCTCTTACCACCGGCCTATGTCGCAAGATTGCACAACTAGAAACTGGAGGCAGTGCTCCCTGTGCACTGCAGACAGGCTCCCTCACCGGTGCATGCCCTGTTCTGCCCCGTTCTGCATTCATATAATCTGCCTTAGACGAGCCCGGCCTCGCACTCCACGTGCATGCCTAGCCCTTCCCCAGTACACATGCCAAGGAGCCTTCCTGTGTGTGGCCCCATCGCTGTGCATGAAACCACTCCTTAGTGTAACAACTTCCAACATCGCTGTCCTCCTGCTCCTGTTTCCACTTTATTGCTGATTATTTCAGCCCCACCCACCAACTCGTGTGCATGGACTGCTTCTTTGGACATAAAATCAGCACACCCCAAAGTCACGGGCGGCTCGCAATACTCACGAGGGGGGGGGGGTTGCTCAGGGGTGGGGGCCAGTGAGGGTTAAAATTAAAAAGAAAACTTACCTGACTGGGTTTGCGCCACCTCTGCTCCTGGGCCGGAACAGGAGCAGGCATGCTGCAGCTCCCTCCCCAGTCAAGCCAATCACAATGCTGCAATGGCGGGCACCAGGAGGGAGGCCATTTTCTCTATGTATGCTGCATGCAGCCTACATAGAAAAAACGTAGAGTGCTCATGACTGCCGGCCGACCAAGCAGTCAGAGCACACATAATTGTGCAAGCCACTCCTCCCTGACACTCCCAAACAAACCCACCAACCCACAACCAGGCATACGCTCCCGCTCGCCAACAACCAGGCATACCCCTGCTGTCTGCTTCCTCGCAGCACGAGACGCAGATAATAAAATGGTATTTAAAATACCATTTTATTGTCTTCTTCTCGCACTGTGAGAAAGCAGTGAGATGGCGCTCCAACACCCTAATGGAGCGGCCAACATTGACTCAGGATGCTTGAGGAGATGTTTTCAGTGTGAACTGCAAGCATGCAAATGGGCAGCATATTGGCACCTCAGTTCTATAGCAAATGCTCATAAACGTCAGAAACGTGCATCACTGACTGTGTGCACATGCACAAATAGCATAGTCTTTTGAGCAGCGTTCCCTGACTGGAGACATCCACTGTTTTTGACTGTGCAGGCAAAACAATGAGACAACACATATTTTCATGCAATAAACCTTATAATCATTGTCTGAAACATGTTTTAAATAATGCGTTTAATGATAGAGGAAGTGTCTTTTACCTGCATTTCTTGGTACGCTGTACTTAGAGGCATTTGGTGAAGGTTACACATGAATAAATCTCCTCAACCCTTCATTTGTAGTGTGTCTGACAGCACATTTCACATTATTTAAAGGTGCTAGTGTTTATATGTATGTAGTCTACCTCTGTGTGCCTTTTGTAAAAGCTTCAAACAGGCAAAAACTCAACTCACAGTTCTTGTTGATGAAATAATACACTGTTTTAATTCCTTCCCTTACAAGTCTAACAAAATACTTGTGCAAATTTAATTTTTTATGTTTATAGACGTGTGGTCATATTTGTCCATAACTTGGTTTAGTGTGCTACTCACAGGGCAATGCATTTGAGGACCTCACACAGGATGTGTAAATGCTACACAAATGCTATAATGCATTACGATAAGTGACATGTAAACGATGTTTCCTTCGCCTGTTTTATATCCTATGATTGGGTGCTCCCTCAAAATCCTTTCCTCTACGGTCCCAAAACCTTGCATGAAAAATTGACCTGGTCTTAAAACAAAAAAAATAATCTGTCTCCTTTCTTTCTATTGAACGACCGTCTCTTTACTCTCCATCCAATGTGTGCCTTACTTTCTCTGAGTGTGACCTACTCTAAGTCACATGCCTATCTCACCTACTCTATATTATTGTATTTCTGTGAATTGCCCTCAACTCCTTAATCTTCTCCTTTCTTTGAAAGCAGATCCCTGTAGTCTAACAATAACTACACTACTCTATTCTTTATATTCAACACACCAGTCATCAGCATGCACTCACATAGCCCCCATTTATGATCACACCCAACGCATATTAATTCAATGTACCACAAAGAAGCTAAAGCAAATGCATTGAACGGTTTCCACCTGAGAGCAAAACTAATCCTATAAACCGACAATACCCATTCACACTGGACTAAAAACTAACCTTGGGTTCCAGAGTAGTGTGCTTGCCGGTGTAAAGAGCGTTATTACTCTGTCAGAGGTAGTAATCACTATATAAATGCATCTATAATTTAATACCACTTGCATGACATCAAAATAAATTGAGGGACACACAGAGTGTGTGCCGCTTGGACAGAATCCTTGCTTTCCAGAAGGTATCCGTATATGTTAAATACCTGGGTAAATACAAGAAGAACTACACGCTTTATAAAATCATAGTGCTTCAGCAAGACTTGCCAATAACTACGCCGTTTTTGATTGTCTGGACTAAGATCATCGGGATCCTTAATGTCCTTGCTAAGGGATTGTGATACATAGTTGCCACGGCAAGGACAAGCTGTTTTAAGTAAGAATCATTGTAACCAGTTCTAATGAGAAGTTGATGAAAGACCTTATTGACATCAGAGAAGTATTCATGCATAACTGTTGGAAATGATGTAAATACTGGTACTTGTTATTTTAACCAGAAGTCACCTGCTAGAATTATGAACTCATTTGACTTCATTATAATCACAAGGCATGAACTGCCTGAATTAACAATTCAAATACTACTACAATGATTTACCTAAAAGAAGCAAGTGGAAGTAGGTTGGTATATAACATTTTATCTTTGCAAGTTGAAGAGAAACAGCTTGAGTTTAAATGGGTGATAAAGAGGAAAAGTTTCAACACCTACCAAAGGGAGACAAGTTGAGCGGTATGCACAAGAATGTAACAAGCACTGTTAACGCATCGGTTTAATCTATGTCATGAATAAAGAGCTGTTTTCATCAATCATCATCTGGGAGAAGAGAAGAGCTCCCTGATAGACAACATGTGAATGGGGAGGATGTGGTGCAGCATCCACAGTTGCTGACTCGAGAGCTGGGGATCCTGAATTGAGTCTCGGCGGCGCCACACAACATCCTGTGATTCTATGCAAATCACTTAACTTATCCCGGTTATAAATTGTTATATAAATATGCTTCAATATTAAAAGGCAAAACTTTATGAAAATATAGGTCCACCAAAGCGGATGTTAACAGTATTTCGGTGGTGGGAAACTGATAAGAGAAGCAGAGTCATTTTAGTCTTTCATCTGAGTGATTGGTGTCTCAAGCTAGATAAATTGTACTGTGGTAATAACGTCTTCTACACTCTAGTAATAAATGTGTGATTATATGTTTATTAGAAGACAAATTCAAATAACGTAACTGAACCACATTTATTTTCACAGATATTGTATATGTATCGATTTATATGAAAAAAAGACAGCATGAGATGTAGAGAGGAGAAAGATGTAGAAACTATGGACCATATGTATCAACAAACCCTTTTGTGATTCCTAAATAGCAATTTTTAAGGAATCGCTATTTAGGAATCGCAAAATGGTATGTATGAAGAAATTCGCTTTTTTAGCGTTCCTTAATCTTCCTTATTTGTGAATTCGCATTTTGCAAATTCGCAATTAAGGAATAATTTCCAATGCATTCCTATGGGCCAGGAGGCCCATAGGAATGATTGTGAAATAATTCTCAAATTGCGAATTCGCAATTTGCTAATCGCAATTTGAGAATTATTTCAAGGGTGCAGGGGTGTCTCAAAGACACCCTGCTGCACCCAAATGGAACATACAGAATAGTTCAGGACCTGAGAAAGGTTAATAAGATAGTTGTTCCTTGCTGCCCAGTTGTTCCAAATCCAGCGGTAATTCTATATCAAATTCCGCATGATGCAGAATGGTACACGGTCATTGACTTGTGTAATGCCTTCTTTACGGTTCCATTGCATCCAGATAGCCAGCAAATTTTTGCATTTCGGTTCCAGGAGCGCATATTAGCATGGTGTCGTATCCCTCAAGGGTATACTGAGAGTCCGTCTATCTTTAATCAGTTATTAAAGAAATCCCTGGAAGATTTAAAAAGTCAACATTGGTCCAGTATATAGATGACCTCCTGATTGCAGGAAAAACAAGAGAAAATTGTGTGACTGACACCATTACACTTTTGAATCGCTTGGCAGATGAAGGACATAAAGTGTCTCCTGCAAAACTACAGTTTTGCAAACAAGAGGTTAAATACCTAGGTCACAGAATTGCAAAGGGAATTAGACAAGTGACAATTGAAAGAATAAAAATGATTCGAGCAATACAACCACCAACTACTCAAAGACAGATCAGGATGTTTCTAGGAATGGTTGGTTATTGTTGTCAATGGATTTGTGGGTTTTCATTAATTGCAAAACCTTTGCAAAGATTGACAAAGGCAGACATAAAGGACCCGATTGTTTTGACAAAAACTGAATTAGAGGCTTTTGAAAAGCTAAAGAAAAGTCTCTGTGAAGCACCAGCATTGGGTATGCCTGATTATGATAAGGAATTTGAGCTGTACTGCAGTGAAAGGGAAGGTTGTGCTTTGTCAGTTCTCATTCAGGAACATGGAAAAATGAGAAAACCCATAGCTTACTTTTCATCTGTACTTGATCCTGTTGCTAAAGCATTGCCAGGTTGCTTAAAAGCAGTGGCTCCAACAAGTGTAAGCCTTGAGCAAAGTGAAGGAATCATAATGGGGTTTCCTGTAAAAGTATATGTACCTCATTCAGTCGAAACACTTCTTACTAGAAGTAAAACACAACACCTGTCAAGCAACAGATTGACAAAATATGAAAAAGTTATTCTGGGCTCAGATAATGTATCGATTGCAAGATGTCTTAATCTCAATCCAGCTACACTTTTACCAGATAATGTGGCTTCTAATGATGATGATGTTGATCATGAATGTTTGGATGTTTTGGAGTACTGTACCAAACCCAGAAAAGACATTAAAGATGTGACTTTACCAGAGTCAGACATTGTTTACTTTGTTGATGGCTCTTGTTTAAGAACAGATGAAGGCATTCTGAGAGCAGCATATTCAGTGTGCACAGTTTCTGAGATAGTTGAGGGTTCAACTCTTGAAGGAATTCGTTCAGCACAAGTGGCAGAATTAGTTGCTCTAATGCGTGCCTGTGAAAAAGCTGCAGGGAAAAAAGTTACCATAGTGACTGACAGTCAGTATGGATATGGCGTAGTCCATGGTTATGGTCAGCTCTGGTCTCAGAGAGGTTATTTAACCTCTGCTGGAACTCCAATCAGGAATGCAAAATTAATCAAAAGACTGATCGATGGCATTCATTTACCAGAACAAATAGCTGTGGTTAAATGCAGTGCTCATAAAAAGGAACAAGATTACATTACAAAAAGAAATGCCTTTGCAGATGAAACTGCACAATATTGTGCAAAGAATAATCTTTCACTCAATCGGGAGAAAAACAATGAGCATATAATGAACTCTCTCATGCTAATATCTGTGGTAGAAACATGGCAGGGAGTAAAAGATTTTCAAGATGAGGCAAATGACGAGGAGAAAAACACATGGCTCAAAGAAGGTTGTAGACATCAAGAGGAAGATGGAATTTGGGTTTACAAAGATGGTAGACCTGTCATGCCTAATTGCATGATTGCTGACATGGCACAGATGTACCATGGACCAGGTCATTTAGGAAGAGACACAATGATCAGACAGTTCAGGGAAACTTGGTATAATCCAAAATTTAGGGTTATTGCAGAGTCACTTTGCCAACGTTGTGTGATCTGCCAGCAAATCAATCCAAACAGAAAAACAGTGTAGGCATGGGAACCATAGGTCGGGAGGGTGGTCCTTTTACCAGGTGGCAAATGGATTTCATTGACATGCCACCACATAATAAGCTCAGGTATGTGCTTGTGTTGTCTGTTTGTTTTCAAGATGGGTAGAAGCGTTCCCAACTCGTCACAATGATTCAATTACTGTGGCAAAATTGCTTTTGAGGGAGATCATACCTAGATATGGTTTTCCAGTAACTATTGAAAGTGATCGTGGCACACATTTTGAAAACAGACTGATTGATTTCATTTGTGAAGCATTTGGGATTAAACAAAAGCTGCATTGTGCTTATAGACCAGAAGCATCAGGTGTCGTTGAGCAAATTAATGGCACAATCAAAAACAGAATTTCAAAAATGTATTTAGCTACAGGAATTAAATGGACTGATGCACTCCCACTTGTACTGATGTCTTTAAGAAGTACTCCTGATAAGAAAACAGGTCTTAGCCCTCATGACATTCTCATGGGAAGGGTAATGAGACAGGCCTATATTCCAGTTGGAAACTTTCTGATGTAGTGACTTCTCTATTCCATCAGGTGGGAACAGATGTGATTTCAAAAGAAAAGGAGCAGGCTCATGATCTTTTGCCAGGAGATTGGGTCAGAACAAAAGTTCATCGGAGGAGGAACTGTTTGGTACCCAGATGGCAGAAAGCAAGGCAAGTGATTTTAGTCACAACTAATGCTGTCAAGTGCAGAGGTCTGAAAAGGTGAGTGCATGCAAGTCATACCCTTCGTGTACCTGCACCTGATAACCCTGACGAAGATAGTGACGAGACTGCAGCAGATTCAGATTCTGAAGAAGAAGAACCTGAAAATCCAGATTCTGAAGATCGACAGAGAAGACGACATCTGGGAAGCTCAGAACCAAATGAAGCATCGAATGAAAAAGATCTAGACATCGTTGTTGTTGACTCGGAAAATGATGAAGATGCTCTAGAAGAGAGGTCTGAAAAAGAAACGGTGTCAGAAGAGATTCAAGATCAGGAGAGTATTGAAAAGCAGTTTGGAAGCTCTGAAAGCAGGAACGGAAAATCTGGAACTTGGAAGTTATAAGTAATTCCGGAAGAGGAGGACGAATTGCCAAGTACCAGCTACAGAGATGTTGTTCCTAACGGATTGAAGCTGCCGAGTAAATAAGTTCCTAGATACAGTATTGAAATCTCTGAAACTGAAACTGATTCGGATGACAGTGATGAAGAGTCTGAAATAAGAAAATTCAGAAAAAGAGCTTGGAAAGCTGAACGTAATGAAGTTGAGCCTAAAAAGAAGCTTTTTGAGGAAAGGTGATATCTGGCCAAAAGAAGATTTGAAATTTAAACTAATTAACAGATCGAAAGATCAGGTCAACAAAATATCTAGTCAAAAGAGTGATTCAGACAAAAAAGAACAAGTTGGAAAGAAGATTGAAGTAATTAATAGAAAAAGTAAAAGACCATTGAAGCCTAATCAAAAGTACAAGTCTCCAGAGTGGGCCTATATTATCATACCACCAATAGTTGAAGTTAGCAGCAGCTGTCAGGAAGATTTGGAAGAAAATAGTGACAATGATTAAAGTTTAATCTTTTAGTTGAGGTTTGCTTTTGGCATAAGGCTGAGGAATTTGTGTTAGGTGACACAAGGTTGAAGAAATTGTGTTAGCTGAATATTTTATGGACGCAAGGTCGAAGAAAAGCTGTTAGAGGGTTACTAAAAAAAAAAAATCAGATTATTAATTCTTGTTTGTTTAAAAAAAAATTTCGTTTGGGTTGAGTAAAATGACTAATACTGATAATTCTAGGTGTGCAAATCTTAGGAGATGTTGTAAAATGTCTTCTATTTGTGTGATTTTAATTATTTTAGTTTGGCTAGTTTTAGCAGTCATTTTCCCTTTTGGCATTAATAGAGAGGATTATAAGATAAATATGACAAGCAAAGCTGAAACTAAACAGAATGATAATGGTGTTGCAGGCAAGACTAATAGAGTTATTGAGCATAAACCAGATATCCATCAGGACAGATCTGTTGGAGATTTTTCTACTAATTCTTTTTCCAGACTCCTATCGGAGTATGTTAGAATCATGGATGTTAAGGATTGTTATGTGTGTGTTAAGCTTCCTACTTCGGTTTCTGAAGGGGTCAAGTACAATATGCTTCATAACATGCAGTGTTATCTCAAGCTCATTCTATCAAACAGGTCGACTGGAATACTATTATTCAGATTTTGATGAGATTTTTGCAAACTTACAAATTGTGCATAGTCTTAACAAAGTTAGGCCTGCAAAGCTGATGAGGGAATTCTTTCTGGTGACTAATGAACTCACCTATGAGTACGCTTACAAAAATAATTTAACTTGCAAAATGAGGGATGAAGAAAGATCTTTCCTTGATCAGGTTGAGGAGAGGAGAGCAATTTATAAAAGGAATGAAATGCTGAAACAAACTAAATCCAAGTTTTGGCAAATCGAGGATGAGAAGCTTAATGGAGAAAATAGATATGCTACTATTCATATAGATGAACCAGTTTCTGGAAAGCTTTGCATTAGAAGAGATAACACGCTTTATGACAATTATTTTGTCTGTGCAAGCCAGTGTGAAGATACCTACCGAATTGTAGGGGGTTGGGGATTTAAAGGTAGTAAAGACCCAATTTTTCCAGGAATTTATTTTGTTTGTGGAAACAAAGCATATTTCAGTCTTCCTGACCATTGGTATGGCACATGTTACCTTGGTCTTGTCTTTCCTAAGATTTTTCATGTTGACAGGAATGGAGAAGGATCATTCGAAATTGGCAAACACCTGAATAGATTCAAAAGAGAAAGTTTTTCAGAAATCATGGGAGATATATTTGGTGCAATAATTCCTATGGTAGGAATTACCCTGAATTCAATTAAAATTAGAAAGGTTTCCACAATTGTTGACAGGTTGTCCACTGATACTGCAGGTGGTTTCCAGTTGGTCAATACAGAGCTCATTGCTACCAGAAGCATGGTTACCGGCTTGCATTAGACATCCTTCTAGCGAAAGAGGGAGGAGTCTGTGGGATTTTGCATGTTCAGCATTGCTGCACATATATCCCGGATAAAAGTCAGAACATAGAATTGTTTATCAAAAATATTACAGAAATTCATTCAGAAGTTGAACCTATGGAAAGTGACAGTTTTTCTGAACGTTTGGCAAAAAGGTTTGGGGCAATCAAAGAATGGTTTGCAGACATTGGCAGTTCAATCATTGGCAAAGTGCTTTACCCTGTAATAGTCAATGTTATAGTGACACTTTTGTTAAAAATCAGTTGCATAATTCACAAGAGAAAGAAGCATGTGAGAGAGAAAAAAAGGATTTATAAACTCAGAAAAGCTCAGGAAAAGGAAATAGAAATGGATGAATTTCGCTGAGCTCAATATGAGAGTTCCAGACAGACTGATGAGACAGGAGTTTAGATTTACTAATACACTAAAAAGTAAAATTTAGTATACATTTTTGGGTTAATTTGGTGATTTTTAAATCATTAGATGAGGGAGTTGATGGAGCGGACTTTCAGAATAATTTCTGAAGAGAAGTACGCAGCAATGAAACTCCCATAATTTTAATTCATTAATGAGTGTTGCATGATTTGCACGTTTGTACTGACTCAACCTAGAATAATGTGCACCTACATAAACACGCGGGTTTAATCATTTGGGCTCTTGTCATGTTCGTTATTCTGCTTTGAATAATATATTTACTTTGTCTTTCGTTTTGTTGTACATTAACTGCGGCTGTTATGAATAATAGCATGTGCACTCTTTTAAAATGTGCTTTTGTCTATGTTATGTCGTCTCTTGTGTTTGTGTTTTGTCTATCTTTGTATGCAAAACTAGGTAACCTAGTCTAATGGGTTAATTTTAGTAAAGGGGGTGGGTAACAGTATAATTATCATTTCTCAAATTAATTATTGTCTTGTGTTTCCTTGCATACTAGACTCATGCTAAAAGAGGCCTGTGGCCTATTTCTAAAATGGATGCCCGGAGCTCTGTCAAAAAGTTGGGCCGTGCACAGCAACATTTGAATGTGGAAATGTTTTTCTACAATAATTCTTTGAAAGAGGCTCGAAAGCAAGGTCGTGTGGAAGCTGAGGACATTTGATTCAGCTTCTATCGCCAATGACAGGATGCTCAGCGGCGGAAAGGCTTGGACGGAGGAAATAATTTGTTTAATGTTACAACTCTTGGAAAGTCTGTGACACATAAAAACTATGAACAATGCCGCTCTTGAAGGAACGTGACTTTTGCTATGCGAGAGTCGTATGACTTCATCAGATGATGTCCTGGACCAATCGTATTGTGTCCTGCTCGAATATTTGTATTCTTTTAGTTAGTTTTAGATAGGAAAAAGGTATAAAAATTCTCCCCTTGCTAAGAGCACTGTTCGTTCATTCCTGTGCTCCAGATACGCTGTCGGACTTTCGTTTCACGTAAGAACCATTAAGACTTTACTTTTTCTCCTAGGTTCTTTCCCTTAGCTAAGTGAGGGAAATAGGGTTTAAGGATTTTCTAAAAATGAGCATTTGATCATGCTGATCTGATTTCGAACTGACAGTCTATGTGCCTTTCTAATAAATAATTTGCTTAATAAAAATGCTAATAAAGAGTTTGAGCTTAAAAATGCTATTTGCTTTTAAATAAAGGTAATAAAATTGATTTTGAAATGACAAGCTGGACTTGTTTGTTTCTATGAGTTACCATTAGTTAATCCGTTGCCTTTTTATATCGACTTAATTAAATGCAAATAATGTGTTTATGATTAATTAGGTCATATGATTCAGTTGGTCAAATTATGTCTCAGTCATTTATGGGCCTAGTGATAAATTTATAAATTATGGTGAGTATCGTGGTGTAGAGTTGTACATATGAGACAGAATTTCTCTTGGCCCGCTGGATCACTACTCATCCCTAAACTATAGAACACTTTTTACAACCATTTGAAGCTACCCTTCTCTGTAGCCTGAAAACCCCTTGCACTTTAATGCTACCCTTCTCTGTACCCTAAAACCTAACTACCCGTTAACACAACCCATTCCTGAGCCATAGGAACCACTAACTCCCCCTTAATACCACTCATTCCTGAAACCGAAAACCATACTACTCCTTAGCACTGCCCTTCCCTTAACCCTAAAAGCTCCTTACTACTCCTTAAACCTACCCATCCCACAGTTTAAAAAGAAAAACTCTACTAGCCCTTAACACTACCCTAAACTCTTGAAACTTAGTCCTACCATTTAACACTTCGGTGCCCTGTTGAAAACCTTTATATCCAGTTAACACTACCTGAACACTAAAAATCCCTCACTGACCTTTCACATTCCCTTCAGCTTTCTGGTATATATGTATGGTTACTTGATTGCACTGGGAATAACGGTTGTGGTAAGTTTTTATTAAAGAGCTGCCTCTGGGAGAGTATGTTACTGTTGGGAATTCTTTGGAACTCTAGACACAGCAAATTATATCCGTTTTTATGTGTTTTGGCTCTCCCACTTGGGCTGTCTGGGCGCTCTATTCTTGGGGAATGAGTTGGAAGTATCTTTACACTTTAGAGGCTAGATTACCACTGGCATTGCCCTTATCTAGAACAAGCATAGCAGGACTCATTTATACATGTACCTGTTGCTTCCAATCAAATTTGATGGATGCAAAAGCGCATTAACTTAATCTAAACTTTGAGGCAGTCATACATTAGTCTTTTTCCCAAAAAAAAGAAAGATGCAAGCAAAGAACGGGGCATACCCAATAAATCTAAGAACATGGGCAAAGGTAGAGTATCAAAACAATGGTTAATTCAGGGGAAATTACTAAATTCTTAGGGTAATATAAAAGAAATACCGAACTAGGCCAATGGAATGGATGAACCTCTGACATGAAGACAAAATAAAGATTGGTGGCAAGCCACCCAATCAAAAATAACAAAAACATGGAAGGTCCTAATGAATCATTGTATTCAAAATTAGTTTCAAATAGATCAATTGTCAAGTAGAAATGTGATATGATGAAACAATGCAGTGGTCTTTTGAAATAAGGTACACGCATAAAAAAACGAAATACTCAAGAGTCACAGTTGCCTGTCCAACAGAAATAGGTTACAAATATCATGTGAAACACATTATTTGTGTATGTTGTTCAGCTGTAATTTGAACTTTGGACAAACATTATTGTTTAGGATGTCAATGTTTCATCCCCTGTAGTTAACTTGATCAGGGCCATCATCGGAACAGTAGCAGAAGGCAATGAATAATTCAGCTTAAAAATTAAAAATGACACCTCACCAAAATGGTAAGGAGAGTAACAACACAAATCTTAAGTTAATGATAGGAAAACATCCAGGGAGTTTAAGGATACTAAGACCTTGGAGGGAAAGAGAAATATTCAAGTCAGCAAATTATGAATTATTCTGGAAGATCTTATGATGCTGAAAGATGGTATGTTCCAGAACATATTTCGTACACCAATAAATAAAAATAAATGTTCACATCACATTAAAATCAGAATCATCTTATCTGAAGGAGAGATAGATGTTTGCATGCCACCATCTATAGCTGATTTTGGTGGCCAAGGATGGAATCCATGTAACTCATGAGATGTCACAATTTTAGTACTCCCACGGGGTACATTTACATGCAGCATTAAGGGTTTCAAGAACATGTGGGGAACTCCACATTACTCTCCCCACTTGTGGATCCTTGGACTCTACAATTGTGAGGATGAGGGTGCCTCTTCACAGACATTGACACTGCAGCTGGAGCTGGTCTGTGAGTATCTGCCATGAGCACACAAGATCCTGGCCACAAAGCTGGGTCCTGATCTGCAGATAAACAGGGTGCAGAGTGTTAATCAGTGCTCCATATCTGTGTGTTATGCTTGTGTTTGGATACACTTATGGTTACAGTTAACACATGTCCGTAGCACAGCTTGTTTGTTTTCACCTTCACATCGCTTGCGCAGAGCTTGCGAAATCTCTTGTAAAATAACATTTAAAAATCTTAAAAGGGATTTAAAGCTCATCCATTAATTACCATTGGTTGGCTTCGAGAGCACTCATTTTCTAGCTTCTCATTGGCCAGTAGTGTCAGGTTTCACTTCCTCTACCTAGAGTTCATCTGTTTCCTGGAGCATGGTCCAAATACAATTTCCTGTTGGCTGACAGAGTCCTTCCACTGCCTGCGTGTTTCTGGAGGTACTTTTTGTTTGTTAAGTTCTAGCACTTAAGAGTGTACATTTGCAGACCATCTCCCTGAAAAGGCAAACATTTTATTGAAAACTAGCAGCCCGTCCCGACGTTGTCCGGGGATGAAATGTAATGTGTGCAATGTTTGTAATAGTAAATCCTAATTTATGTGGCGCCTAGTGAATTCCGCGGTTCTGAACGCTGCGCCCCTTTTTTTAGACCTGCCCCCTCTGATAACGCCGAGGCTCACAAACGAGTAAAGGTTTGTTTTTGTTATCGCGGCAAGTACTGTGAGTGTTATCAGTAATGGAGCGTGAATGGGCGCGCAGATTGAAATCCAAGACCATTCATTTTGTGTTTATTGTTTTGGCCCAGGCCCCTCTGACAACGGTGAAGGCCACAAAGGCGTGAATGTTGCGCCAAGTGAAATCCGCGCTTCTGAAAGCTGTGCCCCTTTTTTTCGGCCTGCCCCCTCTGACAACGCGAGGCTCACAAATGAGTAAAGGTTTGTTTTTGTTAGCGCCGCAAGTACTGTGAGTGTTATCAGTAATGGAGTGGGAATGTGCGCACACAGTGAAATCCGCGCACATTTATTTTTTGGTTTTGGTTTTGGGCCAGGCCCCTCTGACAATGGTGACGCCCACAAAGGCGTGAATGTGACGCCGAGTGAATTCCGCACTTGTGAAAGCCGCGCCCCTTTTTTTTAGGCCAGCCCCCTCTGACAACGCCGAGGCTCACAAATGATTAAAGCTTTGTTTTTGTTAGTGTGGCAAGTACTGTGAGTGTTAACAGTAATGGAGCGTGAATGGGCGCTCAAAATGAAATCGCCCCCATTTTTTATTTGTTTTTTGTTTCGGGCCATGCCCCTCTAATAACGGTGATGCCCGCAAAGGAGTAATGTGAAGTGTAGTACGAGACGCCCATCGCTACTTTGACACGCCCATCGCTGACAGCAGAACGCCAACGCCCACAAGGGACTACTTTACCCCTAAGGTTCTTTGTACTTTCTAATGCATATGGTGGCCAGCTGTATAGCCTATGTCCATATGCTGCAACTCCCCTTTACAATGCTGTATTGGGTGTTGTGATTGGTGCTGTACTTCTTGAGATTACCTGCCTCAAAGGTTTCAGCTCTCTCTTTATAATAGTACTAGCAGCCCGTCCCGACCTTGTCCGGGAGCAACAGGCTTCCCCGACCCCCGCCCGCCCCGACATTGTCCAGCAGCCCGGGCCCCCGCCTGCCCCGACATGGGTCCCCTTACCTCAGCCGCCGCTCCTCTCGCCTGTCCGCTGCTCACACCACCGCTGGCCTGTCCGCTGCTCCTCACGTCACCGCTCCTCCCGTCACCACTCCTCCCCCGCGCCATGTCCGCCGCTCCCTTACCTCAGACGCCGCTCCTCCAGCCTGCCCGCTGCGCGCACCGCCGCTGGCCTGTCTGCTGCTCCTCACGTCACCGCTCCTCCCACGCACCATGTCCACCGCTCCTCGTCGCGCTCCTGGACGCCGCTCCTCCCCGCGCTTCTGACGTGAGCACGCACGTCGCGGCAGGCGCTACTTCGGAGGGACTACTTTTTTTTTTTTACTGTACATTTTTTAAATAACGTTTTAAAAAAAAGATTATATAGCCTATAACCATCTACACTCCCCGACGATTCCAACGGTGTACCGGGTGTGTGGATTGGCGCTGTGGTTCCCGAGTTTACCCGCCTCAAAGGCTGAAAGTTCTTCCTTTATTATAGTAGTATAGATAATGTGACTACCTCCTGCCAGAGGCCAAAAGCCAGGCCTGTGCTTATTCCTCTGTGAAGCAACTGGAGTCATCTGGCCATGGTGGGGGCCTGGCAGGGGGATTAATCGGATATGACTTGGAGCAAAATGTTGCTCATAGCTTGCTCTCCCTTGAAGCCCATTGGATGGCAGGGAAGCCATGGCAGAGAGTCCTTTAAGAGGTGCAAGATAAGGGAGAGTGTGATTGAAATGAAGTTGGGGTGTTCATATTCATGTGTAGTGGAATATTTGGCATGTCTACACCCTTGAATGTTAGTATTTGAGTGCCAGTGTACACGTTTATGGAGCATGTGTATATTATACTTGTGTAAGGGGTGGGTGTTTCTAAATACATGTTTATAGGTTTGCCTTTTCTGTATACAGATGTGCGAATGTGGAAGGGTATCGTGAGGCACATATATGTAGGGTCACTGGAATGTTGCAGCAGAAGAGGATCAAATTATGCAGTAGGATTGACTCAAATATGCAGCAAGGTCAGAGACATTATACTGCTGAATTTAGCACACTTTGAGAGTGTTATTTCATTAATTTGTCATTTTTACCCATGTTAATCTCACCTTTTACCTCATTAGTACCACCCAGATAGAACAATGCACTACTCAAAGGTGACCAGTCAATGTTTGCAAAAGGTCTTCAACTGCACTGCAACATGAATCACAGTTTTTTTTCAGTAAGTTTTGATCCACTTGAGACAGAAACATTTTTTCCTTGAAATCTACAAATTATACAGCAGATGATGGATTATGTGGCAAATGCAACAAGTCTACAAGTATGCATAAAATGTTGCAGTCACAGAATCTCATAATTCTCATGGCCCTGCTTATATGTAGCAAACCAAGTCACACTAAATGGAGTGCCATACGGGGTCAAAGGCTCTAGTTTACAACCAGAAGTATTTCTGGGTGAAGGGAGACTGGAATGTTTAGTGGCGAAGAACCTATCTATGTCCATCTACATGTGTAAATTGTACAATATATAGATGTCAAACCATAAAACTGCATGTCTGACTCTCACATTTCATCATCCAACACACTGCTATGCATCCCATAACATGAAAACTGCACCTTTCACAACATGGAACCACTTCCCACTTAGGTTCAAAATAAAGACAACATTCTTCCAGCCACACACCCTACATAGAGCAGCATACTACTCATGCAGCCAAGTGCTTCAGTGCCCCACATAGAGGTAATACGCACTATAGAAAAAGCCCATTGCAATACGATGTCTGTGTCTCTAAGCATGGCATAGTTATAATGAGAGTTATATAAGATCTGGAGAAATGTGGGTATGTGGGTTTACGCATGTATGGGGGATGTCTTTACACAAGTGCATATAGGATTTTGGGTGCTGTGTGTGTGTGTGTGTGTGTGTATATATATATATATATACATATATATATATATATATATATATATATATATATATATATATATATATATATATATATATATATATATATATATATATATATATTTATATATATATTACCTACTGGCAGTCGCCAGTAGGTAGTTCTAGTTAGGACCTATTATCCATAGGAAATCTGCAACATTCTATTTGGAATAACTTTGGCGCCGGTTCACAAATCTTCGTGAAATTTTCAAAACTGGTGGGGCGCTCCGGTCCCCTCTTATCCTGAACGTCTCGGGGTGATTCATACAGTGGGAGCCGAGAAAAAAGGGGGGTCCCAAAACGTGTTTCCCCATTCAATTTTCCATAGGAACCGTTCATATTGGCTACCGCCCGAACTGCTGAACGGAAATAAACTAAATTTGGCAGAAAGGTAGACATTGGTTCAGACTCGTGCCTTTTGCTTAAATTGTGAAAATCCGTTCAGTACTTCCTCAGAAAATCAAAATCAAAATCACATATATATATGGCTGCGCAGGAACCGCGCACCCTAAGCAAACCCTGCCATGCACAAGCTGTATTCTAATTGGCTGTCAACACTCCAAATCAGGAAGTGTTGGCAGCCATCTTATGCCTCAGTAGAACAGAGGCACAGAAAACCTATTAAAAAAACGTGCAAAACGCAAAAAGGGGGCAGGGTAGAAACACCCTGACCCCCTAGGCCTGCTCAGGGGGTCCCACAAGGACCCCCAAGGCCCAAACCATTTTTTTTTACATTGGCAAAATCCGTGCTGGATCCTACCGGTCCCAAAAAAAAATGAAGCGTGGACTCCTGCGCTTCAATGCGAATTAACCCCCAGAAGGGGGCCAAATCCCATGGGCATGTTAAAAAGAAAGTGTGGGGGGCCCAATCCCCCCTGCAGCCCCGGGGACCGCCACCCCCCAGGACTTAATAGTTTAATATGGGGGGCCTCTAAGGCCCCCCTGAGCCCTTGGGCCCACCACCTCCCAGGGCTAAACTTTTTGAACATTGCGGGGGGGACAGCCCCCCCCCCGCAGCCCCGGGGACCGCCAGCCCAGGATAAAAAAAAAATACCCTGTGTGGGGAGGTTCAAGTCCTCCAGTCCAGGGGACCACCACCCCGGGGCTTTGTAAAACATGGGAGGATGGCCACACAGCCCCATTCCTGGAGCCTTGTTGTGGCCCTGGGGACCGCCACCCCTCAGGGCTGGCTCCTGCAGTGTACCGGGGTGCCCACCCCTGGGATACTGTAGTTTGCTATGGCAGGGTGGGAGCCTTGCGGCTCCTGCCCTGTCATAGCAAACTGCTTTGCTATTTGGAAAAGAGAGCAGTAAACCTGCTCTCTCTTCCAAATAGTAAAGCAAATTGCTTTTCCACAGGGGGTGCTGCAGCTTAGCAGCTCCCTGTGTGGAAAAGCAATGCCTGCTCCCGCACGAGGCGGGGAGCTGGCGGGACCTTGGGGGTATTGGGGGCCCCCCCATGGTCCCCAACAGAGAGGGCCAGCCCTGGGGGATGGGGTCCCAGGGGCTACAAGTGGCCTGGGAGGAGGGCCACGCGCCCCCTCCCCAAAATGAATAAAAAAAATATACATATAAAAAAAGGCAGGCCTGGGGGATGGGGTCCCCGGGCCGATTATGGCCTGAGGAGGGGGGCCACACGGCCCCTTCCCGAATTTACAATTTTAAAAACATTTATTAGGGGCAGGCCCTGGGGGATGGGGTCCCCAGGGCCAAGTTATTAGGAAAAGAAGGGGGTCCACACAGCCCCCTTCTTAAAAGAAAAAGACCGGCATCGAGCAGGACGCCACACCCCCTCTTCTTGTAGCACTCTGCAAACGCACCCCCTGGCGCGTTTGCAGAGGGGGAACATATTCCCCTTGAATACTGGGGGTCCCTGGGGGCCAACTAGCCCACCAGAAACCTCCAGTATGCACCAGGGGGCTGCGTTGCAGAGAGGTGTTCGGAGGCCATGCCCCTTTTTACACCTCTCTGCAATGCAGCTCTCTGGCACTTACTGGAGATAGCTGGTGGGGTTGTTGCACCCCTGGGACCCTTAGTATTCAAGTGGAGTAAATTCCCAGCTTGAAATGCGCCACAGGGCATGCTTGCACAATGGTGAAGGAAGGGGGCGTGGCCTGAGGTGACATGTCTTCAAACACACCCTGTGGCGTGTTTTCAGTTAGAGTATTAATTTCTCCTCAATGTGGGTCCCTGGGGGACAACTAGCCCACCTAATTCTCTTTCAATACAAAACCACAATACCCAGCACCACCACCTCTACAACCACCCCTCCTGACCCCTCCCCATGTACTACCTCAGAGGCAGCGCAAAACAGGACAACGGACCTTCCCAAAATAATATATCCCCTTAACAGCGCACTAGCTCAATGTTCAGCGATGTGGCAACCAACTATATATAAGGGAAGGAACTCGCACATCAACAATAATTTACACAATACCAAGACTACCGGTGAAATGCTATACATAATTCACTAAAGAAACCAAAAACTTTTCCATGTGTAAATATACTATTGATACGTGTAGTGTACTGCATAGTGGATGCAACCATATTATCTCAGACACTGGGGAATATTTTGGTCATGTAGCTGTATCCCTCCCCTTGAAGCAGAAGTGGAGTGGGCTGGTCCAAAGTACGCAACGTCAACGTAAGACTATAAATATTTAGGCTAAACCTTGGGCGTGGTTCACTTCTTCAAAGAGAAGAGACTCCACCACTGCGAAGGTCCTCACTCTGGCACGTGGCTGCCGCCATGACCACGTACCTCCTCGATACAGGCCCATTGCGAACTCAGTGCCACAGCACCGCAGACTTATGTTTGTATCGACTACTGCCTTCGATCTACAGTGTGGACAGCAGGGTTCACAACTTAAATACAGCTTTGAATCTACTCTACGGACAGCATTGAAGTTAGCCTTTAATTTATGTAAGGCAGAGACAATTGTACTCTATGTCCTCAGACTTTGTTAAAATAAGTGACAAAAATTTTTCGGAAATATCTGTGCTGACTACTGCCTTCGATCTATAGTGCGGTCAGTAGAGTTTACAACTTGATACCAGTTGCGGATATGCACTACAGACAACATTGAATTCGGTCTCAATTTATTTAAGGCAAGACAATTCTACTGTGTCGTCAGATTTTGTTAAAGTATGTGACAAAAAATCATTCTTCGATATCTATGTCAACTACTGCCTTCGATCTACACTGCGGACAGCAGGGTTCACAACTGGAATTCAGCTTTCCTTGTACACTATGGACAGCATTGAAGTTAGCCTTGATTTATGTCAGGCAAAGACAATTGTACTCTATGTCCTCAGACTTTGTTAAAATAAGTGACAAAAATTATTCGTAGATATCTGTGCTGACTACTACCTTCGATCTACAGTGCAGTCAGTAGAGTTTACAACTTGATACCAGTTGCGATTAAGCACTACAGACAACATTGAATTAATTCTTGATTTATTTAAGGTACAGACAATTATACAAGTTCCTCAGATTTTGTTAAAGTATGTGACATAAAAGCATTTCTCATTCTCGGTGTTAACTACTGCCTTCAATCTATACTGTGGACAGCAGGGTTCACAACTTGAATTCAGCTTTGCATCTACACTACGGACAGCATTAAAGTTAGCCTTGATTTATGTAAGGCAGAGATAATTTTGTTCAATGATGCAACAAAAAACATTTCTCAATGTCTGTACTGAGTACTGCCTTCAAATGTACAAATGTCAACAGAGGTCACTACTTGATACCAGAAGCGCATCAGCACTACAGACAACATTAAATTCATACTCGATTTATTTAAGGCAGAGACAATTGTACTGTGTCCTCAGATTTTGTTAACGTATGTGACAAAAAAAACATTCATCGATGTTTGTGTCGACTACTGCCTTCGATGTACACTGCGGACAGCAGGGTTCGCAACTTGAATTCAACTTTGCATCTACACTACTGAGAGTAGGGAATTCACCCATGATTTCTTTAATGCAGAGATAATTGTACTGTATGTGATCAGCTTTTTTTAAAATAAGAGACAAAAATCATTAGTCCATATCTATGCTCAGTACTGCCTTTGATCTACAGTGCGGACAGCAGGGTTCAAAACTTCGATTCAGCTTTGAATCTATGCTACGGACAGCCTGAAATGTAGCCTTGATTTATTTAAGGTTGAGATAATTGTACTTTATGTCTGCAGATTTTGTTAAAGGATATGACAAAAAGAATTTCTTGATGTTTGTGATGACTACTGCCTTCGATCTACATTGTGAGGGCTTACGATTCAGGTGGAATGGCGATTGAACATGACGCATTCCAGTAGGCAAGAGACATTGTACCAGTGCGACCTGCCTGAACCACGAATCATCGCAGGGTGTGCACACAATGAGTTCTTCAGGTACCGCTAACTCACTGCACTACAAGTCATCTCCCTGTGGCCTTATTAAGGCAGAATTCACTAAGCAAAAAACATTGCTCTTAGTGCCACCTGCCCGGACCACGCATCATCGCAGGTTACGTACACGCTCAGTGCCAAAGCTACTACTAACTCAGTGCACCATAATTCATCGCCATGTGACAGTATTGAGTCAGATGTCTTATTTTGAAGAAAACATATCATAGTTTTGGAGATCTACTGCAACTTACTCCCATAAAAGGACAACCAGTATTTATAAGAAAACTTGATTTTAAAGAGTTTGCTACCAGTGCGTCCTGCTCGGACCACGCATCATCGTCGGCTCCACAGAACCTTGTTGCTTCAGGTGCCACTAACTCTGTGTGCCACTTATTGTGCTGGCTGCAGACACACTAAATTACCAATACTGTGCAGCTCTACTCAACGCCACGTGTCCGTGGGCTCTTGCTAACCGCTGCCTCCTGCCTACACTGCGGTCATCAGAGCTCACAATTAATTAGACTGTTGAATCATTATTTGCAAAGTACAATACCAAACCAAGTATAACATTTATCAAACCCTAAACAATATCCCTTTAGTATGCTTATTTTAAGAACTTCTTTTATATCACTTACAGATGTAGTTGAATGATAAAATTCACGCTGCAAGTGCAAAGGCACACTTAATGACAGCCTACACTGTGAACAGCATAGGTCACAATTTGAACCTTGGAGACAAAAATGGCTACACCACTTGAAGAATCATCTGATTCTGATCATTTTGTTGCTGAAGAATTGATGATAACCATCCATGGTACTTCTCTTTTTCCTCTCAAAGTACATGCAGTCCAGTCTGCAACAGTCAATACTTTGAGTGCAGCCCGTTCAGAACACGCATCATCGCAGGGTGAGCACACGTTAAACACCAGACGTACCACGAACTCACTATACCATAAATAATCACCACGAGGCTTTATTAAGGCAAGATTCAGTAGTCAAAAAACATTATTCTCAGTGCGGCCTGCCTGGACCACGCATCATCACAGGTTATGTAAACGCTCAGTCCCAAAGGTACTACTAACTCAGTGCACCACAATTCATCGCCACATGGCCGTATTCAGGCAGAATTCAACTGATTCTTCATTCATTATTTATAAAGCGCAGTACCAAACAAAGTATAACGTCCCTCAAACTTACACAATATCCCTTTAGTAGCCTTCCTTTAAAAACGTCTTTTATATCAGTTCTAGGTTTATTTGAAAAACAAAATTCACGCTGAAAGTGCAAAGGCACATTCAATGGTAGTCTACACTGTGGACAGCACAGGTCACAACTTGAACTATAATATCTCTAAAACATACATATTTCGACAATTTATTCCATGCGTTTCATCTTTTATTTCAATTGTGATTACAGATCATGCAGTCCAGTAGGCAACACACTGAGTACCATACGTACCACTAACTCAGTGCATCATAAATAATCGCCATGTGGTATATTAAGGCAAAATTCAGTAGACAAAAGACATTCTTACCAATGCGGTCTGCCTGAACCTTGCATCATCGCAGGTTCTACACAAACCGAGCCCACCTTAGTGCACCACAACTCATGAACACTTTACAATAGAATCTTCTGTGTATTATTTCACATGTAGTGCTCCTACCTTTGTACAGCAGAAGTCATAAACCGTTTACGATTGAATATCTATTTATGATATCATGATTACAATTCTACTTGTTACCAACAGCAACGTAATAAAATGGAGTCGAGCACAGGTGTCCATACGCACTTCAACTATCGATCTGTGACTGTGTATTTATTATGTTTTTCAAATGCTGCTCCAGCGCCCTACCGCATTATATTGTGCTATAAATAGCATATACAACCATCTTACCTCTGACAGTAAGTGTGGACTATTCCTCCTTTTTTTTTTCTTAGCATATTTATATTATTAATATGAATTTTATAAAGCGCATGGTTACGCGTCCCGGCGTGTCCCCGCGCTAAAAGCGAAGCATGAGGTAGGCAGATCAGAAAGTTACTACAGAGCTAAGCGGAAGAGGTGGGTCTTTAGGGCTCTTCGGAACTTGGCCTCAGAAGGTTCGAGGCGAAGCTCCATCGGAAGTAGATTCCAGTTCTTAGCTGCAAGGAGCCTAAAGGATCTACCCCCCATGCGAGCTTTGCGGATTTTGGGGACGACTGCCAGACCGGTGCCAGAAGATCTAAGCAACCGCTCTGGTCTGTAGGGGGTGATGAGGCTATGTAAGGGGGCGGGCGCTCTGCCTCTGATGATGCGATGACACATGCATAGTGCTTTGAAGGTAATCATTTCTCTGATCGGAAGCCAGTAAAGGGACTTCAGAGCAGCTTTAGAGGGCGCTCTCCTAGGACGCCTCAGCACCAGCCGGGCTGTGGCGTTTTGAAGTACCTGGAGACGATTAACGCTTTTAGCTGTTATACCCAGATATAAAAGGTTAGCATAATCGAGTCTAGATGTGACCAAGGCATGCACAAGAGTCTGCCTGGCAACAACAGGAAGTAGGTCCAGGACCTTACGTAAGCTCTTGAGTATACCAAAGCACATTCCAACAACCCGATCAACCTGGGGCGCAAAGGAAAAGTCGGAGTCAAATATTACTCTGAGATTTTTGGCCTGATGACACGGCACTGGAGTAGAACCCAGACAAACTGGCCACCATGCCGAGGACCACACAGTCGGACCACCCTCTACCACGAGCACTTCAGTTTTGGACCCATTCAGCTTCAGGCAGTTGTTAGACATCCAGGAAGCAAGCTCCTGCATGCAAGCACTGAAGCTGAATGCCGCAACATCAGGTGCCTGTGACAGTAAGATGACCAGCTGTGTGTCATCGGCATATGACACTAGTTGGATGCCATAACTCTCCACAATAGTGGCTAGAGGGGAGGCGTATAGGTTGAACAGGGTAGGGCTCAGGGCAGAGCCCTGAGGAACCCCTTGATCGAGATTGAACACACGAGAGTAGTGTTCTCCCTTTCTGACCTGAAAGACCCTATCAGTCAGGAAAGATTGGATCCATCTCAGCGCTGCCCCATTCACTCCACCTTTGTTAAGACACTGTAGCAAGGTGTAGTGTGCTACAGTGTCAAAGGCCGCACTTAGGTCAAGTAAGATGAGGGCCATAGTATGCCACTCATCTACCCCTTGCCTGATGGTCTCAGTGGCCATGAGTAGGACGGACTCCGTGGAGTGGCATGAACGAAAACCAAACTGAGTAGGATGGAGAAGGTTAGCTTCCTCCACGAATGCCATAAGTTGAAGATTTGCCACCTTTTCTGCCACTTTGGCCAGGTAAGGGAGGAGGGAGATGAGACGGAGATTGTCCAGCCTGTCCCAACTAAGATTCGGGTTTTTTTGAAGCGGGAGTACTATCGCTTGCTTCCACCTTTTGGGTACGGTGCCGGACCCAAAGGAGAGATCCAAAACATCCCTAATATAGGGTTCAAGGATTTCGATAATCTCTTCAAGAAGTTGCGGTGATGCCGGATCACGGGGGGATCCTGACTTAATGGAGCGGCATATCTGCTGAAGCTTATTAGGGGATGGGGTGAAAAAGTTGTCCAGTCTATTAACACCTACATCCACCAATATATTCTCACTGAACTCTGTTCCCTTTTTCTTTCCCCCTGAAAAAGCGGAATAGATAGTGGCCAAGCAGCAATGCGGTTGCAAGATTCCTCTGAAACCAAGGATGGATCAACAGATGAGCCGCAGAGAGAGATTTCATTATAAATTTTAAATAGCTCCTTGGTGGAATTTTGAGCTTCTCCTATCCTACCTGAAAAATAATTTGTTTTAGCACGCCTGATCAAGCTATGATATTCTCTGCGTTTGCCTATGTATCTCAGTTTTGCTTGATCGAGGTAGGCCAACCTCCACTGTCTTTCCAGTTGTTTACATTCCGTTTTAGCTAGGCGAAGTTCTTCGCTAAACCAGGGGGCGGATTTATCGGGTCTACAACAGGGTTTTTTTTTATGACAGAGAGGGGCTGTGTCATCTAAAGCACTAGTAATGCGACTTTCAAGTTTATCTGATGCAGTAACCGCATCCTCACCTCCTGGTCTGCCACCTTTGGTCAGAGCAGTATCGAACTTAGCTTTGGAAAATGCAGTCCATTTACGACTCAGGTATTTAGTATGAGAACGCTTTTGGATATTGCTAGCAGGGATAGTTATTATGAAAGGTACTAGGAAGTGGTCTGACCAGGGGACAGGGACAGGGGGCTTAACTTCTATATCTTCCCAGTTGGTAAAGATGGGATCTAGCAGGTGGCCTTTTTGGTGGGTCAGGGCCTTAGATCTAATATGTAGTTGGAGGGACTGTAGTTGCTGATAAAAGTCAGTGGCTCCTTTGTCTAATAGATCATCTAAATGGATGTTAAGGTCACCTAAGAGCATAAACTTGTCCCTACGCAGAGCAGCTTCTGTTATGCCTTCGGAAAGGCTGGTGGTGAAGTGGGTAGAGGGGCCTGGAGCGCGATAAACCAAGAAGCCCTTCAGTGTGTTCCCAGCATTAACTTTAATGGAAAAGGCTCCTGTCTCACTACCAGCGATAGGCGAGAGGTTCAAGTTGGCAGCATAGTGGCTGTTTAAATATTATAGCTATCCCCCCACCTCTGCCTTCAGATCTATCCAGGCGTGCCAAGGTGTAGCCAGCAGGAAGAGAAGCAACTATATCCGGCTGAGTTGAATCAAGCCAAGTCTCAGTAAGGAATAGAAGGTCAAGTTTCATATCTATGAATAGATCAAATATGTCAAGGCTATGTTTCCGCATGGATCTAGTATTAAGTAGGCCACATGTAAGTCTAATGTTCTCAGCCCTAATCCTAGATCTGTTGTGCCAGTTATACTGACACTCTTGACAGTTATTGGTGTCTTCCGCATTAAGACTGTGGAGGCAGGCTTTGGCAAAAACAGGACAAAGAGAGCGGAGTTGTTGTGCGCTCCAGCATATTATCGGCCCATTTTGGCCAGGGGTCGAGGCCCCTGTCCCGGGCCGGCCGCGGAGCACGCAGACGGGCTTGCCTTTGGCGCGCCGCCGGCGCGCCCGCTGCGCCCGTCCGCTGCGCCTCTGGGGTAAAAGTCCCGGCAAAGTCAACCCAAAAATATATCAGCAATGTACATGAGCACCGTATTTACAGTACATTTTCAGGCACGGGAAAATTACGTCATTACTCTACAATAACAGGATGAGACCGCAACTCCGATCCTCGGACACTGATTTCCAGTACCAAGATCGAAAGTATACCTGAATGACCACATACGTATATAAATTTTCGGCCTTTCATGTGCCAAAGACTGCAACCTAAACCTTTCACAGCCATGTATTACTACAGCACAACACTCTACTGAATGTACAACAAACATTCATATTCGCATAAAATACGTCATGTCCACCATCTTTTATGTGTGCTACTATGGATGAATATAGGGTTAATGATATCCCGTACCTTCCATGTTGGCCATGCTGTGGGACTTTACAGACATAATGACACATTTGCGTGTAAGACCCTCATGACGGTAGCACTACAACACGGACACCCAAATCTGTTGATTTCTCATATAGGTCATGATGGAACCACGCCCATAGCTCCGGAGTCATCGTTCACAGCCTCGAGGAGCACTGGCACACGTCAGGCCAGCCCACTCCTCTTACGCTACCAGGAAAACACAACAATGGTACATACATGGCCCACATTTCCACTGAAGTGATTTCTTAGTTCCAGGTCTAATTGTCACAACGGCACAAACTCATGGCTGGTATAAACCCACACCACACTCATCCAGCACATACGTCACTACACACGTGACCCTACCAATAAAAAAGACGGGTGCACGTGCTCCACGACATTTTAGAGTTGCTCCCATCGCAAGCGCTATGATGGCCCATCCTAGTGGTTCGGATGGCTCATGTAGGGCCATACTACCAAACAATGGGCCCACCACCAAGTGCGTGGCCTCTGTGGTCACTGAGTTAGTGGTACCGCCAGGACTGAGCGGTGAGCAACCTGCGATGATGATGGGTGCATGAGTATGTCGTTAGCCATAGCGATATCAAGACTTGCCACCATATGTGAGACTTCTTGGTGACAGAGTGGGACTGCATGATGTAGAAGGTGCCCTGTCCACGAAAAGGTGAGCAATGAGGCCTGGGTGCGCAGCGGAGGGAGTCAATGGGGTACAGCCGACTGGATACAAAAAGGCGACGCAGCGATTTAGGCATACGCAGTCCTATATACCACATCTTATTGCCTTTGTACTTTTTTTCCAATAGCAGGAAATTTTTTATAATCAGTCAAATGTCCGACGCTTGTGATGACCGAAACCACGTGTATCACTTTGCACCACTTGCTTTCACAACCGGATAAAAACATTAATACTATAGTAATTGTTCAAAAATCGAAGCCTATTAAACAAGTTGGCAATGTACAAATAGTTGTTTTTTAGATGCGCGAGGGAAGGTGTGTGAAAGGGCGATGTAATTCTACTCCACATTAAGATAATAACAATTACAAATCATAACATCTTTCTTTTATTATCTTTTAGATGCTGAGCTTCAGAGTGCATTATGTCCCGGCACGTGATGAAAGACACACCGGTGACAGAAAGGTGAGTTGCTAATATTCTTTTCAGTCACTCGCTCACTTCCTCTCTCCTTTGATAAAGAAATGACGAACAATGTTAACTTCCTTTTGATCTTGCAGGTTGTGTTTCACAAATTGGCGTCTCCCCCTAACACCTCCAAAGCTCAACGTTGGAATATTCTGCGATGATGCGTGGCCATCATAACAAATTCTAAGAAGGCTGCTTCGACACGTGGTGCACCCTCTTTGAATCACGCCAATGGCACAAGGTGAGCAAAGGAACCTGTTTCCGAAGCAACAACAAGTCACCAGTGGGCGGAGAGAGAGTGGGTAGTGTGCAGCAGCTTGACTGCGTAGGAATGTACAATTACCTCTGGGCAGTGAGAATGAATAGGTTGCAACAGTCTGAGGGGCAGATTTACAAGCCCCTTGCACCACTTTCACGTCACTTTAACATGGAAAAAGTGACGCAAAAGTGGTGCAAGGAGCTTCTAAATCTGCCCCTTAGTGTGCAAGAAAAGCCACTCACCTCCGGACTCTGGGAGTCAATGGGGTGTAACAGTCTAGGTACTCAGTAATGAGAACTCACCGCTATGCAGTGGGAGTTCATGGGATATAGTACTCTGGGAGAAAAAGAACGCATAGACACTTCTTTGCAGTAGAACTTAATGTAATACAGTATCCTGAGTGTGGAAACACAAAAGCAGAAATATACTTGTACAGTTGTATGGACTATGAACCGGCACGTGCTTGGTCACAAAACGGAGGCAAAAAGGTGAGCTCCAGTATTAACACTACCTCTCCTGCTCCATTTTCTGTCTCCCACACTTTTAATGTTGTTTGTTCTCTCTTTCTCTCTTTCACATTGTTTCTCTTTCTCTTTTAAAGTTATGGACGCTGCTGTCCACTCTGCTGATAAAAAAAATCGTGGCTTAATTTAACACAGTCTGCAGTATAGAACCAAAGCAAAACTCAAGTTGTGAACTCTGTTTGCCACAGTGTTTACACAAGGTAAGCAGAGCAGCCTAGATACACAATGCCTCCAATTAAACATGTTCGAAATAAAGAATATTGTCCTGCATAATGACGTGATCTATCACCTACTTCTGTCTCATCTCTGGATCATTTTAAAGACCTGTTGGTCCATACTGTAAATCTGACGCAGTAGGCACTTCTGTACAGACACCTCTTCAACACGGGCCTATAAGACAGGTGGAATGTATCAAGCACACTGCAGACATGCAAATTAACTAATATTGCCAAGTGTTACCTTAATTTGAGATCTTTGTCCTCATTCAGTCACATCGATCTAATGTTAAACACTTATTTTTATTTTTGTTTTGCAGGTTACCTACCCTCCTTTCATTGGAGTCCATCTCACATTTTGTTTATTATATTGTTATGTTAAAGTTATGTTTCTAGTTATTTATTATATTGTTATCTTAAAGTTACGTTTCTAGTTATTTATTGTTGCTTTAATAAAAGTTAATTAAAAAAGTATATACATCTTCTTTTTCTGACAACATTTCACTATTATTTAGTGTGGTAATCATATGGTTAAAAAACATTAAACATTTAAAAATAGAAATGATGTTTATAACTAGAATTATAATACTGAGGCTAACTCTTTACAGCTCTTTACCAGACTCTGTAGCTGCCATTAACAGTTCCTATGGAGAATTTTAAAAACTCCAGCACAGTAACTGTTTCAATTAGCAACATTGTGTGGTGAACTTGTAACCTGTGTGCTCAATTAAGTATTCCATGAAGTGTTACTTTAGTAACAGGCAGTAGGCAGTTTGGGGGTAGGGTTGAAAGGTACTGGCTGTACAGAAACCGTTATTTACCCAGGATCCTCTACATGACAGAGAGAAAAGCAAACTAACACAGAACCCTGTGCAACAGATTTACAAGCCCCTTGCGCCACTTTTGCGTCACTTTTCTCATGTTAAAAGTGATGCAATAGTGGCACAAGGGACTTGTAAATCTGCCCCTATGTACACTACGAGCAAAAGAAGTACACAACTCTTTGAATTCTTTATAGATCACAATTAGACAGTGTCGCTTCATAATTCACAATGCACTTCACTAAATACTTTGTGCCTATTTAAATGGGTGACAGGTTTGTCCACATTATAAAACTTAGGGGCATATTTACAAGGACGGTGTTAAAATTGGCGCCGCTTTAACGGCAGCAAACTACAACAAAAAAGGCGATAATGGACTTAAAAATCCTTTGTTATCTTAACGGAAGATTTTTTTAACATTGCTGTTTGCTATGCAAGAGGGAGAGCCGAGGCTCTCACCCTGCCATAGCAAAGTTGGGGGCATATTATCAAAGACAGCATTAACATGTTCTCGTGTAAACCTGGGCTTCCATTGGAATTATCCCAAATTCTCAAAAGCCTATTATTAAGCCATTATGGCTGCTATAACAACACTTTCCTAACGCTAAAGCGACTATAATTTTAATGCTTTCCTTGTAAATATGACCCCAATATCGTGAGAAATACAACAATAATTCATGTTCGCAAGTGAAAAGCTTATTAATATGAGACTGTGGCCTCAACATTCAAACCATCTCACATATTAAACATGCTTACGTCTACTTCAGAACAGATGTTAGATCGGGCATAAACCTCAATTAGCGAGAGTTTTCCTATTGGTCCTCAAATACAGGGATGTCTTGTAAATACAACGCTGTTATACCCCCCTCTTCCTTTTTATATTCTCATAGAAACACCTACCTTGCCACTGAGAACACCTACATTGCAACTCATTGGAGATACAAGGCAAGCCCTTAGTAAACCGGCTGATAACATGCATTAATGCATCTTAGCGTCACCTAGTTAATAGGGCGATATAATTTTCAACGCATTTTTGGCTTTTTTTAAAAAAATTGCAGCGAAATGGCACTTGTTACTATGCCCTCAAGCTTCCTATGACACAGCGGGAACCTCGACTCCCGCCCTGCCATATTAAACAGCAGTGTCCAGACACACAGTGTCCGAGACACAGCAGGAGTCGCTCCTGGGGAGTGGTGTTCCCCAAGGCCTTCGACTGCTTCAGAATGGAGACCACACGGCCCCCCTCCTAAAATATAAAAAGCCCCAGAGGGTGGTAATCCCCAGGGCTTAGATGGACCTTTGAGCTCCCTAACCCATTTTTTTTCTAGCACCGAGGAATGGCAGTCCCCGGGCTACAGAGCCCCTCTGAACCCCCATCAAATTAAATAATTTAGACCCCCGGATTTCGCCCTCCCACGTAGCTAAATTTTTAACAAGCACAGGCGCCCGCTTCATTTTTAGTTTTATTACGGCAGATCCATGCACCCAATGCACATTTCTCCATTTTTCCCCCCACCAAAAAAATATATTTTTTGGACCTTAGAGGTCTTTGTGGGACCCCCTAAGCAGGTCTAGATAATAAAAATATTTCTTAAATGCCCCATTTAAACGTGTTGAACACTTGTCCCACTATTTTCTAGATCCTCGCTTCTAAAGAGGCACAAAATGGCTGCCAACAATTCCTGATTTTGAATGCTGACAACCACTTGACAGTCAATTAGCATTCAGCGCGTGATTGGGACGGTGTGCTTACTGTGCACTCAAGATACCCGCATCCACTGGGGCCATAGATATATATGTACTTTTACTTCTAATTTTCTCAGAAATTACTGAACAGATTTACACCATATAAGCAAAAGGCACAAGTCTGAACCGAAGACTACTTCTTTGCCAAATTTGGTTTATTCCGTACAACCGTTCGAGCTGTAGCCGCAATGAACGGTTCCTATGGAAAATTGCATGGGGAAAACACGTTTTGGACCCCCCCTTTTTTCTCTGCCCCCGCTTCAAATGCAATATTTCAGACCACGGGATTGGTCCTTCCCAGGTAGCTAATTTTTAAACAAGCACAGGAGCCCGCAATCGTTTTTATTTTATTTTTGCGGCGGATCCATGCACCCAGCGTACATTTCTCGGTTTTTTCAACAAATTATTTTTATTTTTAGGGCCCTATGGGTTCTTGTGGGACCCCCAAAGCAGGTCTAGAGGGTCAAAATATTTCTGACCTGCCCCCTTTATACGTTTTAAACACTTGGTCCACTAATTTCTAGATCATCGCTTCTACTGAGGCACAAAATGGCTGCCAACACTGCAAAAGGCACAAGTCTGAACTAAGGACTACAAATTTGCCAAAGATGGTGCCATTCTGTTCAGCCGTTCGGGCTGTAGCCGCGATGAACTGTACCTATTTAAAATTGCATGGGGAAAACACGTTTGGGACCTGCCTTTTTTCTCAGTCCCCGCTTCATGAATCACCCCGAGACTTTCGGAATAGGAGCGGACTGGAGCGCCCCACCAGTTTTAAAGATTTTGCAAAAAATTGTCGACCGGCGCCAAAGTTATTCCAAATAGAATGTTGCGGCTTTCCTATGGAAAATAGGTTGTAACTATAACTACCTACTGGTGACCGCCAGTAGGTAATATATAGAGACTAGTAGAGAGTAGTAGAGAGAGTAGCAGAGAGTGAGAAGTAGAGAGTAGTAGAGTGAGTAGTAGAGAGTGAGTAGTATAGAGTGAGTAGTAGAGTGTGAGTAGTAGAGAGTGAGTAGTAGAGAGCAGTATAGAGTGAGTAGTAGAGAGTGAGTGGCAGAGAGTAGTAGAGAGTGAGTAGCAGAAAGAGAGTAGTAGGGAGTAGTAGAGAGTGAGTAGTAGAGAGTATTAGAGAGTAGTAGAGAGAGTAGTAAAGAGTGAGTAGTAGAGAGTGAGTAGTAGAGAGTGAGTAGCAGAGAGAGAGTAGTAGAGAGTGAGTAGTAAAGAGTAGAAGAGAGTAGTAGTGTGAATAGTAGAGTGAGTAGTAGAGAGTAGTAGAGAGAGTAGTAGAGAGCAAGTAGTAGAGAGTGTGTAGTAGAGAGTGAGTAGTAGAGAGAGAGTAGTAGAGAGTGAGTAGTGGAGAGAGTAGTAGAGAGTGAGTAGCAGAGAGAGTAGTAGAGAGAGTAGTAGAGAGTAGTAGAGCAGTAGAGAGTCAGTAGTAGAGAGTGAGTAGCAGAGAGAGAGTAGTAGAGAGTGAGTAGTAGAGTGAGTAGTAGATTGAGTAGTAGTGAGTAGTAGAATGAGTAGTAGAGTGGGTACTAGAGAGTAGTAGAGATCGAGTAGTAGAGAGCAAGTAGTAAAGAGTGTGTAGTAGGGAGTGAGTAGTAGAGAGTAGTAGAGAATGAGTAGTAGAGAGTGAGTAGCAGAGAGTGAGTAGTAGAGAGTGAGTAGCAGAGAGAGAGTAGTAGAGAGTGAGTAGTAAAGAGTAGAAGAGAGTAGTAGTGTGAATAGTAGAGTGAGTAGTAGAGAGTAGTAGAGAGTAGTAGAGAGAGTAGTAGAGAGCAAGTAGTAGAGAGTGTGTAGTAGAGAGTGAGTAGTAGAGAGAGAGTAGTAGAGAGTGAGTAGTGGAGAGAGTAGTAGAGAGTGAGTAGCAGAGAGAGTAGTAGAGAGTAGTAGAGCAGTAGAGAGTCAGTAGTAGAGAGTGAGTAGCAGAGAGAGAGTAGTAGAGAGTGAGTAGTAGAGTGAGTAGTAGATTGAGTAGTAGTGAGTAGTAGAATGAGTAGTAGAGTGGGTACTAGAGAGTAGTAGAGAGCGAGTAGTAGAGAGCAAGTAGTAGAGAGTGAGTAGTAGAGTGAGTAGTACAGAGTAGTAGAGAGTGAGTAGTAGAGAGAGAGTAGTGGAGCGTGAGTAGTAGAGAGTAGTAGAGAGTGAGTAGTAGAAACAGAGTAGTAGAGAGTAGCAGAGAGTGAGCAGTAGAGTAGTAGAGAGTGAGTGGTAGTGAGTAGTACAGAGTAGTAGAGTGAGTAGTAGAGAGTAGTAGAGAGTGAGTAGTAGAGAGAGCAGAATAGTAATAGAGAGTGAGTAGTAGAGAGAGAGTAGTAGAGTAGTAGAGAGTGAGTAGTAGAGTAAGCAGTAGAGAGCAAGTAGCGGAGAGTGAGTAATGGAGAGTGAGTAGTAGAGAGTGTTAGAGAGCAAGCAGTAGAGAGTGAGTAGTAGAGTAAGTAGTAGAGAGCGAGTAGTAGAGAGTGAGCAGTGGAGAGTGAGTAGTAGAGAGTATTAGAGAGTGAGTAGTAGAGAGTGAATAGTAGAGAGTGAGTAGTAGAGAGAGCATAGTAGAGAGTGAGCAGTAGAGAGTAGTAGAGTGAGTAGTGGAGAGTGAATAGTAGAGAGAGAGTAATAGAGAGTGAGTGGTAGAAAGGAGTAGAGTGAGTAGTAGAGAGTAGTAGGGAGTCGGTAGTAGAGAGTAGTAGTGAGTGAGTAGTTGAGAGAGTGAGTAATAGAGAGTGAATAGTAGAGAGGAGTAGAGTGTGAGTGGTAGTAAGATAGTAGTAGAGAGTAGTAGTAGATAGTGAGTAGTAGAGATGTAGAGAGTGAGTAGTAGAGAGTAGTAGAGTAGTAGAGTAGTAGAGAGTGAGTTGTAGAGAGTGAGTAGTAGAGAGAGAGTAGTAGAGAATGAGTAGTAGAGAATAGTCCGTCAGTCAGTGTTAGTCAGTATCAGTCAGTCAGTGTCAGTCAGTGACAGTCAGTCAGTGTAAGCAGTTAGTCAGTGTCAGTCAATCAGTGTCAGTCAGTGTCAGTCAGTCAGTGTCAGTCAGTGTCAGTGTCAGTCAGTGTCAGTCAATCAGTGTCAGTCAGTGTCAGTCAGTCAGTGTCAGTCAATCAGTGTCAGTCAGTCAGTCAGTGTCAGTCAGTCAGTGTCAGTCAATCACGGTCAGTCAATCAGTGTCGGGCAATCAGTGTCAGTCAATCAGTGTCAGTCAATCAGTGTCAGTCAGTGTCAATCAGTCAGTGTCAGTCAGTCAGTGTCATCTAGAGCAGCTGTTCTGACCTAGTTCTCTGGCTCTAAAGCAGCTCTGCTGACCTGGTTCTCTGGCTCTAAAGCAGCTCTACTGACCTGGTTCTCTCCCTCTAAAGCAGCTCTGCTGACCGGGGTCTCTGGCTCTACAGCACGCCTGCTGACCTGGTTCTCTGGCTCTACAGCACGCCTGCTGACCGGGTTCTCTGGCTCTAGAGCAGCTCTGCTGACCTCTTTCTCTGGCTCTAAACCAGTTCTGCTGACATGGTTCTCTGGCTCTAAAGCAGCTCTGCTGACCTGGTGGTTCTCTCCCTCTAGCGCAGCTCTGCTGACCTGGTTCTCTCCCTCTAAAGCAGCTCGGCTGACCTGGTTTCTCTGGCTCTACAGCAGCTCTGCTGGCCTGGTTCTCGGCCTTTAGAGCAGCTCTGCTGACCGGGGTCTCTGGCTGTAGAACAGCTCTGCTGACCTGGTTCTCTAGCTCTAAAGCAGCTCTGCTGACCTGGTTCTCTGGCTCTACAATGGCTCTGCTGACCTGGTTCTCTGGCTCTAAAGCAGCTCTGCTGACCTGGTTTTCTCTGTCTTTACAGCAGCTCTGCTGACCTGGTTCTATTGCTCTAAAGCAGCTCTGCTGACCTGGTTCTCTGGCTCTATAGCAGCTCTGCTGACCTGGGACTCTGGCTCTACAACGGCTCTGCTGACCTGGTTCTCTGGCTCTAAAGCAGCTCTGCTGACCTCTACTATGGCTCTAAAGCAGCTCTGTCCACTCCTACAATCATCCTGACAGAAGCATGTCCTTATCTTATCACTCTGCTGAAACATAAGTGCTTATAAACGTATCCTGCTGTCAACTACTAGTACTCTAGGAACCCAGTCACTGTCTATGCACTTGCAGAATGACTCAGGCATTGAGACAATACGTAAGCCCTTTCAATTTATCCGACCCCTCTGTTTGTAGCACTGTCATTATTCTAGTTACTAGTGATGTTCTTATAGAATGACCTAGGCACCAACACAAGTACACGTACAATATTCTCTGCACAATCCCTACAAACCTCTAAGCAGATACATACTATTGGTACACTCCACTAAAGACTGAAGTAGTAGTCATGCAGCATAGGATAGCTCCAGTCGGTCTCCTGCAGTTCGTCAATCTGCCATCCAGCACTATGTTCTTATTGTATTACTCTGCCAGTACCTAAGCACTTATGGGGCAGATTTACAAGCCCCCTGCGCCACCAGTACGTCACTTTTTGTAATGTAGTGATGGCGCTGGGGACTCCTCCATATTTACAAGGAGAGGAAAAGCCACCCTGCGTGGCTTTTCCTCTCCTTGAAAATACGACCCATTCAAACGCAGCACTTTTCGTTGAAGGGACGTTCCATGGGTGTTGCTGTGAAGGTTCCCACACAACACCCATGGAATAACACATCTCAAGACTTACGAGAAAGTGTAAATCTGTAGATACGTGTGAATGGTGCACCACTCTAGAGGTGGTGCACGGAGGCACAACAAGGAGAAATTTTTCATTTCTTCTCGTTTTTTTCTCTTTCAATGCATGCTGCAATCTACAGCACACATTGAAGGAGAAAAATGCCTTTAGTGATTTTTTTTGTGCAGGAAGTAGTCCCTTCCTGCACAAAAACAATCAACCCCCGACACAGATATCCTTGCACCATGGCACAAGGGTGCCTGCATCACTGCATGCCTGCCTTGCGACATATTCATGTAAATATGTCACTTCCCTGTGCTTCAGAAGTGCTACAGCGTGGTGCAGCTACAGGGCTTGCAGTATCATGCTGCAGCACTTCCTCATAGATCTGCCCCTATAAATGACATCCTCCTCGTGACAATCTGATACACCTCATCACACACTAATATAACCTTTGATCACTCACTGTAAAATACAGAGTACCATATTTGAAAGCATTGACAAACACATGCCAGTTACTACATATGCACTCACTGATTCCTAAGTCTACACACACAACTGTTGATTCACCCACAGAATCACTTATACATGCAGTCACTGATCAATGGTAACACTATCAAATGTACTCATACACCTATATATACATTGACACATCAGCAGTCATCCTAGTCGGTTATGCAGTGATGCTACTCACTCATGAAAAGAATCAGTCACACTTACATTTACTCACCTACACAGTTACACACACAACACCTGATTTATACATACACATAGTAAATCATAATTACTATGTTAAAAATCAGTATTACAATTATACACTCAGTGATACAGTTACTCTCATAATCACTGACTCTTATGTATACTTATTTATATACACCAACTCTCACATACAATGCCTTTTATTTTTCTGCTTCATTGGAGATGTACAACTGACACAATTATTCACTTACCAACACACAAATAAACACACTCAGACACCCAAACAACTGTTTCCATAAACACTCCTCAACCCATATGCCTAGACAATCAACCACTCACACATCTATGCATAGAGTTACAACTCCCCCACCCAACCACAGATACACTCAGTCTCCCTTACAAATACTCAGCCAACTAATCAATAACTAATATAGACACTCATGTAGTTAGTGACCAATTGATGCAGCAGGTTATACAGAATATGTAAGTTTACCCCGCAATCTTTCTCCCCGCAGGGAATCACAACGCGGTCATTAAAACGACCGCGTTGTGATTCTGCATACCATTACTTCGCAAGTCGGAACAACGACTTGCGGAGGGGGCGCTGGATGTTGGAATAGTATAATTTACTATTCCAACTCCAGTCTGTGTGGACACTAGGGAAAATGTTGAATTTTAAATCCAACACCTTCCCCCATCCGCAAGCCGCTGTTCCGACTTGCGGAGTAATGATATGTGGAATCACAACACGGTTGTTGTAACAACCGCGTTGTGATTCCCTGCCGGGAGAAAGTTTTGGGGTAAACGTTATTTACCGGTTATACAACAACAGAGGCAGTGATACACACATTCAAATTGTTTGGGTACTAACCTATATATTTAGTGACGATTCAGAAAAGGGGGTGGTGATGAACAGAGTGTCTGAATTAAGCAGACCACTCTTACCCAGTCCAAAGATCAGGGCTTGATCCATCACCGTTATTTATCTCACTGCACCATCCCAGCTCAGAACCTGGCTATATGCAAATCAGTCTGTCCCTGGCCCAGTGCATCATGGGAACAGGGCAGACTAAACTACCAAGCCAATTCTTCACCAGAAAGGAGACAAGCTACCGGGGACCGGTTTCTGGCATTTCAGCCGTCTTCGGCCCGGCTTGCTTGAATCCTGATGGTGCAGTGAGAAAGGGACTCATGTCTGAGTATACCCTGCCACAACTATAGTGGCCAAAAACGATTCAGAAAAGGGGGTGGTGATGAACAGAGTGTCTGAATTAAGCAGACCACTCTTACCCAGTCCAAAGATCAGGGCTTGATCCATCACCGTTATTTATCTCACTGCACCATCCCAGCTCAGAACCTGGCTATATGCAAATCAGTCTGTCCCTGGCCCAGTGCATCATGGGAACAGGGCAGACTAAACTACCAAGCCAATTCTTCACCAGAAAGGAGACAAGCTACCGGGGACCGGTTTCTGGCATTTCAGCCGTCTTCGGCCAGGCTTGCTTGAATCCTGATGGTGCAGTGAGAAAGGGACTCATGTCTGAGTATACCCTGCCACACCTATAGTGGCCAAAAACGATTCAGAAAAGGGGGTGGTGATGAACAGAGTGTCTGAATTAAGCAGACCACTCTTACCCAGTCCAAAGATCAGGGCTTGATCCATCACCGTTATTTATCTCACTGCACCATCCCAGCTCAGAACCTGGCTATATGCAAATCAGTCTGTCCATGGCCCAGTGCATCATGGGAACAGATTTACAAAAGGGGGTGGTGATGAACAGAGTGTCTGAATTGAGCAGACCACTCTTACCCAGTCCAAAGATCAGGGCTTGATCCATCACCGTTATTTATCTCACTGCCCCATCCCAGCTCAGAACATGGCTATATGCAAATCAGTCTGTCCCTGGCCCAGTGCATCATGGGAACAGGGCAGACTAAACTACCAAGCCAATTCTTTACCAGAAAGGAGACAAGCTACCGGGGACCGGTTTCTGGCATTTCAGCCTCTTCGGCCCGGCTTGCTTGAATCCTGATGGAGCAGTGAGAAAGGGACTCATGTCTGAGTATACCCTGCCACACCTATAGTGGCCAAAATCGATTTACAAAAGGGGGTGGTGATGAACAGAGTGTCTGAATTGAGCAGACCACTCTTACCCAGTCCAAAGATCAGGGCTTGATCCATCACCGTTATTTATCTCACTGCCCCATCCCAGCTCAGAACATGGCTATATGCAAATCAGTCTGTCCCTGGCCCAGTGCATCATGGGAACAGGGCAGACTAAACTACCAAGCCAATTCTTTACCAGAAAGGAGACAAGCTACCGGGGACCGGTTTCTGGCATTTCAGCCTCTTCGGCCCGGCTTGCTTGAATCCTGATGGAGCAGTGAGAAAGGGACTCATGTCTGAGTATACCCTGCCACACCTATAGTGGCCAAAATCGATTTACAAAAGGGGGTGGTGATGAACAGAGTGTCTGAATTGAGCAGACCACTCTTACCCAGTCCAAAGATCAGGGCTTGATCCATCACCGTTATTTATCTCACTGCCCCATCCCAGCTCAGAACATGGCTATATGCAAATCAGTCTGTCCCTGGCCCAGTGCATCATGGGAACAGGGCAGACTAAACTACCAAGCCAATTCTTTACCAGAAAGGAGACAAGCTACCGGGGACCGGTTTCTGGCATTTCAGCCTCTTCGGCCCGGCTTGCTTGAATCCTGATGGAGCAGTGAGAAAGGGACTCATGTCTGAGTATACCCTGCCACACCTATAGTGGCCAAAATCGATTTACAAAAGGGGGTGGTGATGAACAGAGTGTCTGAATTGAGCAGACCACTCTTACCCAGTCCAAAGATCAGGGCTTGATCCATCACCGTTATTTATCTCACTGCCCCATCCCAGCTCAGAACATGGCTATATGCAAATCAGTCTGTCCCTGGCCCAGTGCATCATGGGAACAGGGCAGACTAAACTACCAAGCCAATTCTTTACCAGAAAGGAGACAAGCTACCGGGGACCGGTTTCTGGCATTTCAGCCTCTTCGGCCCGGCTTGCTTGAATCCTGATGGAGCAGTGAGAAAGGGACTCATGTCTGAGTATACCCTGCCACACCTATAGTGGCCAAAATCGATTTACAAAAGGGGGTGGTGATGAACAGAGTGTCTGAATTGAGCAGACCACTCTTACCCAGTCCAAAGATCAGGGCTTGATCCATCACCGTTATTTATCTCACTGCCCCATCCCAGCTCAGAACATGGCTATATGCAAATCAGTCTGTCCCTGGCCCAGTGCATCATGGGAACAGGGCAGACTAAACTACCAAGCCAATTCTTTACCAGAAAGGAGACAAGCTACCGGGGACCGGTTTCTGGCATTTCAGCCTCTTCGGCCCGGCTTGCTTGAATCCTGATGGAGCAGTGAGAAAGGGACTCATGTCTGAGTATACCCTGCCACACCTATAGTGGCCAAAATCGATTTACAAAAGGGGGTGGTGATGAACAGAGTGTCTGAATTGAGCAGACCACTCTTACCCAGTCCAAAGATCAGGGCTTGATCCATCACCGTTATTTATCTCACTGCCCCATCCCAGCTCAGAACATGGCTATATGCAAATCAGTCTGTCCCTGGCCCAGTGCATCATGGGAACAGGGCAGACTAAACTACCAAGCCAATTCTTTACCAGAAAGGAGACAAGCTACCGGGGACCGGTTTCTGGCATTTCAGCCTCTTCGGCCCGGCTTGCTTGAATCCTGATGGAGCAGTGAGAAAGGGACTCATGTCTGAGTATACCCTGCCACACCTATAGTGGCCAAAATCGATTTACAAAAGGGGGTGGTGATGAACAGAGTGTCTGAATTGAGCAGACCACTCTTACCCAGTCCAAAGATCAGGGCTTGATCCATCACCGTTATTTATCTCACTGCCCCATCCCAGCTCAGAACATGGCTATATGCAAATCAGTCTGTCCCTGGCCCAGTGCATCATGGGAACAGGGCAGACTAAACTACCAAGCCAATTCTTTACCAGAAAGGAGACAAGCTACCGGGGACCGGTTTCTGGCATTTCAGCCTCTTCGGCCCGGCTTGCTTGAATCCTGATGGAGCAGTGAGAAAGGGACTCATGTCTGAGTATACCCTGCCACACCTATAGTGGCCAAAATCGATTTACAAAAGGGGGTGGTGATGAACAGAGTGTCTGAATTGAGCAGACCACTCTTACCCAGTCCAAAGATCAGGGCTTGATCCATCACCGTTATTTATCTCACTGCCCCATCCCAGCTCAGAACATGGCTATATGCAAATCAGTCTGTCCCTGGCCCAGTGCATCATGGGAACAGGGCAGACTAAACTACCAAGCCAATTCTTTACCAGAAAGGAGACAAGCTACCGGGGACCGGTTTCTGGCATTTCAGCCTCTTCGGCCCGGCTTGCTTGAATCCTGATGGAGCAGTGAGAAAGGGACTCATGTCTGAGTATACCCTGCCACACCTATAGTGGCCAAAATCGATTTACAAAAGGGGGTGGTGATGAACAGAGTGTCTGAATTGAGCAGACCACTCTTACCCAGTCCAAAGATCAGGGCTTGATCCATCACCGTTATTTATCTCACTGCCCCATCCCAGCTCAGAACATGGCTATATGCAAATCAGTCTGTCCCTGGCCCAGTGCATCATGGGAACAGGGCAGACTAAACTACCAAGCCAATTCTTCACCAGAAAGGAGACAAGCTACTGGGGACCGGTTTCTGGCATTTCAGCCGTCTTCGGCCCGGCTTGCTTGAATCCTGATGGTGCAGTGAGAAAGGGACTCATGTCTGAGTATACCCTGCCACACCTATAGTGACCAAAAACGATTCAGAAAAGGGGGTGGTGATGAACAGAGTGAGAGTATTCTGCTTAATTCAGAAACTCTGTCCACCACCACCCCTTGTTGTTAAATATTTTGTCCACCCTAGGCGTGGAAGGGTATACTCAGATGTGAGTCCCTTGCTCATTGCACCATCAGGATTCAAGCAAGCCGGGCCGACGACGGCTGAAATGCCAGAAACCGGTCCCCGGAAGCTTGTTTCCTTCCCAGTGTAAGAATTGGCTTGGTAGTTTGGTTTGCCCTGTTCCCATCATGCACTGGGACAGGAACAGACTAATTTGCATATAGCCAGGTTCTGAACTGGGATGGTGCAGTGAGCTAAAAAACGGTGTTGGATCTAGCCCTGATCTCTTGACTGGGTGAGAGTATTCTGCTTAATTCAGAAACTCTGTCCATCACCACCCCTTGTTGTTAAATATTTTGTCCACCCTAAGCGTGGAAGGGTATACTCAGATGTGAGTCCCTTGCTCATTGCACCATCAGGATTCAAGCAAGCCGGGCCGACGACGGCTGAAATGCCAGAAACCGGTCCCCGGAAGCTTGTTTCCTTCCCAGTGTAAGAATTGGCTTGGTAGTTTGGTTTGCCCTGTTCCCATCATGCACTGGGACAGGAACATACTAATTTGCATATAGCCAGGTTCTGAACTGGGATGGTGCAGTGAGCTAAAAAAAGGGTGTTGGATCTAGCCCTGATCTCTTGACTGGGTGAGAGTATTCTGCTTAATTCAGAAACTCTGTCCATCACCACCCCTTGTTGTTAAATATATATTTAGTGAGACACATTTAATTACTCACTTAAACAAAATGTCAGACAGCTACTAAATCCTCCATCCAGACAGTTATATATCCACTCAATCTTCAATAACGATTGGTATATATATATATATATATATATGTATAATAGATATTTAAATTTCAAACAAAAACACATTCACTGGATGATGTCATCGGTGATGTCATCAGTGATGTCATTTGAGATGCCATCAGTGATCTCATCAGTGATGTCACTGACCATGTCATGAATGATGTAATATGTGACATCATCAGCAGTGCATTGCGGACGCGCGAGTTATAGTTAGCACAACTAACTATAACGGAGGAATTTCTACGGTTTTGTTCGAGTGAAATGTCCAGCGCTAACTATAACACTCATGAAACCTATGTTTTTTTCAGTGAGTATATATATATATATTATTTATTTGTTTTAGGTCAATTTATATCTAAACACGTGAATGATGGTTTGGCACAGTGGCTGACCCTAAGGAGGCGCAGGTGTCCCAGAGTATGTTAGACCAGAATCTTTAGTCATCTGTCCTGAAGAGGCAGTCCATCGGCAATCTTCTTTTCATACAATTTTACAACTGTCTCACTCAAGTTTAACCTCGTCTAATTTCTTTCAGTGCCGAGGGTTCCTTCTGTTGACAGAGTGAGAACTGTCTCCGTCCAGAGCTCTGCATTCTCACTTGGCTGTCAGGTTTCATTTAGATGTAGAGATTGTTATGCCCATGGTTTGAGTCCCATTAATTGATGTTCACAGGAACAGCTTTTTCACACTCTGGACTGCTTCCTGAGTTGTCCCGGTCACTGTTAGAATACCCTCAAGAGTCTTTTTCCTCTGTCATTAAATGACAAACGTCTGTCTATCTTCCCTGGCCCCTCCTGCCTCCTGCCTCACCCCTCACTTTTGTCTTTTCTGTGGCAGATTGCTGTTAATTTGAGGAGGTAGATATTGCTCGTGAATAAGCAGCTGGAAAGATCTCAACCTTGAAGATGCATACGCGAGTCTTTGTAAAGTCAAGACATAAATGCAGGCTGAGTGTAGGGAACAAGGTGAGGGGTGCCATGCAGGGGAGTGGGGTTTTCATTTATCTTCCTGGCTGTGGTGTCACCAGTTTACTTGTCTCTGGCATACGGGTGAGATTTAACAAGAGTATAAATGAATTACTGGTGAGCACAGGCCCATGGGCTCCACAAACTGACCCAAAGATGTCATGTACTGAGTTGAGATATAGCATTGCTGAGCCAAGTCAGCTATGAAATAGGCCTGGGTGGATTTCGGCGATTTGCGACTTCGCAGAGCTCCATGAAGTCACAAAAAAACTCCATTGCGCTACGCGGAGTTCCGCTGGCCAGCACAGTTTGCCTGAGCACCTGTTCATTTTGCAACATGGAGTGCATTCTCGCATTTCAAGTTACACGCAAATGGCACCATGCAGTTACCTTGTGTGTTCTTGCATTCAAAATCATTAACGAACGGCACCACGTGGTCCGCATGGTCGTGGCCATCTTGTTTTTCTGCTCTCTGTTACGCTGCTGGGCCTAAAATGTCATCTGTCTTTCATCTGTATAACCCTCCCTCTTTAAAACTAATTTACCCCTAATTTTAATTTTTTTATATTACTGTGTGTCTTTGTGTTTGTGTATTCTATGTTTTTGGGAAACATAAATTGTGTTTTTGAGACTTTTTGTTTATTTCCCCTTACTTGAACTTCTTTTTCTTTTTTTTTCGAGCCAACCCAGCACAATGGCAGAGGCAGGGCAGTTATTTTGCTGGTGGTGCCGCCGCCCAGGTGTGCAGCTTGGGGTGATCTTTGGTGAGGAGGAGGCGGCAGCACTGGCTTTTTTGTGCAGCACCACCTCCCCTTCATGCTGGCAGCAGGCAGAGGGCCCGGTTGCAGATACCCCCTGTGGGAGCATCGCCAGCGCTGGGGGATGGTACATCAGTGCATGCGGCACATCAGCCAGGTTTGGCGCAGCGCCAGCAGTTGATGCACAATTGGGCGAATATCCTGGACAGGGAACAGGACCTGATCGACCTACTATTTGTCAAGATTCCAGGGCTCATGAATATTAATCATTTATTTGTTGTGTTTGTGTTCTACAATGCCAACATTTTGATCTTGAATAGCATGCTGCTTACACTCAGAGGTAAGTTAAGTTTAGTTTACGTTGTAAGTGTGATCCAGTTTCTGGTTTCTGCTAAGAAGGTGCTTAGCGCTAACTAATTGTACTCATCATTGGCGCTCGTTTTGGCTGATTCATTAAGAAGCCATTGCAGACTGTTCTCCTGTCACTACAGTGTATCATTGAGTAGCGTGTTCTCCTTGTGAGTTAGTTTGTTTCTGTAGCTCATACAGTTCCAAGTTATTTCTCAGCAATGTGTAGTATGTGTATGCATCTATTCAAAATGCAAAAATGGGAGACTGAGTTGGTCCATGAAGGGGGTTGAGAAATTAGAGTAGAATCAAAGATCATTCACTGCAATGCTCAGTTCCAAATTTTAGTTTTTGTTAAGGAAATGTGAAATAGGGATTTCAGGATTAGTATGGGCACCTCAACAATAGTCGATAGACTCAGAACTAGTACTATAGGCGATCTGTTAGTTTGCTTGTCATAAAAACTTTGTGGAGATTAATTGAATTACTAATCTATTTTGTTTTATCTTCTTCATTTCTTACATCAGCACCCAAGGACTGGATGGGTGTAAGGATGGTTAGAAGAAAGGGTGGATAACTGAATGGATGGATAATGGATTGGAAATGCTGGTGAAAGACTGGATGTGAGAAAGTAAAGTGGTGGCTAAGAATGAATTAGAATGAAAGGATGAATGAATATTTGTATTGTCGGAATAAGTAAGCAAAGCAGCTCGTCTCATGGGGAGCATGCTTCTCGCCTACTTTGCTTACTTTGTCTATGTAGGGTTATCAAAGCAATGGTTCAAAGTGCTGGGTATTTTTTATTTTTTGTTCTACTCCCTTGACTCACTGTGTTTGTTAAGTGAGCCAGATGTATCGTACGCATCATTCATCAAACTCCGCCCTGCCTAAATATATTTTTTGCCACCTGTGACGGAAGTGCAGTATGGGTCAACTGCAGGATTGGTTGTGCAATGTGCATCTTATTCAGTAAATGCGGTATTTACAATGTTTTCAATGCAGTGCAAACCAAACACGCAAGCTGTGTTGTTTCCCTTCGCTTACTCAATCACCACTTAGTACTTCACACCTTTATTTTTTACAAAGTTCTTCCATTCCAGACTACCAAATGGGAAAATCCATTCTTGGCGTGTGCCACATTTCATTTTATAACCATGTGAAGTGAAGTGATTCCAGAATATAAATTACCTGTCTAATCCCTCCTCATGGTATATCCAGTGCACAATTTGCGCTCCCCTCAGTGTTGACTGTAGTGTCAACACTACAGTAAAGGCTAAGGGGCCCTGACACTACAGTCAACACTGAGGGGTGCGCAAATTGTGCACTGCATGTAACATGATGCAAAGGAGAAAACATTTCTGGGTTATGATTTAATGTTTGGCCATGCCCTTTTCCTTGCCCAAACTGCTTTTCATGACCTCCTCTACCATTTATCACACATTCTTAATGTTCCTTTTTGTAAAAATTGAAATCCGACCCATTAATTACACTTTATCCTGCCCGAGCCGGAGATTAAGTCTTGAGCCAGAGAGAATGGCTCTAGCCAGAGAGTACATTCGGTGCGTAGAGTATGGTCCGGGTGTGGAAATTCCAGCCCGATTGCAGACGTACAGTTAGGAGTCAAAAGTGCTTTCTGTGAATACCAAAAATCGTAAGTGCCTTTTGTGAATACCAAAAGTAGGAAGTTTAGGATTTTGTCTAGGATTAGTTCTGTGAATCGGCCCCTAAATTAGTGGGTTACATATCAAAGCTTTACAAAGAATTGACACCAGAGTACTACACATTAATGACACAACAAGAATTCCTGAAAGTGATAAAATAACAAAAATAATTTGGCTAATAGGGAGCTAGTAGTAACTTAGTTATGAAACCCTTGAGTCATAAAAAAATGGACTCAAAGTCGGGAGTGGACAAGCTTAGGTTAGAAGTTTACTGTTATGCAACAGAAGGAGGCCTGAGATTATGATGCTGAGGACTGATGTGCTTCGTCCTATATCTAAAATATGGATCGTTTTTCATGGGCGCATGGGAATATGGGGCGAGTGTGGGCTATTGCATAGAAGATCTGCAGTAAGTGGGTGTTGCTTTCACCACATCCCCCCACCAAGTGTGTGATCCATTGATGGTGTAAATTAAGCCATACCTCAAAAAATCACATAGCCCAGGGGAAGAGGGTTAGGAGTTTGATGAATGGACAGGAAATTGATTTTTGGGAAACGGTTTGACAGACACTACACATGGACAACATTCATATGGGTAATGAGCAGCACATCATTTGTCATCAATCTGTTGTGGAAGGAAGCAAAGGAATGAGTATGATAGAGTACAGAAAAATGCATTGCAAACAGCCCTTCTATCTCGAGACCCAAGTTATCAGATATCTAAATGTTCGACTTCTAGCTTGGGGATTGATCCCACCCACCCAGTTCTCCAAATTTAATTGTTAAATGAAAAATGATACTGTATTGATAAATTAGGTGGTGCACCTTCATTCTCCTCAGGAATGTCCACTCTTAGGTGCCTGTCCGCACTGGTCCAGTTGGTAAGCAGGAGTGCTAGGCTCAGTTTTTGCACTTCATTTGTTTAAGAGACTAGAAGGCCTTCAGGTTGTAAAACAGAAACTGTATTTTAGAGTCAATGAGGACAAAGGGAAGGTAAGCTTCAAGAGGAGTGTTCCAAGAAGACCCATAGGCAGAGAAAACAAACAAGAGGGGGACTCAGAGTATCACTATTGCCACAAGTCCAACACACACAAGCACACACACACACACAAACACAGACAAACACACAGCATCATTTCACAAATAAACAAACATCTCTCCATTCCACATAGCTGAGTACTAGGCCTTAGAATCTTAGTTTACCTTTCAATGAAAGTTGATAACTTCTTGCTTTTAGCTGTTGATGAGGTAGTCCCACTGCTCAAGCCCAGAGTTCTTCTATCCTCCTCCTGACTCCTAGTAACTCTGTCCCAGACCAGTCATCATCATGACCCGAGCAAGATAGATGTGTAGAGCACTGCTGTTGAAGAACAAGGAGAGAAACAGAATTGCAGTATTTTGCATAGGTTTTTGCTAGTTAACTAAAGTGAATGTTCTGGTCTCTGAAGAACCAGAAAAAAAGGAAAAAACCATGCAATTAATTCTGGCTAAGTGGGAAAGAGCCAATACCCTCCAGGGAAAAAAATGATCAACCATCACTCAGACCCCAAACATTGCAAATAAATAATCATCTAAAGAAATGTCCCATACTACAGTTGAACACACCCTCGCTTACTGTCGGCCACCACATCAATCATCACTCACAGTCACTCGATCATCTGATCACCCTGTTCCAATCCAAGCACAGTGGTAGGTACATTATCTCCCCTTTGATGCAAGCAACAGAGTGGAATTTGGCAGTTTTATAAATCATACGATTGTCTGGGGCAGCCATACTCGATGATTAAAAAAACAGAAGAATCATAGGAGAGGACCATAAAGGTAATTCATTTACGCTAAGTTTGAAAAGGCCAATCATCAACAGGGAAAAAATGATCGTCCATCACCCAGGCTTCAAACATTGCAAATCAATCATCTCAGCCAAGTTCCTACATTACAGTTCAACACCCTCGTCTACTGTCTAACACCACACGAATCATCAATCATCATCATTGCAAACACAATTACTCACTCACCATTACAATAGTTGTAGTTACCTCTTCCAAACAAAGAGTGGGTACCTTAGGTATTGGGTATTCACCTTTGATACAGGCAACACATTGGAATTTGGTATTGGCAAGCACTCTTGTAAATCAACGATCTACTGGGGCAGACCTTCTAATTCTAAGTGATGCAAAAAGGGATAGGCATGCAAGGGGGTAGGCATTGTCTCCAATGTCATGATGGAATTATACAGGCTTCTTCAACGTACACTGGTCCAACTTTATTCTGGCAATATATGTGACAAAAAAATGTTGGGGCAGCATAAATCTGACACAAAAAGAATATGTTCAATGAGAAATTATTAAAAAATTCTATGGGGCACTGCCATACTTAGACCAGGAAGTAAAGTTCGTCTGGAAACTAAGGTGGTTCACCCAGAACTTAATCAACTAACACATTTGATTCAATTCCAGACCAATCACCCTCCTCCTCCTCCTGTGCTGTTTCAGGAACTGTGTAATTGTATGGTGTACAATGGTTCATTTTGATCATAGTCAATGTCTCCACATTTTGAGGAGAGAGACTGGTCCTTCTCACTGTAACATCTGCACCAGCTGCACTGAACACATGCTTAGAAGACACACTGGTGACAGGACAAGCCAGATACTTTATTGCCAGCCTGCTGAACTCTGGTCATTGGTGCATCTTCCCATATCAATACATCAAAGGATTGTGATCCACATAGAGCTCTTTTGAATCATCCAGATACTCCTGGAATATTCTGTGGATGGTCATTGGTGCTGCCACTTGCTCAACCTCTTTTGCTATCACCTCTGCACAGACCTTGAGCCCTGCCAATTGAAATCAATACAATTCAGAGGTTTGGTCCAGTTATTCTGTTGCTGTTGTTGGCGGTATTCTGGTTAATGGTGTTGTTGGCAGCTGTGGGACAAGACTGACCTATCTGGAAGTTGAATGTGGCACCCCAGAACTGTGGGGTGGGGCTCGATGTTTCAGGCATTCTTCTTCCAAGTCTCCTGCTTGTGCTACAATCCACCGTTTGTATTTGTACAGTGGATCAAGTAGTGTGGCACAGATGTACTTTTTGGACACGATGATGTCATGTCGCAGCCTTATATAAAACCAAGCAAAGGATTAAGGTCTCAATCAAGGCATGTGCTTCTGTATTTTCATTTACACCTGCAGGTGGAATCTTTCAGACACCTTTAACTGTTCCTGTAGGAGATAATAGGATAGCTTGTCCGACCGTACTGTCCTTCCTGCTAACCTCCTGTGTGAAAAACTTAAAAGGGAGTAGCATCAGTGTCAGGCATTTAACTAGGCCTCCTTTGTTCGCATCCATGGTCATAGCTTTCCCAACTGCATCTCCTCCTCTTTGAATGACATAATCATTGATCTGTTTGTGCTGCTCAAACAGATGTTGCAACATGTAATAGATTGAGTTACAATGTGTTGGCACCTTCTGTATCAAGGCTTTAACTGGTGCTGTATTATTACGCTGAATAATCTGCAACTGCTTCAGGGCTTTAAAAGAATGGTTGTGGGGCGTGGCCAAGATGGCGGCGGAGTAGGACGTGTCTCTGAGTCCCTCCGGCGCCATGAGTTCTAAAGCTTTGTTTCGCACCCTCTTAGGAACCCCCTCCATCAGGGATTGCTGGCCTCCCAACACCCTGCTGCAGCGGCGGGCCGGCTGGGGGTCCTGTCTCGCCCATCGAAGCAGCATTTTGCCGCAGCGGTAGGAGAGGCCTAAAGCGCGCCGGACACCAGGCGCTGGAGTGTGCCCTAGCTGGGGGAGTGCACGGAGCGGGGAGGCGACGCAGCGGAGGAGCTGCTGGGCGAGAGAGGGTGAAATCGAAGCCTCGGCATACCTCGCACGGCTGGAGGAGGCACCGGGAATTGGGACTACGCTGACACCTGGAGCACACCGTTGTGAGGCACGGAGAGCGGGAACCGGGCAAGGTGAGCGGAGACCCGGCTGAGCCGCCCACTAGAGTCCAGGGCTTTGGGGCCTAGGCGGGCCTGGTGTCCCGATGAGACGAGAGGAGCCCCTGCAGCGCTGTTACTGATGGCGGCGACGGTGAGCCCCGGTGGAGCGAGGGAGGGCCTGTGACTCGTTAAGCCAGCGACGTGGGAGTGCTGGAACCCCGTGATAGCAGGGCTGGAGCCCCAAACTGCCTGGAGCTCCCTGGCATAGCCCAGGGAGAGGAGGGAGAGATCTGCTGGCCTCAGGGCGGCAACGGGGCCCTGCTGGAGTAATTGTTGTGCGAACTGCCCCTTCCCAGAGAGGGGCTGACTGTACTGCCCCCTGACCTGTGGGATCGAGCTCAGGGACCTCAGCCTGAAGTAAAGCACACGTGGCCGGTGTGGGGCCAGGTTGAGCACGCGAACACCTGAGACCGGACGTGAGAGTGGCGCAGCAGCCTTACCGACCTCGGGGGCGTTTTGAAGAAGAAGGGCCCACTGTAGTCGGCTATGGTGGCGGCTAGGATGAAGAAGGAAAAGCCGGGCAAGGACGGAGTACCGAAGAGTTCAGGGCAGGCCGTGTCCCCATTGGCTGACAAGTCCCCGGGTCGGAGTCAGGCGGAGGAGCCTGCGACCAAGGCCTTTATGCTGGAGCTTTTCGCAGCAATCAAATAGGACATTGCAGGACTGCGCACCCAGCTGGCCCCGGACTTGAGGGAGGTCCGAAGAGATGTGGACGAAGTAGGAGAGCGTGTGGCCACGCTGGAAGAACATGACCTTGAGACGGGGAGCGACATACACTGGCTTCAGCAGGACGTCATTAGACGTACCGAGCAGAACCTCGACCTTCAAGCACATGCCGAGGATTTGGAGAACCGGTCCCGTCGCAACAATATCCGGAACAGAGCGGTGCCATGGAAGGGTGAGGGAGCGGATCTCCGTGAGTTTGTCGAGGCCCTCTTTAAGCAGATCCTGCAAGACGAGGAGGCCACGGACATTCGTATGGACAGAGTGCATTGTGTGGGCCTACCCAAGGATACGAAGGCACCACCGCCGGACATCCTCGTTTGCGTGCATGATTTTCAATTGAAGGAACGTATCCTTAAGATGGCGCGCAACGTCGTCCCTCTGCAGTTCCGTGGAAATAATCCAGTGCTCTACCAGGATTTGGCAGCATCAACACAGCAGAAGCGCAGGGACTTCAAGCCGATCACGTCGTACCTGCGAGATCGCAACGTCGCATACATGTGGGGTCATCCTTTTCGGCTCATTTTCCACTGGCAAAACAAATTGGTTCAGGTGCGTTCGCTCACAGCTGCCATGGACCTCCTGGGTATCGAACACACAGAAGCAGAGTCAACGGGCGGTAGCGATACCTTCAGGCAACGCGACGATCGACGGAATGGCAGAAAGTGGGCCACTCTGCACCCAAGAAGGGTCCTGATCCCTCAGCATGTCTCCAGGAGAGGGGTGCAGCTGTAGCCTCCGTGGCTCTGGTTACAGAGGCGGCTCCGGATGATGTCCCGGAGGTTCCGTGAAGCCTGAGAGGGTACACTGCCGGCGTCGGAGGGGGGCATCCCCTGAAGGTACTCTAGTATGTCCTGTTGGTTGAGTGAGTTCTGTATCGAGAAGTGGAAGACTGTGGACTGGTACCTATCCCCTTGCCTTTGTGGCCTGTACTACGGACTTGCGTACTTCACTCTGTCTTTTTCTACTTCAGTTTGGTTCTGTTATGGGGGGGTTCGGTGTAAGTATTGGGGCAGGGGGGGTGGGTGCAGGGGAGGACTCCGCATCAGATCTTTGCCGCTTGTGCATACGTGTGCCTTTCTGCTCCTTTCCTTCATGCTGATTGGTGGGTGCTCTGAACACTTGCGCTGGCTATGCTCGGCCCTGGATTTGCTTTGGGGCACATATGATGCAGATCTAGTTAGACTGTGATGGCTAGAGAGCTGAAAGTGGTGAGCCTTAATGTCTGGGGACTAAACAATCCGGTGAAACGCTCTGCGGTCCTGTCCCTCCTTGAGCAGTCTGGGGGTGATGTATGCCTCCTACAGGAGATGCACCTCCTGCACAAGGACGAGCGTCGAATGCGAGATAAGAGATTCCCCCTTCAGTGGTGGCCGTCGGGCCCGGCTAAGAAAAATGGAGTTGCCCTCCTCTTCAGCGACCCGGATGCGCTGTAAGGTCTTGACTCATCTGGTAGATATACGGGGGAGATTCCTGGCGGTGGGGGTACAGTGGGGGGACACAATTTTTACCATTGGGTCCATGTACGCACCAAACACACAGCAGGAGCCCTTTCTGCGCACAGCTTTGACCCAGGTCCTTGCTTACCCTGACGCTTTCCTCTTGGTGGGGGGGACTTTAATCTTGTAATGGATGAGACTCTCAATAGGTCAGCGAATAGGCTGCACTGCTCGGGGTCCTGGTCAGTAGAGGGGAAGCAGTGGTTGGCAGATGGTGGTTTGCATGATGTGTGGCGGCTGCAACACCCCCAGGAGCGCGACTATACATATTACTCAGCTGCACACCAGACAGACGTGCGCCTGGACCACTTTCTGGCTTCCTCCGCCCTGCTGCCCCACCTTCACGACGCGGATATTGCCCCCCGATCACTCTCAGATCATGCGCCCCTGACGGTCATGTTTACCCTATGCGGCGCGCGCCCTCCCTCAGCTGGCTGGCGGTTGCGCGACTCCATGCTTCGCGCTGACGCTGTAGTGGAGAAGATTAGGGACACTATCACGCATTACTTCGCCGAGAACCCCATCGGAGAAACGGCGATAGCATCTATTTGGGAGGCGCTGAAGCTGGTGGTTGTAGGAGAGTAGGGTCTGCAATCCTATGATCACCCCAGATTTTTGCTTTTTGCTTCACTGGTTTACGACTTTACCTGGCTGTGGACCTGCTAATCAGACCCACAGCCTAGCTGTTCTCTCTCTAAATTGACATGTGTACCTTAGGTGCATTTACCAATTGGTACTGGGCCACCTTATCAGTCCCTGTACCCAGGGCCTAACAGGGGCTGCAGCATGTATTATGCCACCCCTGGCTGGCCATCTAAATCTGACACAACTGGCTGCATGACAGCTGGGGCAAGGTGGTGTAATCACCCTTTGCTTTATATATAGTATACCTATATCTAACCATTAAATGGACACCTGTATTCCTATCAGTCACTCCTATGGCAGGCCTTAACAATCCTGAAGGCAGAGTGCTTGGAATTATGTGAGATGGTGCTCTGGCATGAGCTGAGCCCGTCTGCAGCTTGCGGAACCAAGTCCTAATAGCTGTTCTATGATAACGCGTACCATATACTCTTAAGTGCATTATAATCCTCGCGGTTATTTGCTATCTTTGGTATCGCTTTATCAAAACATGTCGAGTAAGGTGTCATACGAATTGGAATACTAACCCCTCGCCAATTCTGGCGACGGGGTTAGCATTCCACCCTTCTAGAGGGACACGACATGTATGGAACTGTGAACCCCGGTTAAAGTTAACTCGAGCCTCAGCATCACAAAATGGATGCTGCCACCACAGACACAAGTCTGACCCCCTGCAGCTGGGAGTCCTTCCAGCGAGGGGAGCTTGGACAAAGGGTTTCCTGTCAGGGGCGGTGCTAGCACCATCCCAGACAGGGTTTTGTGTATCCTAGGTAGGCAGGGCTGAATAGGAAGGTGACTGAAAGTGGCACCCCGGTACTCACTATGCATCTGCCGGCTTGAATCAGTTCCAGGGGCACACCAGCCCCTGAGCTGGGGAAAGTCCGGCATGGGAGAGGGGTGTAACCACCCCCCTTCCTGGTCCCACCCAAGGGCAGTACCTAGTCCCGTACCAGCCCCTTTCTTTAGAATAAAGATAGGAGCGGGGACCCTTCCAAATTAGATCATCTTTGAATCCTGAAACTACTTTCTATGAAAGGAACTCTCGACTTCTTCTCAAGATTTCGCCCTTGTGACTAAGGAGTAGTCACCCTGCAGCAGCAGGCACCAACTAAGTATCTTGCGGTTTGCTAAGACGTCCTTCCTCCGGAACCAGACCGACCAGCTCGACGAGACCCGGACTCCCTGCCCTCTCTGACCTCAACCTGCCTCTACAGCACAGCTGAGAACCGTAGGTGCGACGAGACCAGTGGACCCGGCGACCATCAGAACCAGCACAACACTGACCCAGCACGACCGCCGAGGGGCCCTCGAGTGGGTGCATTGGGGTAAGAGAAGCCCCAACCCCAAGCAGCACGAGCACCGAAGACCAGCCCCCCAGCATCCACCAGATCTGCGTGGGGCCCTTTTGCTTCTGTGTCGCTTGCCACCTTGTCCGGTCACTTGCCCGTTGGCTAGTGACCCTCTTGACGACGTCCTACGTTTGTTTCACCACTGGTCTAGCTCCTCTAGACTGGCACTAGTCTCCTCCTGAAGGGGACCTTCCTCTGACCCTCCTGGTCCACCCAAGACGCCATTTTGTGTCGCCACGTGGGCTTGCCGTAGCCAAGGCTTGTTGCCTCTTTCACCGGATCCAGCATCGCCAGCAGCAGACATCCGACGTGGGACAGCTCACAGACCTCCAGCCTGGTCGACATCAGCGCCCCTGGTCCGTGCAGCAGCAGAATCCAGTGTCACCTCTTCGCCTGGCTGAGTGACCTCGTCCGGTGCCATCCTGGTGCCCACCTAATCACTGGCTAGTGATTCAGAACTTGGTCCCCTCTGCTTACAGGTACTCTTCTTCAGCAGATCCAGTCCTTGGAACAGTCCGGAACATCTTCACTGGTCGCCTGCCAGCAACTTCCACTTCAGGCTCCTGGTTCGTCAACGAGGATTCCCGACGACACTTGAACCCTATGCAGCCGCAGCCCCTGGGCTAGGTAAACCGAGTACCACGGTGCTCCAGCGTAGACCAACTCTCTAAGTGTCTAGATCCACTTTCGTTTTTGACCTACCTAGTCGGGTTCGCCCGAGAACACTAACTTTTGCATTTACTAGGATCCATAGACTTTGTCCCGCATTACGTGTGACAGTTCCCACTCTGCACACGGCGTTCCTAGACCTCCTGCTTCTAATCTAAGGGTTCAGCATTGTAGGCCTAGCGATTCCAAAGTCTCTGAGAGTAGTACTTACCTGCTAGTAATTTCGCATTCCACTTCCATAGTATATGGTTTTCCGTGCCCCTCGGGCATTTGTGTAAATTGTGCGACTTTCAGTATTTCTTTAAGAGCTTTGTATTGTGCTTAGCACCCTGTCCTCATAAAGAGTCCAGGGCTGCTGTGTTATAAATAAATATCCTTTTATTTTCATAACAACTTGTGTGGTGTCCTTTCACTTGGTGTTCAAGGGGTATATGTGATGGTATAACAGCTGGCTTAACACGCCCTCTAGAGTTTAGCCTAAAGACTTCTCTTGTCCATGCTACTAGGATAGCTGGTCTATAAGGTTGACTTACAACCAATCATCAATAAGGGTCGTTTGGACTGATACATAGTGATCACTAGAATAGTGAGCACTGCATATCAGGCCAACTTCTCACAGTGGTTAGGGGGGACTTTATTGCTTTGGCAGCCACATACTCCAAGCTTTGAAGAGATAAGAGGGAAGAGCTGGAGAGGGAGGTGCGAGGCTTGGAGGCTGTCCACATGTACTGGGGCCCGCAGGGTTTGGAGAGAGCTCGAAACTAAGAGGCGCATGCTGAAACATCTAGATCTCGATAGGGCGGAATACGCGTTACTGCACCTGCGTCATAAAATCTATATGAGCGGGGACAAGGGAGGTAAAATGCTTGCACATTGCTTACGGGCCCAGGCCCAGTCTCGTGCCATCACCGACATCCAGGACCATTAATCTGTGTCGCGTACCACTGACACTGAGATCGCTGCGGCCTTTCGCCATTTCTACCAAACTTTGTACACAAAGGAGGGTTCTCCGCCCGTAGATTGTGACTGGTAAATTGCGGCGGCTGGCGTTACCCCCTTGTTGGAGAGTGCGGTCGTAGATCTGAACATGGAGATCTGCGTGGAGGAGGCCATCTCTGCCATTGCCTGACTAAAGTTAGCTAAATCCCCCGGGCCTGATGGTTTCTCGGCACTATTTTATAAAACCTTTTGCCGGGAACTGGCTCCGTTTCTGACCCGCCTTTTTAATTCATTCCTGGAGACGGGCTCGGTCACGCCCTCTATGTCGGATGCTACCATAATGGGGAAAGCTCCTTGATCGTTCATAGGTGATGCCAAAACAGTAAGTGATTTTATTCCAGGTTCTAGGGGAGTGCTAGCTGGTAGATTAAGGAGGGATTTTATGAAACGATGTTCGGTGGCAATAAGACATTCTGTGTTCCCACTATGCCACCGTACTGCTCCATACAAAAGTGCTCCTAAGGCTTTAGTATTATACTTTCCTAATGCTGGAGCCACTTTCCTGGACACTCTGTTTCTATGAGTCTTATTTATGTGGGCAGTCTGTTGAATTAGGGACAAATGTATTTTCTCTATACGGGGTGCCCAACATACGTTTGGGGATTAAGTAAATCCTTAAAATAATTAAAAACAGAGACTAGTTCTATAGTACGGTCCCTTACATACATACGTCTCTTGGATGGCTTCAAAGTACCCTTGGAAAATATAATGTACTTTGTTTTTTTCTCAATGAGCTCCAAACCACGCTCATCACAAAAGAGTTTAAAATTATTTAGCGGCGGTTGGAGCCCTTGTGGAGATTTTGATATTTTTAACGTGTTGTCGGTAAAGGGAAGAGCAGGCGCTATGCTCTCCCTGACTTCTGAGGCATTTCACCCATTCCTGTCAAGGAAGCCTGCTACCCCATTAAGAAATAGCAAGAAAAGAGTGGGCACTAAGATGCACCCCTGTCTCACTACACAAATTATAATGAAGGGCTCTGTCAATCGTCCATCCACCCCAAACCTAACTTGGGCTTTATTTGCTGAGTGCAGGCAAATAAGGATATCTAATAGATTTCGGGGGAGTCCCAACACTGCCACCATCTTCCAGAGTTTAGATCTGGGGACCAACTCAAAGGCCGTACGCAGATTCACAAAGGCTACGTACAGCTTCCCCCCTCTAATAAAGACTTCTTTCCAATAGATGTAGAGGAAGCAGAAGACCTGGTCCAGGGTACAAATATTGGCACGAAAGCCTGCCTGATAATCAGACTGGATATTTTTTTCTAAAATCCAATCCTGGATATGGGCCAATAACTGCTTACAGAAAATGTTCTGCACAGAGTCAATTAAACAGATAGGTCTGTAGCTGACCGGGTTAGACCCATCTCCTTTCTTATAAATAGGTATGATCTTGGCTATTCCAGGAAGGATGGATTTCCATGCCCGAAAGGATAGCATTGAATAACATATTAATATAGGGGACCCAAACTTATAGATCTTCTCTATATAGGTAATTAGGGATTCGATCAGGGCTAGGAGCTCTCGCTGGAATACAGGAACTTATAGCTACTTGAATTTCCTCAAGAGATGTTTCTAAAGATTCTACAGAGTCAGATGGCACAATCTCCTTTGTGCCTACAATCTCCTCTTCCTCCTTGTTTCCGAGAGCATACAGGCCCCCAAAGTGGAATACCCACTCTTCCAGCTGGACTGTAAACTCTAAATGCAGACTTGCGTCAATTCAAACAAAGGGCTGCTTTCCCCCAGAAATATTTGGCTACCAGTGTACTAGGTAGAAAGGACCATAGGGAACATTCCCATTGTTTTTTGTTTTAATCTACTGCCTGCCGATATATGGCTCTACATACCACCATATCTAGGCGGATATTAGATTTCACTGCCTTTAGGAGCTCACCCTTGTCTTTTCTACAATCCTGATTATACCAGTCTGCCATTGGGGTCCCTCCTTTTACCTCCTTTTTTCCACAAGAATCCCTCCTTTTTTTCGAATGGCCTAGTGTTTCCCTGGTCTGCGTTAGAGTATTTTGTGCTGATTACTCAACTTCTCTAATATTTCTGTTCTGGAAAGTTTAGACAGCACCGCCACCTCTTCAAGCACTTTGGACTTAACAACTTCCAAAACTCCTGGGTGTTCCTCCACCCAGTCCCATCTAATCATTCTCAGGTTATTTCTGATGGATAGCTTGTCTGAGTCTGTCCAGCCCCAAATATCGAGTTTGCACTCTCTGTGATTAGTTAGGGAAAGGCTCAGGGCATTGTGGTCTTTGTCGGATACCTTAACCACTATCATATTGGCCACAATGGGCCACAGGCTAAGATCGACCAAACAGTAATCAATTCTGCTGGCATAGTTAGGTCTATTGAAATAAATTTCCAATTAGAATCTGATTTCCTCCTGCCATTTGTTGCTCTCAAATCATGCTGCAGTGTAAAGGCCAATACATGTCCTCCACTCTTTGTTCTTCTAACCATTGGGAGATCTAGCTGCATGACTTGCCAGGAGCTGTCCCACTCCTCTGTCAAATCTAAAGGAGCAGGAGCAAGGGGTTCAAGTGTACAGGTAAAATCCCCGGCTACTAGTAAAGGGATATTTCCAGTGCATTCAGCCAGGATATATTCTAAAATACCTATAGGATTGGTTGACTCTCTATCCAGGTCTACTCTATAATACATATTGAAAATTCTGATTATTTAGCCTGAGTGCAAAGTAAGATCAATTGTCAAGATGTCCTGGGAGTCAACGGGGACTCGTTTAACTTTACACCAAAGTGCAATTTTCACTCAAATCGCTAAGCCGCTCGAGGGTCTCCCCTTACCTTTCCTTGTGGCGTTAATGCCATAAGATGGATGCCCACACCTTTAGGGGGTATACAGACCTAAGGTCTCTTGGAATAAGATCACATCATGAGAATACACAAAGTTGCCCCATTCTGGTTCTACTAACATTACAGCAATCACTGCAACATTACAAACCTGGACTCTTTGCAGCTCATGGACTACAACAATGGGAATAGAACAAGCCTATGCTCCAAGATTATACCCCTTTCGTCCTCATGGATAGCACCACTATCTACCCCTCCTACTAGGCCCACAGTTTTTGTTAGGGCCCTTGTGTCCTAGGGTTTTTCAAGAAGCCCAGACAAGGAGGGGTGCCTTAATTGTATATCCATAGAGCTAGGGGTCATTTCATTGCTCTCTATGTTCAACAATCCTCCTTCCTGAAGTCATCCCTGACTCCCCTCTATGGCCATTTTTGCTATTTCCCCTCCCCTCTGGACTGAAATATTTAGCCTAGGGCACATGTCCAAGGCTTGCCTATATTTGAGAAAAATAGAGGTATTAGCAAGTGGGATGGTACGAGAATCAATTGCCATCAGACCATCTACTATGGCTCTATTGAAAAAGCTAAGTTTTACTACATCATTTAGCATCCCTGGTATGTTTATCCTTTCCTCTTGCTTAATGTCTTCCCTTATAATAGAATAGCTGTATTGTGTTTCCCTGAACTAATGGGTTACCTTATTCTTATTTAAGGCAGGGTCCTCCCGTCTATCACTAGGGAGTTTAGGGACTTGTACAGGATAAATTAGTGCTTCTTCACTCTGGACATGAGTTCTAGTTTAAAAGCCACCTTCAACTACCCCTATGACAAAAGGTTGAGCAAGGCTATGCATAGGGAAGCACACGTCATTGAGTACCACCTCTCCTCTATTGGGCTCTCTTCTCACCCCGCTGCCCTGGTGTGGGCGTCAGTATATAGCTGGTCTACCACTATACCCATTGTAGTCTTTGCAGCCTCCTGCGTGGTTAGTGTGAACTCAACTATAATGCTGGATGGGAACTCGGTGGGTCTGCTGAGTTTTGGCAACAACTGCATCATCATTGTGCATCCTTGCGGAGCAAGGTTGGACGGGGAGGTTCCCTCATGATCTTTAACTGGGACTTTTGTTTGGGTCACTGGGGAGTGATTCCTTCCAATGCTTGCCCTCCCTTTTAAGTCAGTGACCACCTTTATTAGTGCTGCAACCTCACCCCTCAAGGCACTCAATAGATTATTTTAGGCTCTGCAATAGGAAATAGACCTTCATTACTTGTAGTGTTCAATCCAATGTTTACTTATCCTTCCCCTCCATTAACCACCTCTGAGAGAGCTGCATATCTATTGTGGCATTCAACTTGATCTACCTGAACTTTCGCAAAAGTGTCCGAGTGCTGCTCACAAATATCAACGGGTGGTTCTGCATTTCTACCTCCTAGATTTTTCCTATTACTTTTTCGGGGTTTACTAAACATCTGTTGAATTAGTTTTGAAGCCTTCTTAGCAGGGGGTGAGACACGGGATAACTCTATTGATACTGGAGGAAAAATATCAGAGTTATTGGGGTTGGCAGATGTAGCAGACAGCGGTGTGGGCATTGTGTGTGTGATTTCTTGGCATTCTGCAAGGACTCTATCCTATCTATTGCATAAGAACAAATAGCGCTGGTACACAGTTTCCTGGAGAGGGAGGCGCCCTGGGCTTTATCCTGAACTTTCCTTTTACCCATTACTGGACATTAACAACAACTACACACAAAAACCACAAGTGGTGCACAGAACCAGATCTACTGATTTACAATTTTGTTAATCAGCAAAGAACATAAATTAACCTAGATGGCTACAAAAATGATCCCAGGGAATATACACCTCCTCGCTTACTCACAGCCTCGCTACTGGGGCATGGTTAACTCCTCGTTTTCTACACATTGCCATAGCTCACAATTTGAGTCAAAGATAGAGGAGTAGCATAATGGTAACAGGGCTAAAACAGAAAAAGACCTGTTAATATGATGCAGAGCTCAGCTGGCGCTAGAACAGCATGGAGAATAAAAATCCAGTACCAGGGGGGGCGCCCTGCCTCCTCCTGTCGCAGATGGGCGTAGGATGGGCCCATCCTTGGCCCGGGCTTTGCTCAGAAGCAGCCTGTGCATGTCCCGTGCTGAGGGGTAAGAGACATCGCTTTAAGCGCATTAACCACGACTCCCCCAGCAGCAGGACCAAGCAACCAGTGCACCCTGGGACTGGAAGTCCCACCAGGGTGAAGTGTGACAACAGTGATGAGAAAGTGGCCCCCGCAAGTCAAGGGCATGCAACAAAAAGTCTTGCGCCATGAGGGAAGAGGTAGCACTTTAGGCACATTGACTACTCCTCTCCTGTGACACCAGCAGCAGGACCAAGTAACCGTGGACCCTGGGACTATAAGTCCCACCAGGGTCAAATGTGTCAAGAGTGGTGAGATGGTGGCCCCCACAAGTCAAGGGCATGCAACAAAGAGACAAACATTATCATTTAGTGTGGTTACTGAAGTTATTATACGTAATTAACAGAACAGTGTATCCATTCGTAAAATCACACCAACATAAACTTTCATGATGTACACTCAGGAAGGATAAGAAAGAGCAACAACAGCATTCAGATGTAACAGTTTACTTTATGTGTGTCAAGTTGGGATGTGGCACTCAGGAAGGAGCAGGTGGCAGTGGAATAATTTGTATACCATAAATGTTGTTGTGTGCCAATAGCATACATGGAGTTAATGCCGGATGTCAGGAAAATGGGGGGGGGGGGCATTAGGAAAAAATAAAAAATGTAAAAAATTAAAAGTTAAAAAATTTTTTTTAATTATGAACAATAAAAAATGTAAAATACAAAATTACAAATAAAAAATTGAAAATTAAAATGTTTTTTTTAAATAAGTGAAATTATCCTAAATAATATAATGTATTAAACTCCTATCTCAAACATCCATGCAAGCCTATGGCAAAGGGGTACTCTGGCTGGATGCACAGAATGGCTGCCAGCCAGTTCCACATGGTCAACAACAACATTGAGCAAGAAGGCATAGGGAACAAAGAGAAGACATGCAGTTCTTTGACAAAAGCACACTGGCTAGCTACACAAAATGGCTGCCAGCCACATGGTGACAACAACAACCAAGCAAGAAGTCATGGGGAACAAAGAAGACATGCAGGCCTATGACAAAAGCACACTGGCTGGCTATACAAAAAGGTCGCCAGCCACATGGTCACAACAAGGAGGCAGCTAGAAGGAATAGGGAACAAAGACAACATGCAGGCCTATGGCAAAAGCACACTGGTAGGCTACAAAAAATGACAATCAAACACATGGTCAAACAGCAAGAAAGGAGGCAATGCCACCATATAGAACACATTAAGGCCTATGGCAAAAGCACAGTGGCTGGCTTTACAAAATGGCCACTGGTCACAACAACAAGCAAACAAAAAGGCATGGGGAACAAAGAAGATATGCAGGCCTTAGGCAGAAGCACACTAGCTGGCTACACAAAATTTGCCCCCACCACATGGTCACAACAACAAGCAAGGAAGAAGGCATGGGGAAAAAGGAAGACATGCAGGTCTATGGCAAAAGCACACAGGGTGGCTACACAAAATGGTTGCCAGCCACATGGTCACGACAACAAGCAAGCAAGAAGGCATTGAGAACAAAGAAGACATGCAGGCCCATGGCAAAAGCAGACTGGCTGGCTACACAAAATGACCTTATAAAAACGAAGGGATAGGGGGGTCTATGTGGGTTAGGTTACCGACCCCGGCACCTCACAACCCAATCTATAACGAAAATACTTAGCAAGAGATGTCTGGTCAAAGAAAATGTGTGCTGTTCTGAAACTAAGTACAAACAAAGATCGTAGACCAGACACAAGAAATTACACTAGGCTGAAAAACTCCCATCAGCCCACCATTGTGGCGGAATATCATCACGTGGGATACGGATGGTGGATCCAAATCTCGCCCAACCCATCTGTTGATGGTGCAGAGATGGATTGCTGAGGTAACCTTCTAGCCACAGTGTATTTCAAGTGGTACTGATGATGTGCAGTGCTAAGTGAAAGTGAGTGAGAAAAATAGAAATAAAAATAACTACTAGAACAGAAAATATGTTTAATAGGCACTGTTCTAGTGTCAAGATTAAAAGAACGCCTAATAGTCTGGAAATATGACTATATGGTGGCGCAATGCAGTGTGGTCGACATGTTTTAGCTGTTTGGAATCAAGTATCCAGCTTTCTTCAGGACCGTGATGTAATAGCAACTGCAGAGTAAGTGATCATGTGAAAAAATCATACAATATTGAATCAAAATACTCCTACCAGGAACTTGGATCCCCAATGTAAACTGGTGGAAAGTTAAATGACTCGTCCTTTTCCCAGCGTTATGTGGGAAATAACCTCACCTCACCCGGCACCCGCTCGGGAAGGAATGAGGCCCCGCTCTGTCCGTCGGTACCTCTCGCCGGCTTCCACTCTATTTTTCTTACTCACTTTCACTTAGCACTGCACATCATCAGTACCACTTGAAATACACTGTGGCTAGAAGGTTACCTCGGTAATCCATCTCTGCACCATCAACAGATGGGTTGGGCGAGATTTGGATCCACCATCCGTATCCCACGTGATGATATTCCGCCACAATGGTGGGCTGATGGGAGTTTTTCAGCCTAGTGTAATTTCTTGTGTCTGGTCTATGATCTTTGTTTGTACTTAGTTTCAGAACAGCACACATTTTCTTTGACCAGACATCTCTTGATAAGTATTTTCTACACAAAATGACCACCAACCACATTGTATAACAACAAGCAAGGAGGCCATGCCACAACAAAGCACACATGTAAGCCTATGCTAAAAGCACACTGTCTGGCTACACACAATGACCACCAGCCACATGGTCACAACAACATGCAAACAAGAAGGCATGGGGAACAGAGAAGACATGCAGGCCAATGACTGAAGCACACCGGCTGGCTACACAAAATGGCTGCCAGCCACATGTTCACAACAACATGCAAGCAAGAAGGCATGGGGAACAGAGAAGACATGCAGGCCTATGACAGAAGCACTCCAGCTGGCTACACAAAATGGCTGGCAGCCACATGGCCAAACAACAGGCAAGGAATCAACATGGCCACAAGCAAAGAACACATGCGGGCCTATGGGCACTGGGCTATATAAAATTGCTCTTGGCCACATGGCATGGTGAATAAAGACAACTGGTGGCCTAAGGCATGACCACAACACAGAAGACTTGCAGGCCTGTGGTAAAAGCACACTGGCTAGCTACATATAATGGCAACCAGCCACATGGTCACAACAACAAGCAAGACGGCATGGGGAGCAAAGTACACATGCAAGCCTATGGCAAAAGCACAATGTCTGGCTACACAAAATGACCACCAGCCACATGGTCACAAGAACAAGCAAGCAAGAAGTCATGGGGAACAGAGAAGAAGTGCAGGCCTATGAGAGAAGCACACAGGCTGGCTATATAAAATGGCATCCTCGGCCAGAACGAAAGAGTCAGCACAAGTCGTGTTCTCGAAGAGCCAAAATAGGGCAAGAGACTCGATGGCCAACCGTTGAAGTAACTTTGGGAATCACAGAAGGTACTGATGGACCTAACCGGAAACAGATTAATATATCTAATTCCTCAAACTTCTTCTAGAATAAATATTCCTGAGGATATCACACACAGAGCGCCCGTAGTCTCACAACACCTTACCACCCTGGTCCTGAAGAAAGCCCACCTGACCCACAGAGGCAACATAAGGGATGAAACATGTCGACCACCTTTTTTAACAATATTTTAAGTGCAGGAGATCCATAACCAAACCTCATTACGCACTACAACCAATCTTTTAAATAATATATCGAATTCGGATCTATTAAACTCACACCTGGCTGTACGAGTATTTTTTAGTCACCTTAGCCTATGACACTAGTATCCCTGATCACTACTGCACTAACCAGGGGTACACCTCCGGGGCGGACGAACCATGAGCACTAACCCCATGATGATGCTGTCACGTGATTAACAGTGGAGCGGAGAGTCAAGATATACCGCTACCTCTACCATCTGCATGTGAATGAGGGTTTTTTATTGGGACACTGAAAACTGAGAAATGCTAACCCAGGATATGCAGGACAAGTGATCCATTCCCCACTTAATTTTTGGATATAAAAAATGGCTGCCAGCCACATGGTCACAACAACAAGGAAGAAGACACAGGGAACAAAGAACACATGCAGACCTATGGCAAAGCACACTGGCTGCCTGCACAAAATGGCCACCGACCACACAGTCAAACAACAAGCAAGGAATCAGCATGGCCACAAGCAATGAACACATGCGGGTCTATCGGCATGGGCTTTTATAAAATGGCCCCCTGGCCGCATGGCATGGTGAATAAAGATAAATTTTGGCCTACGGCAAACACACCCTCACACTGGCCAGACAAAGGAGGCATGGATTGGTAACACAGAAAAAGAGCATTAATTCAGCAATGTCAAAAAACGAAAATGAAATGGGCTAAGAAATTTTACAAGACACATCCTCCAAAAGCATCATATATAATTACCCCACCTTTACACTGTTTGCAGAAAAAAAAGTGAAATAGCCCAAGAAAAACACATTTTGCAATGTAATCCAATGCCATGCATGGCCTAAATGATGAGCTCACTTGGACCGCACTATGACCTAGCAGATGACGCTTTCTGTCGTACATTTTTGATTTGGACTTATATTATACACCAACCGCATTAGATTATCCAGCCTTGAGAAAGCCTTGGCTTGTTGGGCCTCAGGCGAAGCATGTGTCGGCTGTTTCTCTGTCTTTACACATGTCTTCAAATAAAAAAGAAAAGAATACCACAGACGAGTACTCAATTTCTCAGTGTATATGACGTCTAGAACTGAATTTGGGGACTCAATTACCCCTGAAATCCATATGTAGAAGAGCACAAAACCAGTCACATAGCTCATTACTTTGATTCAGGTGGTATCTGGGTGAAACCGCCATTTTGGTTTGTGCCACAACCCCATTTGGGTCATGACCTATTATGTGTGAACCCTGGTTACAACCACCAATTCGAACAATTGCCATGGCCTAAATTATGTTTCAATTCAACAGACACCACAGAAATAGTTGTTTCATGCACCCACGACTGGGCCTACTGGCAGGAAGGTCCATTGGCTGACTAGGTCACATAGTAATTTAAATGACTATTGTAAACACATTGAAAAACACTGAGAAAATGTACTGAACTGTGCAACATTTATCCTTTACAAAAGAAGAAAAATGAAATGCAAAAAAAAAACTTAGCCCCTACTAAAACTGCAGGCCACCCACCACAATAAAGTTTAAAAATCTAACAAAAGTGCAAATAATCCTGGTGCATCCCCCCAATCAAACAAACAAAACTCTTATACTCCAAGATTCCAACTTACTTTTGAAATCTCAAATACAAAGTTCTTAAATCCAATGGTTTATATGTTGCAGACAAGGATGTGTGATCCTTACAGCTACAAAGCCCAATGAAAAGCGACCAGGAGAGAGACAAAGCACTGGGAGGAGTCTGCTGGACAGGAACAGGAAGTTGGAGTCTCTGAGACACTGCCTTCCTGTTGGATAAAAAAAAGCTTTTCATACAAAACAAACAAATCCAGCTGCCAGATGGAGAAGAAAATCCACTCCAAAAGCGTCTCAGCTACACCTTGAGCACAAAAGCAGCTTGAGCGCTCCATTTGTGATCACGCTAGATTGGTGTCGTTTGGCGGGAAGCCACATGAGTGAGCGCGTTCTTGTGGGAGCTCGCTATGGGTGCGAGAAGTCTTGCACTCGCTCGCAAGTGGCCCTGGATTATCTTGGCGCTTGTGAGTGAGTGCCAAACAAAACTTGAAGGTGCAAACGGAAAAAAACTCTGCTTCCACCCAAAAGGTGGAATACAGGAACTATGGGTTTCTCTACATTGCACAGAGTGTCTGAATTCCACACACTCCGCGAGGGGAGCAGAGTTTTACGCCTGGGCCTACTTTGCACACAATCAGCAGCTTGTACTCTGCCAACTGATAATCAGCTTTTAATCTTTCTTTTTAGGTTTTGCCTATAGCGTGCATGTGCTCGGAAAAAAATATTGTTAACAAAACTAAAGCTTCATAATGGGCTTAATAATGGGTTTAGAACCAACCATTACTTATCATGGGTTGGCTTTCATGTCACTCTTGTTTCCTAGTTTGTTACCAGTCATGCCTTCTGCTATCTGGTGGCTATTCACCTCTCCTGCATTCTTCTGGGGATTCTGTCCCTGCCATGGAGCATGGACCTATTACAGCTTCCTGTTTGTGGCCAGTACCCTTCCACTGGTGCGTACTGCTCCAGATTCAATGTATTTTTACTTTTTGCTATGAACTCTATAAGAGTACATGACACTGTACAGTCTAACTACTCCCCTCTGCCCTCCTCCTACTGTGCGTTGTTTGCTCCCCACCCGCTGCACATTATTTGCTTTTTATCTTCCCCAACCTCTTCCCACCATTTGTTTCTCGCCACCTCTGCCCTTCTCCTGCTCTCATTTGTTTGTTTAGCTCCAATCCCCCATCCTCCTCCCTCCTGTTGCTTGGCCCCCAAATGCTGGTTTAACACATAATGTGCAACATGGCTTAAAGGGGAAAAAAGCGCCATCAAGTGGTCAATACTGGCTACATCATAGCACTTTTTTTTTAAACTGTAAGCCATGTTGCACAACAGCTCGTGCTGTTGCGCGACATCTCTAAGCCATAGCGCATAGGTGAATCCTATTGACTTTGCTAATGCATTTTGTTAACACAGTGGACAGTTTTGCTACGCACCTGTGTACTAACTTTGTTTGCAATCAGGTGCAAATCGGGCAAGTTTTCTCCTTAATAACATAGGTCCTGTTCTTTAAATGTAAAACAATCAGTCACAATTAGTTCTCTTTGCTGGCCACCTGAAACACTTTTCCACCATGCAACGGTGCCAGGGTGACATTGGTAGTGGTGGTTTGCCAGCTTTAGTGTTCATGGGCTACAAATTCCATGTTGGTGCTGTGCAAATGAAAACTTACTTTCAGGCGTCCCTTCAAGCGGGCAAGCAATCAGAGGAAGGCCACGAATGCTCCTTCATATGTACGGAATATGCCAGGATGATGAATTGGAAAATGTTGAATAGAATTGGAATAATAAATGTATAGAGGGGAAAAAAATAGAAAATTCGAAATAGCTGCCTGTGGCTGTCCATGAAGCACGCGGCCCGCCGAATAGAAATGACATGGAAGGTGTTTGAGAAATAGCAGGAAACGTCCTGTTTGGCTGGTGGTGCAGGTAGATTCATTAGTGAACCCCCTTCCTTCGCGGGCAGACGGGCTGTTCTCAGGGCATTCACTTCCAACGATGGCTTAGTGAAATGGCAGATTGGGTTTCACCGACCCACTTGAGGCGGCCGTCTGCTGGTTCACCGAGGGGTTTACAGCCACCGTAAGTGGCCGGGATGCCGGGGTGCCGGACTCAGGTCAGTCTGGGAAGAGCTGCTGGTGAGCGTGGGGGCTGAGGCTTTTTAAAAGGAAACATCTGTATGAGACCCGGTCCCAAGGAATATGATAGCGGCCATTAAACCTTAGTCAGAAAGACTCCGTTTGCACGATGGATTCTTTTTTTAATTTTTTATTCTGGAGTCCCCGGGCTGTATCACATAATAGCCCCGAATATGATGGACTCGATTCATTGCCATGTGTGTGCTAATGCCAGTTACCACACAGAGTAGAATTTCAAGTTGGGTTTCGGCAGGTCAATCGTGCCCAAGTTTACTGGGGGGAAAATCTCCAGTAAATAAGGGGACATGCAGATTTTGGTGTAGTTAGCACCAAACGCTATGGCATATTTTTCTTGCCATAATGTAAGTGGATGCTATTTATTGCATCCGATAAATTCCTGCGATGTCGGAACAAATTAGGTACAATAAATATAGTACCCTTTTTCAGACCAAAAGTAACCAAAGCCAAAGTGAGCACTGCAGGTGTTAATTTAAGACTGTCTCTGTCTGCCACCGTATTGGGTTGGCTGGCAGCTTAACAGAGAAAGAGCAAGATCAGCGCTATGGTACCACCTCAAGCAGTGGTAAACAGCACTCATGGGAACTTCAAACGTTCAAACCTATGAACCACTTTTGGCGGGAAGTGCGGAATCATTTGTTGGCGTATCTAAAGTAAACAATAACGTACACAACGTAACATAACAAAATAAAAATATAACAGGGCACAACAAAACAGAACACAACCGCAGTGCAATACAACAACCTCATAGTGCAATAATGCAGCACAAAATCACAGCAGCACAGAAAAGGAGCGGGACAAATCACCATAACAACCAGGCATCTACCAACATTCTTGTCACACATTATCACCTCCAGAAACCTGCTTTCATAATACGGTGGTAAAGGAATTTCCACCAATCTTTACCCTAACTCCCCACTAAGGAGAAGAAATTGTGCGAGTCCCCCAAAAATGTTTGACTTTGCATCCCCCTGTTTCTTGTTGTCTAACTATGCCTGTGCATGCAGAGGCATCATGCAGTACAAAGGAGTGGAAGAACCACCCAAAGTTATGTTGCTCTGTTTGAAACCTATTAAAATATGAAAACAGAAGTGCTGGTATAAAATCCATTTGTGAACATTAATATGCCCCTCTGTGTGAGTGGACACAGCAACCAGTAAAATTGATTTTTTTCTACATTTTTCTACCTTGATAAATGTTCCGTTCGTCTTCTTTTTGGGTCGTTATAAATAGTTCAAGGTCATGAGCAGCCCAGAAAAGTCCGGAAAAGAAATGATGGCACATGATTGAAGAAAAAATCCCCCAACTAGAAAGACAGAATGAGGGAGTAAGGACTTCATCAAGATCATACATCTCACGAGCACTGGGGCTACAGAACCATAGGCCAATATGAAATGATAAGGTGTGTGTAGGCCTTTGAGCCAGATCCTTTGGTGTGGGGCCCTGAAATACCAGAAGCCAGGCTCCTCGCAACCCTACAGTAAAGTGACCTCAAGAGAGGAGCCATACACGAGACTGTGTGTAATGCAGAGGCAAACGGCGTGGGTATCAGACGTTTCTGCACCAAAGATGCAGAAAAGGCTTCTTTGCTCCACATCTGGGCCCCAGCTCTTTTTGTGCTGTGTGGTGCTTATTCAGGACGATGTGAGGAGTGATGTCAGGGCCACCGAAGGATTATCAACCGTTTTTATAACACCCATATCAAATAGAACTTCAATTGACGAGTGCTCTTCAACCTAAGGTTGGAGCTAATGCCAGTTAAAACATTGTAGGTTTTTTGTATACCTGTGTCTAGCGTCCGAGTCGGGCCTGACGTCAGAGCCCCAGAACAAGTCATCATTCCATGACACAGGTAAGTGCTCTTTACATGTCATGTCACCAGCCTCGACCCCAAGGACGCTTGCAGACTCCCTTACTTTACATATAAGCACGTTTATAGAAACGTTCATTCCACCTCAAGAAAATACATCAAAGCTATAATATAGGTTATTTTTAAAATACTCATTAATCTAGGATGCTGAAGGCGGGTTCATGGTATTTCGTGTACACAACATCAGAGCTGAATTCCTGCAAGTCGACTAACGTGGCATGTTTTAGAATCGGATATTTGACTTCAAATGACCAAAAATTAAAAGTATGGAAATTAAAATATTACGTACTATTGTTTGTTGTGAAGGGGTCAATGCGCTGCATAGATATGTTTGTTCCTAATAACTGAACATACCATGCCACAAAATATATGTTGTAAATATGGCAGCCGATACTTTGTTGTGCACAGGCCTTCTGCAGTGACAGTTATGATAGGTGAAAAATTGTGAACTGCAAGGTTTTGTACGAAATACACAAAGTAGTGAAGTTCTGACTGCAAAACGTATCCCTCATTGCTAGGCCATCAAGTTAACATTAGAAATCGTGAGGAGGGGTGAAACAGATCATGCCCCTAGCAGACTTACCCTTTGAACCAATATAAATGATGCAGTACAGGGGCAGAGCAGAAGGGCCAATCCAAATATACCACCCACATCTTTCTGCAGAAAATAGGTTTTCTTAATTTGCTGCAGATTTTTTAATTTTTAAAAACACCTTGTACCTATTGGACATTTTAGAAATTTGTCAAAAGATAAGAAATGACTAGGAATGTCTGGGGACAACTGGAGTGGTGAGTAACGCGATCTTTCAATAGACATAGGCGGGCACTGACCTAGGTGCAATTTATGATCATGGGCCAGACCAGACCAGGGAATGAAAACATGGAAAGTTGCAAAAGTGATCAGAATTCAAAATTTGCAAACATTCGTGACAAGAATTTTCAATTCTATTAAGGACTAGGAGGCGAGGATTATGCTTTCTCATTTCTTTAATGAAATGCTCAGCAGCCAATCAAAAAACAAAACTACAAATCCCATGAACACTTGGGAATGACCATAGAGGATACACTATATAAGGTCCAAACACTAGTCCTTCTTTCTCTTTCTTTGGGTATATAGTTCCACATCAAAAAACAATCCCAGGTAGAGTAACAACAAAAGTTCCAAACAAGCAGCCGAAATCCAAAGGATCCTGTAGCAGAAGATGGAGGTATCCTGGATCCGGGAACAAGGAGACAGAGGAGGCTCTCGAGGCAGAACAACCACATCATTTCTGATCTGAACCTGAAAAAAGATACAGAGCCGTAATATCCCAATAATGGAGAAAAATCAAAGCAAGACAGGGGGGAAAGAAAACAAGAAAATCAGAAATGCAACAGTATGCAAATGTTATACAGTACATGAAAATGCAACATAGTTACAATCAGAGTGGGAAAATCCTCGCCTCCTAGTCCTTAATAGAATTGAAAATTCTTGTCACGAATGTTTGCAAATTTTGAATTCTATGTCAGGACAGGAGGCTCCGATTATGCTTGTTCAAAGCTCCTCCACCACAACAGAGGCAACACTAACAATTGGTTTATAATAAAATTGTTTGAAAACAGAGTCTGAAGACCAGTCTGCAGCTTTCATAATGTCAAATAGAGTAACACCCATGGAATAAGCTTTTGAGGCCATTGCCCCTCTAGCAGAATGTGCTCCAAACACAGAAACATCAATGCCCGCCTCGGACATGAGCCAGCGCACCCAGCGAGCCAGAGTAGCTGGTGCAACAGGACGGAAAGGCTTCTGTAAGGCGATCAACAACTGACCTTGCATGTCCGCGCGTAAAGAAGCGGTACTCACCTCATAATCCTTCAAACACTGGACAACACAAAGATTGGGATGATCAGGAAAAGAAGGATATGTTATGGAGGAAGTGTTGGACTTAGTCCTCCTAGAGAGAGTGAAAGTAACGCCCTCAGGGGTGAAACTGCGACCCGCAAGATCTAAAGCGCGAATATCCGAAACACGTTTGCAAGAAACTAGACACAGTAACATGGTCAGTTTTGCAGACAACTGTTTACGGGATAATAAAAGATTAGAAGGCCAAGCCTCCAAAAATCTCAGAACCACCGAAACATCCCACCAAGATACATACTTCGGTGTGGGGAGTTTCGCAAGACGAATACCTTTAAGCAGTTTGGAAAGCAAATGGTGTTCACCAACAGGTTTACCATCAATGTGGACATGGCCCACAGAAATAGCCGAACGAAAACTATTAACGGTCCGATAAGCCAGACCGGAAGTGGCCAAGGAAGTCAAAAAATTAATGACTAGACTGATATCTGCTGAAACGGGATCAACCTCCCGTTGAACACACCAATCACACCTGCGTTTCCAGGCTCCCCGATACCGCTTGTGGGTATTGGGAGACCAGGCGTTACTAATGAAGTTGGCAGCTTCGCTAGAAATGCCTGGGACCGACCAACGATCCCCGAGATTCGCCACGCTAGCAATTGGAGAGTGCCGGAGAGAATGAGGGGATGCGGATCTCCGAGAGGATCCTGCAACAGATTCCGCTTCAGGGGAAGAAGGAGGGGAGGCACGCAGCACATCTCTAAGAGAACCGGGAACCACGCTTGAGCCTTCCACAAGGGAGCAATCAGAATCAGCTCCGCTCGAAATTGTTTCGTGTAAGCAAGCACTCTTGGAAGCATCATAAACGGGGGAAATGCATAACACAGAGTCGATGGCCACTGTTGGAGAAAAGCATCCGTGGCCAGAGCTAAGGGGTCCGGTCTCCAGCTGTAAAATTGAGGAAGCTGCGCGTTGAGGCGAGAGGCAAAAAGATCCAGGTGACACTGGCCCCAACATCGAAGAATGGCGCGGAAGACTCGAGGGTGAAGTCTCCAGTCGCTGAAATCCCGAAGATGTCGGGAGTGCCAATCCGCCACCTGGTTGTTGCGGCCCGGAAGATACTCTGCAATAACCGTGATCTTCCGGTGTAGGCAAAAATGCCAAAAATCCTTGGCAATCTCCGCTAACATCTTGGATCGTGTCCCGCCCAGCTTGTTGACATAGCGGACTGCAGACACGTTGTCCATCCGGAGAAGAATGCAACAACTCGTCTGTAGGGGGGAAAAACACCGTATCACAAAGGAACCCGCCAGGAGTTCCAGGCAATTGATATGGAGAGACAACTCCTGGGGTGACCAACGACCCCCTGTCGAAACAGACCCGCAACGGGCTCCCCAACCCCATTGACTGGCATCCGATTTGATCACCAGTTCTGGAGACGAACCGAACAGGGCTCGACCGTTCCAGGCCTCCATGTGGTCTAGCCACCATTGCATCTCCCTCCGCACTTCCTCCGAAAGAGGAATTTGATCCGAATAGCGGAGGCCTTTCCGGAGATGCTGAATCTTTAGGCGCTGCATCGCCCGGTAATGTAGAGGACCCGGAAAGATCGCCTGAATGGAGGACGCTAGAAGACCTACAACACGTGCCAACGACCTCAATGACACAGTCTGTTTGGAAATAACAGACGTCAATTCCCTCCTGATGTAACGGAGTTTCTGATTGGGCAAAAGAAGCTGGCAAGTCACCGAATCTATCTGAAATCCCAGAAAATCGATAGACTGAGTGGGAACCAAAACCGATTTCGGAACATTGACTAGAAAACCCAGAGACTGCAAGAGTGTGATGGACCACTCCAGATGTTGCAGAAGCCTGAGAGGACAATCTGCCATAAAAAGAATGTCGTCCAGATATATGATCAGCCTGACCCCCCTGGAACGAAGATGTTCTACAACTGGCCTCAGCAATTTCGTGAAGCACCATGGTGTCGACGAAAATCCGAACGGGAGAACCTGATACTCGTACCATTGCCCCAGCCATTGAAACTGGAGGAATCTGCGATGGGGCCCGTAAATCGGGATTGACAAATAAGCATCTTTCAGGTCCAGACGGACCATCCAATCTCCTTCCCGAAGGAGATCCCGCAGAAGATGGATGCCCTCCATCTTGAAGTGCCTGTAGACCACCCCGCTGTTGAAGTCTTTCAGGTTGAGAACTAGGCGAGACCCGCCTCCTTTTTTCTCGACCAGAAACACCGAGCTGACAAAGCCCTTTGGATGGCGTTTGGTAGGAACAATCGCTCCCTTGCTGAGGAGCACTTCTATTTCCTCCGACAGACAAGCCTGAGAGTGACTGGAAAAGAGCATAGGGGATGGAAGACGGGTTTGATGTATTGGGTGATAGAACTCTATCTTGAACCCCTGAACGGTTTCTAGCACCCAAGCATCGTTGGAGATCATGCGCCAATTGTTCAGAAAAAATTGCACTCTGCCCCCCAACATCACATCGCATGCTTGAATGAGGCTCACCTGTAGCTCCGGAATCTTGATATTGGCCTTGGTGGCCACCAGATCTCCCCTTGCCGTATTGACCTTTTCCTTTACGGGAAGGATAGAAATTGGCGCGGGTGGAGTAACCAGAGTCGTACTGACCACCACGCTGCTGCGAGGAACCCCTCTGGGACTGCTGCTGCGACCCACGGCCGAACGATCGTCCCCTTTGTCGTCCGGCCTTGCTAAAAACCGGACGCATGGCCCGGCGCAAGGACGCCTGCGCCTTATCAATTCCGCTGAAGGCGGACACAAATTTAGTCAGCTCCTTCAGGAAGGGTTGTCCAAACAGAAGGCCCTGCGCCTCCGGGCCTGCTTCAGAAGTTGCCAATTCCGCCAATTTCGGATCTAATTTAAGGAGAATGGACCTACGCCGTTCAGCAGAAATGGCGCAGTTAACATTCCCGAACATGCAGACAGCCCTCTGGGCCCATTCAATGAGTTCATCCGGATTGACAGTCGCCGAAGCCTCCTTCGCCTTGAAGCCCAGATCTAGGATTTTGGAGAGGGGCCCCAACATGTCCATCAATTTATCTTGGCAAGACCTCCAGGAGCGGTCGAGGCCTTTCTTAGGATCTTTAGAGTACTTCTTAAGGTAGGTCACCATCATCGGGTCCACCTCCGGGGTTTCTGCAATGTGGTCCGCGAGGTCCGGTCTCGGGCACTCGGAGCGCAGTCTAGCCCGGACCGGGGCCTCAAAGGGCTGGCGAGCATGCGCCTCAAGATAAGCGGCCACTGCCGGAGCGGGCAACCATGACGTTGAATTCGGATGGATAATGTCCTCCGGTTCGAAATTCAAAAGAGGGGGACGCTCAGGAGCGTCAACAAAACGCTCCTTGCGGAGACGCTTCTTAGGAGGAGAAGAGTCGTGACCTGAAGAGGCCTGAGCATGGTCCGACTCCTCCATGGATTGTGACGCAGAAGTTTTGGGCTTTTCCGAAGACAAAACCCTCGATAGTCTTTGAAAGTCCGATTTATGAGGGTTATGAGGTGATTTTGCGGACTTCTGGGAAGGCGGTAACCAGCCCTGCTGAACAGCATACTCATTTAAATGACGTTTTAGGGGGTTAATAGCCCTAACCAGCGCTTTGTTCACTGAGAGTTGAACACCCTTATCTAGTTCTTCAACCAGGTTGTACTCCAGAGAGTCATCCTCCTCTTCATCGTAGTAGCAGTCATCATCTGCGTCATAATAATCAGCCATTGCCACAAAATGCAAAATTCAATGCCCACTAGATGACTGACCAAATATTGAGTATCCAAGATACAAATAAGGGGGAGTGATAACCCCAAAGCAGGCTAGGCAGAGGTTGGAAGGACCAAACCCCAGGCAAATAAGTAAAACGTGGAGGGAGATAAGCCTGCCAACAAAAACCACTCTAGGCAGAGCCTATGCACAACAATAGTCAGCCAAAACACTTTCCTGTGCTCCGGCGTAGACGGGGTTGAAAGTTCAGGGCTGTGGGCGTGAGCGCTGGTGAGAAGCGTTCCTTCACTCGACCGGCGTGAGGCGAACAGCCTGGAAACCGGAAATAAAGCAACGCGCATGCGCGACGCTGCTGCCGCTGAAAACACCGGCTCGAGAGCGCTCGCGCTCTCCCAAGAAGCCGACGACCCCTGCTCCCACTCCACCAAAGCAACCGGGCACAAAAGCGGCCAGGCGCAGGGAGGTGAACACACGCTCCCAGGAAGACACGCCGCCAACGGACGCGCAATACCGGCACTGAAGCCGAGTAAGAGTACACAAAGCGCCGCGCACAAAATCACAAGCAGCGGAATATAAGGCAAGTGTACACAACAATAAGCAGAGCAATATCAATAAAAGTGTTATGTTGTGTCTTCTTACTTGCCTTCCCCCTCCCTACATTGTAGTCCCTTCTGCTTAGAATAGGAATGTTCCTATGTTCTTAGAATAGGAATGTACGTGCGATTCCAGGTCAGTTACGACCTGAAGCTGTTGGTGGATGAGGCGAATAAACCAGACTTCTGATCTACACTTTGTTTCCTCTTTAATTCAATTTGGGAAACACTACATTATTATTGGCGACGATCCTACCTCACATCGCCTCAACACGCAGCTGTCCTCTTCTTGAAGTACCTCCCCAGCGGCTGTATTCTTTGGAAGGAAGCGAAGTCTTCCCAGCGGCTGAATCGACGAAAAAAAAGAAGAAAGAAAACTCCTTTATCTGGTGAGGAGTACGGAGGGAGGTTTAAAAAAAAATAATAATGGGACGTCAAGAAGGAAAATAATCAAAGCGCATTGTTTGTTTCTTGAAGCCGTTAGACGCGCTCGCGCTGCTCGCTTTTCTATGCGCGAGAGATATCAGCGCGTGCAGCAGGAAGGCTTCATGCGCTTCAGTGACGTAAGACGCAACGTGTGAAGGAAATCACCGTGCGTTTCAAGCCTCGTTGCGCTCAATGTTTAACGCGCATTAAAAAAAAGAACCCTGATTGTTGTCTTTGCTTTGCGCACAAGTTAAAAGAATGTAGAGTGAAAGAACATTCGTTTTACAGTGGAAACAACACAGACATAGAGAAAAGAACCCTCATTGTCTTAAGAACATTCGTTTTGCATTGGAAGCAACACAGATATAGAGAAAAGAACCCTGATTGTCTTTGGGAACAGAGTGAAAGAACGCTTTTTGGAAAAATAGAACGTTTCTGTATAAAAAAAAAGAGGATGATGATCTCACAAAGCCTGCTCTACTGTGATTAAAAAAAAAAAAGGGAGACAAAGAGAAGTTTTTTTTCAACACAACCAAATCTTTATTTATAACATTTCTTTATAAAGGAAAAAAGGCTTATTTAGAACACAATAAAGGATAAGGTGAAGAAAGACTATATACTATATATAAAATAAAAAAAAAGAGAAAAGAAAAGAAGTAATAAATATGCAGAATGTCACACAACCAGCATTCTTTTTGATAAGTCCAGGTGAACCTAGCGTGAAATGGCAGAAATGGAAAAAGATTTTTGCGAACTATGCGAGAGTGTGTGGCACAAACCTGAGTGCAGAAAGGAAGCTTTCTTTACTCTTACACTGTCTAGGTGGTGAAGGACAGGACGTACTAGAACACTTACCGGAGCTCACAGCAGCAGAACAGAGAAACTTAAACGAGTACGAAATAGCCATAGAGCAATTAGATCGTCACTATCTTCCAAGATTGAGCACAATAATGGAGAGATACCATTTTGGCTTGAGAGGTCAGAAGAGAGATGAGTCTGTAGAAGACTACGTGTCAGCCCTAAGAAAATTGGCGTCCTCATGTAAATTTGGACAAACATTAGAAGAAAGGATAAGAGATCAGTTCGTATTAAAATGTGCTCATGACAGTATTCGTAAAGAGTTATGGCTAAAGGACGAACCACCCCTAGAGGAAGTACTTGTGATAGCAAAACAAGTCGAACACATGACCAAATGTGTAGATGAACTGAAAGGTGAAAAAGAGAAAACGGTGGAACCTGAGAAGAAGGCCGAATCCAAAGTAGAGGAAGTAGTTTGTCAAGTTCAGAAAGAGGGAAAAGAAGACAGTGGGAAGAATGGAAATATGACGAATAGATATAATCCGAATTTTAATATGTCTAACAAATTTTCTTGTTTCAGGTGTGCTAATCCCGGACATTTAGCTAACTCACCAAATTGTCCTGCCTTGAAAGTTACTTGTAATGAATGTGGGAGAAGAGGTCATTTTTCAAAATGTTGTAGGACAAAAGGTAATAAAAGGGATAATACGTACAAGAGATGGGCACAACCACAGGTAAAAACGGTTACGTTTCAGGTTAGTGATGGAGTGTTAGAACACCCCACACATGTAGTTAAAGTAGATGATGCCATGATTGAATTTAAATTTGATTCATGTTCCCAGATCACTATGATTGATGAAGAGCTCCTACACAAAACCTTTGGGAAAAATGTAAAATTGTTCAAAAGCGACATCTTACCGCTAGGGTATGGCAGTAAACCCATTAAGATTTTAGGTTATTTTACTGCCACTATGGAATTAGGATGTAGAATCATTCCTGGAAAAATTTATGTTACCAATTTTGGGGATGCACTAATTAGTTGGCGTGACCAACGTGATCTTGGAGTCACACTTGATCCTAATGCCACACCTCAGGTGAGAATTCAGGAAGTGGAAAATCTTGCTGATATGTTTGCTGGAAAATTTCCATCTGTATTTGAAGACAAGTTGGGATGTTTAATTGGCTATAAGCATTGTATCAAGCTTAAGAAAAATGCTATCCCCATAGTAGCGAAGGTTAGAAGGATTCCACTAGCGGAACAAGTAAAGGTACAAGAAGAGATAGAGAAGTTAGTTTCAAATAACATTATAGAGCCTGTAGAAGCCACGGAATGGTTGGCTCCCATTGTAGTTGCGAAGAAGCCAACCGGTGAGATTCGTTTGTGCATTGACCTAAGAGCGTTAAACAAAGAGGTGGTGGTGGACAGATTTCCGTTACCCAACATAGATGAAATTGTAGGCACGTTAGAGGGTGCGAAATACTTCACTACCCTGGATCTGGCATCTGCCTACCACCAGGTAGAACTAGACCCTTCTTGTCAGGACTTAACTGCATTTGTAACACCGATGGGTACTTTTAAGTTCAAAAGGATGCCCTTTGGATTGATATCAGCTGCCTCGGTTTTCCAGCGAATTATGACAAACATACTTAAAGGTCTTCTTGGGGTAAAATGTTACCAGGATGATCTTCTTGTGTATGGGTCGGACTTGCAGGAACACAATGAGCGTGTGTGTGAAGTGTTGAGGAGACTGGCTGATTCTGGATTGACTCTTAAAAAAGAGAAGTGTAAATTTGGCTTAGAAGAAGTAAATTACCTAGGGCACTGTATTAAGAGTCAAGGTGTTTTTCCAAAATCGGATTTGGTTGCTTCCATCAGTAATGTTGCAGAACCTATCAATAGAGAAGAGTTATTGTCCTTCTTAGGGATGGTAGAATTTTACGGGAAGTTTATTGTACATTTTGCGGACAAGACAAAGAACATGAGGAGACTCACTGGAAAAAGTGTCGTTTTTGTCTGGTCGGATGAGTGTAAGAAGGAATTCGAGGGAATAAAAAAGGAATTAAAGAAAGCTCCGTCCTTGCAGGCATTTGTTCCTGGTTTACCTACGTTCATTTTTACCGATGCAAGTGAAAAGGGATTAGGGGCGGTGTTGGTACAAAATAAACAAGACCTTGAGTCTTTAATTGCATGTGCATCCAGGTGCCTTCGTGGTCCAGAGTTAAACTACTCTGTAATCGAAAAGGAGTCATTAGCGATATATTGGGCACTAAAGAAGTTCAAGAATTTAGTTTGGGGGACCAAATTTATTGTCAAATCTGACCATAAGCCTTTGAAAGAAGTATTTTGTAAAAAAGGACTAGATTCGATTTCTTCACGGATAAGAAGATGGATCATATCGTTACAGGAGTTTGACTTCGAAGTCCAGTATTTACCTGGTGTGTCTAACAAGGCTGCTGATTGTTTTTCTAGATTGGTTAAAAGTGATGATATGGCGTACGAAGATGACTATGTTGATGAAGAGGAATGTTTAAATGTTTGTGAGGTCACAGAGGGTGTTGTAAGTAAGGAAGAGTGGAAAGAGGAATTGTCAAAGGATGAGGAGTTAGTTAAGGTAATGTCCTTATTAAAAGATAACAAGCGTCTGGACAAACCTTGGTCTCTTGTTTCTCATGAACTTTCAATTTCAGATGACATGCTAACTCGTGGGTTGAGACTCATACCTCCTTTCTCTTTGAGGAAAAAATTGCTATCTCATGCACACTCTGGTCATTTGGGGATAGTAAAAACCAAGGAGATGGTTCGTACTCAGTTTTGGTGGCCAGGAATGGACTTAGAAATAGAACGTTTGGTGAGGGAATGTGTGGAATGCTGTGCAAGTGATAAGATCCTAAAAGTCAGGCAGATGCCCATGGTCTGTAGAGAGTTACCCAATCATCCCTGGGATGAATTAGCAATTGACATTTTAGGCCCTCTTACAGGAGTTTCTGACACTCCATATCTGATAGTCTTAATTGACTTGTATTCACGGTGGATTGAGGTTCGTGCAGTCAGTGAGATTACTCCTAATTCTGTCATTAAGTTTTTATCGGACATATTCGTGAGAGAGAGCTTCCCTAATAGTTTACTCTCAGATAACGGTCCTCAATTCTGTTCTAGTGTCTTTGAAGACTACCTTAAAAAATGTGGAATAGTACACAAGAGAACATCGTTATATCACCCTGAAACAAATGGTGCAGTCGAGAGGGTCAACCGTACATTAAAGGAGTGCATTCAGCTCGCAAGAGCTAGTGGCTTGGACTGGAAGGATGCATTAAGGGAAAGAATAGACGCTTATCGTTACTCCCCTCACTCGACTACTGGAAAATCTCCCTTTGAGCTATTTAGAGGTAGAGTTCCTAATACGATGTGGTGTCCTGGTTGGATGAACATGAAGAAGGGTTTTGTGGATAATCATGTGGGTGCTTGGAGGGAGAGAGAGATTGAGAAACAAACTTGTAGGAAGGCATATTTTGACCAAGCTAAACGTGTTAAATATCATGAAGTAAAGGTAGGTGACCTCATAAGAATAAAGGCACCTGTAGGGAGACGGCCGTGGTCCAAGTATACCAATGTTAGGCCTGTCATTAAAGTGTTTGGAAATGCCGTCAAGACACAAGATGGGAGGATTTGGAACAAGAGTCGAGTTGTAGTTGTTAAGTCTAGAGACCCTTCTCAGTCTGACTCTGATATTGCAACTAATCTGTTTGGCATAGGCGATTCTTCTCGCTCTTGTTACAACTCTCCACCCAGTTCTCGTATGAGGAGTCAAAGGTTACGCAGTGCTCCGATGTACATGAAAGATTATGTGTAAGTTATATTCACAGGTTTCTGCTTATTCATCTGTTTCTTTTCTCTCCTTTGCCTACCTAATTTTCTGTTCATTATGTTTTGGTAAAGAAGGGAGATGTGTTATGTTGTGTCTTCTTACTTGCCTTCCCCCTCCCTACATTGTAGTCCCTTCTGCTTAGAATAGGAATGTTCCTATGTTCTTAGAATAGGAATGTACGTGCGATTCCAGGTCAGTTACGACCTGAAGCTGTTGGTGGATGAGGCGAATAAACCAGACTTCTGATCTACACTTTGTTTCCTCTTTAATTCAATTTGGGAAACACTACAAAAAGCAATGCAAGAAAGGTAAAGAGACTTAACTGGCTGCGGAGCAGCAAAGAAAGAGGAAGAAGGACTAGTGTTTGGACCTTATATAGTGTATCCTCTATGGTCATTCCCAAGTGTTCATGGGATTTGTAGTTTTGTTTTTTGATTGGCTGCTGAGCATTTCATTAAAGAAATGAGAAAGCATAATCGGAGCCTCCTGTCCTGACATAGAATTCTCTTTGTGTGATTTTTCTGGGAATTGGAAGCATTAGCACAGGGTGAGGTGGAAGAGGTGGGTTTTAGATACTTCCTGAAGGCAAGGGTGTGGATGTGCACTGCTTGCACCAGGATTGAGGTAAAGGAAGTTTAAAGTGCAGATTAAGGAGACAGAAGGTTTGTGCATTGAATATCTTAGCAGAGTTCAGTGGAAAGCGTCTCCAATATACCAGATGCCATTGAAAGGTTCGAGAAAATCTGAGGAATGATCCGTGAGCTATGCAATTAATTTAATTCTGATTTGCTTTGCTATTATAGCATCGTTGTCAATGATTGTGTGTGGTATTTTGTTTGATAACTATAGGAAATATCATGCATTTCTGGCAATTGTTAACTGCATTTCGCAAATAAAATCTGGTTTCCAAAAAGCCAGAAGTTGACGTGATGCGTGAGGGGACAAAGATCGCACATCAATGCACACAAAGGGACTGGAGAGCAGCCTGCACGTGTGGGGCGGTGGGTGACCCTACATGTTTTTTCTCCGTTTTCTTTCTAAACGTTAGGAAATATATATTTGGAACTTTTGCTTCAGCAGATTAATTAAGTTCTCACCACTTATTGTACTGTCCCGCCCCCGCCAGCCTGCAGAAACTCGAATGCATTTCTACATATTGTTATGTTATTTAAGTATTTGGACTGCCTCTGCACTTGATTACTACTCTTGGAAAACACTACACTAGTACATAAGCTGGGCTCGGCCAAGCCCGGTTCTTCGGCATACACCGAAGCTGTTTTTAACGCACATATGAGCGTGCGCAGCTCCTGCTCTGGCCCGCCTCCACGCACAGCCCCCGCGCACTCCGCCTGGAGCTCCTGGACTCGTCCTGCTGCCTAACGAGGGTGTTAGGAAATGGTCCCAGCTGACAGCGTTTATCCAATTCCCCCAATACCCGGTGGCTGTAGCCTTAATGGCGTCGCTGTGCCAGTCGCTACTGTTTCTAAATAGTTTTAAACATGGGGGTGAATTAGGGATACTTTACTTTGGAGGGGGCAGTTTCAGCACGAAAGTGCATCACTACCGTTACACGACGATTAGCCCCGTGACAGCAGCTAATTAGATAATCATCTGAGAGACACAGAGGCGAAGGATTTGAGCTAGAATATAGTTATCACAGTGAGGGGCACGGCAGACCTACTGTCCGAAATGGCACGTATTCGGTGATTTCTTGATTATTGGGGAAATCTCTGTGGTCCGTGGGTTTAAAGGAAGCACGTCGCAGAAAGAAGTGACTTAAACGTGGAAGGCTCCTAGTGTTGTAGTTCAAATGTCTGTGAAGAGCTCGATCGGAAGTGACGTCAGGGCACGGAACGTGATTTTCGACCAACCAATCATTACAGAAATAGGAATCATACATTGAGCGGTCATACATTCCCCTTGGAAGATGAGCACATTTAACTCACCACAAAACATTTAGGGAAAACACCACACGCATCTTCTCCAGATCCATACACAGAACTCCCAAATGGAGGCAGACTGTCAAAAAAAATCCTATTAACAAACAGGAGCCTGGCGCTCAATGACCTTCTTGGCCTTACGTGCGTGCGACACAGAAAGGGAACACAGCCGCCGGTAGGCGATCAACAACCAACGAACGACCACTTTTTTTTACCTACACAGTTCATCATCGTGTTTACCCCTCCCTTGCAGGCGCCGCAGCTATATTTAAAATCACTCGATTGAGGAAATGTTGAAAATAGCGCTGGGAATTCCCTAATGACGCCCCTGGAGGAAAGAGCTCAGGGGATGGGGGAGCGTGAGTAATCATTTGGAAGCCTGGGGAGTCTTTGGCTTTAGAAATACTTGTACGCTGTGCTTGAGCAGGACAAGATGCTGGGGGCATTAGTTTTCCCTAAAGGCTGACACCTGAAATATCATGCTCAGATAAAGGACAGTACAGAAAACCGAAGGGTAAGTTACAAAGAGTTAATAAAAAATGTGAGAAACGTGGAAATAATGTAGTGACTGAGGTGTGGTCATATAAAGTATATTTTTTTCATATCTGTTTGGCAAATCATTACCCTTTATCTTAATCTTCCTCCTCTGAGGGTGACCACCTGGCCTGGAGGTAAATTCTGTACAGGACAGTAGAAAGTCAGCACAAGGCCCTGACTGGAGTCTAGGTTTTTGGAACCACCTAGTCCAGAATGTCTGGATCTTGGGCTGTAAAGGTTGAACTTTGGCTCACCAACAAGACGGCCGAAGTATACAACTTTCCTGCCCTTTTCATATGGCCGATGGGGACATTGTCAACATCACTAAGTTAGCATGAGCACAGCAGCCGTGATGTAGCTTTCGTGCACATTACTCCATGGCTTTATATTTGCAAGACTCTGTTTATGCCTTTCACATGAGAACAGTCTGCTGTGTTCGTTCCCTTCCTGGAGTTTAGTCTGAACATTGTGAGCAGGGTCGATAAACAATGCCCCTTGTTATTCTGTTTTGGCCGGGCCCTAGCACCTAGACAAAACATACTACTGCAGCTGCTGCTGGAGACTCGCACTATAATATTATGGGATAGATGTTTAGGTAACACACACTTGGAGAGGGACCTTTCCATGGAGAAGAGCAACACGCCACTACGATGTAGAAATGCCCTCTATAGTTTAAGTTTAAGGTAAGCAGGGAAGAGGTGGTGCCGCGGCCAGGGCCACTGACGCTGGAATCTGGGGGTCACGGTTCGATCCCTGGCTCCGGCGGCAGGTTAGCTCAGCACCATGTGACTCTGGGCAATAGCTTGCTTAATCTTCCCAACGGCCCCCAGCGCCTAGGGACCCTTACGGGTGATTGTTCACGCTTTACAAATGTGGATTATTATTATTATAAGGGGTCTGCTGACAAAGCCCAGAGATCCTCTGTTATATAATAATAGTTCTTCTCACCAAGGGGAGGGAGGTTAGGCACTATAGTCCTTTCTCCCTTGTATCTATATGATGACATCTTCCTTTATGTTGTATGGCCTAGCTGCAATGCTAACTATATTCACGTTATGCATTTTTCTGCTTCTTTTGGCACATATACTGCATGTTCGAGCACATTAGTTACAACAAACATTTTAAACTATATTGGTGTCTCGTCAGATCCTATTGTTGACCGGTATGAGAGTGTGAGTGAAAAGGTGTGTTGTGTTACTGCGATTCCTGAGAGAATCAGGTGTTGTGTTCTGGGGTGTCTAATCATTTGCTTCTCTGTGAGTGTGTAGGTGAGTGAGACACTAAAGCTTGTCGGTCCTGGGCTCGTGAGCACTAAGGTGGTAGGAAGGCACAGTCCCTCTACACCGAAGTCCCACAATCCTGTACATAGTTCTGTGTATGTACAGAATCCCTGCACCCCTCTATCTGGCACTTGCTTGCCTTGATAGAGAAGCCTTTCCCCTTCGATGCTGGTGACAGAGCCAGCTCATCATGGGCGTTACCTGCGCTGCGCGCATGACGAGCTGGCTTTGTCACGTAACGCGGGATTTTTACATTTTCAGCGCGCAGCAGGAAAACCCGCTAGCGCGCATGCGGTTAAGAGCCTCAAGTACGTTCTCAAGGCGGATCAGGTGATTGTGCCAGGTGGAGCTAAAGACAGCATTATCATCCAGTTAAGCTGCACTAAAGGATTCCAATCTACCAAGGACTCTTTTCACCAACCTTTGAAAAGTAGCAGGTTCCTTTTTTTAGCAAAGGGCATTACAGTGAACTGATAATGCCCATCTGAGGTTGAAAATAGAGATATCTATTGCTCCTGGGGTCAGGCCTATCTGCCAGTACCCTGATTTGCGATCAAAGGTACTCAAATGCTTGGCTGCTCCCAACCTGTCAATCAATTCATCTGCCCTAGGAATTGGGTGTGCATTGGGTTTGGTCACAGCATTGAAACCCCTAAAGTCCACACAAAATCTCATCTCTTTTTTTTTTACCACCCTGGGTATGAGGTTTGGGGACTAGAACAACTAGGCTGGCCCAGTGGCTTACATATGGCTCTATGACTCCCGATTCCAGAATCTCGCTTTTGATGCTCTCTTTCACAAGATCAGACTACCTTTATATTTTATTCCTGACATGTAGGCTTTCACCAATGTCCACATCATGGGCACACTATCTGATCTGACCAGGGGTTAAAGAGAAGAGCTCAGCAAACTTATTTAGGACTTGCCTGCAAACAGTTTTCTGGTAGGCAGTGAGGGTGGCTCTTAGATCTGGGGGTCTCTAGTTGGCAATGGTATTCACTTTTGTCCAAATAGGGACCCTTACTTCTAAGTCAGCATAAGGGGATTACACTCCTTAATAACCCCTGCTCACCCCTAGGTAGCTTGGCACGAGCAGACGGGCTTATCTCAGAGGCAGTGTGTTAAGCATTTGTGAATATACACAGTAATACAGTGAAAACACTACGGATGGACACAACATAGGTTTTATAAAAATAAGTATTCTTTATATAGACTTAACACAAGACCACAAACGACAAAAATCCACAATACTGCACTTAAGATTGATTTAAAGATTATAAAAGTTACTTAGTTCAAGTTGATGATAAATGCGACAAATTTCTCAACAAAGTACCTGGATGTGTAATGCAAAGTAAACAAATGGCTCGCAAAAGGGGGGATGTGTCGGTTCCGTGATCCGGGGGAAATGATACGTCTGCCTCAATGCTTACCCAGAGTAGGGGATGTGTTGTAATCCTTACCAGTGCGAAGGTGATGCTTAGATTCTCAGCCTGCGGGCCCATTGCGGTGCGCAAGATGGCGCCTTGATGCGATGATCCAGTTGTCATGCGAGATGATGGCGCCCTTGATGCGACGATGCGATGACGCTGCGATGATGATGCATAGGCACCCTGGCAGCCTTTCGACAACTCTGTACTTTGGAGCCGCGACAGACCCTGCGACATGCTTCTTCGGTGATGCGATGGCGACTCTCTCGATGGCGTGACGCTTCTCTGGTGGTGCGACAGAAGGCAGCTTCCATGAACACACGCTTCCAGGGAGATGCGGCGAAGGCCCGCTTCTCCGGCGATGCTATGATTTCAGCTGCGGCAGCGACACGTTTCTTCTCAATGCGTCGCGCTTCCAGCTCACAGAGACACGCAAATGTTTTTAGATAGAATTCCCAGCAAGGAAATTCCCAGGGGGAGCTGGAGATGAAGTCTTTTGTCCCTGAGATTTCAGCAGGAGGCAAGCACAGTTCAAGCCCTTGGAGAATATTCTGTAGATGATGAAAATCCTTAAAAAATTCCTTCTTCTTTCCTTGGCAATGAAGCAACTACTGCAGGCCAACCCAGCAAACAGCACACTGGCAGAGGGGCAGTCAAACTCCTGCAGCTTCCTTGGTTCTTCTCCTTGGCAAAAGGTTTCTTGTTCCAGAAGTGATCTAAAGTTCTTGAGACCAGGGTCCCAATATTTATACCCCAAAATCCTTTGTTCTCTGAAGGCAGAGAGGCCTCTGCCTAGTCCAAACCATTCATGAACATTTTGTTTACATGACTCCCGCCTTCCTTTCACTGTGCAGGGCAGAGACATCAGCAGCCCCACAGGAGGGGGAGCCAGCACAGGGGAGGGAAGGCACAGCTCTGGAGCACGTTTTTTTACAAGATTCCTCCTCTCCTTTCACTGTGCAGGGCAGAGACATCAGACAAGCCACAGGAGGTGGAGCCAGCATTGTGGAGGGAACCCCTAGCCCTATTCAGGTCCCAGGTGCAACTTCTCCCTCCCATCTAGATGCAGATCTCTCTATTGACCACTGCGCTGCCCCTGCCTGTCTTCTGGAATCCCCCAGCCCTGTCACTCACAAACCCAGACAAGGAATACACAACCTAGAGAAGGCAGGCTGGACAGTTAGGAAAGAAAATACCTACTTTAAAAAAGTGATATTTTCAAACACAGAATATTAAAACCAACTTTACTAAAAGATGTATTTTATTATTCTGAGTTCAGGCATACTAAATTCGAATTCCTACCATGTTCCCTGAGTCAGTTAGGATTATAAGGATGTAATTATCTAACTGCCCATTCTAGCTTATGGAGAACAGAGGTCCTTGCTATAGTGAAAAACGAAAATGGCTGTAGTTCACTATTAGGACATGCTACACACACCAGAGCATGTCCTACCTTATAGTTACAATGCACCCTGCCTTGGGCCTACCATAGGAGTGTCTAATATGAAACAAAGGGAAGGTTTAGGGACTGGCAAGTCGGTGCACTTGCCCAGTCGACATGGCAGTACTAGACTGCACACAGGCCTTGCAATGGCAGGCCTGAGACACACTTTACAAGCTGCTTCTGTGGGTGGCACAACCAGTGCTGAAAGCCCACCAGCAGCATTTGATTTACAAGCCCTGGGCACACATGGTGCACTGTGCTAGGGGCTAACTGGTAAATCAAATAACCCAATCATGGAATCACCAATTAGTACATCAATTTAACATAGGGAGCACTTGCACTGTGGCACTGAATAGCAGTGGCACAGTGCCCAAAGCATATTACCAGCAACAACATATCAATACAGAGGAGGCACTCCGTCAAAAGGGAAGGGAGACTCACACCAATGATGCCAGGTCTAACAGTGGCTCACAAAACCACTCCTTCCACAGACCCATCTCTTGTATTATTTGACAGGCGGTCGGGAAGAGGTTTACTCTCTGGTTCCTGATCTTCATGGTTACATCTGCCCCATCATAGTAGGGTGCACAGCAGTTTACACTGATGACCACCCTCTTGGGGTTCCTGCAAGTGCCAAGGTCCACCAGATAGGTGACCTCCCTTGTTCTTTATAGGATAGGATACGGTCCACTCTTCTTATCTCGGATAGCCTTAGGAGCCACTAGCTCTAAAACCCACAAATTCTGCCCTGGCTGGAACACATCCATATCAGCCTTTTGGTCATACCATTGTTTCTGGAGCTCCTTGCTGGCCTCAAGCTTTTTATTTGCTTTCTCCATGTATTCAGCCATCCTGGAGCGTAGGCCAAGCACATAGTCCACTCCACCTTGCTTAAGTTTAACGAGAGGTTTCTTCTATCACAAAGCACAATGGTTCCCTGACAGGATGATCAAACAAAATTTCAAAGGGGAGAACCCTACTCCTTCTGTGGCACTTCCCTGTAGGCAAAAAGCAGGCATGGAAGTAAGACATCCAATCTCATTCTGAGTTTTTCAGGGAGTCCGTCAATTATAACTTCATGGTCTTGTTGAATCTTTCAACAAGGCCATTACACTTGGGATGGTAGGGGTTAGTGACCTTGCAGGTCCCTCACACTCTTTCCAAATGTGTTTCAGGTAGCCAGACCTGAATTTTGTACCTCTGTCTCACACTACCTCTTTAGGGAAGCCCACCCTGGTAAAGATACCAATGAAAGCCCTGGCCACTGTAGGGGCAGTGTAGTCTTTAGAGGAATATCCTCAGGATACCTGGTGACATTATCCACTACCAACAGAATATATCTGTTTCCTGATGCTGTAGGATGGCCAAGGGGGGCAACACTGTCAATCACTACCCTATCAAAGGGCACCCCAAACACTGGAAGTGGAATTAAGGGACCCTTTGGGTGCCTACCTGTCTTGCCACTGGCTTGACAGATGACACATGAGTTTAAAAAACTCATTCACCTTCTGGTGCATCCCTGTACTTCTACTGGAAGTGGCTGACTAAACTGCTCCATGTCTTTGCCTGGCCAAGGTTTCCAGCTAGGGGTATGTCATGGGGCAAAGTTAGGAGGAATTCCCTAAACTCCCAGGGCACGAGAGCAGAGGACGGCCCGGGACCAAGGTTCGATTCCCGGCGCGGCAGGTTTCTGGACCAGGGTCAGCGGACTCGATAATTCTCTCGCCTCGGTGCCCACTCTGATCAGCGATCACACTCGGCAACTCTGGGCATTAGCTTGCCTCATCTTCACTAACGGCCCCACCAGACCGCCGGGGATGCCTGGTCTCACCCTGGAGATACCCATTAAGGGACCATCTCTCAGGGAAGCCAGGAAGGGTTTCGCAGCGGTCGAAGCGCCTTGGGACCCTACGGGTAAGTAGTGCGCTATATAAATGCCAATACATTTACATACCACTCTTCTAGCGGTGCCAGGTTTGGAATATCTGGCCTCAGTGTAAAGGATTCCCTCCTCTCAATAGGTTCTATGGGAACTACTGATATCACCTACTTCCTGTGCAGCAGGTTGCTGTTGCATGCTCTGTAGAATGGGACATCTTTTGTGTCTCTGGCACAGATCTTTCCTAGAGGGTCCTCACTGGGCCTAAAAGCTCAGCCTGGTAAAGTTCCGCTTCCTGGGGCTCAGTTCCCTATGGGGCTCACTCTTCTTCTTGCTGAGGAGAAGAGTCTGGTGTCTCATTGGAAGCTGGTCCCCCAGTATTCCTGCCATTTCTTTTGTAGGAGTGGACCATTATTCCAGGCTCCAACACTTCTTCTACATCCTGGGCTCTGCTCTGTGCTCTGGTTTTCACATACCCCCCAGTGTGGGATTCCAAGCATTTCTACATGGATTTTCAGTTCTGCCTCAGCCCAGGCTGAGGACTTCATATCATCAAATGGCAATAATGAAGACACTGTTACCTCCTTTTGGTCGGCAACCCCTCCCCAGTCAAAGAACACCATTGCCATGGAACGGATTTTTGTCACATTGTCAGTCTTTGTGACTGGATAGGTTTGGCACGCCATCTGCAATGGCAGTGTGCATGGCCTTGGTGAGGGGACCGTAGGGTGGCACAATGCATGCTGCTAACCTTAGGGTCCCTCTTCAGTGCCAATGCCCTAAGTACCATTTGCTAGGGAATTACAAGGGGGCTGAAGTTGTGATAGTTGAGAAACAAAAGGCACAATTCAGGGGAACTGGTTGGCAGGGATCTCGTGCACTTCCAGTCAAAGTTACATAATTTTCCAGGCAAAAAATGGGGGCTAAGCATGTCCAAAAGAGGCACCTTCCAACATATGGTATGAAACTCTTTTCGTTAATGCAATCACTACAGATGCGTATGTGTGCAACCAGAGGCCCATAATATTGACTCCTATTTGGTGAAGCAGCTAAGAGACTTGTGTACTTTTAGTGCTCCACAGTCCCTGAAAGAACTATGAATGTGTAAGAAATTATTTTAAATGTATTATACACAACATAATAAAGGGTGCCACAAAATATGAATATAAATTTAGATTATAGATCAAAAGTGCTTCTAAAGTATTGATATCAGTAATATACAGATTATAATTAGTGCAAACATGTTTTATAGCTGTCTTCTAAAAGCACTTACTTCACATCTCAGTTCAGAACACCATATAGTACCTCTAAAAAAAAACTTTGTCACAGAAAGCTTTAGTGACTCCATCAATTATTGCCTACACTGGCTCCAGGACAGCTTTTACGATTGCAGATCTAACCAATCGCACACATTTACATTTTTTTCGGGCAGCTTGCCCGCCGGCAAGAAATCTTGTTTCTTATTTATCTGTCTGCTCCTCGTTCAGAAACTTCAGCTGGGGTATTCTCATTTTTCAGAATTAACTTTTGTCCTTTAGCTGAAAGGCTACACTTGTGGGAAAATGCTGTCCATTAAACCATTAATCATGCACAACGGACAGTCGGGAAAAATTATGGACAGCCCCTGAAAATTACAGGACAGGTGGTCACCCTACCTCCTTTCAGTCCGGACCACATTGAGGAGTCCACCTCCCATACAGAACGATAACATGTGCATAGAACTATTACAAGCTTATAGTCCCCTTTCTATGACCATATTGTGGTAGTGACATAAAACCTCCAACTTACCTTCCCATCCTCCTGTATCTACAAGTAAAATAACCTTGTAGATGCATTTGAGCGAGGAGGGAAAAAAGTAGGACTGGGATGAGAAGGACTATGAGTTAGAGAAATTAAAATTGCAAGTAAATAATTAATTAGTGACTCAACATTTAGCCTCCTTGTCCCAGCCCTGACCATGTTGAGGAAGTACCGATTATAATTACTTGCATTGACCAGAAAGTGATGCTGAAAAGAAAATTGCTAATTCATTGATTACAAAATGTTCTTCTCTGAGGATTGACACAAATGGAGTTTGTAATGGTTACTAAAGGTTTTAGGGGTTGACCAGGTCAATGCCCTACAAATCGCTATCAAGCTAGTCCCACAAACTTCAGCCCATGAAGCTGAAACCAATCTGTAGACCGTCCCTGAGCTTTTTCTGGGGGTCAATCCTTGCAGATATGTTTGTTTGAACTATTTTCTGTCTAAAATAAACAAAGATTTGGAAACCCTAAATCACCTAGTGCATTAAATGTAAAATAACAGAACCCTTCTAATATCTAATGTTGATGGGCTATCTGACATTGAAAGAAATCTAGAATCAGCAAAACTATTTTCTATGAAACACGAAACCTGGAACTTATTTTTGGTACAAACTTTGAGGTCAGATTATAAGACCACCCTGTCAAGAAAGAAGGAAGATACATCATAATCAAATATGTCAATTTTCCCAGTCTCCTTGCATGACTGCTATCTGGAAAGCTAATTTCATTGATAGTCAAGGAAATTTAGTCAACTGAAACAGTTCAAAGGGAGGCTCTAGGAGACACTTCAAAATAATAGATAGGTCCCAGTTTGGAACTGGATCAGGGACTAATGGTTTTCTAAGTCTAAAACATCTGAGGATATCACTGACTAGCGAAGAAACAACTTCAGATAAACCTCTATAAGCTTGTATTGACAACCACTGGGATGCTAAAGTTGCCAGGGTTAGGTCTTAATGGAAACCAATCTTTGGAAGACCAAAGCAAGATCGTATCTGATGAAAATGGATCTCAGAAGTGTAAAAAGCCACTGAAGTTGAAGATTGCAACTGAAGCAATCCACTTGAAAATTAATTTTTCCCTAACTATAAAACACTCTCAAAGCAACGAAATGGAGCTCCAGCCACAAAAAAGATATTTTCTGCTAATTCGTTGAGCTTCCAGCTTCTTGATCCCCACTTCATGGTTGAAGTAACACCTTGTCACTTGGTTCCCTGTTCTAAATACAATGTTGCCAACTTCCAACCGTAGGTGGAATGCTTGGAACATACCACAGCTAACTCTCTCCAGAAACGGACATTTCTCCTTTTAGGACCTTTGGCCTTTCACCTCCAGTTTCTGAAAAATTGCTCCCCTACCCCATATATTTGCATCTGTTATTAATAATAGTGGAGTGTGAAGATAGAATTGAAAAACTTTTAACAAAGTTTCCTTAATTAACCACCATTGATGTTCTAGATATGTTTGGCTAGTCATTGGCACTAAGAAGTTTAAATCTTGAGCTGCTTGATCCCAGTGACTTAGAAGATGATTCAGAAGGGGTTTCAAGTGAAAGTAAGCACAGGGTACTACTGCAGTTGTTGCCCCATAGAATTCTTGGGCTCTTAACCAAGTCCTGACTGGTAAGCTATTGTTGAGAGAGCAAGTGGGAAAGATTTGCTTGAAGGGAGGGCAGTCTCTTTTATGCAAGATAGGCTTGGCCCACTTGTGTGTTGAAGATTACCTCAATGAACGTAACTTCTCTCACTGGCAGCAACTTCGAGTTTTTATGATTGACAATCAGACCCAAATGTTGAAGAGTGCTGCAAATGGTATCAACATCCTGCTGCACCTTAGAAATGAAAGAAGAACATAGCAGCCAATCATCAAGGTACAGAAGTATAGATATCAACTCTAATGTGCAGCAACTGGAGTCCATTCCTTTGTGAGCACTGTCAGTGACTTGAAGAGTGCAAAAGGGAGTGCTTCAAATTGATAGTAAAGTCCTTAGAGACGTGTTAAATTCATGAATCTTTTTGGCATATAGAAAAAAACTTCACTCCAAGATATTGTCACAAATGTTTTGAAATGTTATTCTTCACCTTACATGAAATGCAAAAAACAGGAAATTTCCCAGCCACCAATAACTGTTTTGTGTAAACAATCCTCTTTCTCAAAGCTGTAATCAGAAAATAAAAATGGTTGTATGACAGAGGTACGCATGGATGGACTACAATGTGGTCCCAACCACAAATACATCTTAACCATGCATTTCGTTACCAAGAATGCTTTCACCACGCAATTTTGTTGTAAAGGCATGATTGGTAAAGGGATATACATGGTAAAGATCACCACTACCCTGAGCCGCCCTCTCTGCCCTAAGCCCTAAAATCCTATCCCCCACCTCACCCACCCTGAGACCTAAAACCTACCCCACCCTGCCCTTAAAACTACCACTTCCCCTCCTCACCCTGTGGAATAAAACCTTGCCTCCTACCAAAAACTACCCTGACCCCAGCCCCCATCTCCAGTCCTAAAACATACCCCTGTGCTGCTCTTGAAATGACCCCTACCCCTTCCCCCTCCCTGAGGCCAAAAGCCTTGCCCATTTTAAAAATAACTATCCCAACCCCCTTACCCTGAGAACTTAAACCACAGCCACCACTGAAAACTCCCTCCAAATCCAGACTCAGCACTTATAACTACTCCAATACACTCCTCCTCGCCTGATCCCTAAAACCGTGCCCCCTTTTGAAAAGACTGCCTGACCCCATGTCAAAAAACTACCCACAAACCTGGCCCCAGTTGCTAAAACTCCCCTGACCCTCCTTGAGCCCTAAAACCGTGCTTCCTTCCAAAAACTACCCGGCACCCGCCCTGAGTGCTAAAACCACCCCACCTCTAAAAACTACCCCCCAAAACTGGCCCCACCCCCACTTACCTGTCCACATCTGGAGCTTCCTGTTCCAATGCTTCCTCTTCCTCTCCCCGTCCATCCAGACACTAGAGCGCTATATGCTTTAACTACAAAGATGCGTGTTTCAGTCAAGCGATGTTACGCTTGCAGTGAAATGGAATGCTTTTGCTCAGCCTGCATTGTAAAGGCTGTTTCCCAATAAAAACATCTTAGTCCCACCCTATTACTATTGTTAAACATTTGATTATAAACTCTAGCATCAAAAAATCTAAAATATGGTGCCATCCCTTGGGTCACACATACCCAGCTGACCAATCAATTACTCCACCCATCACACCAACACCTCCATGCTGAAATCCCGAAACATCATCACTAACCATTAATGATACATAAATCATAAGCTGCTACATAAACTTTCTCAAGGGACCCTTCCACCTTTCTGTCCACTACATCTGGCAAGGTAGCATCCTATCAGGAGGAAGATGACACTGAAGGTAAAATAGTATGTACCTTCGGAATCTGCGGGAATTGCTCTTCAAACATGTCCATTGTTGATGAAGGTTCTCTCCCAAATCCTTGCCTTTGGTTGCTGAACCCTGTGCTCTTTCTAAAACATGGTACAATTGGCATCTACTTGATTAGAACATTGTATTTACTTGGAATTCTCTAGTTGATGGTGCTGCATTAATGTTATGTTATGTTAAATTCTTTTATAACAAGGAGTGTCCCAGCGCGGACCCAAGAGGAGTTTCTGACTTAGTAGCCAGCAATTACGGGAACAAATGAGTTTTTATTCGTTTCTTAAATACTAGTGGGTCTTGAGTATTGTGCAAGAAGAATGTAAGAGCATTCCAAGCCTGAGAGGCCTTGACAGCAAGAGAGCAACCACCCAATTTTAAATGGGACAAGCGAAGCACCCTAGCCAACAAAAGGGCAGAAGAACGCAATTGTCTGAGTGGGACATAAAAAGAGAACCGTTCTGTAGATAGATGGGCCAGGGATTGGAAAGTGCACGGTGAGCAATTACCAGCGATTTAAATTTGACCCTCTTCACCACAGGCAACCAGTGCACAGACTACTCCTCCTAGCGATTCCCAAAAGCACCCTGGCGGCCCGTTCTTGATCACCTGAAGTCTATTCATAGAGAAGCCAGGGATGCCAATGTACAGGGCATTAGCATAATCCAAGCAAACAGGACTAATGCCCAAATGACCGACTCTTTGGCAGACCTAGGGAGGAGAGGGAGAAAACTCCTAAGTGTTTTAAGGTGGTTTAAGGCCAAATCATATTTCTGAAATCAGGGGGAAAGTTGCCATAGAGAAGGTTCTCAGATTTGTCTTCATTATACTTGAGTTGTGCTCTTGTAAGCCACCCAAACACAGAAGACAAGCACTTCTGTAGGGCAATACTGAGTCCGCATCCTTACTCCACGTAAAGAGGAGTTGGGTGTCGTCAGCGTATGCTATCACCTTAGCCCCCAACTACTCAGCCAAAAAGACCAGAGGAGTAATATAGATATTAAAAAGAAGGGGGCTAAGGGAAGATCCCTGAGGGACACCCCTGGTGACCACCTGTGAAGTAGAGGCAGCCGGTGGCAGCCAAACCTGTTGGGCGCGCCCTTCAAGGAAGGACCTCAACCAGTCCAAGCCCAAACCAGAGACACCAATCTCCGTGAGGCGGGTGAGCAGCTTGGCGTGCGGGACCGTGTGGAAAGCAGCCGACAGAACATGCATAACCAAAGCTGCTCTACCACCAGCATCTAAACAGTCACAGATGGCTTCAGAGATCTCAACCAGTGCTGTCTCTGTGCTGTAAAATAGGGCTTATAAAGTAAATTCTACTAGTGGTCCTAGAATCATTTGTTCTTTTTACTTTTGTCGCCATAAGTGGGAAGGGTATGCTCAGACGTGGGCCCTGTGCTCACTGCGCCACTGGATTCAAGCTAATCTGACTGATGAGGGCTGAAACCGGTCTCTGGATGCTTGGTTCCAGTTCAGGGGGAACCTGGCCTGGCAGTTCGGGCTGGACTATTCCCTTGGGGGACAGGGTCAAGACTGATTTGCATATTGCTGATTCCAAACTGGGGTCGCATGGTGAGCAAAAAATGATGGATTAAATCCAGATCTGTGGTGGGGGGAATGTTTGATTTGTTGAGCATTCAGCATTCCCTTCATCATTTGTTCCTTTTACTCGTGGTGCTGTCCCTGCAAACTGTATTTTTGCGCATGACAGTGAAAATATTCAGCCAGTGCTATGTGAACTCATCAAGCTCTCTCTATCCACCTGATAAGTCCCCCATTACTGGCAACACACCATAGTGGTACCCCTTATAAAAAACACAATTGACCCCGCTAAGCCCAAAAATGATCACCCTATATCTCAGCTTCCTCTGTTCTCTAAAATTTCTGAGAGGCAGTTCTCCAGCTAAGTGGAGGTCAACAATCTCTTGCACAAGACTCAATCTGCCCTTTGCCCCTCCTACAATACCGAATCCATAATACTGCTGGCCTCTGAGTCTGCTCATTAGATCATGGACAAGGGTGACACTGTGGTCATCTTGATGGTAGACGTCAGTACCTCCTTTGACACCGTATCACATAACATCTTGATCAAGAGGCTCTGGAACTGTGGCATTGGCAGCTCTGCACTGGTTGAGCATTCGTGCATGGACATATGTTTCAGGTCTTTCAAAAACCATTTAACCCAACAGTGTGCCCCCTGCAGCAGGGAGTACCACAGGGCTCTTTACTCAGCCCAACAATTTTCACTGTATATGCCTGCCTCCCGGGGGAGGTCATTGAGCGAAATTGCTTTTCCATTCTTTCATACGCCGAAGACACACAGATTGTCATCACTCTATTGCAGAACAGTGACCCTGTGCCTATGCCTATGCCTTTCAGAAGCAGTGGCATAGATGGCCTCAAACTGCTAAAAACTGAATGCCGGGTAGGCGGAGGTGTTTGTTGTAGGATAGCACCTCAACATCTGGTCCAATGCACGGTGACCTGGAAGCCTCGGCCCTCTGCCCCTTCCAAGTCCAC